>NC_137581.1:14319150-14956092 GCF_963210335.1 Falco punctatus
CTCAGCAACATCTCAGTTGTGGCACCGTTCTGGCAACATCTCAGACCTTAGCTCCCAGAAGGCAGCATACTTCACATGACTCCCTGTCAGGCTGGTAGATGGGTACTTCAGTGCCCCTTAATTGAGTCACCCACTATGACCACTCCTCATTTTTTTTATAGCATCCATGGTGTGCTGCTGGTACAGTTTCTCCTTGCATACCTTGCTTGTGGGTGTCTATAGCTGTTAAAGCTTCATATCTCTATTTGGGTGTTCTTCAGAGTCCTGCTTTTGTGGACCACCAGGGTCCAAGGGGACTTACTCTCTGTGGTGTCTGCTACAGAAGCATGGTTCTGAAACTATTTATCTCCATCTTGGCTCCTGTAATACTGAGCAGCCTTTTAACTGTTTCCTGCATCTTGGCCACCTGATGTAACAGATCATGAGCCTGTGAGCACCTTGCTCAGGTACTTACTTTTTCTTCAGAAGAGCCTGGGCACTCATGGCAACCTACATCACAGGGGCTTCCTCTGTAAAACACTGGCTTTAACTCTGAGGTGAGTGCCCACTGTTATGGCAGAGACCTAGATCACTTCTCTGGGCTGTGTGCCTACAAGCAGGGCCCTCCACGTGAATTGCCCTGCCATGCCCCACTGGCCTGTGATCTTCAGAGCCGCTTTAATCTGCCGTGGTTGCTCCTGGGAATGCCCAGGCCATGCCAACCTGACTGTCGTGAGGTGCCAGCTGCTGGTGGGGCTCCCCACTGCCACTTGAGATCCCCCCATGCTTGGAACACCCGTACACCTTGATCTAGCGCTCCACTGTAGGCCTTGCCGCTGCCACCACTGCGTGCCTTGCCAGCTGGGTGAATTTGTAGATGCTGTAAAGCAAAATTAAAAGTGAAAATTTCAACTTGGCTATCAAACAGAAATTAAAACCCATGTTCATAATATTTTTGGTTCAGTATAAATTGTTTGCATATATGAAATAATATATTGTATACAGTGATATCATATAAATCGTTAATTGTAATATACACTTAAATGCATGGTGTTTTTTTTTATCCAACCATCGAATTAACAACTTGATTTTGAAAAAATCCATTTAGAAGCAGGAAAAAATTTTATCTGGAAAACACTGAACTAGTTCTTGATGATTGTAATTTCCATCACACTTTGAGAAAAAAAAAGAGAATGCATTTAAAGTCAAAAAAGATCTTAATTTTTGCCATGCCCAGCACATTCAGAATAACCAGCTGATCTTTGAAAACTGTTGTTAAAAGGATACTTGCAACCATGCCACAAGTTGGAGACACTTAATGGTATAGGGGATTTTGTAGGTGAAACACATGTGGACTGAACTACTGAGCAATTAAGAATATTTAACGAGAAGAACCTGCTAGCCACTTAGTATGCTATTTAATTTGCACAAAAAGGGCATATTTTTGAACAAGGATGCTGAAGATGATTTTTAGTAAATCATTTATTTTAATAGCTGTTTAGCAGGAAGGTATATAGATTTACCAATGTTAGCATTGTTTTAGCCAGTAGCAACAAGATGATAATATTGAACGTTAATTTGGGACTCTGGCTGTATTATTTGCTACTCTAATTACTTGCCTTAGTGAGCAAAGCAGCCTAAGGAAAATAAACTGGAATAGCACCACATCAGGAGACAGAAATGATAGAAGCTCCAGGCTAAGTGATCTGAGGTGTTACCACTTGCAGACTTTGTATTTTATGTCTTTTGCTTAAAATGTATTTTCTCTTCTGAAGATTTTTTTTATACAAAAGTGCTGTTTGATTTCATGACATCATTTTCAATAATTTCTTAGGAATTAAGCCTTTTTCTTTCCATCCCCTTGGCCTTTCTTCTCACCCAGTGATTCTGATTTGAAGAGGTAGTAAGAAAAAAGGAAAATTCCCTTTGAAAATATCACTTGAAATGCTTAATAACTCCTTTGCCTCAGAGTGAATATTGAGTTGTGCTGCTGATAGGCAAGGGGAAGGGTTGCACCAATTAAATGGAACCTATTGTTATTCTGCAGTGTCTCATTTTTGTACAGTGATCTTCTAAAGAAATAGGCAAAGAGAGTCTGTTTAGTACTAATAATGGTTTCTGAGGAAATAGAAGGATGTCCTTTTACATACTATGTTACTGTAACATAAAAGATCATGCAGAGCATTCCATTTTGTGCTAATTCAGAACAGAAATACATATTGTAATAGATGGGACCAGTATATATCTGTGGGTTTATCTTTATGTGTAGTATGATACAAAGTAAAATGTTAATATATCTGCAGTTTAATTTACGATTGCTTCTAATACCTTACTAGCAACATACACACCAAATAAAAAGTAGTCTTTAGATGCTTCTTCTCTTCCTATGCCTTGCTTGAACTATAGAATGGAATTTAATTAAAGCCCCTACTTACTTCAATAAGAGAAGCCTTGTCAGTTTAATTGATTCTCAGTAAAAGTAATATTGATTGGATAAAAGCAAATCCATTTCTCTCTCAACAATTAAAACATTATAATAGGGTCTGTCTCCCTTTTGATGAAAGGACATGAAACCGCTGGCAGCTGTCCCTATGGCTGATGTTGATCATTAGCAAATGGGTTAATGTACATTTATATTAGTACCCATCTTGTTTTATTATAATATTCTACTACATTAAGGTCTCTAATGTCCATCTATTAAAACCTAGAGAGTCATATAAAAAGTCCTTATTATATTCTGGCATAAAAACTGTTTCAAATAAGTGGGTTTATTTCTGGATCTGAGCCTGTGTGAGTGCTTATAGTTTTCATAGTGGTTGTCAAAATCTGTTAAGGGTGTTAACAGTTCAGAATTACTGCTTACTTAAACAGTTTTAAAATTATTTAAATATCATCTTTCAGAAATCAGATCTGATTTACTTGCAGGTAGCTCTTTTAAGGCCAAAAATCTTTTCCCCAAACCTTCCATACAGTGCATCCCAAAGAAACTTGCATGTCAATTTCTACCTTTAGCTTCTGTTTGAATATGTCATCTGTTAGTATGTCTTTCTAAGACTTCTGAAAACACTTAAGATTGCTAAGAACGCTATTTCTCTAGCAGAATAAGATAAAAGTGTACAGTGATACATCTAAGGTCCATGTAAGTCTGTATGTTGTCACCAGCTCTCTCAGAAGAGCAAGGTAAGAAACAGCATGTTTACAGTGATACTTCCAACTGCAATATTTTCTCAGTGGTCTCTGATGTAGTCCTCTATGGGCTGCAGGGGTACAATATGCTTCCCCACGGTCTTCTCCATTGGCTGCAGAGGCATCTGTGCTGTGGTGCCTGGCGCACCTCCTTCCCATCCTTCTTCACCAACCTTGATGTCTTTAGGCTGTTTCTCTCACATTTTCTCACTCCTCTCTCTCACAGCTGTTGTGCAGTGGTTTTTATACCACCCTAAATATATTTTCACAGAAAACCTACCAGCATTGCTCATGGGCTCAGCTTTGGGAAGTGGTGGGTCTCTGGAGCCAGCTGTGTCTGTCATGGGGGCAGCTCCTGGTGTCTTCTCACAAAGGCCATCCCTGCAGCCCCTCCCTTCCAAAACACTGCCGCATAAACCCAATACAGACAAATAAATAACACCTGCAGTTTTCTCAGATCTACACATATTTGCAAAAACCTTTCAAGGTAGTAGCACAGGGAGAGGGATGCCACTGAAGTACATCTAGTCCTGGTGCTGACTGCTTCTGGATGTGGAAATAAGTAGAAGGACTTATAAAGAATAAATCTAAGGGAAAATGTACCAGAAGCTCCGTAAAGTGTGAGCCGTATTGGCAGTAGCTTCAGGTCTGAGTCTGGAAACGCTGCCAGACTGGAGTTCTCATTTTGCTATCAGTTATATGTCCTTTAATTTGGTTCTACATCTGCCTGTAATGAAGTTCATTTTTAGAACTATTACATGCAGCTGGTGGAATGAGAAAATACAATAAGAAATAATTTCACTAATTTTTGTCTTCTAGTTGAGAACTTGTGAAAAATTGTTTACCTGCTCAAATACAGTGTTTCATAGACTGCTGTAGAAAATGTGTCTTCTTCATGCAGTTTCTATTACAGAAAAAACAGCACTGAACACTTCTGTTTTCATGGCATTCCTTGATTATGTCTATATTTATCCTCCAGGTATGTGCAACCACAAGTATGTGACTGGAGATGGCCATAGCTGTGTGTAATGAAGTTTCTAGACATGAGCATCATGTTGGCAATCCTGTAGAAACTCATTCTACAGTTTTATTTGGTTTATGTTTTTTTTTTTTTTTTTTTTTTTTCATTTTATATTATCTTAGGATGATGAGAACCAACTAAAGTAGCTAATCTTATTTATAGTAATCTGATTGTTAGTACATAATAGCATCATCATGGGGTTTGTGTAAAATAATGCTGCAAGCTATGGGAGAAAGCATGGGCTTATATTTTAAGTTCACTGTGTATAGTCTAGTTGCAATTGGCAGGGGTATAAAATATGTATTACACTTTGATAAAAGGAATCAGCCACATTTGTCAACACTAGCATCAGCGTGTTAAACTTCTATGCTTTGAGAAACGGAAACCTTCTCGGCTACTGTAGGAAATTATTTGCTTTCTCTAAGCAGTTACCTCATCCTGTTTGCCCTATTGGAATTGACCTTTTATATCCCCATTTGGAATTCTAGAAAAATGATAGCTCAACTGAAATGATTTTATTTGCTTTTTATGATTTTCACAATACTCAATATTATTATGGGAATTAAAAATGCAACTTGTAGTTCTAATTTTGTTCATGCTGTAGAAGTTTTTCTTTTTAGTCCCTGTGTTGGAAAAAACTGCAGCACTTCAAATATCCCACAAATCCTGTACTGCAGTCAGTCAGCTGGGATCTTTCTTAGCAGAAGAGATGAAATTGCCAAAAGCTTGGGTAAGATGGACTTTTGCTTTCCATTGTCTTACTGAGGTAGTAGAGATAAGTCACAGGAAGGTAGTTCAGTGAAACTATTTTTTCTTAGAATAATTTTATTAAACCCCCCTCCTACATGTTCATGAGTTTTCTATACTTTAGCTAACAGTTATGTAAATGAACGAAAGTTAAACAGGCCAAAAAAATTCTACATAGTAAGGTTTCCTAAATATTCCTGAAGTTTCCTAATTGAATCTTTGTTTTTATTCCTCTGAATATTACCAGCCTGCAATTATTTTTTAAAATGCAGATATGCCCAGGTCCAGTAAAGAGCAATAAAAAGCCACTGTTCTCTGATCGGCAAGAGGTAGATAACATGCTAATAAGCATGGCGGGAGGTGGTTTCATGATTTTTCCCTACAAATGTATCTGCTAATACTTCCCCACATGCCTAGCAATATCTCTGCTTTTTTTCTTCCAGGTGTGGGTTGGTAGGGCAGGTTTTCAGTCAGCAGGTTGCATTACTGTATATAGTCTTATAATTGCCACTTAACTAAGAGTTTAATACAGTTAGAATTTGTCTAAAATATTATTTGAAATTTGTGGCACTACATTTTTTTAGGCGCTTAACAGGGGAAAAACCCCAATACACAGCAGTAATGATCTGTGAGTTAGATCTCCCCTTGCTGCTTTGTGTGAAAATCAAGTTTGCCTTCAAACCCCATAAAATCATTCTGCTCCATCCCAGGACCATTGCCATAAACAGTAGTATGGCTTGACTTCAAGGGAGCTCCTTCAAGCAAAGCAAGCCTTTCTTGACCTTTAACCATTTGAAGAGCCATTTATTTTTTTCTCTTCGGTACCTGATAGCTTCATCCTGCCAGAGCCCAATATATAACAAATGGCCTACAGAAACAGGCATGTTGCCAATGCAAAATAGCTTCTTTCTTGTCCACACCAGGTCTTCTCTCCCCACCCCCAGCCCACCAGTGATGTCTCCAAAGGCAAAGAATGCTCATCTTCTGTGGCAGAACATGAATAATTTTCATGAAGAGATAAAGGCCGGATCGTGCTGGCAATATTATCATGGAGTAGCAGAGCTCTGCAGTTGCCCTAAGTAGGATTTTTTGGGCACCATGAAGACTTCAGTCCAAATAGCTGGACCATTAACATCACTGACAGTATCAATGTATATTTAAATCATGGGAAAGCAACCTTTTTTCCTTTCTTTCCATGTCGTGGCTATCCTGAAGGTTAATTTCTTATTTCCTGTGCAGTGTGAGGGGACTGGTGTGTATGTCTGTCTCCTGGGAGCATCTGTCCACCCATCTGCATGTATCTGCAACTGGTACCGCTTTCTGGGAACTCCAGGCACATAGCAGCATGTGGTGATGTGAGAGGAGGTGGCAGGCTGCATTTCCTCGATTTTTGTTAGTGTCAGATTAAAGACAAGGATAAAAGGTTACAGCATGTTCTTTCTTTTCTTACCTTTTAAAACTGTATTAACCTTCTTATGGAGGACATAAAAGCTTAGCTGTACCATTACAGTCTGACCTGCCCTTTTAAAATTAGACCTGCTGACACCTCTTGAAAAATATCTAAAAGTGTTCTATCTACTCAGTTTGTGCTCTATAGTACGTTTGATTATAGACACCTTCCTCAAAGGAAAGACTATTTGAAGATTTAATTTATCCCTGCTCTTTGTTCTTTGTTTTCTTTTCCTGTTAACATAACTGGACTTCAGGCTTACCTGGCTTCTGATGTGCCTAGATTCAGGAGTGGGATTTGGTTAATGATCAAGATACCTGAACTGCGACCTCCAACTGTGTGTTACGTGTTTACCCTGTGCTATAAATACTGCAAATCTAGAGCATGACTTCCCATACGGATGTGTCTACTGTCATTCGACACACCAAGGCTACCCAGATATCCACTGCAGATGCCTGTGGTGTTGGCAGATCTGATGCAGGGGAGTTACACCAATATGCCTGCTGGGAGAGGTGTCTGAAGGCCTGGTGGGATTCACTAGAAAGTCTCAGAAGAAACCAGGTGCCCAAGGGTGGGCAGCAGAAACATTCCCAAGGCAACAAAGTCAGTGCTTAGATGATGCTTAAGCACTTGGCTGTCAGGTGCCAGCAGCTGTTTGCAGAGGAGCTAAATCACTCCCAGAGCTATGCTGGCTGGTATCAAGGACCCAGACACCTACTGCACATGCAGATACTTACATATGAACACCTAAAGCTAGACCTGAATTCCACCATCAGAGATGCAGAAAGGAACATGCGTCAGCACAGTGGAGGTGTTTCAGGCACTAGGAAATCTCAAATGGCTGTAGATACTTCTGATTACTGAATTGAAGCTGAAAGGATCTAGGGCAGGAACACTGCATGTGTGTGCTGCCTCACAGTGGGATTCACCTAGCTAGTGGCAGCACAGTACAGTGACACCTCTTTTTCTATGTAGACCCACAAATAAGCCCAATGCTACACTGTAAATGAATGGGAAAAAAGGTGTATCTTCATGGAATTGTGTAGTGGGAATCAACTGAGGGAGTGTCCTGATGGATTTGTCTTCACCTTCACAGATGCTCACGGTAAATAAAACAACCAGGGTCCAATTCTGGTCTCGAGCTCCTCAGCATAATTCAGCGATGCAAACCTTGGTCTAAAGACATATCTTCAGTGTTCTACTGAGTGTTTTATGTGTGGCTATTCTAACAGATAAATCAAAAAGGATTTTGACCTTAAATTGAAGTGGAAATTGAAGCAGGAATAGTTGAACTGTCAAAACAAATTCCAGTATAGGCAGATGTCTTTATATTAGAGATGAGATTTAGAAGATAAGTCATGAGAATTGATACAGTCATTACTGGTGCATCCTACTACAGACTTTTATAATTCAGTGCAGGATCATTTTCTAAATCCTTCTGTCACCATGGTTCCAAAAATGCAGACCTTTGTCCTTTTAAAATAGAGTATTTTTGAAAATTCTCAATGACTTTCAGACATTTCCTGCTGCTCTAAATATGACAGTCATTCCTAAACATCCATTTCAATACAGTCAACCATAGCCAACCATTTCTCTCTCACACTCTCGATTACCCCTGTTTATGTTTTCCCATGTTTCTGGCATCCTGTCCCACCTCACAGTGATTAGGGTGGTTGCAGCTGACAGTAGGCATTTCTAACACGAGCGTCCCTAATTCCTGACATCACCTAGCATCTGCTCAGTGGTATCCTGCTCCTCAATATCTTAATCTCTAGCTCCATTTATCCTTGGGGTAAACATCTTCTCTGAGAAGATTTCTTTGTCTGCTCTGTTCATATCAGAAAAGTGAATGCTTTTAGTAACTGTGATTTGATCTGACACATACAGCCAAATCCAACTGTTGTTCTGCACAGCAGGCAGCAGCACATTTCTTATTCAAGTGTACTAATTCACTGTGGTGGTCTATATTATTTCTTTATTGAAGACATTTTGATAATGTCATTATAAATTGTGTGTGTCTAATGAGTTGCATTCAGGGAAATTGCTATATTAAAATAATCCTATTAAACCTGAAATAGTTTTTCCTATCTGCAGTTTTTTGTGGAAAAACAGGTCAGTGATGCTTTGGCTGGACTCTAGTTTAGTGGCTATCAGTGCAGTTTCATATCTGGTATGAAATTATGACAGTCCAGTGAAGTGTCTAGAGTTACACCAGTTCATTCTAACTGAGCATACAGGACTGGCCTCTGACTGCAGAGTAAGTGTTGCAATGTAGTAAAATTTAAAAGTGCATTTTGCCCCTTACAAACTTGTAATAGGAAATGGAGTAGACAGTAAAAGAGAAAACAAAAACATTCAGCCGCACTGTGTTTCTTCTGCTTTCACAAGACTGAGATAAGAATTGTCACCAAGGTTTGTTAGGACAAGAAATGTAGCTCATTAAAACCAAACTCTGGTAGTTTCCCAGCTACACCTTAATGGTAATGATTGAGGAGACTGCAAGCACTTTTGGATTTTGGGACCAGGTTCAGATAATTACAGTGATGTGCACAGTTTGAAATCCTAAGTAGATTAGAATAAAATATGGATCTGAAATATAAAATAATAAAAAAAAGTCCCAAACAAAGAAAATCTGAACACCGGGTTATGTAACCTAAAGCCGTTTCCTACAGAAACCATTGAGACCAATACAACCCTGAATTCTGCACTGGCACAAATGGAAATTGTAGGTCATCTAGAACAGAACCTTTCACAAGGGCAATTTGGCTTTTTTCTTACATAGGCTTCCATTTATGACAACATTCTTGAAATAGTGCAAATGCATTCTCTTGTGAAACTTGGCTATGATGACTTGGAAATAAAAGCTTGGCTACTGGGTGATGTTTGGTATAAAAATTACAGTAAATATATATGTATAAAAAAGGAAAACTACTCAATCTTAAACTGTTATTTGGGGGGGGGGGAGGGGGGAAGGAAAGAAAACTCAGTTAATAGTTATTTTTTCCTTTCAAAACCTGATATCTGCATTTAATCTCAATGATGTTTTTAGCTCTTCCAAAATCCAGTTCTGCTGTGAAAGTTGGTTTTGGAAGGTATGGGACAGTTATGTAGTCACTGTAATATTTGGTTTTCATATAAAATTTGCTCACCTTCCTTCAGAAAATTACCAGCTCCAAAACAGCACAGATTTGGACAGCCAAGTAACATTCTCAGCAAGTGCTTCCTCACAGATAAAGGCCAAATTATGTATGCTGGTCCTTTTAGCACTGATGGATTTGCAACAGGAGCATAATATCACGATTATGGAATGATGGAGATGTAGCAGAAGTCATAGTCATTACAAATTGACATTATCAGCGAGGCACAGACTGAAACCATATATTTCTTCTCATAAGCTTCCCCTGAAATGTGCTTAATTGCCAAAATATATTTTATGAAGATATAAAATAGACATCAAGTAGTATTTTTTTTTCTTGTGGGGTATGGGGTTTTTTTGTTATAATTTTTATTTTTTCTCCCACATTTTTTTTTCTTTTATACTGTCAGCAGCTGACCTTGGCAAGCTGCCAGACCCCCACCCCATCACTCCCTAACCCCCCCCTCCTCAATGGGACAGGGGAGAGAAAATAACATGAAAAAACTCATGGGTTAAGATAAAGACAGGGAAATTCCTTACTAATTACCATTCATGGGAAAAAACAGTCTAGACTTGGATAAAATTTAATTTATTGCCAATTAAAGTAAGTTTGGATTGTGAGAACTGAAGACATATTAATGTCACCTTCCACCCACCCTCACCTCTCTTTTCCAGGCTTGAAGTCACTCCTTCACCTCTTGACTTTCTATATCCCTGCCCCGAGCAGGCAGGGCAATGGGCAATGATAGTTGCGGTCAGTCCGTAACTGTTCCTTCCCCTCACACTTGCTCCCTGCTCCTCCATGGGCTGCTGTTCCTTCAGGGAATATCCACTTGCTCTAGCGTGGGTATCTGCTCCACCATGTCCTCTCTGCAGGCTGCAGGGGAATCTCTGCTCTGGCACCTGGAGCACCTTCTCCTCCGCTTCTCTCACCCCGGTGTCTGCAGGACGGCTTCTGTCACTTTTTCTTTTTCCATTTCCCCCTCGCAGTGCTGTGTAGTGCTTTTTGCCTTTTCTTAATTGCGCTTTCCCAGAGGCGCCACCAGTTTGACTGATGGGCTCAGCTGTGTCCTGTCGCAGGGCCACTGGAACCAGCTGGAACTGGTTGTGTCCTGCATGGGGCAGCCCTGGCCTCTTCTCACAGAGGCTGCCCCGCTGCTGGCAGCTTGGTGCCAACACACTTAAATCCAGTGAAAGAAGATAATAGATCAGTCTAGAGAGGAAAAGGCTGGAGCAAGACAGAATAACAGACGTCAGGATGAGACTGACACTTGTCTGGGAGGGTTCAGGCTTGGTTCTGTAGGCCCTGGGCTGGTGGGACAGCCCTGTTCCCCCCGCAAGTCCTGATGCAGCACCAGCTGCGGGGTTTGAACCTTAACTGTCACTGGTACTCTGAAATTCACAGCTTATGAAAGTATGATGTATATTTGCTTCATTTCTATGAAGTTACATGCTTTTGTGGCTCTATAGGTGAGTCATGAAATACATATTTTGTGGTAAGAAATGTAAACTCCAAGTAGGAACAGACCATTTTTTTGTAACTATATTAGTTACAATTAATGTAATAAACTAGAGGGAAAATAACTTTGAAATGGTGCATTTATTCACTGCCAACCATTAATCAATTAACCTCAACAAAGATTTTTTTTTTTTATTTAATGACCTTATCCAATTGCCTGCAATTTTCTTTATGAAAGTGTTTTGAGATTAAGTTTTACAAGTATTCTTTTTAACTTTTGCCAATGCAGTGGCCATCTGCATGGTCATCTGGCCATCATGACTATATAAGGCCATCAAAGCGTAGAATTAAATTTATTGGGAATTTTATTTTTTTCTGGGCAAGATCTCACAGAACAGACCATGTTATTTATTCAGCAATCTTATTTTGACAGGATTTGCTGTCAGAAGTAGTGTAGCTACTAGTAGTGTAGAAGTTACAGCATTATATCCTCCCATTTCTCTGACCTATATCACTTCTCCTTTACCAAGAATGCTGCTGGGGTCAGTAGGAAATAGTTGATGCACCATGTGATACAGCAAATTAAGAATATGTCAAGTTGTAACTGTTATGGAAGGTACTGTTTATTTATAATGTAAAAGCCACCTTTTCCCTTTCATTCAAAACACGATCTGACCCTGTCTAGAATCAAAAATTACTTGAAACTCACTTTATTCTATCCATCTCTCAGTCCCTATCTATCTATCTATTCATGAGGTTTTAATGAGTTTTCAGACAGTTTTCAGTTTTGCTTTTCCCTACTGTAACAAAATATATGGCAAACCCTACCCAAAATCATCATCCTATTGGTTGTAGCTGTTGTGCATCTGTAGCAATACTGATTACTTACTCAAATGATAAAGGAGACCAGACAAAGAAGAGAAATAATATATTTGGTTTTATTTTTCATCTTTTTAATAAAAAGGAAAAATGGAGATCCTTACCGAAGCTGTCACTGTACTCTAAAAGCAAAGCCATAAACTTTCAATTATGGGATACTAAACAAGGTCGTTAACTTTCAGTAGCTAGCCAGTTTCTCACCCACAATCAGAATTTTTCTGTCTGGTTTTTTCTTCAGTAGTTACCCAGTGGGGATAAAAGGGCATATAAGTATCCTTAAAACTCAATTCTAATCCAAATTTGCTACAGCATCTGGGGTATTTTCCTTAAGTGAGCTAAACCACATACCTCTTTGCAGGTTTATCTACTTACTTTATTTCTAATGTAACTGATAAAATAGGCTATTTTAACTTTTAATTTCTCAACATATTTTGAGTGATAACAAAGGCATTAAATCTGCATATGGTATGTAACTTCTACATAGAAAAAATACTCCATGAAATAAAGTCGCTGAAAATAGAACCAAAACCAGGATAGACTTGTCAGCTTTCTTATCATGGTAGGAAGAATTTTCTTTCTTGAATGAGAATATTTTTCTTGGATGGTAAAACTACAGATTTATTATTTTTTTTCTATTTTTTCTTTCTTTCTCTGTTGCTGTTGCTTGTAGAAATGGAAAAAGATCACAGTAAGAAAATCTAACCTTTCACTGTAGTATTTCAGTACACTAAAATAGTTTGAAAACCCACCCATCTGCCTTGCTGTCTAAATAATATTCTGCTTGATTTTTCTGCTTTGCCTACCCCTAGTGTGTGAGAGGAAGGGAAGATGAATTCTTTTATGTTTATTTCCATAAATATCATGCAGATCCCAGTGTTAAAGCAGAGCAGGTGTTCTAAACCAGAAATGAATACTTACTAACCATAATTCCCAGAATTATAAACAAACTTTCATGTGTGCAGCACAGATAATAGTCACCTATTGTGATTTATTTTTTCTTAGGCTTTTCTTAGGCTCTTCAAAAAATGAGTAGTAACAGTGTGACATGCATGGGCTTTCAATTCTTACCTTCATATACAGATATCTTTTGGTACAATTTTTTCCCCTTTTGTTTGTGGGTAGGACCACTGGATCTATCTTCCCTGGATACTTTCCATCCCCTCTGTCCTCAGAGTTTCAGAGATGCACAGCATTTAGAGTCACTCTATTAATCTTATATAAATGATTAACTGGAATAATCAATACTTTGCAGTGTCTGGTTCAGATCCTACTGTAACAGCCTCAGGTTTATTTTTTTCCATATAAACTGGTTCATTACATCAGCCATTGCTCTCCCATAACCAGGGATCTTCTAATGATATGAGTCTAAACTATGTTTACCATCTGTATTTCAATTGCCTGAAAATTTTACTTTTTTCAAAAAATCTTCAGAAACCTGACGCTCTCCAGCTTGAAGCAGAAGCTGCTGCTTTGACTCATCTCATTTGAGGAACTGAAATAATCCAAAGTCCATCACTGTTTAATTTCCATAGTTCCCACATGTTGTTTGTCTCCTCTAGACCTCTACTTGGTATCTCAGTGGTCCTGTTACAGTCTGTCTCTACAGTCTGTTTTCTTTCTCCTATGTGTCTATTGATGTTGAAACAATGAATAATCCGAGTTCAAAACTGCAAAAAAATGCAAGCTAGCATATTTACCACAAATCAGTTTCTGTGATCAGTGGCAAAAACTTATATCTTGTATCACATTCTATTTCTTGGGATCGATTACCTAACAGTGTTCACAGTATGACCTGTCCGGAGACCAAGTCCTGGGACTTTAAAAGCATTTATAGTGAGGCGCCTTTTATTTTTTGTCCTGTTTTCCCCAGATTTTCCCACATTGACAGATTCTTTGTATTTTCTGCAGATTAATAACATAGACTCATAATGTTCTGTGTCTAAAAAGGGCAAATGTAAAATGAGTATTCTTTGCATATGAAGTGGTGAAGGTCAGCTTTACAGCGTTCACTAATTTGTTAATTAAATCATAAGGTATGTGTTTAGAATATCTGATCTCTACAGTAGAAAAACTAAATACATATAGGTCATGCAGATAGGTAGCTAGATAGAGATCAGTGTGTTTCGGCTAGGTAAAAAAATGTTTTTTGCTTAAAAATACTTAAAATTTCTCCTTCTGTCTGTGATAACTTCAGGATGAGGTTAGCAAGACATTGCCAAGCTTCACTGGCTAGATTCAGCAGTCTGAAATTACCTGTTTTTGTTTTACAGCCTGCTGTGTGGACCAGCTAGGAAACCTTTTAAATCATACATAGGTTTTTCAAGTATTTGGCAAGGCAAAATAATGCAATGCATGGAAGAATTTTAGAGATACTTGAGGTAACATCTTATTTTATTATGTTCTCAGCTAAAGTTTAAGAACAAGTTGCTATTTACGAATGGGACTGATTTGAATTATACAACCCCAACAGAATATTATTATAAAGAGGTTTATGTATTATTTTTACCTATGTCTATGTTGTTTAATCTTAATATATGAATATCTTCCTTCCCAGAGGAAAAAAAGAAGCATGAGCATCTCTGTGATAGCTACTAACACCCACCCTGGAGTCTGCAATACATAGACCATAGGACACTGTGAAGACTGGGGACATTCTCCCCTGCTGCTCAATGTACTGGCAAAAGTAATCTAAACCCACTTGTTGGGTCTACAAAGTTATTTTGACCATTCCTTATTCTTTCCCCTGCATCTTTGTTCCCTGTACTCTGTAGGAAAAAAAGGTTCTGGAAAGCTTCTGTTGGCATAGAAAATTCTTGATTGTTCAGTTTTAACTATCTCATATTTGCAGGGGGCAAGTAGCCCATCACAGTATGAGGCACAGGCTAGTCCAAGCTGTCAGTGTATGTAGTTCTGATAGCTACTGCATTGAAGAAGTGTTTCTGGTGGTCAAAATTACTCCAAGGATTTGCTTGGCAGGGGATTAATAAGGAGAATCCTTCAACTTGAGGAGTCAAACTGGATTTTGTAATAAAACCTGAATGATGATGGTCCACAAGCTTTTCTTATGAGTGGGATGTAAGTGCAGGTCAAGAAGGAAGAAGTTGAGCAGTGTTTGAGAAGAGTATTCATTACCATACTGAGGAGGTCTGATAACAGGCAGTGTGCCTGAATTACTAGTTGATATAATTTTTTTAATTCTTTTTATTGAAATAGGCACTTGGAAACAATGAGCGATGATCTGTAGCATCTCTTATGGAGAGAGGTTTTCCTTCACTCAAAGAATCAGTGTCTGCAGTATTTCTTCAGTCTTGGCCTCAGAAATAAGAGACTGAAGAGATAGTCCCTTGAACCCCTTAAACAAGAAGTAGTCTCTTATAATTGCTTTTCTGTTTTTTTCTTTTCATATTTGTATTATTCAGTATTGTTAATGTTTCATTGGTATTTAACCAGCTTGCGTCTTCATGCAAGCAAGTGAATGTTCAGTGAATACACAGGGGTCATTATAGAAGAAAAAAGGATCAAAAACTTCCACCAAACCCCTTCTACTTGATTTTAGACACACTTTAAGAATTAGTATATATTCTGCATTCATTTTCTAGGCATTGGCACTTGGATTATTATTTTCTTGAATTCTTGAAGTGAAAATGATCACATCCTGATATCTGTTACATTTGTTGTTTATTTTTTTGCATAGGGATATTTCAAGTACCTGCTATAGTATATGGTATATCTTCACCATTACCCATTTTCTGAAGGAATTTATTTGGCATTCTACTTAAAGGAACACAGTTTCTTTTCTTGTATTAGCATTTTTGTTGCTCCTCTATTAATTTCCTTGTTAACATTTAACATTAAAATCTATCTGAGGAATATAAATTATCCTCTTCTAAAGTCAGAAGATAAAAATTAGAATTTCCACTGGATGATTCAGAAAAGGTCAGAGAAGGTACACTTTGTGGCTAACATTGATCATAGTATGACTAGCTTTCTAAGTCATATTTTGTAGATACTATTCTTCCCTAAGAATAAACACTTCATTAAGAGATATTAAAAATCAAGTGTAATTCCTGATTCTTTAATAAAAGTGTGATTGGTGGAAACTGTACTTTTCTAATTGAAATCCCAGATGAAACGTGACTTTTGGTTTAAAATTTTAATGCAAAGTCATGCAGACTTTTGAACTGTGCAAGGTTGAAAAGCTGAAGTATCTTTTTGAGGACAGAACTCAAAGGCATGGCATAGAATCCAGTAAATGATGAGTTTCCTTTCTTAATTTTGTCATTTCCAAAGCTGGAAAATAACCAAAAACAGAACAGAAACTATAACAAATAATGTGTTGAACAAATTATATGGGGCTGTCCACTGTTCAGCTTGATGTTTCTCAACCCTTCACAAATATTTTTATTTGAAAACCAATACTGCTATAATCCAGCTCATTTTAGTTTAAGAAAAGTCTTTAGCAGATGTCAGTCTGCAGTGGATTAAGCTGCATATCTATTGTTAAAGTCCTGGTAACTATCAGTTTTCTATGACAACAAGTGAAAGGGGATAGAAAGGAAGACTGCAACAGTGTAGATCAATTCAAAGAAATGTTCAGTGTAGCAGAATCAGCTTTTAAATGTTTTAAACAGAAGTTGACAAATTGGTCCTGAAAGTTATATTCAATGATAAAATAGACAGTTTGTTTTATTCTTCCACATTCTTCCACTATCTTCACAACTGTAGTATCTTAGATCTTCCAGTGATGTGAAAATCTATATGACTGCTTGGTCTTACCTCTACTTCAGTTCTCAGTTTCCTTTCACCCTTGGTGGTATTATAGTACTTAACTTCTTGCATGTGTTTTGAACGTGTTAATATCTGTGCTGTTATTACTATATGCTGTCATAAGAGAAAGCAAAGTTGGTGTTATTTTGTGCTAATATAAAAGGAAGCAAAGTTAGAAAAATTATTTATTTTGTAGAGATATGCCTGTTGAAGTAAGGACTTAGGACAAGAAAGAAATGCATTGCTTTCAGGGGACAAGAGACAAGAGCAGATTTAGAACACTGTTGTGGGTAAATGCTTCATATTTAAAGTAAGATGGAAGTAAAGTAGTTAGAAATTATGGACAGGATACTACATTAGATAAACTTTAAACTTTCTGCCAGACTTGTGCTTTTGCAGTATCTGTATTTTAAGGACAAGGAGGACAACAGTACATGAAAATAGAGAAGGTTCTGGAAGAAATCTCAGAAGTTCAGTTTTGACTATGTTCAGCTTAACTGACCTAGGATATGCTGAAAGGAGATACTCACCTTCCCAAAAAACTGTTCTTATGATGACTTTACCTTTTGCATACCTTCCCTGTACACATAACAAGCTTATAATAGTTTCCATTAAGTAACTGAAACATTGGCTCTTTCTGATATCTCCTTCCCATTTAGCAGATAACAGTTTCACTCAATATAATAGACAAGCTCTGCACATACTATGTAGTAAAAGAGTTCAGTAGTATGTAAAGGATAGAGTATATAATAATTATAGATCTATGTTTGAAATATCTACTTATAAACTGATAAATGGAGTAAATTCAGAACCTTTAATTCTGGATTTATGGAGGTATATGTCAGTGCTTCGAAGTGCTGTGGTCATACCTGTGGTAAAAGAATTGAGCGTTTCTTTCATTTTTACATTTTCATGTTAAAATTAAAATCTTTGAAGATAGGATTTTCTGAATGGCTAACATGCAATAATGCCTTCTAATTGTAATTCTGGATGAAGCTGAATAAACTCCCAATTCTTTGTGATGACTGTAAACTTAAGGAAATGAGCTAAAGTAAAGAGATTGAACAAAATATTTCGATGTCCTTGCAACATGTGCAAAACTCTTGGCCAGGCTTTCAGGTGGGTTAAATCAGAAAAACATTATTAAACTCATTGGTGCTCTGCTACTTAATGCCAGTTTATGGAAGGACCTTTTATGTTTATTCATTCACTTGAACTTGGCAAAAATGCTCAAAAAATCCATATTCTTGATATATGGCCTCTGGTCTAATTTTGAAACAGATCTCAGTCTCTCCTCAGGCATTATCAATCACAATATGTCATTCTATTCCTGAGCTTTTGTCATTTATTTTTCTTCTGCATGAAAACAAACCTTGGGTTTTGTTTCATTTTGGTTTTGGGTTTTTTTCCCCCAAACTGAGTAAAAAAAAATATTTATTGCTGCCTGGACTTACAGCCAACACCATAAATGCTGGCAATCCACATTCACCTAATTAATCTCAGTTTCTTAACCTGAAGTCTATTGATGCTTCTGAAGTAAGAATCTTTGTCTTTCATGGAAACATGACAACATGACACTATAAAGCACACACAGAGCAAGTTAAAATCTCAGTTAATATCAAAGCTAACCCTTAAATGAAATAATTTTATATATGCAGGAAACTTACTTTTATCAGGAACCTTTATTTTAAAGATAACAAGTCTAGATATCTCTTTTTATGCTTTATTCTGTCTTGTTACCTAAAATGGGCTTTCTGTCTGTGCCTGCCTGAGTTTTCAAGACCTAAAGAAGCGAACAACTGAATAAAAACAGAGAGGAAAGGACTTGACATATCTAGTAGGTTTCATAAGTGTTTTTAGCCCTATTTCAATTCACTTTAATTAAACTGAATTTAATTTAAATATGTTTAAGCACAAGTAGGCTGTTTATTTCAGTGTAATTTTTCATACTGTTAAATATATGGTTCCCTTCTATTTCCAGAGTTGAACAAAATCTTTTCTGTAGGTATTGATAGATGAAAGTGCACACAAAAACTATGTATCCTTATCTGGAAAACTATTATGACATATGTTGTATACTGAAATATTGTGGTTTACATTATTCATTGTTCTTGGTGAAAAAACATGTAGAACTAAGTAATATAGTAAGTCAATTAATAAAAATAACAACAAACTGATATAGTATGGCATTCAAAAATATAAGTGAAACATATACACATAACATTTTATGTATATGAAATCCATGTTGTAGCAAAAAATACCTTGCATTCTGTGGTAACCTTAGTATCAAAAGCCATGGGAAGTCCAAAATTTTATTACTTCTGCAGCTGCTCCTCTAAGCTATAAAAATGTCTGTCCCTTTTTAAGAAAAATTGAAACAAACTCATGAAAAGTCTTTTCAGAGATATTAATGAAGCAGTTGAACAGTTAATTGCTGCTGATATTTTACTAATAGTTAGAAGCTTAACTTTGAAAAGTTTTATGCCTTAGATATAGACAACTTCTTATAAATTAACATTTTTCCAGGGAAACCCCCTCAATTTTATTTTGTACTGACAGTGGTTTTGCACTGGATAATTACTCTCATTTATTTGAGTCATGGAGATGTGGGGTAACAAAAAAGAAAATTCAGCATAGGAAGGATGACTTAATGAATAATGGATAACAGTTTGGCTGGAAGCTCAGAGCAGGTGTAAGCTAGACAGAGGGACTTGAGAGAAAGGTAAGCAAACTGAAAAGCAAAAGCCATACAGAAATAAACTCCTACCAGAAAAAGAAAATTTGTGATTAGTTTCCTTTTTTTTTTTCAGTTATATATGCTTTAAAATGCATTTGTAATGAAATGGAATGCAAAGATGCACTTTAATAGATGCAGAAACAGGAAAAACAATTATGAAAGCTTATGTAACATAGTGCAGAGTCTGTGATTTTAAAAAAGCAAGAAAACAAATGACCAAAACATTAACTTTCTCATCTATGAAAGTGTAAACCAGCATAGAAGAGGTAACCTGTAACAAAAGACAAGAGACCGACATAGAGGAGACCTTCTTTGACAGGATTTCTGAAATGGTTTTCCATTACAGTAGGACTTTCATGATGTGTCTGGGGGGGAAGTTAATTATATTCTACTAATGAAATTATTCCTTTTCATCTTTGGACTTTTATTGAAATTTTTGTCACTCAAAAGTTTCATTAATGTGTATGCTAGTCTTCCAGCATTTTAATCTATTTTTGCACATATAATGTCAGATACTTCCATGGCAGTGTGTACCTTCATGACATCTAGGTAACACACAGAGTCCAGATATCCTGCTGATAGGGTACTGGCTGAAAGAAACAAAAAGCTTCTTTATCCCAGATTCCAAATACAAAGGAGAATGTGAAACATACTCACAGCACTGTTTGAAAGGTTTTTCTTTTTAGTTGTTTTCTTTATGCTGTCGCATAAATGTATCCCAAAGAACATAGCAAAGATTTACTGGTAGAAACAGGAATCTCAATTTTTAACTTCAAAAGCAGGTAAAGGTAGTGCTCTGAGAGGATTAATGACTACAACACTGGAAAGAAAAAAATAAAAAAAAAAAAAAAAGAAAAGGAAAAAGGAAAAAAAAAACCAGAAACCCCACAGAAGTTCACAACTGCTTTTCTTCATACTTGAATGTATTGTTTTAATACCCAGATCATTATAAATAGCAGATTTGTGGCTTCTTTTTACATTCCTCCTGTCAATACTAAGGTTACTTTCTCCTTTGTTAGTCAGGGCTGTTCTTTCCTCATAAGCTTATTTGCTTTGTTTCTTATATATTCATATTATGTGAAATGTTTCATATAGGTTCTTTGAACCTGTTCATCAAACCACGTATTTCATCATGTGTGAAATTTTCCCTGTTTGTCAGTGAACTTTCTACATCAGTCAGAGATGACGACTTTCTATAACAGTCAGAGAAATCTCCTTAAACTTGTTTAATTTTTCCATTTCCTTGTTAGCTCTCTGTGACCACTTTTAAATACGTTGCTTACATTACTGTTGTGAATTGTGCCTATAATGCATCTACATCTTTATTTGGATTCAAAAGGTGGATAAGTTCTGTGATTTTATACAAAAAAAACCAAACTAATTGAAAAGGTTGAACACTGTATTATGTTTTTGTATGTGCTTATTATTATGTAGTAAAATGAAAAAAGGTTTTATGCAATCTATTCACACATATGAAAACAGGATATTAATATAACCATTCAAAATAGGAAAATGCTATCTTTTTTATGTGTAATCATATTCTACACATAAGTGTAAAATGTAAAAGTAAAAGTCAGGAGATAGGCAGACAGGAATGGATATACGACGAAATAATGACAGAATATGGCTCAGCATATAGGCAACATTTATATTCCATTTTTACACAGTCTTCTGGATGGGAAATTGCACTGCAGTATTTACTTCAGTGAACAATATGTTTCCATTCAAAAAGTAATGATTTAGGAAAAAAAAAATCAGTTGATTTTTTGGAATATCGCTTTTGGACTGCTTGAGAAACACAGATACTATTCAGTTGGAAGTGCCAATGAGAGTCTTACAGTGAAACAAATGATAAAACCCCACATTCCTATGAAAGATTATAAAGCAGAATAACAAAAGTCTAAAAGAAAGCAAGCGAGTGCCACTGCTTCAGGTATTTCTTTTCCTGGCCCAAGGACTGAGTTCAAGAGCTGTTTGTTTCTGTGATCTTGGTAGTAATTTTCTGACTAGTTGGATGAAAGTGCTTGAAGCCATTGGCTTTCTTCCTCCAATCAGCTGAACACATCACTTCTGATATTCACAGTCAGCTTGGGGTCGTTTAATCAAAGTCTACCATCAATTTTGCTTCATTATATGTAGCACATGGAAGTGTGGTTGCTGGTTTGGGCTAATTCTAAAAGGTCTGGTTTGTGAACATGAAACCATTCCAGAGAGTGCTGTTTGGTTATGAATAATTCAGTACACCAAGGTTTAGCCTGCACATTATCTAGAGCCAGGGGTCCTCCAACTTCTTAAACAGGGGGCCGGCACGCGGATGAAGTGGCAGCAGTCATCTGCGGCTGCTTGGTTTCCCCCCCCCAACCCCTGGCTGTGGGGGGTGTTCTGTAAATACCGGGGGGCGGATTGAGGACCCTGGGCGGCCATATCCAGCCCGCGGGCTGTAGTTTAAGGACCCCTGATCTAGACAATAGAATTTTGTAAATCCTAATAGTCAGTAGCCATTTCCAGAGATGAGCAGCATTTTTATCCTGGAGAACCTTACCTGGGCTCACGCTTTCGAGCTGTTTAAATAAGATGATCAATTTCAGTATGTGCAGAGTCGGGTTAAAAGCCAGCAACAACAAGAACAAGAGGCATTTAAACAAACTGTAATGAAAGCATTCTTATTCATCTAAATTCTGTAATCAATAATTCTTTACCCTGCCATACAACGCTGTTCTATCATATTTTTCTTCAAGATGAGTATGAGAGTTTAATTCAAACTCTTGTAAGTGCAGCAGGTATGAGATATCGCTCTTATGCCTTATATGTCTATGTCAGAGCGAATCAGGAACCAGAAGCTGCATCTTTGCAGCACAACTCTGGATGAAAATACTGTGTACCACAGTGTAACTGCTTGTATGAGCCCCTAGGGACAATAGGACTGAAAGGAGATTCCTAGCTCAACAGCTGTAGTCCCCAGACACTAAAGACTGCACAATCTCTTTGCTATCTTAGTTTTTGCTTCCCTGGAAAGAAAAAGAAAAAAAGAAATGCTGAAAAAGCCAATCTCCATCTAGAATGTAGTGGCTAAAGTGTAAAGCATCTCAACTAGTAAACCTGATGCTGGCATAACTAGTGCTGTCTCCACATAATCAATCCCTAAGAATACAAACTCAGACCAGTAGTGAAAAGGAATTCCAAAGAAAAAGTGGTTACTCTTCAAGAAGAAGATTCAGAGAAGTCTGTTTTCCCACAGATTTGAGTCCCGTACAAACTTATGCATGTCTGTCAAGGCGCTAACTGAGGCTGACAACTCTTGCTGCTGAAACATTTGTAATATCATTGTGCCCACTGGATTATTTGAAGTCCAGTCAACAATAATCTCCACTACACATTTCCTCCATAGGGTCTCTCATTAGGTTCACTGAAAAAGCCTCTCTCATCCTTTCACCTAAGGAATTATGATTTTGACAAAATTTGTGAGTTCTTAGTAACATTGAGATTTCTACTTGTTTTGTTTGGTAGATGTTGACCATGGGATGGAGGGGAGAGGAAACAGGCATATGAATATGAATTAAACAGAGCCACACACAGAAACACATACACACACTCTCATGAATTATGATTCTATATATGCATATTTTAGTAAGAAAACTGTGCTAACAGTTTCGCCCCAGGACATGTGATGCTTACAGTCAAAACTAGTTTATTATTTGTTATAAGGCATCAGAAATTTAGTCTGTGGCCAGATGAAACTTACACTGAAAATCCTCTGCAGTCATTCATTCCTTCTGTGTTCATCCGAGTATTTGAAATAAAATTCAGAATATTTAATAAGTTATTTAGTCTCAGATTGTTTCAACCACTCATTTAGGCAATTTTAAAGCATAGATACAGTCCTATAGCTCTTCTGATGACAGCAAAAATGGTATCAAAGATGTTTTGATGTTGATGTGTATTCATTACACTGCTTTAATTTCACTTGGACCTTATGAACCCAAATTTTCTTGTATTGTTTTGAACTGGATTCCAGGTTCTGTACTTTGTAAATCCTTATTTTTTCTGTTCATAAAATTCCATCCCAAAATCTTCCATACAGAAATGGTTAGAATAAGCAGGTGTAATCTTTTGTCTTTTGATATTTCTGCATAAAATACAAGTATTGCTATGTAGGTAAATGAGCCAAATGATTATGTGTAATTAACTGGTCAGATATCTGCAAATAATTGTTCAGTACTCATAAGAATTTTGTGTAAGATTATACTATCATTAAACCACATTTATAGTGTATTAAAAGTCTTAGTGCAATTTAGCCAAGCACATTTTTCAACATTTCCTAGAGTCATGCTTTCATGGAAATAAAATAATGAATACTGAATGACTCTTTAATTTAGCTAAGAAAGGTGTAATGAGAGCCAATATCAGGAATTTAAATTCAGAGTAATTCTAGTCAGAAATATGGCATAATACTTTAATAATTCATCAGACATTGAGAGTAAGAGATTCTTCACCTCTTGAAGGAAAGTCTTGCTTCGTAACAATACAATCAATTGCATTCAGTGCAAGATAACTGGATTAAATTACAGTGCCTGTGTTATAGAAGAGGTCAGACTTTATAATTTAATAGTCCTTACTGGATTTAAGATGAGAACTTCTGTTTCAGATACTTTAAAAGGTTCTGAATTGCAAGGTAATACAGTGGCAGGATGTCAGTGGATGTAATAAATAACATCTACCCATTAATAAAAGAACTTAAAATTTTTATACTCTGTTTTGCTGAGATATTTTCCTCATCAGTGTTTGCTCTGCATAGGGGATACTTCTTTGTTATATGTTTTTGGCTCCTACAAGTGTATCAGTGTCATCTCAGTTAGTAGAATCGTAATACTGGGGGCTGTGGAAACAGTTTCTCAGTCTGTGGTTAATGCAATATGCTAATTAGGTTTTTTTCCAGTTTGGGCTCTAGTACTGTCAAAATTTTCACTTTGATATTCACTAAATTCACTTCAAAAGTCTTCTAAAAGGTCCATTAAAACATTTTTAACTTACCAGAAATATTTTTATTTTCAGTAATGGCATTAATCCTACTCAAAAATTGTTTATGCCATTCACAAATCTCAGAAATATGTTGGAGAAAATGAAATACTACCCATTTCATTATAATCTAGGTTGTGAGGTCCCAGAATGGTTAACCCTTAATGGATGCACTGAGTTTTTATAGAATATATTATTTAGCAAATCACAAAGCTCAAATGTGTCACCTCTGCATAAATTCACGCTACATCAGATCTAAAAAAAACCCCTGAAAGCAAGGTATGCGAATTTTTTATTCCTTTCTCTTTGTGGCAAGGTAGGATGAAGGATGCATGGCCAGGGGTTTTTACTCATGTAAAAATCTTACAGTTTTGACTTAGAAATTGTCTGCTGGTATTGTAGAGAAGTGTGTTATTGTGCAAAGTGCACGTCAGTACAAAACAAGGTCAGTACTTCTGCTTCACTAACATGCTGTGATTTCTGGATGATATTCAGCTAGTGACTTGAATAGGGCATAGGAGGACTTAAATGTAAACAGAAAATTGATTCTATAAAAAATACATTCTCCAGGCTAGTGTCTTAACACAATCTGAAAGAAATAGCAATCATAAACAAAGGATGCAAAGGATGGAAATGAAATCTGACAGTTCAGAGATGTGTTAAGGATAAAACGAAGACTACTCTTCAATCTTTGGTTTTGTTTATGCTAGCCTTATATTTATTCACTTTTTATATCTACATTTTTATATTATGTGGGTGGTTACAGTGAGTGGTAGTAAGGAAATTTAGTGAAAAAACTTATACCATTATTTAGATCAATGGGGAAGCGACATCATTCGTATTACTCATAGAAAGAAAGGATTTCAGAAAATACCTTAGTTCACTCTTGACTTTGCTATGCTGACTGGAAGTTTTATCAATTGCAAGATTATCAGCCTAAGCTGCAACTAAACACATTCATAAGCAATCATACATCAGTAAGATCCTTGACTAATAGTCTCACCACATTTCAATAATGTTTCATCTTCAAGATCTGTTTGCTTTACAATGAATCCTGTTCTTTCACCACAGGATATGAAATTGTATGTGTCTGGTTTGTGTGTGCATAGCCTTCAAAGAAGTGAATGTAATCAGAACAAGCCATCTGTAATTAACAAAAGATTGTACTGAAAGGATCTAGTTCTATGGAATGAGTGAATAGTTCCCTTTTAGGTTAATTGTTAAAGTAATATGATCAGCAATTCTAGCAGAATAAATTCCTAAAACATAGAATTGCTGTTTTGCTTTAGCAAATATATGTTGACTGAGTATGGTGGGCTTACACTGAGAATGACAGTGCCTTTTATTGGTAAGTTTTTGCCATCTGTTCTAATGATTTATTCATACTAAGTAAAAGGCAGGTGAAACTACAGAATGGAGATAAATAGCAATGGATATGCACTGAATTGGGCCGTGATTGTGCAAATGGGCTCAATGTTAATGCTAATGTTTGGGCAATTGCTATCATTCAAATGACATCTTCTCATGCTATTAAGTGGTCTTGAGGTGCAAAATATTGAAGATACAATGCAGAAGATCTATTTTTAGGCAAATAATGATTTCTACTCTATCTTCAGACATTCATCCCTTGCTATGGATAATATTATAAAATATTTATGTATATTTTAGCCTTTCATACATACCAAATTTTAAGAACAAATTCTGATGAAAGATCTCTGCATCAAAGATTTTTGGAAGCTGTGAAGATTTTGCAGTAGATTTGCTGTATTGCTAAGTCATTTTCTTACAGGTTACTGGGCTAGATAGAGCTTTGTCTCATCCTGTATAGATCATTCCTTTGTGGAACTAACAGTACAAAAATCAAAAGCCTGGAATTTTTACAGAAATTCAGTGTAACTAACTTCCTGAATTTTATGTGATTATGTACTGGTTTGGGATGGGATAAAGTTTTTCTTCTTTATTATATATTTATTATATATAAAAAAATTTCTTCTTAGTAGCTGCTATGGGGCTAACATTTCCGATTTGTGCTGAAACCAGAGTTGACAATACAGCGATGTTTCATTATTGCTGAGCAGTGCTTACACAGAACCAAGGCCTTTGCTGCTTCTCTCACACACCGCCGCCCCCAGCAAGGGGGCTGGGGGTGCACAAGGAGTTTTGAGGGGACACAGCCAAGACAGCTGACCCCAACTGACCCAAGGGATGTTCCATGCCATATGACATCATGCTCAGCATATAAAGTGGGGGGAAGATGGAGGAAAGGGAGGGGAATTTGGGGGTTATAGTGTTTGTCTTCCCAAGTAACTGTTAATGCATGATGGAGCCCTGCTTTCCTGGAAGTGGCTGAGCACCTGCCTGCCCGTGGGATGTGGTGAATGAATTCCTTATTCTGCTCTGTTTGCATGTGCAGCTTTTGCTTTACTTATTAAACTGTCTTTATCTCAACCCACGATTATTTTACTTTTACCATTCTGATTATCTTCTCCATACCATTGGTGGGGGGGTGAGTGAGCGATGGTGTGGGGCTTACCTGTCTGCTGGGGTTAAACCATAACAGATTACAATTCTATGCTCCAGTAAAAGGAGAGACCACCATATCATTAATTAAAATATTGTGCTAGATTTCTAAGTCCTTGTAAAGGAATGATGGTAAAATATTTATTGGATGCAAAGGATCGTGTAAAGTGTCAAAAGAGGTGGAAAACTGGTGGAGATGAGTGTCTTTGCATACGTGTAAAAAAGGTTCCAACATTAATAAAAATAGACATGTAAAAAACCAGTAGTCCATTAGTAACTATTAGGAAGTTGTAATGATCATACATGTTGAGACTTAAGAACTTTCCACACTGATTTGCTATCTCCAATTATAACATGTAATAGGTTGTAACTATTTCTGAGCTGAGGAAATCAAAGCAGAGGTTGACATGTTACCTATACTTTTTCATAGGTGACAAGCTATTAAAATAAGCATTTTTGTTTGAAAGCTCTATGAATCAAGCTATACTTTAAAATAATGTTTTTTTAAGCTCATGATTCTGGCTTAGTATCCGTGAGAGCTAAAAATACGTACTGACACAGGTGACAAATGCTGTCCTTTTAAATTGCAAGAGACTTTGGTTGTCCTATGAGCTTTGGGTTTGGAGTTCTTTATATAGGTATGACATAAGGTAGAAATCAACTCCACTTCTCACAAGAAAAAATATGTTTAGCAAATATGTTATGATCAAAGCTTTGATACAGGTGAAAAGGGAAGACTCCTTATATGTGCAGATAAAAAAATACTGTTAATTTATCTAAAGTTTTAGTGTTTTAATCATAATACAGAAATGGGTATTATTATTATTAGTTTATTTGCAATGATAAACACTTGTAATTAATAGTATTTGCAATGATAAACACTTGTAATTAATAGTATAGTTAAGAACAATACACGGAAACTTTCCGGCACCTATCCTCTTTCTCTGTTATAACATTCACTCTTCCAATTTTTCTCAGCATCCGTTGTTTGACAGTTTCAGTCTTCCTAAAAAAGGAACTTATAACAGCTTATCAGCATCTTGAGTTTCCATCTAAAGCCTGACACTGATGAGAACATCTTCCTACACACCCTTAATTCCACTTAGATTTTTTGTAATTTTTTTTTAAAATATATATATATGCTCTTACAACATAGATTGCTTAACTTGATCTCCATTTATTTCAATCTTAAGTTTGGTTGTTTTCAGCCATTACCTACTGAAGCTACATAATAGGCTTCCCCGGCACTGATTAACATCAATGTAATTACGTTTCTCTGGGCTAATGTTATTCATTCACTACACAGGTTTGTTATAGCTTTATGGTATGTGATCTCCACAATCAAAGAAATTAGACAATAGTAAAGTGACTACTAGAAAATTTTTGTCATAGCTAAAACAAGATAAATTCAGTTGCGTCAAACCCAGAGATAGACAGCTTGAGACTGCCAGGTCAGTACAAAATCTGTGGGCTTTTATTGATTGCAATGAAATGGTATTTAATGGGATACAGATGGCTTTGGTAACAACTAATCAACCATTTGAAGACTAATTAGTACCCATTACAAAAGTAATGGTGATTAAAACTATATTAGCTTTCTCTGGGATTTTCTGCTGTTGAGTTTCACCTATTAATAAGCACTGTTTCAGAATATGCTTATTAACATATTAAAAACATGTTTATTAGCATGTTAGCTGAAAAATGTCCAGTTTTCTTCCTGGTGTGTGCAGCATTCAGAATGTCACGTTCAATTTCACTAGAATAAATGTGTGTTTAATTCTTAGGGTTTTTGGTTGATTGACCATGACTGTAGCATAATGCTTTATATTGTTTTACACCTCTTTTCAGGGAAATGTAAATGCTTCAAAGAAGTAGCGTATTTAACTGCCTAGTAGGTACTGATTTTTCCATAATGGAAAATATTTAATGCTTGGAAAGAGGTCTTCCTTAATATTTAATGTGCATTTTTCTTTTCTCAATTTCATCTCTTCCTCCTAGTTTAGCTCCTCCCATAACATACCATACAAATTACTTTTGAACATTTATGGTCCTTGAGTATTTTTTAATTATTATTATTACTTCTGCCCTATACATTAGTTGTAATTTAGCCACAATATTTAAATTACATAACTTCTTATTAATCTTCTACATAGTGTAAGTAATAAATGATAGTAAGTTGTGACAGAAAAATCAAGATTCAAGTATGTCCAAAGGTTTTCTCTCTAGATTTGTTCCTTGTTCCTTAATATATTTTTGTTCTTGTTAACTCATTCTGCTGTGTCTCTTCTTTTTTGATGCTGAAATGACATCTGCATTTCTGACTGAAAATCCATGTCTAACTTGTTTTTCTTTGTTATAACTAACAGAATAATGTAACAGGCAGAGAGGCTAACTTATTGGGTAAAGAGTGTATAGAAGAAAGGAGACAGCTGATGGGAAAAGTTGGATGCACCTGATTCCCAAAGTTAGATATCATCTGTGAACCAGACAACTGACTAACAGGGGAGAAATGGTGACTAGTGTCCAAGCAGTAGGCTTTACCACTTATCATGAAAACTGTGTTGGATAATGGGAATTAAAAAGAGGGAAATTAACTTTGGTTTTAAATTGCAGACAGAAAAAAGGTCTAACAAACAAGATCAGAACTTAATCTGCATGTTCCTATTCATGTTGTCTGACACAGAAAAAAGGGAAAAGTCAGTCAGGGTAACATTTTATCCCCTGGTTTCTTTGTCTTATCCCAGAATTTATACAGACTGTGGCAAGAAGAGGTAGAACATCATTCCATACTTGGTCGGAATGTCAATAGCCTTTTTCTTAGCCAGAGTTGATCTCCAGTTTGCACAGTACCTGCACTGGCAGTGTCCACGTGATCAAAACACAGCCCAGGATGAAGATCCAAGGGCTGCAGCAGGGGAGGATGAAGGGAGTGCAGTCGTGTTTAGGCCAGCACTGCTATTGAATAAGTTGTTCATCAAACACTGTCCTTACTGGACTGAATAATGCTGAGTATAATGAAGGCCTGATTGCTGTTTTGCCCTCCAGGTACACGAGGCAGTAATAATATGTCTTAAAAGAGTAATAGACATATAAGTTAGAGAGAGGTAAGTGAAGACCTTGAATTGACAGTTGTATGTACCAAAACAAGAAGTAAATTCCACTAGAAGGTAATTTATTCATCAGGGACCTTTAAGTGTCAGATTCAGTAGTAGGCTGGAAAACGCTGCTGCTTTTTTCAGGTGCAACTGAAAGGAAAAGAATAAAAGATGCATTCTTATAATTTGTCCTTTCATTATGTGAAAGTTTTCTTCAGTAACATTAAGGTAAGTTGAACCAGGTATCCCAGGGATATCTTAGTTTTGTGTGGATAAATTAAACACGAATTGCTGTTTGTTAAAACACATAGGACTCTGAGTTCCAGTAAATGAATATGGCTTATTAAACAAAGCAAATGCTAGAATAATCTAAACGGTTATCAGCAATACAGCAGTATTCCTGTACCTTGTCATCATAATAAAATAGTGACATCATAAAAAGTAGACAAGCCAAAACTAACTTCAGCATGTGTTGTGGTTTAACTCTGGCCAGCAACCAGGCACCACTCAGCCACTTGCTCACTCCCCTCACCTAGAAGGATGGGGAGGAGAATCAGAAAGGAATGTAAAACTTAAGGGTTGAGATAAGAACGATTTAATAGGTAAAGGAAAAGCTGCACACGCAAGCAAAGTTAAACAGCTAAAGTAGCAGGCAGGTGTTCGGCCATCCCCAGGAGAGCAGGGCTCCATCATGTGTAAGTTACTCAGGAAGACAAACGCCATAATGCCAAATATCCCCCGCTTTCCTTCTTCTTCCCCCCATTTATATACTCACCATGGCATCCCATGGTATGGAATATCCCTTCGGCTAATTTGGGTCACCTGTCCTGGCTGTGTCCCCTCCCACTTTCCTGTACCTCTCCAGCCCTCTCGCTGGCAGGGCCCAAGGAACTGAAAAGTCCCTGATTTAATATACACATTACCCAGCAAGAACCAAAGCCATCAGTGTGCTATCAGCATTGTTCTCACACCAAATCCAAGACACAGCACTGCACCAGCTACTAAGAACATTAACTCTATCCTAGCTGAAACCAGGACAGCATGGAATTGAAAGTGTGTTTAGGCTGCTTGGAAACGTAAACTGCTGGCAAGAGCGTAAGTGGTGTGAGAGTTGAGGCTCCCTGTGAGCATGTTCTAGTGTTGGTCCCAGTCCCCACTCTAGTGATTAGAGCACTGAAGAGCTTGCAGGAACTTTCTTCTGCTGATTGCAGTCTGCATGTAAGGACTGACAGGACTATACAACACGTCTTCCTTTGCCCCTCTGGGCCTTAGCTTCTGCTGCTGTCAATATTTTGGTCTCTTCAGGATATGAGAGGAAATACATCTCCTTAGAGGTTTTCTGCTTTTCTAACGGGATGAAGACTAGATTCAGTAGGTGGGAACTAATAACACTACACTTCTATCCACAAGGCCACTGATATGAATATGTGGCTGTCTGTCCGTTGCTTTAAAACAAGAGAAAACCTGGTTGCACAAAATCTGACTTTGAGATGAAAGGATTTTGTCTCTTGGAAAAGAAGCTAGGAGAACTCTGGGTTTTTTCCTCTGCTTCTGCCCTTATCTCTCTTTTTGTGCAGAATGTTTCATGTTTCATAGCAGGCCTTCAGCAAACATGATTATTGTCTATCAATTTATAACACAGTTTTTAGTTTCATTTTCAATTATTATAATTGCTAACTTAAAGTGTTACACATATTAATCATTAAAAATATTAGCAAAGTATTTCCAAGCCTGTAAGAAGATGTTTCTTATAGTATAAGGCAAATGAAGCTGGAGGAAAACATTATGTGTGAAAAAAGAGTGAAGCACCAAGATGCAGGGTTTTTCCTGTTTCCTTCAGTGACATAGAGGATCCTCGTTAACTACTAACTGTTGATGTTAACTAATTTATCTGAAACTAATATAATAAAAAAACCTCAAAGAATAAATTCCAAATAAAAATAGATCCTACAAGGCATTTCTGTTTTCTTTGAAGTGCTCTCAGATCCATGGGGAGATTTCTTTCCAAGCACTTTTCTAACCACTAAAAGTAAATTAAGAACACGGACTTTCCAGGCCCTGTAAAACCTTTAGTTATTTACAAAAGGTTCAAAAATGATAGTTTAAATTCCCCAGTGACTAGGAGTAAATGACAGGAGTTTGTTTAAAACTGCAGTATTAGAATGATACCTGACATTTTCAATTTGAGGAGGTATTGCAAGAGGCAGAACACAGAAGGGGTTTACTGAGAAAAATGGGAATTGTTCATAAAGTATATTCTTTTTTAAAATAACTTTACATAATAGGATAAAAATGTTGGAGAGAACTAACTCCACACCAAAAACTCCTTCATGTAGTCTTAGAAAAACTAGGTGGTTTTGTCCAGGTTGGCAAAATGAGGTGTACTTTTTTTAAGGGAATGTAAAATTCCTTCTCTTAGTAAGTTTCAACAATTTGCATTCTTCCAAACATGAATCCAATTATTTAGTCTGCTGAAAGTTATTCCATGCAACCACCACACCTCCCAAATGAACGCTTTGGAAGCTCTGTAACAAGTCTTACTACAGTGTCTAGGGTAATCGTGTTTTTGTGTTATTCATCTGCCTCTACGCAAATCGATGAAAGAAGCTTCTTTTTGTTGGCCAACAGCTGCAACATCATTATTAAATTCTCTGTGGTACCCTATTTGAATCAATATAGGGCCAAGAGGTCTTGACAAGCTGTATTTTTTCTAATATTGATCTTGATGACCAACCTGGTGCCTTCGAGTCTAACCATTGATTCTAAAAGACAGAACTGTCAAGTTGGAAGCCAAATATGTGCCATTAAACACACCAGAGTTTGTAATTAAAGAAAATACCATGCTGTCATATTTTTCATCACAAGCAAAAGAAATCTTTCCACATACAATTTTTTAAAAAGTGCATAGATATACTGGAGATATGTTTACTAAATTAAATTGCTGGGTTTATAGACACTAAATTAAATTGCTGGGTTTATAGACTACATTCAAACTCAGATCAGGGTCAGTAATACTCCACTGTGTGTGGAAGCTGATGTCCTTCTATTTTCCCTGAATTAAAAAAATTTAAAAAGTATTGTAATTAATTTATTTTTTTCAGTTGTACTGCCTGAGCCCATTTTTGGTTAATTTTTGTAGAATCCCAATCAGAATACATTTTTAAACAAACACATCAATTTCAGCTGGTCTGTGCTTTATCATTCAAGGACCCGTAATTATTGATACTTCCCTATTCACTTCAGTGTAATGTAATATGAATTAAAACATGCAAATGATATTCAGAGCTGTTGACCAAAGCATGCATATTTGAAAGAGCAGAAGAATGGGTTACTTGAAACTCAAGAACAATTTTTCCTCACGCATCTTGGAATGCTGCAGCACTTGTTTCCTAAACATGCCAGTATGAATGGCTGAGTGCAAAGATGTCTGTTGACTTTCAGGAAGCTCTTAGCTACATGCAAGTTAAGGCATAATTTAACAGTGCTGTCATAATTTTTAGAAGAAATCTATTAATTTATTGCAAAAGTTTGATGTATAGTCAAGTTCCAAAGACAGAAACTGATTTCAAGTCATTTAATAACATCATAGTTATATACCCTCCTGATTTTGTGATTATGTATGTTATGGAATTAGGTTATGAAACATGGCGTGTGTCTTATATACTCCAAGAAACCCATTAAAGACAGCTGTTGGCTCAGCAAACTAGTCACTCAAAGTAAGGGAGAAAACATTTACAAATAGGGAAAAGAGCCACAGGGATGTTTATTACAGAGTCACATGAAAAACAAGGTTTGAAGGGAGATCATCTCTGCCAGTCTCCTGTTCAAATAAGGACTAACTTCAGCCTCTCAAAGCTGTTCTGCTCACGTTTAGGAATTAATAGAAATCACCAGTTGTTAATACAATAGGTCCTGAAATCTGAAGAGACTAGATACCAGCATCACATGTGAGTTTTGCACTTTCTATCTCAACACTCTAGCTGGATATGACAGTACTGTAGATGTCAGGCTTGTCCTAATTTGCTTAGGGTCACACAGGGCCTCCTTGACAGAACAGGAAATGTAAGATGTAATTCTTAGCCAAAGGCTTGGATTTCCAAAACTTATAATTTGCATTTAAAATTTCAGCTTTGCTTGACTTAGCTTTCTTAGGAATTACACCAAAATATCTTTGTTTCAGAATTTAATAGAATGCTTTTGTTTAAAAACTTAAATCTCATTTTCATTACATTTTTTTTGCAATATCATTATTCAGTTTATAAGAATATCCTCAAGCTTTCTTGCAACAGTTTTTTGTTATTGTTGTTGTTTGAAAACACGTGTTGCAGTGGAATTTTAGGTTATTTCTGAAAATACCAAAAGGAGTTAAAATTCCTTAGGAATCAATTCATTAGCTGACTTCACAAAAACTTTTACAGTTAATTCATCTTATTAGGCAATGAATACTGTTTCAGAGTTGTAGAAGACACATAGAGAAAGAGGTAGAGAGGACAGCTGTATGAATAAGTAGATAGATGTCTGTATAACAGTGTGCAAGAAATACACCTGTTTTGCTCTAGACTTTTTGTATTAATACAGAAACATACTGGATCTATATTTAGGTTTTCTCAATTGCCAGATTTAAAAACTATTACTTTCTACTTTCACTTGTATTTTCTTTCTCTTTGCAAATTCCTTTGACCTAAAAACTGGCACATTTACTGCCATAGGCAAAGTTTTGCAAAGTTTCAAGAAAATTGAAGAAAATAAATATTACAAGTCACTAAGATTTCACCTAATTGAAAAACTGAGCTTAGTTAATGTTCTACAATTTCTTGAAACTCAGAAGTTATTTTCTACTTAGGTTTTGTGTTTCCCATGGATTTAAATCTCAAAATATACATTCCCGATAACTGTCATCATATATACATTGAGCCTAGTCTAATTAAGTGTATTCCCCTTTAAAGACTAAAAATGATCATACAACCAGTTTCTTCAGTGGAGCTGAAAGGTTATAGGATGTCAGGATATAATGTTGTCACCATCTTTGAATGTATATTTATTTCTAAAAAGTCCCATAAAAATAATCAAGCATGTTTGGTTTGACTAACTGGAAAACAAAATTTTAAGACTTACTCCTTTTTTCCGAAGTTTTTTGATACTGAGTTGAAAAAGGGTGAAGCACATATTAAAATAACCTTTCAACTCAATCAATATCAGGAAAGAGGATTTCAGTGTTTACCTTGATTAGCTGTGATTGAAGGGTCAGAGATTTTAATTTATTTTTCTTCCCTTTTGACTTTCAAAAACAGCTGAAGAAATAAAAGTGTAAGAAGCAAAAAATTGCATGCAATGTTAAGATTAGCTGTCCAAATATAAAGATGTTTTATTCAAAATGTATAGCCATATAAATTTTAATCTCACATTCTTAGTATTCTTAGTATTCTGCTGTTAAAAAAGAAAACTGCTACTTAATTAAATAATCTCAGGACCTTCTATAAAATAAAAAGCCCAAGTAATCGATGTACAGTGCATATTTCAAATTTTAAACAAGAAATAATTTTATGCTATTATGTGTATTTTAACATCTGTTCCCACAATGAATCTAAGGACAGAGAAGTGTTATGAATTCAGACAATTTCATAGACAACTGGTAGTCTGAAAGATGATCAATATACGTGACAAGGCAAAACAAGTGTGGTTTCAAATTAGAACTGACTTGGTCAAATCAAGATACATGCTTTGAATCTGGTAGTTTTTCAGTTAGATCCACAGTCCATATCCAATGCTAAATATGGATGACACACAAATTCCAGTTAATTCTATTTATAGAAGTACAGCAAGTAGAGAAAAAAGCAATTCTTCCCACATTACAAAGGTTACAGTAATCTTAATATAGATTTATGGTGGTAATTTTGAGCAAATCATATTTTAATCCATTTGTGTTACATTTGATTCAAAGGCAGTCCTTATACTGCTTCAACTCCAGTCTAATGAAAAGATCTTAATTCAGGTATGGTTAATAGAAGAAAGTAGTACAAAATTTAGATTGCTTTTAAAGGAATACCAAAATCAATTTGCCTTTTAGAATGCATTTGAAATTCTTAACTGCTTCCATTTAACTTCATATGTGCGTATTAAATTGTTATTGTTTACTAAAATCCATAACTGAAATGTTTTCTTAAGACAAGAAAAATGTCATACCTTTGTGAACACAGGAACACTCATTGACTCAGCCCACAGCTATTATTATATACCTTGTAACCTGTATGGTACTATGGTTTGTGTACTGGTTGTTGCAATAATGAAAATTCATACTTTACTATATTTTTGGTTTATGATAATAAATAACATAGAATAGAATAATACAATCATAGAGTCATTTAGCTTGGAAAAGACCTTTAACATCATCAAATCCAACTAATAACCTAGCACTGCCAAGTCTACCACTAAACCATGTCACCAAGTGCCATGTCTACATATCTTCTAAATAACTCCAGGGATGGTGACTCAACCGCTTCCCTGGGCAGCCTGTTCCAATGCTTGATAACCCTTTCAGTGAAGAAATTTTTCCTAATACTCAATCTAAGCCTCCCCTGGTGCAACTTGAGGGCATTTCCTTTTGTCCTATTGCTTGTTACTTGGGAGAAGACACCTACCTCCACCTGCCTACAACCTCCTTTCAAGCAGTTGTAGAGAACAGTAAGGTCGCCCTGAGCCTGCTTTTCTTCAGGCTAAAGAACCCCAGTTCCCTCAGCTGTTCCTCCTAAGACTTGTACTCCAGACCCTTCCCCGGTTCCGTTGCCCTTCTCTGGACATGTTCCAGCACCTCAATGTCTTTCTTGTGGTGAGGGGCGCAAAACTGAACCCAGCATTTGAGGTGCAGCCTCACCAGTGCTGAGTACAGGGGGACAATCCCTTCCATAGTCCTGCTGACCAGCATGTTTATTTAAATAATAGTGATTTTAGAAAAATACTTTTTAATACAAAAAGTCACGGCTACATAGAACAATTTGTTTAGATGAAATGTGTACTCAGGAACAGGTTCATTTTTAATGGTGATGTTGTGGTTTAACCCTGGCTGGCAAACAAGCACCACGCAGCCACTCGCTCACTCCCCCTCACCCAGAGAGATAGGAAGGAGAAGTGGAACGGAATGTAAAACTCAGGAGCTGATATAAGAACAATTTAATAGGTAAAGCAAAAGCTGCACACGCAAGCAAAGTTAAACAGCTAAAATGGCAGGCAGGTGTTCGGCCATCCCCAGGAGAGCAGGGCTCCATCATGTGTAAGTTACTCAGGAAGACAAACGCCATAATGCCAAATATCCCCCGCTTTCCTTCTTCTTCCCCCCATTTATATACTCACCATGGCATCCCATGGTATGGAATATCCCTTCGGCTAATTTGGGTCACCTGTCCTGGCTGTGTCCCCTCCCACTTTCCTGTACCTCTCCAGCCCTCTCGCTGGCAGGGCCCAAGGAACCGAAAAGTCCCTGATTTAATATACACATTACCCAGCAAGAACCAAAGCCATCAGTGTGCTATCAGCATTGTTCTCACACCAAATCCAAGACACAGCACTGCACCAGCTACTAAGAACTCTATCCCAGCTGAAACCACGACAGGTGATTAATGGTTACTTTTGGAGTTTGTAGGAAGACCTGTAGAGAAAATACTTTTTTTCCCGCTTTTGTTTTACTATTACTAATTTTCACTTGAGAAATAAATACAGGAATATGTTGAGTTTCCTACCTGCATGAGGACAAACCTAAAGAGACTTGTGTATCTGCTCACTTTGAAACTGTTCTTATGTGTTGTCAACACAAATCCAAATTATTTTAATTTTTCACAACAACTTGCTTCTTCATTTTTATAGGAGAAGAAGAGGTGTGTGCTCATCCTATGTAAAAATGAGTGATGAATATCTTTTTAAAAGTTAAGGACAAGTATGCATATAAGGAACAATAATTTGCTAAGGTGGCTTCTGACAGTTTTGTCTAGGGGCATGTGCATTCCACTTTTATATGCTGTAATTAATATGCTACAAATGTATTACATGAAATGTATGAATTGTTGAGTCTTTAGAAGTCTTTTCATACAATTGTCTTTTCTTTCTACAGTATTTTCTTCAATGTTCACATGCCAAACCTAACTAGAAAATTCCTCAAGTCCAATAATAAAATACATCAACTGTTAGCTCCCCCACCCCACCCTCAAGCATATTCAAACTAAAATCTAACTTACTTCTCCATTCTTCTTCCTTATCAAAGTCAAAATCAAAATTTGGAAAATTTTATATTCGTGTTACCCAGAGTAACAGTGTGACATTTTAAAAAGCCAGTGAGTCTGTCATTCAAAAAGGAGAACCTGGTCAAAGAGGCAATTCCTTTCAAGAGGGATGCAACTTGAATTTTAAGCAGATGACCTGCTGCTGCTGCTTCGCTGTTCTTACAATGAATCTATGTAGGTTTCATTCCTGTCTGCTAATGTGACTCAACTTGTACATAAAAGTGTTATAAATATTGATGATAATTTTTAAGCATGTTATAGTGTTCCATGTCCGCAGCTCAGCTACTCAGGAGAGTAATTCTCTTCCTTGGGAAATGTCAATCAATCATGAGAGGTCCTATGTTGAGGAGAGGAAAGGGAAGGGTAAAATGGGAGAGAAATGGTAAAGCAAAGAGAAGAGGAAGGGAGGAAAAAGGGAACACATCAACATTTTGATTCAAGGCACTAGTATAATTTTGATATAAATACCCTGACCATCCTTCCCTGTGTCTATATTTGGTTTAAAGTCCGGTTTTGATATATGCAAAACAGATTTCTTTTTAAGGACATAAAATGGGAAATTCCACTCCAGGACTGTAGCAAAGGCTGTCCAGCACCTCATGGGGACACAGGGACCAACAGTAAGTCCTTTGGAGAGCTTCAAAGCATATGCATGTTAGGGATGTGTAGTACAGAATAACCTACCCCATAGTAAAACCTATGGGTTGTAAGTAGCTACTCGTATTCATGTAGGGAGCTCAACTAACTCGTTGATATACTTGTCCTACTGTACTGAACTAGTTCTGAATGTAAATTACTCCCTACTTTGCCTTTGTTAACCATAGGGAATCCTAAAAAAAACACTGAGCTAACTAATTGTTCTGGCTTTGGCTGGGATAGAGTTATTTTTCTTCAGAGTAGCTGGCATAGTGCCATGTTTTGGATTTGTGCTGGAAACAGTGCTGATAACACAGGGGTGTTTTAGTCATTGCTGAGCAGGGCTGTCTCAACACGTGATTTTTCTCACTTTTACCTTTTAAATTTTCTCCCCATCCCATTGGGAAGGAGTGAGCAAGCAGCAGGGTGGAGCTTAGCTGCCTACTGGGGTTAAACCATGACACTGATTTTGTTAAGATAGATGGTATGGATAGCCCATTTTAGACTACAGTGCAAAACTCAGCTATTTAATCTCATTTCATTTTCTTGCTTGATAAAACAGGTATTAGTTCCAAAACTGAAAGAAATGCTTTTCTATTAGTTTTGATTTTGTGAATGTGTAGAAACTAATTAAGCATGGGCTATTTCTAAATAAATAATCATAGAATCACAGAATCGTTGAGGCTGGAGGGGACCTCCAGACCATCTAGACCTGGTTGCCCCAGACCATGTACAGATGGCTTTTGAATATCTGCAAGATGGAAGACTCCACAACATCTCTGGGCAACCTGTTCCAGTGCTCAGTCACCCTCACAGTACAACAGCCTGTTTCAGAGGCAACCTCCTTGCTTCAGTTGGTGCCCATTGCACTGGGCACCACTGAAACGATCCTGGCTCCATACTCTTTACATTCTGTCTTCAGGTATTTTTATATATTAATAAGATCCCTCCTGATCTTTCTTTAGGATAAGTAGTCCCAGCTTTCTCAGCCTTTCCTCGTAGGATGAAAGTCCCTTTGTTATGTTCATGGCTTTTTTCTGAGGCACATTGCTGGCTCATGTTCAACTTGGTGTCCACCAGGACCTCCAGGTCCTTTTCTGCTGAGCTGCTCTCCATCTGGGCAGTCCACAGAACATGTTGATGCCTGGGATTGTTCCTTCTGAGGGGCAGGACTTTGCATTTCCCCTTGTTGAACTTTGTGAGGTTCCTGCCAGCTCATTTCTCCAACCTCTTGAGGTCCCTCTGGGTGGCAGCATGATCCTCTGGTGTTATTAGTCACTTCTCCTGGTATTGTGTCATCTGCAAACTTGCTGAGGGTATGCTCTACTCCATCATACAAATCATTAATGAAGGTGTTAAAACAGACTGGACCCAGTATTGACCCCTGTGGTACATTGCCAGTTTCTGCCCTCCAACCAGATGTTGCAGTGCTGATCATCACCCTCTGAGTCCAGACATTTGCCCAGTTTTCAATCCACCTCACAGTCTTCTCATTCAGCCCATACATCCAGCTTATCTATGAGTACTTATGGCAGACAGTACCAATGGTGTTACTGAAGTCCAGGTAGAAAATACCCACTGCTCTCCCTACCTCTACCAGGTCATTTCATTGTAACATTTTATCAAGCTGGCCAAGCATGATCTCCCTTTGGTGAAATTATGCTGACTATTCCTGATACTTTTCTTGTCCTTCATGTGCCTGAAAATGGTTTCCAGGATTAGTTGTTCCATTACCTTCTCAGAGACCAAGGTGAGGCAGACCAGCCTGTTGTTCTCTGAGCAGTTTATATGTTGTTAGCAGACTAATATTACAAATATTGTTATGATTTGTGTCACAAGGTGGGCTGGAGGGACCTTTGTACTTAATAATATTTCTCCATGCACTAGTAACATGACTTTTTAAATAACATATCAAAGGAAGTCTGAATATTCGGGAGTGTTTCAGAACTAACAGGAAGAGCATTGTTGATTTGGAAGCCGCTGAGAAATTTAAAAAAAAAAAAAAAAAAAGTAAATCGTGAAAAGAACATGGAGATGCTGGCATGTGCTCTAGCTGAACCAGACACCTTCATCTGAATCTATAAAGAATTCTTTCCACATGTATCCTATTCCTTCCCTTTTTACTTTAGCTCCTATTAGAGCTGAATTCCTAAGGTTGATGGAGAGAGGCAAGGAAGGAGAAATGGAGGAAGGGAAGGAGAACAGAAAGGAACACCAGGAATGAGGAGAAAAAAGATCTAATGGGCTCTCTGGGACAGACAGTTGCACTAGCTGCAACCTAACAGGGACTTGAAGCACAGGGCAATGTGGGAAGGGGAGCAAGAGGACAACTGTGGGCACTTAATGGTCTCAGGGTGATGGAGGGGCCTTCAGTCATTAGTCCAGTCAGTTGGGCTGCCATTAAGGAAGCAATGAAAGGAATGTGTGCACATGTTCCTGTGTGTTGCGATAACGTTTTTATTACAAACGAATGTCTTTGGTATTCATCCTTTAATAGTTCTAAAGGTGAGATCTGGTCCAAACCAGCTCAATTTGACTATCACAATTTCAACATGGCTTTAATTAAACTGATATTTTTAGGAAGTAGTTTTACTATCTTTAAAGTGTTCAGAGCACATGTCTGCTCCCTGAACATCCACTTCATGAACAAAGAAATGTACTCTGCTGATATTCCTTAAATTCTTATATGACTGGCTCTAAAATGTCTGATTTTTATCTTATTTACTCCACCTGTATTTAATTTGCACAGAACTGTGGCACCTATGTGTCAGTTCTCACTTTTACCATGGCTTGAGTAGAAAATGCTCTGAATGACACAGCAAAGCCACAGTGGCCACTGTTGAGCAGCTAAGCCCCCTTCACTCTGCAGTTACTGTGATGCTACCACTCAGTACCTCTGTCTGGAGGAGAGAACAGTTCAGTTACCTTTTGCCCTTACTGGTTTTCAGTTACAGGCACTGTGTGTTGTCTGATCTTTATTCCTGAATTACCTATTCTCTTGTAGCAACTTATTAAATAGTGCTATTTTCCTTGCAGCTCCATTAGACCACTCTAACTGAAGGAATTCTACTATCTGAGAAGCAGCATGTTTCCAAAGTAAAGTACAGTGACAGGCAGGAGACTTAATTTCTTTTATTTTTTAGACAGTGACTCACTGTTTGACTTTCTGCAAATCACTTAGGAGGTCCACATTTACAAGTATCTGCAGAAAGTTTGGGTGTCTTCATTTTGTTACCTACCACAGAGTTTTGTTCTGAGGTGCACTCAACACAGAGAACAGCAGTTAAAGGCAGTGAGAGCTGCAGGTGCTTGACATATTAAAAAATCAGGATAGTATTAAAGCATTTCAAACTCAGTATCTTAAAACCCCAGGTGATTTCAAGCATTTTTTTTAAGATGTTGCCTTGAAAACTACTGTTTCTTGATTTCCCTGTCTTCAAATAGAAAATAATAACCTTCACAAGGTCTGTTGTCTGGAAATGTTTATAAAACATTTTATGCTTTCTTGTATTATATAATAAGACATTTACTCAGACATGTTAGTAGTATTAAGTTACACTTACTGGAAGCATTACAAACAAACCAGATGGGAATAACCCAGCTGAAACAGACTCAGTTTGCTACACTGTGACTATTCACCAGGACTTCTGATAAACAAGATTCAGTGAGTCTTCACTGCAGACTGATCCACCTTTTTGGGTACCCAGTGAGTCAAAAAAAAAAAAAAAAAAAAGAAAAAGGAAAAAAAAAAAAAAAGAAGAAAAGGGGAAAAAAAAGAGAAAGAATTAGTCATAATCCTGTCTTTCCGCCTAGAAAGTAACATACATCTGTGAAAATTTGTCTTTGGTTACAAAGGTGAAAGAAAGCATTCTGTTAATTAGACTTGAAAATAAGTACTTTGCCACAATTAAAAAAGAATCTGAGCAAACAGATGTAACAGAAGTTGAGCTCAGAGGAGTTTATCATGAGATGATTACTTGCATTGGCAACCAGTAATGACAGTGTGCGTTTTCCAAAAGGTAATATTTTACTGACCGTGACACAGCAGCAGTGCCAGCAGAAACATCATCTGTGGTAGAAAGGTGCAGCAACACGGCCTTTTCTGTGAACATGAAGATCCAGTTGGAGTGGTGTTTGGTAACAGCTTTGGCCAATGAATATGTTCACAGTTTCCTTCCTCCGTCAGTGTACCCGCATTGTTACTGTGTTGGAGCAAGCCAAGTTCTGTGACAGGGCACTTAGGGTAGATTACACTGTGCCAAGACAATATGCATGAAAAAAATGTGACACTAATCTCAGTAGCATTGTCACAATGTAAAGGGTTACCCAGCCTGTGCATATATAGAGGTTGCTACCATAGGTTTGTAGGGTTCCTTAATATATAAAGAGATGGAGACTTTTACCCACTAAATTTCTCTGCTTTATTACAGAGTATCACAATTAGCACTCAAACCACCACCAGCAAATATATGAATGATAATAAAGTGAATATATATTGATACAGCTATTACAAATTAGTATCAGCAGTCAATATACTATCAATCTATTGAGTATGGCAGCAGTCAGTAATAGCAGCAATCAATCATATAGCAACAAGCAATATCGTAACAAATAACTCTTACATATAACTACAAATGTATCATTAATGAAGTAACATCACTGATATAACAGCAGGTAAATTTATGATAGATTACCTATATGGATATATATCACTGGTGTCAAGTGAGTTAGATTTCAGAAAAGGCCAAACCATCTCAAAGGGAAGGTCAAATGAAGGTCATGAAGAGGGACCCAACCATCCTAGAGGTGGGATAACAAACTGAACCAACCTCAAAAGTGGGCCTGATGCAGGGACCAATATGGTAACAGACAGAGTCTCACTTAAAAAATGTTCCACATAATGGAGTCTGGAGTCAGTCAGGCATCCCCAGTGAGAGTCCAAGATCTTGTAGAAAGTTTGTATGGAATTCAAATTTTTTTAGGAAAGTAAAAGTAAGTACAGCATGGCAAGTTCTCACAGAGTCTCCATTTTGGATAAAAATTAAGTCCTTTTTATACTGTAGAGACACAAGAGGGTGTAGGATATGACCACTTTGAGCAGCCACTAGGTGCTGTTAGTGTCTATTCTCCACCTGGGACAGCCAGTAGGTAATGGTGTTTCTGTTCTTTCAGCCCAATTTTATTTCTCCAGACTGCTTCCACTTTTTCAGACAGTAAGTTGCCATTACAGTTTCTTGGGTTTTGCACTTACTGATAGTATCTCAGGTTGTCACCCATTTCTAGGTTTCCCACTTGTACTTCAAAGAGGCCAGATGCAATTTTCAAGGATGTTTCTGGTCCTAAGACCTAGTTCCCAGGCTCACAACTCCCAGACAGGCAGACATTTTCTTTTGTTATTAATTTCCCTTTTTTAACAAGACTACCTTTTTGGCTGCTTACATCAGCATCACATAAAATCACAAAGTTACAACATTAGTTAGGGCTTAGGGTAAAAACCCAAACTAAAGCACACAGTGCTGTATTATTCACCTTCTACAGGCTTCTCGCCTGACGCTAGAGAAACAGGAAAGAGAAACTAAATATCACACCACCTACAAACATTTGCTCACTGGGCAAATGATCTTTTGAGGCTGAGTGTGTGTCCTCAGAGTTTCTTGTATAAGGCCAGGAATTATCTCCTGCTGTAGAATTGTGTTCTTTCAAATTCTGCATTTAAGCAATTGGGTTCTTCCATTACTGAACTCTACAGTGTACTGGAAATGCTATTTATAACCTTTGTCTTTATTGGCATTAGCCGCTGGTGACGTTTCAGATGTTTTCACATCTCTCCATGTTTTTCCTTCTGGAAAATGGACATTTTCTTCTACTGTGAAAAAAACATGATACATTGTGAACAACACCAGTGCTAGGTGTTACAGATATAACAGCCACCATAATTATTATCGTCTTATAATGCAGGAGGGGAAGAAGGACTGTTCTGGGATCATGCCTACTGTTTCTGTAGCCTGTAGAAGGAAGGTATATGCCGGTAGACAGTACAAAAATACTGGTGAATATCAAGACATCCTTTAAAATTAAAGGCGAACCTGCTGCTATATATTTAAAAACTTGAATAACACTCCATTTATGTCTACCAGACTAAAAATTTATTGAGAAATTAATTATTTTGAATTATTAAGCTCCAGAGAGTATGCATATATTTGAAAGAAATTGTTAGATACACAGACTTTATAAATGGGTCAAGTCTATTAACTACAGTGAACAGGCTAAAAATCAGTGAGGATCACAGCCTGACACTCACTATGGGATATACATCATTACCTTGTGCCTCCTTGCCTTGTACTGTAAATAAAAATTTCTCACCACTGCAAGATTTGGATTTCAGTTTCTAAGTGGAATAATTTTCTTCTTCATTTAAGTTTGGAATTAGACTCAGCTTCCTTTGAGCTGACCAAACTATTGCCATTACACACATACAGAAGTGTTTTCACGCTTCTAAAAAGTCAGTAAGAATCCTTGCTTATGTTCCATTAAGATATGTGGTATACGTTTGATTCCTATATGAATAAATTCAAAGCATAAATTAAAAGATATGTAAGATGGGAGAAATTACTAACTGATGGAGTAGTTTTAAGTGTTTAAGCTCTATTTTAAACTATATTGTCCTTTAAAAGGCATGGGCTGAAATATGACAACCTGTGTAATGACAAGTACACTTGATAAAGAGCCTGAGGAGCAATTTCTTGCCTTTAAGATTTCCTGGTATGCCTACTCTCTGTGTCTCTTATATTCTCTTTTAATCTTCACCTGTGAAGACTGTAGAGTACCAGAAACAGATTGAAGCAGAAAAGCAGAAGAAAAAAATGCTAAATGGAAAACAGTGCATTAAGAATTCAAAAGCAGTCTTGAAACACACATACACAGTGGAAATACTTGGGGGTTTTTTTTGTAGCAAGCATATACTTCACTACAACCTACAGTACAAGGCCTTCCAGAGGACATTTAGGAGCACAACTGTCTTTGATACTAATGGAAACTGTGTTTGCTGAGGATGATGCTGCCTGCCTTGCAGTCATCAGGTAGCCTTAGTTGCACAGTGGGAACCTCTTGCCTGTAGTATAGACACAAATAGCGAGACGCACTTTAACTGTCTAAAGATGTCCGGAGTTTTCTCCAGTTCAATATAGGAGGCATTACATTTCTTAGAGAAGCTTCTTTCTTCCATAGAGCTGATGTTATCCTGACATTAGCTAGGAACTGTGGGCCCATTTTTCATAATAGGAAAGAGACTAAATGAAGTGGGAGGAAGATCTGATGTAGACACTTCAAGAAGAAAAGTGGAATTACTGAATAGGGAGGTGAGCAAAAGGTAACTGTTTTTCTGAACCGTGCTGTACCAGAAGCAGTAGATTGGTTTAATAAATGCAGAAAGGCGAGTCAATTGCCAGGATACTTCAAGGAAACACGAAGGATATTGTGCCTCTACACAGACTAAAATTTGAAAGGGGCATAACTTTCCTCTAAGAGGTCAAAACTGGGAGAAAGATCTATACATCTCTCAAGCTATTTTTCCTGGCTAACTACGGCAGGGCTCCATCAAGTATCTCCCCAAACCTATTATGTCTTTATTTCCCTTTCCTACCTTGCCTTTCCACAATATTTAATAACCTTAGCACTGCTTCCCCTTTCTAACATATAAAAATTCACTGATTCTTAAATGGTCATTAATGAGAATGTAACCTGTCTTGTCTGAGGGTCACTGGGAGACTGCATAGCCCTACAGTGAGCTATTCTTCACAGTCTTCCTGCATAGCCTTTCTGTGGATACTGATTTTACACCTCTCTTCTTCTCTTAATTTCCTGTTCACTCTATAGTATAGCATCTATTAGTCACAGAAAGTTGGAAGGTGTAAGACACTGCAGCTGGAGTACTCTGAGGCTTGCAAATAACCACAGAAAGGTTTTAGACCTTTGGGTGTAATGGGCTGTAAAAGTAAAAGCTGTAATTTATTGTTTCTTCCAGTTACTGAAACCTAATGGCTAGCCTACTTTCTGTGGAATTCAGTGATGTGCAGATGTTTCTATCTAATAAGAAGGTTGAATAAATTGTAGTTCTTCTCCTTTTAACACATTTTACTATCATGTTATTGTGCAACATTTTTTGCACAATTTTTTTTAATGTTCAGTTCAAAGCTAAAAATAATAGTTTTATTTTTATTTTTAAAAAATGTTTTAAAGAATGAAATCTGTGACCATTAATATTTAAAAAAAACTAGATGAATTATTCCTGGTACTTCATGTTAAATCAGTCTAAAAAGGAAAATCTTAATGTATAGGCATATGGATATGTATGAACACACAGCAATAGCTAATATTGTGTACACACACTCATACCTATAATGGATTTATACCTCTGTAATTTATGAAAGAGAAAGAAACTCAAGGAAAAAGAAAAGTTAAGTGCAAATCATATTTAAGATAAGTGATTTGGCATTATTTCAACAGAGAATTTCCATCTCTCTTTCTAGTTTCCACTACGACCACCCCATTGCCTATTAAGGGCAATGTCTTCCTTTCCCATGTGCAGCTGTAAACTTTGCAGGCAAATGACTGATCAACTGAAAAACATCTAGGAATTAGTTCCAAAAGGTGCTGCAAGGAAGTGGAACTTTGGTGGTCAAGATATTTTTAGGGCCAAAAAACCCCACACCTTATATGTAAATTCAATAATTTATTGTTAGTATCATTTAAATCTTATTCATCAACTTGAATAATTCTTATTGTTATAGAAAAAAGAAAGAAATAGAAAATAAATAAAATATTTCAGAAGTTGTTGAAATTTTGCGGCACACACTCCTGATATTTACCACTTCTACAGTTTAAGTTTGATATTTCAGCGCCTTCTGGATCCAAAGGTTGGCTTCAGTGTGGGGAGAGGATACAGCTAGCTGTCAGCATCCTGGGTCCTTCACTGAGACTCATGTGGTTGATTTATTCCTTGTTATCTAAAACTTACATAGGGACATTTTTATGTTTGCAAACACGCTCACAACTTGCTATTTGTTCACTGGTTTTCAAGTGCATGCTTAATGTGGATTTACTATTTATGACACACCTTATGTATATTAGATACATGTACTTTGCTCTTTTTGTTGCCTGTAAAACTGATTTTCCCAGGTCTGTACCTCCTTAGCTGACTATTAATGGGTTGTTTATAGCCATTGAGTCTCCATCATCAGCCTGTGTCCTTTCTTTTGTCATTGTGTGCCTGCCCATCTCTACACTGCATCCTGTGTCCCCATTTTCAAGGTCTCTTTTGTCATACCATGGCTATATTCCTCTATGTAATGTCATGTTAGTCATAAATATTAAATTATACATGGAATAACTACTTGTTACTACTACCTGTACGAAAATTGTACCATATGAGGATAAGAAAAAGCAAAATGAAACAGTCCTAATTTCCTGGTAATTTTGAAAATTGTTGTTACAGCTCTATCAGTTATAACAAAGTTTAGCTAGGTAAAACAAGTTCAGATAAAGTAAACCTGACAAGCCCTGGTCTTGAGGTGTTGCAGTTATTACAAAGACTATGGCCTGTTAACAACAGTGGTGATATCTTATTCACAAGGCTACAGGATCCATTCCATCCAGAGAAATATCTAGCGCCTTTCTTATTTTTTAGGTAAATGAGATGATTTGTGGCTGAGGTCTGCAATATCCAGGTGCTGATTGGAGAATCTCATATTTTAGTCATAGGAAATAAACAGTGTTTTTGTGGAAGTACTTCTGCCAGAGGTGGCAGCTGAAGCTGCTGCTCTCAAGGATGAGTAATGGTTCATCCCTTTCAGGATGTGTCTCTAAATGGCTGCTAAGAAACCTGCTTAAAAGACAGGAGGGATGGATGACATTCCTTACTGATAGTGCCAAAGGTGTGCATGAAATACAATTTTGAATATTTATTAGATCAGGTATTTTTACCACTCGGTGATTTGGGTAACAACTAGACAGGGAGAAGGGTGTATTTTTAGGCTTACTCATGGACACTTAGCCACACAGATAGTTATCGTTAGTGATTAAAAACATACAAATACTGTAAGGGAATGGGAAGTGAAATCTAATTCTCTCTCTTCTGATACTGTGGCTTCATCACTGGTTTTCTGTATTTTTTCTCTTAATAACTGTTATGGTTTAACCCCAGCTGGATTAACACAGCCACTCTCTCGCTCCCGTCACAGTGGGATGGGGAGACAATTGAAAGAGTAAAAGTAAGAAAAGTCATGGGCTGGGATAAAGACAGTTTCATAGGTAAAGCAAGTTGTGCACACAAGCAAAGCAGAATAAGGAATTCATTCACCACTACCCATCAGCAGGCAGGTAACCAGCCATCTCCAGGAAAGCAGGGCTCCATCATGTGCAACAGTTACTTGGGAAGACAAATGTCATAGCTCTGAACATTTCCTCCTTTCCTTCATCTTCCCCCAGCTTTGTATGGTGAGCATGACATCATGTGGTATGGGATATCCCTTTGGTCGGCTGGGGTCAGCTGTCCCAGCTGTGTCCCCTCCCAACTCTGTGTGCACCCGTAGCCCACTCACTGGTGGGGTGTCTGGGAAGCAGCAAAGGCCGTGGCTCTGTGCAAGCCCTGCTCAGCAATAATGAAAACATCCCTGTGTTATCAGCACTGTTTCCAGTACAAATCCAAAACATGGCACTATGACAGCTACTCTGAAGAAAAAAAACTCTATCCCAGCCAAAGCCAGCACAATAGTTTTTATAAAATTTCACTGTTTTCTGCAAGGTGGGAAAGCTCTAACAAAAGGTGAGCAGTTTGCCTTCCTCTGGGTGGCTAAACTGCAGATGCAGCTTTGAATCATTCAGGCAGTAGGGGACTGAATTGTAATATCAGTTAGGTAAATTCTTTTCCTGTAGGCTGGTCTACAAAAAGTTAATGAGATCAACATCAGAATTTCTTCCTTGTACTGGTGTGGTGGGGTTTTTTGTTGTTGTTGTTTTTTTTGTTTGTTTCTTTGTTTGTTTGTTTGGATTTTTTTGTAATACACAATGTAAGTCAAAACTACTCTCCAGCCCATGAGTTCAGGGCCTTTCTAAAGACAAGGTCTGGGTAAATTTTTCAATTCAAATTTCAAGGCCAATAAAGTGAGGAAACATCCTTCATAATTCTCAAGTGCATCAGCTATGAAATTGGTAGTTATTTCTACCACAATGCCTTAGGTAGAAGAACTTAAGACATCTTATACATTTCCTGGTAATGACAGAGACAGGTCATAGGATGGTTAATTGGCTTTAATTTGTTTGTTTGTTTAGTTTTAACTAGATCCAAAATTATTTGGTAGAAGCAAATCAGCTGCTGACTGATTCCCAGGAAAATATCTTAAGTAGAGAACAATTTGGAACAGGAAGACATTCCTGTGACTATTTTGATCAAGATAAAATGTTGTGAAAGTCAAGAGAAGAAGCATCTGAGAACATAACTTTGGTTGGGTACAAGAAAAGCTGGGAAAAAGGAAAGGTGATATAACTGTTTACTGTTTAGTTAAGAAAGACTTCTGCAGGTAAAAGGCTGGTTTTCAGCCTTCATATGAAAGTGAATTAATCCAAAAGCTCACATAGTATCACAACAGTGGTGTTTTTTTCATTCATTGCTTGGCTGGTCGCTTGGTTGTTTGTTTGGGTTTATTTTTGTTGGGTTTTTTTTTCTTTTCTAATTGAGGATGCTAACAATTGTTCAAATTTACTGAAAGTGGTGTGATTTCTCTGTTGTTGCCAATTTAATGATTAGATATGTAGATAGAAGAGACTTTGGTTCAAGCAATCATTATTTTAAGGAAGCCTTATGCTGTATTTTTTTAGGATGATAAGCCCACTGATGATGCATGCCTGTAGCATAATTTCAAATGAGTAATTTGAAAATGAAGTAATCAACAAAGTTGTAATTCCATGTTATCTGGAAAAAGTTTTTTTAAAAAACGTAATATGAGAAAGCATCTTTAGAAAAATGCTCATGACATGGTTTAAATTCAAACTACAGAAATTATTTCATATTCCTTTCATTATAGATGAATATACATAAACACAAAAAGCTAGTAATGAAAATTTATAACTCTTCCATTCTTCTCAGTACTATCCTTTCTTTATAGGGTAGCAGATAAAAATAACTTTTAATTATTTTTTCTTTTTTTCTTTCCTTTTTTGTTCATTTGTTTTTGTAAAAAAACACTGTTTTTTCCCTTAACGGCATGAAACAAGGCACAAACAAAGCACTTTTTAATCCTGTATCCATTGTGAAACAAGAAAGGTATCTCAGTTTTAATGCATACAGCCAACCAACGTTGCCATGTTAAAAAAAACCCCAACATACAAGGAATGAAACATGAGGGTCACATGAGCAGATCTCCACATGGAACCATAGAATCATTTAGGTTGGAAAAAACCTTTACGGTACAAGAAGGTTTGAGTACTCCAAGGATTCAAATCTGGCTCTGCACTTACATATAACTTTTTTTCTGTTCCACAGATTACCGAAAAGGAGTCCTAATACATTTTGATTCAGTTCAGCCCCTGAGCATCATCAGTTTTCACTTATACAAGAACTATTCTGTGGAGATCATTTCTGTTTTGAAGGACAACTTCTGTACAGCCAGTGGGAGAGCTGAGGTAGTGGATGTTTAAATTAAACTGCTTTTGGAATATGTTTATGAGCTTTATTGCTTGCATTTATTAGTTTATAAAATTGAATTCAAACACAGAAACTCTCACCACCAATTTAACCTGAATAAGCTTACAAATGGAACATAGATTAAAAAAAGGAATCCACTTTTCTAGATAATATTGTTGTTTCTCATCATGGGTTTGTAGAAGGCTTTGTCTTGAAAGTGTTTACCACTCCTTGTAAATGTTTTATAATCACTGCAGTATACTCTTAACCTGGGTGCACTGGATAACTTCTGAAAAATATTTTTTGTCTCATGTTTAATAGCATCTTCTGAATAGTTCTGAAAAACTCTGTAGACAAGATTTAGAGACAAGTTCTATATTACATTTCTAAACTCCCAGGTATTTTAATGTGGCTTGGTCCAATTCTAGGATATGGTGTGCTTGTTACAAGAATCTGAAATCACAGGCAAGTTGTCATGAAGGTAAACTTAAAAGTCAAGGATAATACACCCTGTTAGGCAGGCAGAGTTTGTCCCCAGATAATATTGTTATTTGTGTAACTCAATGTATGTTTTATTAGAATATTTAGATAAATACAAATGTATATTAATGAAGCAGGTGAAAGTCAAAAGCAGTGTGCTCATTAAGAGCCTATTGTGATACAAACCAGTGTGATATAGCAGCTGTAGGTATGAGTCATTTGAATCTGAGACTCATTATCCAGATGAACAACGGATAGTCACTTTAAATTTATCATGAATACAGCCACAGATGGAAATAAGATGGAGTAAATGTCTGCGGTTATCTGTTAACTTGTGTGCTTCATCATTTAATAGCTGAATGACTTATGATCATGTAGTTCAGGACACTTCTAATTAATTTTTGAGTTGAGACTTTATTCTCAACCTCAAACTATGGTTTATTAATAGGTCAATATAAAGAGCTTGCTTAAGTGTAATGTGTGGCTGTGCAAACATATTTGGAAGCACATAGTTCATTGTTTGATGTCAGATGGTTTACCTGCCCACCTAACTAATTGAGAATCATGTCAGAAAACTAGAAAGCCATTTTAATGAATGAGACAGACAGTGACCTCCAAACAGACATAACTGAATAGAACTGATGAACTTGATATGACCAGAATCACAGTGTCATTTTAAATATAACAGATTTTAACTCATTTTCCTGCTCTTGAGAATTGCAACCACTAAAAGCATAGGAAAGATTGGCAGGTGAATTTTAACTTTTTTTCTCTGTACAAGCTATATTAGAGTAGCAGATCTGTTGAAGGATATTAGTCATATTAAGAAGCATTTTGGCTCTGAGTGCATGCAAAGCTGGCATTCTGTATTGAAAACACATCTTTAATGTCCTTGAGGGGCAAGAGGTGGTAGGAAAAGAGGAAGAGTTTTTTTTCCCCAAGCTATAAATGAAAAATGACTCTTTCTTCTTGCCAAAGAGCAGCAAACATAAATTTAAACCATATATGTATATTTTAGACCTGCTCTTTCTTCCAAATTTTGCTGGAAAATTTGCACCAGTTAGGAAAAACGGTTCCTAAAACAGGCTATATAGGAGTTTTGTATATTGTTATTTTAGACAATCTGAAATTCTGACAGTTGTAACAGTGATGGACAGCAACAAAAGTAGCAGTGATTTTCAAAAATACAACTCTGCATTGTCTTCCAAATGTGGAGATTTCAATAGACACTGGAGAGTGTAAGGAACTGACACAAATTAGTAATTTTCTGTATGTGTGGAATTTAACAATCCTTAAATGGCTCATGCTGGATAAAAGAAAAACAGAAAAATGACCTTTATGTTTGTCACCACTGCAAATCATGTTGTTCCACTGTTCCAGTGATGCGTAGAGGTGGAAATAATGGAGATGAGTACAATAGACTTTTCCATAGACTGAGTTTTCCAGGTCATTTAATTCTCTCTAGTGTCTTCAGAACCTTTCCAACAGAGCTAATGATAACAGATTGCCACATTATCCTGTTCGTGGTGACCTGTTTGGGTAGCTGCCAGAAATCCTAGTCACTCAAAACTATTGGTGAAAAAAAGTGTTTACTGAATTCACTTCTAATGGTTATTATAATGTATTCAGGGCAAATAAAATATTATATTGTATTACTGAGTACTTCATGTGTTAAGTAATGATTCAATTATTTTTGAAATTGATACTTTAGATCTTAGTTGCTGCTCTGCTGCAGCTGGTTTTGAGTTTTCCTTGCAGACTCTGGCCCTCTGCCAGTTCACGTTCCATGGGAATAGCTCCCCCAATCTAAAAAGGTTGGTTTTTCAGCGTATAGCCAGCTAAAGCTACCCACGCTCTCTCCTTGCTAAAAGAGAAATAGCTGTGGCTCTGAAGGTGATGAATGTAGGTTTTTTCCTGGGAATTGTAATTGCTTTTGGGGTGCATGAGCTTAGAAAAGTGCAAAGGAGAAAGTCTCACAACCTGTGCATATAATGACATCCAGTCACAGACATTGATCATTTTAGATTTTACCCAAATTGTTTATAACTCTAGCTTTAACATAGTTTTCTGAGAACCAGGAAGCTTGAAATCAGATACATCATGTGACTTTTGCCATGAAAAAATAAGCTTGAGTTTAATTAATGAATTTAATTAAATAAATGTATAGAAATCTGTCTACTCACTTCTTCAATAGTCAGTGTTTCCCCATTCCAGTCAGAATAAAATAATTCTGTATGAAGTATTCTTCCTGGGACTTCTGCTTTTGAGATACCTTGCTATTGTGTGTAACTTCTACCTAATTCTGCAGAGCCAGAAGGATCTAAAATTTTAAATATTTCCTGTTTATTCAAACTGATTCTTGATTCTGAGTGAATAAAAAAGATTTGAAAGAATATTTTTTATTTAGTTTGTTGGGGGTGGGTGGGTGGGTTTGGATTTAATGTAACTTTTACATTTAAGTTCCTGCAGAAATGCTAGATACATCATGCTTGTTCCATATCAATGCAAAAATCAAGAGTATTACCAAAGGATATATACTATAACTTAGGAATGATGTTCAAGCTTGCATTGAGCAAGTCACCTGCATAGCTTCCCCTTGATTATAGATTATAGAACTAGAAATCCTAGAGGTGGAAAATGACATCAAATCTATTTGAGATGTAACTAATCAGAAAAGGTTTGTTTTGGAGTCTGTTCCACACATGAAGGGCTCAATTTTCAATACTGCATAAAAAGTTCTGCCTGCTGGATATAGTGTGGCAGTTCAGCAGCTGCTTTGCTAGCAGCTGTATCACCTTAGGTGAGTAACAGCTTCCTTTTCAAGGTGGAGAGAGCAACACAGGCTGGGGAAGCACAACAGTTATCACAGGTAGTAAGGTTAATTGCATCACACCAATTTTAAAAGGAAGGTTTTAAAGGTTTTGGGTTTATATGCCTGATATCTTTTTACCAATGAGCATGCTTTCATTCTGAGGAGGTTAATGTTTTCAAGGCCTGAAATGGCTATAGTGAATGCCCACTTTTCCGCCTATGCATTTGCAATACAAATAGCTAGAATATCAGAGGGTTTAGATCTGGAACACATTTACTTTTAGGGTTCATTTTTCCGTTATACAAAATTGCTTGATTTTAATTTTGTGATAAACTCATGTTTTGCTGCTGCAAAGGTTAAAATGCTGTGCAGTTAAGACTTGATGTTCATATAAATTATTTTCAAAGTCTTCAGATTAATGTCTGAATTCTTATTTGACTATAGTTCTGAAGTATCCAAATAGTATCATTTTCATCAATACTGAGTACATAACTTCATGGATTAAATTGTGATGTATATGTTTACAGTTCACTATAGACTAATGAGAATCTAATGTGTAACATATTAATAGTGGTGCACTGCCTTCTGTTATAGCAGAATTTGGAAAATAGAAATGGTATTTTAAGTAATTTCATGTATTCAAGTTTCAGATCTGCTATAATGCTTTCTCCCTACAAGAAGTTATTTTTTAAAACATCTCAATGTGATCTAAAGAAGAAAATATTTTATCTTGAGATAGTTACTTAGGCTTGATCTGATATTACAAAGAAACCCAAGCAGTGACAAATCACTGCAAAAGATGTGGTTAATTTCCATTCTTGCTGCTCTCTCTTCCCTGTAGCAGATCTATAGATTGTAGAGTAAATGCATAATTTGTTGATCCAGTGGAAAATATTTTTTGTTTTGTTTCATTTAATTTAATTTTGTGGCTAAACCAGTATACTAGATGCAAGAGAAATTTCAGAACAGCAAGACTTCCACTTTCTGTGGCAGCTTGCTATCGGATTGGCTTTGCTATCACACTAAGCCACAAAGCATACTTTAATTTTTGAAGCAAGAAAGATTCCTGCACTGATATAGCATCAGAAATTCCAATGTGAACAGAAGCTAACTGCATGCACAGCCACTGCACTGAGGGTGCCACTTGCTGCTTTTCAGTGAGTAGCTACTCTTGCAAAACTAAGTCGGGTAGCACGTCATGCTCACTTCTTGTCTGACTTTGAGGAGGCACCATGCTTTTCAGGAAAGCAGCAATGGGCCAAGCCTGTCAAGCCATTAAGGTCCAAGCAGGCTCCAGTGTTACTTAAAAACAGCTCTAAAATTTTCATAAAGACCAAAGATGCCTGCTTTCCACATAGCAAATACGAAAGCCCAGTCTCAAACCTCACCATGGCATGGCCAGCTGTGCCCATTGTACCACTGTCTCCCAGCAGCCAGGCTGAGATTAGCCACAAGACATCCACTCATTCACAGTGGGGATGTATGCTGGCCGATGGATGTTGGGGAAGATGTTGCACAGCCACCCATCCTTTCCTAAGAAATGAGCAGGAGAAAGTCTTACATACTTTGTGAGTTGTGACTGTAAATGTTCAAAGTGATATCATGTAGGATTTTCATTATACAATTTATACAAGCACAACATTTCAAGTTTGCAGAAGTATTTGTAAAACATATGTTTATAATTGTTGTTTTATCTCCCTGACTTGAAAAAAAAATATGCTAAAATGACATAAAGATGCTTATACCATGCTGCCTTTTACATGAGTAGGAGAGAAAAAGAGGCTGTCAACACACTTTGATTTTGGCTCAGGTTTTCAAACCTGAATCCACATTCATATTTCAAGTCTTGCAAATATCCACGACTTAAAATTATTTTTGTCTGAATAATGTGGATTTTGTTAGAAGGGTTCTAGGCTACAAATACCAACATAAATCACTTGAAAGAAATAATTTTCTGGACTGTAAACTAGAGAAGAGATCTTGGCAAATAGGAAATATTTCTGGGTTTTGCAATCTTTTAAGAATATACTAGAAAATCCATAGCCTCACACAAAAATTAAAGCTTTACATAGTATAACAGAGACACTCTGAAGATAAAACATCCCTAATATGCAGCACAACTCCCTTATCAGCAGTTTCAGGGGAAAAAATTAATTACTTCTGCTTTGACAGGATGAGAAGAACCAAAGATCTTTTCCAACCAAAATGATTCCATGATTCTATGAAAGTTCAGTGCTATTTGTTGTCATTACACTAATTATTGGTATTTATTTGTAATAGCAGGAGTACTTTTCCTATTTAAAGTCCTCAGAATAAAAGCTATTTTCATTATTTTAATCACATATGCAATGGGGTTTCTAAAGCCGTTTTGTAATTAATTTTTTCAAATTCATATGAACATTGTTATTGTCTTAATCCAATATTTGGTACTGATAGAAATGAGCTGCAAAATATTTAATGACATTTTGCAAGTACTGTCTTACCAAGTTTGTCATTGCTACCTGACACAAGCAATTTTAGATGTCAACAATCTTATTAGTTAATGTTAATGAATGTGGCAGTCACACATAATTGTGTCTTACCTACATTTTCATATCTTTTTGTGGGATGCCGTGGGGGCTTTTGAGAGTATAGATTTCAGGCTTATTTGTTGTGCAACTGTGAAATCACTGCTTGTAACTGATGTTTGCCTGGATATTCTATCACATGAAATAAAGAAGGTAAGTACTGAATCTGGTAAAGTTAAGTAGCTCTGTATTAAAAGCAAAGTCCGTAAAATCATAGTGTTCATATAGGAAAAGGGACCTTGGGCAGTCTCCAGTCCAATCTCCTGCTCACAGCAGGTCAGCTCTGAGGTCAGACCAAGCAGCTTAGGTCTTCATCCAGTTGGGTCTTGAAATTGTCCAAGGACAGAGACGGTAACCTCTCTTAGCTTGTGCCACTGCCTGACTGTCCTTATGGTGAAAAAGCTTATCTTTATATTCAGGCTTAGAATCTCATTTTAATTTATAAACAAGTTTTCTCTTGTTTTCCTAGCTTGTGCTGCTGTGAAGAGCCTGACTCTGTCTCCTCAATGACCTCCCTACAGTCACTGGGGGCTGCTGTTAGGTGTCCCCAAAGCCATCTCTGCTTCAGGTTGAACAAGCCCAGTTCCTCTGGTCTATCCTTATGGAGCAAGTGCTCCAGCCCAACCATCTCAGTGGCCTCCCTTGTACTCCCTCCAGTTGGCCAGTGTCTTTCTTGTACTGAGTGGTCCAAAAGTGGATGCAGTATTCTACATATGGTAATTCTCAGAGAGGTGGGAAATAAGACATTTTTTGTCTTTATAAGACATGATTCAGAAACATGATTGAATTGGCACTTTTTTCTTATTTGAGACCAATTTTAATTTATAATAGCATGAATCAGACTCTTGCTGATGTACCAAAAGCAGAATTTGGCCTTCGGACACATACTTCCAAAGGGATGTAAAACTTCTTCTAAAATAGAATCTTATATAATTCCTTTTAAAAATTCCTGAATTCAGAAAAATCAGAGGGAGATTAGAAATAAGGTAAGAACCACAATGATCTAGTTTGATTCTGTAGGGGAATTCTTCAGCTGCTTCTTTTGGTGGTGTTTGCACAGTTACAGTTTCCTGTAAACATCACATTCTCCATTCAAGAGAGAAAGAACAAAAAGAAAGAACAACTTTTGACTGATGGGAAAGACACCCTTGTTCGCTTGTTTTGAAATGCATGGGAGCTGTCCCACTTCTTGTTCTGAAATGAAACAGCTGAACAGGGCTACTGCACCTGTGGTGGTTGACACCAGGTACTCATGCACACCTCTGCTTTCCCAGGAAACCAGTCTTGTCCTCAGACCAAGAACATGGCAGTCATCAGAGCAGCAGCTTTCAAGACAGCAAACATAATAAGGAACTCTTAAAAAAAAATGGTAGAAATTAACATTCTAGAAGTGATTTGGCAAAAGGAAAATGTAGTTTTACATATCACTCCAAGTTGATCAACTTTTTTTTTACTTTGATACCCTCAGGTCTAGATATATTTTGGGTTTATCCCTTTTGTGTCTTATTAGATCTACTTATTAGTGTAAAATCTATTTTTTTGTTGTTGTACAGCTTTTCCTGTTAGTTCATGGCTCTATCTCCTGTTTGATCATTGCACATCGTAGGGTTGTGCTCTCCTGCTTTTAGATGCTAAAAGATACATATATAAGCATGAGGTGCTCACTGCTAGTGCTTCTACAGGCAAAAAGGAAAAGTTGTGCATGTAGAGGAAAAATGTTTGTCATCCAAATACAAATATATAAGAAAGGGAAATATTTATAGGGTGATTTCTCTCAGGTTTATTTCTAGCTGGAAAGGGAGAACAGCGTGCCGTTATGAAATGCAAGAGTTACATTCAATGGATCTTGTGAATAAGTGACTGCCTTCTTTTTGACACTCTCTTTCTAGGTGTTTATTTATTTATTAAGAAACATTAAAAGCATGGACTCCCTCTTTTGTGTTTAAAAAATAGTGTGTAGTGTTTGTGATTTAATAGCTCAAAGTTGTAGTTCACTGTTTATTGTAGCAGAGTAGGGGAGAAATGTAGCTTTTTCAGTGTTTCTCTTCTTTAACTCAAAAATCTTTTCAATAAATTCTTAATTTAAAATGAGAGGGCTGCAGCTTTCCTGAAATATTACTAGAAAATCTGGGATCTAAGTTATTGAACACTAAAAGTAACATTTAATTTTAATTCTGTTGTCTCAAGCGTATTGTAATTGAATATTCATTTAAATATCACCCCAGTTCAGATGTTATGTTTAGTGATTTATTTATTTGTAATTGGTAAGTGAAATTTGGAGTCTGCATTCATTTAAGAAAAAGCAAGTGAATTAGTTATCACTCAGAGTAGCCTAACATATTTATGTGATAAAGCATTAACACCTGGATAGATGAATAAAACCATTATGACCCAAGATCTCAATATTACTGCTAAAGAAATAACTGATTTCTTTACTAAGTAATAAAATGCGGAAGGAAGAACATATATTAAAGAACAGTCTTAATAGAAATGTTATCTGGTGGGCTGAATACGTTCTGGACTTCAAGAAGGTTTGTGTTTGACTGTGTGCAGTAGAGAAAGAGGTATTCTTGAATGCTCTAAAATGAGGCTTTTGATAGACATTCTATCCCCATTTTTGCCAGACTGTCAAAGCCTCTGTCCTTCAAGAAAGCTCTTTCATAAATAGAAAAGGGGGGGGGGGGGGGGGGGGACGGACACAGCATAATTTTTAAAATACGGTAATAAAATAAAAATAACTGATTTTAAGTGCAAAGAATCTTTTATAGAACTTGCACTGTTTATGAGGGCTAGGCAATATAAAAATAAATTTAGATAAACAACTATTTTTAGCTAGTAAAACACATCATCTAAATGTCACAACAGCATTCTAGTTTACACTTTATGCATGAAAATTCAATTTCCAGAATTAGATACTGAAAATCCTTCACTCTGAGTTAGTTTAAACTGAAATCCTTGTTTAAACCTTGATCTCTACAAATGTATAAATTTTCAAGGCACCTAATTATAAGTAGAAGGGCAACAGAATGGCACTGCAAGTTCCTCGGCAAAACTGACTTCAGATTCAGAGAAAACTTTGCTTAGTTTTCTATAGTGAATGTGAGCTAAGGAATTGTTTCCTTTGTTCAAAGCATTATCTCTATTTGTAGAGATAACATCCCATTGTGAAGGAGTTGCTAAAGACATAAATGTGGTGGATATAGCTCATTCTTCCTTAGGCAAATCTTCATTTTTGCTGATAGTTAGTTTGGAGCTCTTAGTATAGATAAAATTGGTTACAGAAATTTTACTGAATTGCCTTTGAGCTCAGTTTCAAGGCTACCCTCTGAGCACTTCACTTGTATCTTCAGTACTTTGATGTACCCATACTAGTCCCATCCCTCAAGACTTTATATGTATTTCTTTCCAAGATCATTTATAAAATCAATAATTGTTTTTCCTTTTTATATTAAATTTGGTTTTGGCAATTAACATGTACTTAAAGAGATCTGTTCCGTTTTCAATATATATTGATCCATAGATCTTGGTTAACTACTTTTGTAATGCAAATTTTCAAATAGATTCCTGTCCTGCTATCCATAGATTAGGAAAAAGATATGACTTTATTTCCTTCTTGAGTTTAAAAATGAAAGCTAGGCTGGTATTTGTGGTAGAGAACATTGACCACTCTTTATTTGGTTCAGTTTGCCTGGCACCGAACATTATGTTTTCACCCTAGGCAGGAATTACTTAGTTCACAGACTTGTTGAGAAGTAATTATTACATAATAGTATTATTATTATATATATATACATATTATTAAGACAAATGCAACAAGTCATAAAATAAAAATACAATTGATTTTTTTTTTCTTTAAAAATCTCTTTTGCTCTGTAAGTCATACACAAATGAAATTTAGCTAACTTTCAGGAAGGGCATGAAAGGAACTTAGTCCCTCGATTAGGGCAATAATCCCTGTACAGAAACTGTGGAAGTATAAAAGCTATTTTCTGTCATTCAGGGAGTCAGAAACATGTTTCCACTGTCTTCAGCAGGTTAAAGTCCCAGCTAGCATATGCAGTTCTATGAAAATTAATTTTCTATGTTCCATGAGTAATAATGCTCGCTGGAAATCCAGAGCTATTGTTGAGAAGGAACTCAAGAGATTGCAAGTAATATAGTAAAGTAGCACTATGCTTTTCTCATTAGAGTGTAGTTACAAACCACAATCTTTCACTTTCCCTCTTCCATTTGATAAATCAACTGATCTAATTATCCCAGTTCAATGACTGTCTGATAAAATGCTCATGAAAAATCTTAAGTATTTTACAGGTTAATTATATTATTATGTGTATAAACTTACTTTGTTATAAACTTTGATCTGAACTCTTGGAATGAAAGGAGATGTAGAAAAAACAGCATTAAAGCTGAAAAATCTTAATCACTGGTTTTCATATTGTAAAAAAACTTTAAAGTAGAAAGTTTATGAAACAATCAATTAAGAACCTAGTTCAAATTCCACTGTAGCAAATAACAAGTCTTCTAGTAGTGCCAAGGGTTGCATAAGTCCATGAAACTTATAAAAATTTGATGAACAGCATACAATTTGTCTGGGAAGTAGAATCCTATAAAGAATTCTATATATGCATTCTTTTCAAAGACAAAATATCTGTTGATACTACAGGCAATTTGGATTGAGCGTATTAACTTTCACTAAAGAAGCACAGATTAATTCAAACTCAATAGTATAAGAACTGGGTGGAGATACGGATTCATAGAAAGCCAGAAAATGTGAGGTAGTGGGGAACTAGAAGGTGTAATATATCCCTTTTTGTGTTTCTGTATCACACAAACTAAAAAAAAAAAGAAAAAAAACCAAAACCACCACAACACAACCCAAACCAAAACCAAAAACAAATGAGCAAAACTCATTAAAACTCTACAATGACTAATCAGTTTGGTAGCTGTTACGGAATCTTTATGGTATCTTTATGGAACAACCTTATGGTATCCCTTGAGGTGAATTAAATATGTTTGTACTTAAATCTAAAAATAAAATAATGAACAAAGCATTGGGCAGAGTCCTCCCACAATATCCAATTCTACATGGGCTCTGCAAAGATTTGTCACAAGCAGATTCCTTATAGACCCTTGCTCCAGCACCAGTCCCAAGAGCCGTTGCATGGGGCACCTCAGGACGCCCTTGGGTCCACCCCCCAGACCAGCTCTGCTGCCCAAAGTCAGCCCCTGAGATTGGGCCCTGAGGCCTCCTGTTCCAGGATGCTGGCTCTTATCTCATCACCAAGGGAAACTTCACTCTTGCAAGGAGACCACCTGTCTCTGGCATCCTTGCTTCCAGGTAATTTAACCCCATCTTGTAGTTCAGCCTTCTTGCCTTCCATACCAGATCATTCCTCAGTCACAAATTTTCACTGCTGATTAGAATTTCCTCTTCATAGCTAAAATATATTTTAGGATTTAAGAGTGGAGTAGGAAAGGGAGGGTGGCAGAAAACCCTCAGAAGAGTATTTGATTAAAACAATATCAGACCATAAATGAACAATTCATTCTCTGAAGACAAACCCAACAGAGCCCTTAGAATAACTGACAACATCATGTCAATAGGCAAGCACATGGCCCACTATAAACACTATGTGAAAAGAAAATGTAAAAAGATGGATGGCTGTGCCAGTTAAATAATCTCCTAAACCGTTTTGTAAATAGAAGGTATGCTACACATTGCAACATTTTAGTTCACTAGAACGATGTGGGGACCAGAGCACAAAAGAAAAACAAAAAAAAAAAAAACACCAAACAAAAACAAAGAAACAGGACAACAAAAAATACTCATTGCATAAATTGCATCAACTTCAAAAAACAAAAGCCAAGAAAACCCCAGTCGGACAAATGTTGTAGCTGAACAACTCCAAGGGGCCAACATTGTCTGCTTTTCTGTTTTGAACAGTTAAGTAATTCCATAGCATTGATGATGGTGGTGTGTAGTGTAAGTGCTGACTAAATAACCAACTAGGTGATACAAGAAACATAAGAGATAGTGTGAGAATTAGATTGGATAATTAGGAACTAGTCTTGAATTTCCCCTTCTGCCTTTGCTTTTCCCATGCAATGTATAATTGAGCAGCAGAAGCATAAGAGATTTTTACACATTGGTTTTATTACTTATTTCTATTTTCCCTTTTGTAGGAAAACAAAAGAACATATATCAATTATTCTACTGAGTTTCTACCAAGTCATCAGCATTATTAAAACTCCAATATGTAGATCATAATTTGTACAAGTGACTTGTTTGTGAACATAGCAAAAGAGTAATAATTCAACTGGGGATGAAGAATAGCTCCACTTTAAACTGAAATGTTTTTATTATTTTTATGCTTGTATGAAATGTATCTATATAATTTCTCTTTTTTCTTTATAGATTTTCATGGTAAAAACAAATAAAATCACAATAATTCTTAAGACCTCAGTATAAGTAACTATGAAATGGCCGTATTTGAAAATGTGGTAGTTGTCATACATAAGTAATTCATCATGTTGCTACATTTAAAAATAATTCGGCTGTTGAAGAAGAAATGTGTGTTTTTCTTGCACAGTGCATTCATTTTCCATAACAAATTAGTACTCATATAAACTCAGTCTTCCAGACAAATGAATGTTCAGTTAAACACGAATGTGGAACTTGCACATTAAAATAAATGGAACTGTACTGATCTTAGCAACGGAGTTAACAGGCATATACACAGCAGTGTCTATTTAGCTAATAACATATATATTGCAAGTTGTATGTAAACCATGCTTTTTATAAATGAGTGTGCATTTATCAATTCCAGTTGTAAAAGGTTAGAAATGCATGCATGAATTAGAGAGCATGATTTCTTTATTTATCTTTAACTTTGCTTATATAAAACTTGTCTTTGGTGAAACAGACAGTTCAAGATACTAATATTTAAAAAGATAAGCTAAAAACAGAAGTCAGTTTTCTTCCATACACTTTACTGCAGGCCTAAGGCACATTGGCTTCGAGCCTCATTGCTGAGTCTGTTTGTAATCAGTGAAAAGAAATAACAGGACATAATTCAGTTCAACCAACATCTAAACCATCCTCAGGGTGTCTGTCAATGAAAGGAACCTGGGATGCCTAGTTGGGATGAATCGGCCCAGTATTACATGCTAAACTTCATTTGGCAGCACTCTACAGTCTCATGTTACACAAGTCATCTTGTTAAGGTTTTGGAAAATAGGGTATACAGAGAATGGATAACAAAATTTTATGTTGTAAATCTGTAAACCTAAATAAATATAAGCTGTGTTTAGTGTGAAATAGTATTCTTCAGAGTATGTGATGCTTGTACTATACATTCAACCCTTATATAGCTCTTCTATTATGAAATGCTTGTCAGCAACACAGAACTTCACAGTTCTTTAAGAGCATTCCCTCATCATGTGGCTTTTCTTCCAATAGCAGTTACTCCCAATTGACATGCCTCAATCAACTGGCCTAATCTGAACCTTTTTTAACTGTTAGAGTCTTCATCTACTTTAAGAGACTATACTTAAATGATCAAGACTGTAGCCACCTTCTGACCCATCTATACTATGTATCTACTAATACATAGTTTTGTTGGCCACTTCTATTGCAGCATCCTGGTTTTAACAACCTTAATTCTCTTACCACGTCCACTATTGAAAACTCCTGCTTAACATTTGGGTATGGCATATGTTCCCCTTTTCCGGCTCCTGGATGTTCCTTCTCCGCTACATGTTTAGAACTTGTTCAAAGACATATTCTGTGAGCATGAAGTCTGTAAGTGTTGGATAAAAAAGCTGCTCAACTCGTGGCTTAAATCAAATCTGATTCCAAGTGTTTTATTGATTCATTAATGACACATAATTAACCAGCAATCAATGAACCATATATTCAGGATCAATCTAAACAATACAGAAGATAAACCACAATGCTAGACATACAAAGAATTGTAAGAAGTCCCTTTAAATTTCTAACTGGTTTTTTATAACTATCCCCCAGAAGTGTGAATCATGTACACTTGCACAGTTGCCTGCGTGCTCTGGCTTTGCCTGCACCTGTATCGGCCCACCCACTGGTGGGTGTCTCACCACTGCTGAGACAGCCCCTGCAAGTGTACATCCAAGGTGTGGGTCCTGTGTTGCAAACTGCACTGCTGGTGCCCTGACTGCGTGCTTGTGGCCCTGATGGTGAGGATGCTCTGCCAGCCCTAGGCAGAGATTGCAGTGACAGCGAGGTGATGCTGGCGTAGTCTTGGCTGCCATGGTCTTCTTGTACTTATCAAGCTCATTTCCCTGTTTCCAAAATCTCTTGGTAATGCCCTGCTTACCATTTAATCTAGGAGTTATTGGCATCTTCCTTTCTAGGGATTGCCAGCATTTGGGCAAACAGCTCTCTGACTGTGCTGGGTAATCCATTCACATGGCATGTCCCATTGCCACTCTGCCAGCTACTGTTATCTAGGGCAAGGGGAGCATGTGGGCATCCCGCCTGGAAACAATCCCACTTGCCTGTTATTGTCTTCTGCTGCTTCTGTGCCATGTTCTGTTTCTACCCTGCAACAGAGAGTAAAGCCTAGCAAGCCATGGGGCTGGAGGGTGCAGGTGGGTTTGTTGGAGGGCTCAGAACATGCTGAAAGTGAGTGTGGGGACAATCCCAACACCGTAGTCAAGAAGCCGTGTATGTTCATTTAGGTGCTACAAGGTCTCTTACAGCCATGCTGGAGAAGTTTAGAAGTCTGTTCTTGTAAATGCTTTAACCTAAGTCAGTCTTAAGCATCTATGTTTATATATCCACTGGTTTAAGAACAAAGTAGGCTGCTTCGGATGCTGCTGCTTACATAAGATAGAGAATTAATTGTAGCATATTTACCTTGTGATAACTAATTTGCATTTCTTCATGTTTCCTCTAATTTCCATGTTCTTTATGCAATTCAAATAGAGTGATTACCAATATTTGAATAAATGGCAGATCTCCTGCATCTTGTGAAACAAATTATTCCTTTAAGTCATTGTGCTAATCAAACGTACTTACTCTGTAATAGAATCGGTGTTTAATGTCATTTGTGCTTTGACATGTGAGAGAGCTTTTTATTTATTTATTTATTTGTTGGAAATTTATTTTCCAGTCAAATACTGCAACATGCCATACATTGTAAAAGTAATTGGATGTAGCTTAAGAATAGAGTAGTAAATAACTAGCCAATGTTTTCTTCTGAAAAATAATAATAAAAAAACCCAACCCTGAACTTGATTTAGCACACTCTTTCTTTAGTAAGTGTGGATAGCATGTTTGACAAGGCATTTGGAGATTTGGACCCAACAAGAAATCAAATACCATTGATTATACAGCTACCTACAGACATTTTAAAATTTAAATACTTATATTTTCAAAGGGGGATTTTAGTTTCATTAAACACCCCCACCCCCAAAACAGGTAGTAGATAGCTGGTCATTTCCGCTGACTTTACTAAATTGAAGCAGTGTTGATACATTTACACATATTTCAGTTTGTAGAATTTCTTGTTTGTGTTTTAAAAATCCAAAGTTTTTTAGCAGTTACAGACTTACAGCACCTTTAAAACACTGCAGCTAACTTAACTGTATGTAACTAATGTCAACCTTCTTATTTCTAAAAATCCTTTTAAAAATGAATAAAACTTTAATTAAGGTTCACGTAATATAATTCTGATTTGTTTTTCTCAGAGCACTGAGAAGCAAGTAATGTGTCCAGAGTTTTCTATATTAGCAGAGTAATGTAAAAGCTTTTAATGTGACAGCACTTGGAAAAGTAAATGCTTATAATCTTTATTTAGTTTTAACAGTCTTTCCCCTTAAGAAACCTGAGAGTCTATTTGGATTTATGAAAGTATCTTAATTTCATCTCACTCTGCCCTAAATTCTGTTTTAGATACATCAGAGTAAAACAATGGCAATTCTGTGGAAATGATTCCCAAGTAACCCTTGTAAAACATCAGATTTCGATTTGGTATCAGTTAAATTTCAGCAGAAAATGAAGTCATGGTGAGGAAAATAGAGTACAAGCTTTCATTCCACACACTTACTTTCTCTTGGTTTCTGAAAGATTTTTTGTATGATTTCTTGCACTACCCCCTGATCTGTAAAGAAACTGTTCCAAAATTTGCTTTGAAGATTTCTTTGAAAAAAATGACACTTGAATTTTATTAAAAAGAATGAGCCAATTCTCACTATAGAATAAATTAAAAAAGACAGTTTATCATTCTATCCTTGGAAGCTATGAGGATTCCTTGTAATACTAATCTCTCAGTGAAGTTTTACCCCAAGCTTTGGAAAGATCCTGCCAAATGGAAATGATGATTGCTTTCAGAATTTTTGTGGAATCAACTATGTCATATTTAACAAAGCAGAATTTTATGTATGATGCCCATAAATGTTCAGGCACCTGAATTATGATATAAGCAGAGCTGAGGAAAGTGGGCTTTGTTTACCTTTCCACTGAACTTCCACTTAATCATGGAGCTAATTTCACTTAGGTTTTTTGGTTAATGTTGTCTTTCTTTTTTTTTTTTTTTTTTTTTTTTTTTTTTTCTCTAGTGTTATAATTTTAGACAAACACACTATTTCTACATTTCGTCTCCACTCCTCTGCACCTCAAACCCCACTCAGGATCTGGGTTGTTGTCCCCTCCAGGAGACAAATGTGAATCAGGAACAAGACTAACGTCCTAATGAACTGCAGTGGTGCCTCCTTCTGGACCCTAACAGCAAGGGCAAAATTTGACTATTCCACAGGCTATTTAAATGCCCTGTCTATTAGATGAAGAGAAACGTTGTCTTTATCAGGATTACATTAGCTAAGGTAACCCTTAAAGAGCCTTGCTTTTGGCCAGAAACTGCCAGAGGTGTGGCTGTTTTTCTTCTTGTGTGACACAAAAAAGGATGTGGTTTCAGAGCTTGGATGCTATGAAAACTCTGGATATGAGTCATATATTTAAATTACACTGATTATTGTTTTAGTTCAGAACACCTGAGCTAACAAGTGAGGTTAGTTCTCAGAAATGTTTCCTCCAGTCCCTTTCTCTTCCTAGAGTAATCCATACCCTTATTTCACTTCATAGAATAATGTGTACTTTGATTTATTATTCATGTTAGAGAAATCGCAAAGATAGAACTTATCAGCTATTAATTTATGATGGTGGAAAAGGGAATTCACTATCTTACATTAGTTCTATTTGATAGGTTTCCCTTTCCTGTAATACAATCAGTGCTCTCTACCCTGAAACTCATGGCCATTATTGATTATTTTGGGTGAGATGTAAAATTGTTACGTGTTTCTTGGCATTTGTCTCCACAGCTGAGGCAGGGATGCAATATGCATCTTTTCTGGGAGTCTTCTTTTTAACAAAACTAATTAAAAAACCATGATACTTTTATTAAAGATGTTCTAGTATTTAGTGCCTTATGGGCATTTGTTCAATGTTTAAAAATGAAAGAAGTCTTATTTTTTCATTATTATATATTATATATCACATATAATATATTGTATATTGTATATTATATATAATAACAGAAATATCATTAATAAATATATTTAATAAATATATATTTAATATAGCTTTCCAGTTGGTTAACATTGGTATCATAGAAGTGTTTTAGATAGCTAAAGATTTTAATCAAGGCGATAATTGTATTTTAAAAATGAAATATCTTGTAACTCAGTTGAGTTGCTTGTTTGTAATGATTAGAAAAACCAATGTTTTCCATTTACACTCACAAACCAGAATGTGTTGTGAGATAATAAAACTTTGTTTTCACTCTGATGGTATTTTCACTGCTATTTGCACCAGGAGAATGCATTCATGGTGCCTGAGGTGTTGTTTGTTCATAACTGCTACTGTTTGTGTGAATCTCAGCAAAGGTTTCCCTTTATACATACATCAGGTATATGTGACATGAGTACACTGATCTGTGTTTGTGGAAGCTTCCTTCTTCTTCCCACCTTCCTCAAGTCTTGTTTTCAGTGTTTCTTTAAGTTAAAATATGGAATTCAAGGTGATCCTCGCATTGTGCCATCCCCTCATTTCAAAGCCACAATTACAAACAGAAGTTTCAGAGCATCTCCAGACATATCTCCAGAGGATGACACAAAGCAGCCTTTTATTTTCAATGAGTATGTGAAGAATGAAATCTAATTTAGGTACTGCATGTGCCTTATGAATATTCCTGATTTTGCTGAGGTGTAGAGATATCTTGCTCTGCAGAAACATCCGAGAGTGAAATTCATAGTGCTGCCTGTTGGTGTGTATTGTCACTTTGTCACTGCTATAAATTATGAAAATCTTTGAGAAATAAAGTTTCTTGTAATTGTTTCTAGTTCCTTTGGAACATCTGGCTTGACCTTTTTGAGTGCTAGGTAGTTGTTTTTTTGGGTTTTGGTTTGGTTTTGTTTTTTCCCCCTGAAAATTAGTGTTGTTTTTTTCCGTTTCTATTAAATACTTTTGAAAATCCATCTGAGGCCAGACACTAAACTTGCACAGGCTGCTTGGAAAATTCCACTCTACAAAAATGCCTTCGTTTTTTTATTGGACATAAGCACTGGGTTTTTTAGCATTTAACTTCTATAATAAGGACACAACCTAAGATGACTACACTAGCAAATATTCTGCTGCATATATTTTAATTATTGATAAATAAATGTCTACATTGGGTCCCCTGTAGCTATCAACAATACTTGTTTTACTGTTCTGACTGCACAGCTTCAAAGCACCAGAAAACCAACAGTAGGCATGAGAGCACTGCAGTGAATTTCAAAAGAAGAGATTCGCAGCAGGAGTCTATTGATAACCTGTAGCTCAACCCACTCTCTGCCACCCTAGAGGTCACTGTTCGACAAGGACACCCCCCTGCACGGCAGATTTACATGTGCACTGGGAGGGTGGATTCACCTTGAATCCTTGCCAAAGGAATTGTTTGTGGAATTAATGTAATAAACCTGCAGAATACAAATTAAAAAAAAAAAAATTAAAAAAAATCTGGCATTACATGCAATTCTCCCCAACATACAAGCTGGCAGTAGTAACTAATCTGTTATTGCGTGGTGATTATGTATTATATCATGAGCATCTTGTAGAATCTGATATCTACGTTTTAAGTGAGGCATATATGATAAGTCAGACAATGCAGGGTATTTTCCATATATATACACACACACACATAGATATATGAACCCCAGGTATTTCTTTTATATATCTGTATAAGGAACTTTTTCAGTGCCATTCCCATAGACATCATCATCCACGTAAACAGATTTAATAAATTTTGTACATTTTAGTTTGATTTTCTTGTTGGAGCAAGAATATTCTGATAGAAAGTAGAATAATAATTCATAGGGACTCTCTTTAAAAATATGATCCTTCAATAGGTATTTTGTCCCTTTTATTTTTATTTCAAGGTTATGTTTACATAACCTTTTGGGACAGGTTTTACCAAAGGTGGTTTTCTGTAGGAAGAAGCATACATAGCTAAAAGACTGAGAATAGTCTTAGCTCAAGAAGAAGAAAATCCAATTCGTAGTTCAAAGCAAGGTATTAGAAGCAATACAGTGTATCATGCTCTCCATGAGAAAAGTTTCTTCCTTGATGTTAAAAAAGGTAAAATCTCTTGGCGAGATTCCAATTGGACACAAGAGGAAAACATTTTCACAATGACAACAACTAGCAACTGGAATAATCTCCCTAGGGAAGTGGTGGCTTCTCCAGCACTGGACACTCTTAAAGTTCAGCTGGACAGAGTGTTGGGCCATCTTGTCTAGACCATGCTTTTGCCAGGAAATGTTGGACCAGATAATCCTTGAGGTCCCTTCCAACCTGGTATTCTGTGATTCTATGAAACTATTATGGACCATAGGTAACTCAGTAACATTTCATATCTGTGCTGAGTTCATTAATAACTTGGAGAGCCTATAATAATTTCATAACTGGACTTGTAAATCACATTTTGAAATTATCAAGAATGCCTGTTGGACAATTATGTCAAGAGCTCTGAAGTTCTTGCTATTGTGGCTATCTTGACAGCTGCAAATAATTGTTAATAAGATGTAAAATAAACTTCTAGCTTATACTCGTACAATTACAAGTATTTTGTATTACTTTTGGAAAATTACTAAGAGCCACTATGTTAAGTAGAACTAATGAGGGGGATTTATTTATCTCTTCTTCTGATTTATGCTAATATGAGTGCATCTGTAGCTTGAATTAGACTGTCTAATGCTGTTTTGGCCAGGATTAGAATTTCTCAGAGGCTTTGTAATCTCACATAGTTACCGCTCCCGTTCAGCAATTTTCCCGCTGGTAGTTTTAGCCTGGATGTTAACACTAATTGCAGAACACTAAATAGTTCATTTTAATCTTTAATAAGTTTACATCTTTTGAAATTGATTCTTGGAGTGTGAAATCTCTGTTGTCGTTGCAGTTTAACGTCTTAGCACCTCAGAATACGAATATAAATGAAGCTTTATCCATTGTTTTAGAAGATGATTCAGCAACTATTGATATCCAAAAGCATAATGCCCTTTTCTTAATGTTAAACACAATTAAAGCTCATAATTATAAATTCCCTTTATCAGTGAGTATCAATGCTGACACTGACTGATCTTGGCAAACAGCAAGAGTAGATAAAGTCCAATGTAGTTTTGTAAATGTCTATGTATGATATCACCAGAGGGAGTTGGCATCTTTCTGTACTGAGTGAATGGAGGCTGCAATTAGAAATGAATGACAAGGTGCTTTTCATCTTTGATGAGAAAAGATTTTGGTGTCAAAATATCTCACTGCAGGAACAATTTTCCTCTAAGCATTTCTTGTCCTGAACACATTTTGCATAATAATAGGAGGGGGGCAAATTTATTGCACAGTGTTGCTAAGTGACAAAATAGCAGATGTTCTGCATTTTCAGATAACAAATGTTTCAATGCTATCATATGGTGATATTGACAGATACCATTCAGAGGATGACTCAATATATTCACTTTTGAAAAAAATATAAAGAAAATCAAGGGTATTAAAATTTTCAGGCCGTATGTAGGGAGCATTTTAAAATTGCTTGACAAAAGGTAAATGACATAAATTATGTTTTCTTGATCTTTTAAATAGCAGAACACCTACCTGGTCAGCCTGTGGAGGTGGTATCAAATGCCATCTGAATTTAGAATGTTTAATGATTGGCCTAATAAATGGATTGATAGCACTTATATTAAAATTAGTATTAAAAGAAATGACTGTGTTTGTTTTATTTTAAATCAAATATGATATTTAAAGCACTACAGGATAGCAGAATTTTTCAGAAAAGTATATAACTTCCAGAATAGCATAATCTGAAAGTATGGTATGTAGGAAAGTAAGCTTAACTTTGACGGACAATTAATGCCCTATATTTTTATTAAGTCCTGTAGATTTGCAAGACAACTTGATATGTTTGCCAAAGCTTTGAGAACACTTTCGCTCTTCATAACAAATATTTCTGTTGAAAATTAGATAGCATATAGGTTGCAAGTTAAACTTCCAGGTCTGTAGTTTATTTCTTCTGTCATTTACTTAAAATTTACAATTAGATGAATGCACAGACAGTAGATTCCTTTGCTACTCCTGTCCTTTCTACCTCAATTTTTCACAAATCCCAAAAATATGAAAACAAATTCCACTTCAACGTCTAATGTCTATACAATTAAATGAAACTTTCCGTGTATTGAGAAGTTTCCAAATTAAACTCTCAAATTGGCTCTTCAAAAAGCAAAAAATGAAAAGTTATGCACAAAGCAAGTCAAGGGGTGCTTGCAAATATTTAGGTCTGGCTACAGAGCAAGATTGTGTGTGTGTGCAAAGAAACGTGTAATTTACTAGATCTATTGAAGCAGGAAGAAATGGTTCGTTCCTCTCCTACCTTGACATTTCTTTAGTGTGCTGCCAGTGGGATTTTTGACATTGTCTTGAATGCAAAAGTGTGAAATTGCAGTCTGTGGAACCTTTTCCCAGATGATTGTCACTTATTTGCTTTTTTTGGCTAGACTCTCAGCTTCATTCTCCTTTTCTCTGAAAAGGTGAAAATTTCAGAGAAATCTGTGGAAGTTAACGGATACACAGATGATATAAATGTAGTTTGAAATTAGAGTATTTTCCGTGTAGATCTTTGCTGAAGAGACACAAATTAATTGTCATTTATTTGATAGTTCTCTTTTACTGATGGAACTTGAATAAACAGGTTTTAGTATGTTTTTATAAAGCATAAATACATTAATGAAGTGTTTAGAATTCTGACATGCTTTTCAAAGTTTTTATACCTTGATACAAAAATGGAGTACATAGTTATAATCTCTTGTGTTAAAATCTGAATCATCATTAAAAAACCCATTTTTTAAAAAAATGCATATTGTGTTAAGTGTTCAGCTGAAATGAACAGCTAACCAAATTAATTGTCATTGCTTGAAAAAATATTTGAACTCGTTTTGTCTGTGCAAGCAATAATTGCCTGGAAGCCACAGGGAAGTTATCACCATTCTGCCCACTTTAACAGATGGTGGACATTACCAAATTACAGATAGAGAAGAGTGTGCAAAAAAAGGGAGAAAATAGTGTGAAAATGAAGGGGATGCCACTTCATAGCATGGAGACTCTCTGCCTCAGTTACCAGATGGAGAGAGAGGAAAGATACTGGCGCCGTACACTCACCTTCCTGCTTTGTAATAATGCTTGGCAGAAACTTTGCAAAGCTCATTGTCACTACCCCCTCCTCCTTCCCTCTACTGTACTTTTAGGTGTTTTTAGAAGTGCTAAAAGCCTGACAATTTGCTTTAGGCTCGAGAAAAAATTTTTTCCCCTTGTTGAACCAAAACTGTTAGAGGCCTGAAAGAATTTTTTTCTTTTTTTTTTCTTTTTTTTTTTTTTCATCTTTCTTAGGCAAAATTAAATTCAGAAGGAGCTGAACAATGGATTTTAATGTTCAGGAGTTTACTTTTTTTTTTTTTTTTTACCTTGTTTTTTCACCTTATTTGAAGATAGTGCTGCCCTTCTTATGTATAGGCAAAGATAAACAGACATATGTTATGGCTCATAGACTAGGCACCCTGCAGCCATAGCATCAAATGTATTGGGAAACAATTTCAAAACTGTGGTACACTTTTCCAAATCAGTCTGATGTCTGTTTTATTGCCTATGCTGATCAAAAATAGAAAAGATTTCTCTGTATCTTTATTTGCATAGATGTCCTTGGCAAATATGGCACTGAAAAACAGCCTAAGTTTCAGCTTCTCATGAATTCTTGCTGCTTTGTCATAAAATTGGAAGATTTATTTTGTATTTAGACCACATATAAGTTGAAAACAATGCTCATTTCCCCAGAAACAAAACACAGACATTTGAATTTCATATTAGTGTCAATGAATGACTGTGCTTGTGCAAGATTATAAATAGCAGTTTTGTTTTTAATGCTTTTATGTCTGTATCTGAGCTACTACTTGGTGCTGACAGGGCAGTTTGGTACATTGAAAATTTTTTTAGTATTTTTTTCCCCTAAATTAGAACTTAAGGGTTTAGTCCCAAAGGCAAACAAAAAAAAAGTCTGTTCTAGATAATGCCACACTGTTCCAAACCATACGCACTCTGGAAGGCTGACTCTGCTCAGAGTATAAGGATGATAAAGCAGGAGACCAGCATGGCCAAGAAAGAACCACTTGGCCAAACTGAACCACAAGAGGGAAATGCATAGACAGTAGAAGCAGAGACATGCATCCTGGGAAGAACTTAGGGATACTGCCTGAAAGTGTAGGGGTGGTGGAATCAGGAAAGCTAAAACACAGCTGGAGTTAAATTGAGGGAAGTGAGGAACAGTAAGAAGGGCATCTACAGTTACAGTAGTCAGAAAAGGAAGACATAAGAAATTGTAACCCCCCCAATAAATAAGACAGGGTATCTGATAACAACTGATTTGGAGAAGGCTGAGGTACTTCACTTTTTTTTCTTTTTTTCTCCCCTCAGCAATTGCTCTTCCCACCTCTCTTGAGTCCCAGTCCCTCTCAAGACAGGGAATGGGTTAATGAAGTCTTACCCATCATAGGAGAATATCAGGTTCTAGACTGTCTGAGGAAGCTGAACATACACAAGTCCATGGGATGCAATGAGATACACCCCAGGATACTGAGCGAATTGGCTGATATGTTTGCCAAGCTATTCTCTATCATATTTGAAAAGTCATGGCAGTCAGTTGAAGTCCCCAGTGACTGGAAAAAGGGAAACATCATGTCCATTTAAAAAAAGGGTAGAAAGGAGGACCCTGGGAACTACTGACCTGTCAGCCTCACCTCTGTGCCTGGGAAGATCATGGAACAGATCCTCCTGGAATATGTGACAAAATGTATGGATGACAGGGAGGTGGTTCAGCCAACATGACTTCACAAAGGGGAAATCATGCCTGACTAACCTAGTGGCCTTCTACGATGGAGTGATGGTATTGGTGGATAAAAGAACAAATAATGCCATCTAGCTTGACTTCTATAAGACCTTTGACACAGTCACCCACAACATCCTGGATAACTGGAGAGATATAGGTTTAGTGGATGGACTATTTGATGGAGAAGAGGCTGGATGGCCTTATCCAAAGAACTACAGTCAATGGCTTAATGTCCAACTGGAGATCAGTAAAAAATGCTATCCCTTAGAGACCCATATTGGGACCTATACTGTTCAATACCTTTATTAATGACATAGACAGTGGGATTAGTTGGACCCTCAGCAAGTGTGCAGATGACACCAAGCTGAGTGGTGTGGTTGATAATGTTAATCTAGAGGGACCTTGACTGGCTTGAGGAGTAGGCCCAAGTGAACCTCATGAAGTTCAATACAAAGGCCAAGTGCAAGGTCCTGCACATGGATAGGGGCAGCCCCCAGGGCTTATCAGAAAGGTGGAGACTTTTTACCATGATCTGTAGTAACAGGACAAGGGCAACAGTTTTAAACCGAGAAAGGGTAAATTTAGATTGGACATAAGGAATAGAATTTTTACTATGGTGAGACTGTGGAACAGGTTGCCCAGTGAAGTTGTGTATGCTCCATCCCTGGAAGTGTTCAAGGCCAGGTTGAATGGGGCTTTGAGCAACCTGGTCTAGTGAAAGATGTTCCTTCGTATGGCAGGGAAGTTGAACTAGATGATCTAAAAGGTTCCTTCCAACCCAAATCATTGTGTGATATTGTCCTCTGGTACCTGAACAGTCAACATTGTATCTATGGAGAAAATTACTACTGTGATGAGCATATGCTTAGCTCTAAAAGGGTAATGACCATGTATCATCTAAACAGAAGGCATCTAATGAAATTGGTTATGTCTGTGTCCAGAATCTTTGACTGCAGTTATTTATATGTAATGCTGTGTCATTTATATGTAATGCTGTGTCATTTATATGTAATTTATATGTAATTTATATGTAATATGTAATACTGTGGGGTTTAACCCCAGCTGGCAACTAAGCAGCCACTTGCTCACTCCTCCCACTCTGGCAGGATGGAGAGGAGAATCAGAAGAGTGTAAAACCTGTGGGCTGAGCTAAGAACAGTTTGAGAATAGAAATAATAGTAGTATAAATTATTATTATTATTATTATTATTATTATTATTAACAACAACAACACAACAATAAAAAAAGGGGGACAACAGAAAAAGAGAGAAATAAAACAAAAACACCTCTCAAGTGATGCACAGGACAATTGCTTACTACCTGTGACTGATGCCCAGTGATGCCCAGTTCTCAAGCAGTGATCAGTGACCCCCACCCAGCTCCCCCCAGTTTATATACTGAGCATGACTTTCTGTAGTATGGAATATCCCTTTGGCTAGTTTGGGTCAGCTCCTGGTTCTGCTTCCTCCCAGCTTCTTGTGCACCTGCTGTCTGACAGGGCATGGGAAACTGAAAAGTCCTTGATTTAGAGTAAGCACTAATTAGCAAAAGCTAAAACATCAGCGTGTTATAAACATTATTCTCATACTAAATCCAAAATTCAGCACTGTACCAGCTACTGGGAAGAAAATGAACTCTATCCCAGCCAAAACCAGGATATGCTGAAACACAGGTATTTAGTGTTTTTCTTAAAAACAACAACAAAAGCCACAAATACATTTTTTGAAGAGTCCTATCTACTCCTAGCTATTCTATACCAAGCAAATTTTTAGCAAACAAAGATTTATTAGTTTTCTTGATTCTGGAGTCTTCATTCAGAATATTTTCGCTCTTCCAGGATGTCAGCAAATTTATCCTCACAGTGGTTTTCTGAGGTGGCATTATATTAACCCTACTTCACTAAGGAACTTGGTCACAAATGATAGGCAACATCTCCAAAAGTTCTGACCGGGTTTTATGCCCTATTCAAGAAGCCAAGAGGCTGACTTTTTTTCTAGTTTTCTTAGCACTTTCACAGAACTTTAATTCAGAGCAGAACTCCTACTGATTTCATTTTCAACTGTCAACACTTTGGACCCTTTCAAATTGAACTTCAGCTGTCTGAAACATATAATCCTGTCTATTTCCAGTACACGGTACTTAAATGAGGTAGGGATCCTGTGGGAAATACTACGTGATCATGTTAACTAAAAACTATTGGAAAATGGCTACATATGCCAGGGTGATTTCGGGTTACTTATAGTCTGGTATATTCTACCTTTTCAGTTTCTCTTTACAGCCTGCCACACTTGTGATGCATTTTTGTTTGATTGGTAGGGGGGCAGGGGCTGGAGGAAGGCAGAGGGTGTTGTTTTTAGTTAGTTGGAGATTTTATTTGGGGGTTTTATTTTTACAGTAATTTCCTATTATCTGTCAATTTCCTGTTAATCTTCATCTTCAGACTGGGATTTTCAGAAGTACTTTACCAAAGGATGCATGGAAGTGATAGACATGAAAAAGCAGTCATTTGTTTTGTACTTACCTCTGGGGAAATGTTGTGCTTCACTCTGGTTTTCAGGAGGTTTTTACAGGCCGTGAGAAATGTTTTCTTCTTCCTCTTTCTACTACTGGTGTTTGCCCCTTTGCCCTATCCTGCTTTTTTCTCTTTTTCCTGTTCTTTCCATATGTCAGAAAGTTGTTTCTTCTTTCCTTTCTTATTGACGATAGAAAAAATACAGCAGTCTTCCTTAATTGTTTTGTGCCAGGTTCCATTATGGTATTCAGCCCTTGGAAGAAGTGTATGGAGAAAAAAATGTTGCTTTCTCCACAAAGATAAGGTTCAATATGAGTAGTGCATATAGGCTGTGTTAAGTGAAGCATGCTGAGTCCCCAGAGCATTTAGCTGCTGTAGCCTTACAGATCTGATCATGTGTGGATTGAAAATGCAGAGATTTATAAAAGGTAAAGTTACTAGATGTTTTCAGAAGATCAAGGAAAGAGCACCTATGGCATCTGGACAACACACTTCTCAGAACTAAAGTCCCCATTACATGAGACAGATGTGCTAGTATTTCTTATTTTTCTGATTGGAACAGCTTGGGTTTTATCACAAGCAGAACAATTTTTTCTTTTAATTTCAGTGAGAATGCCTCATAAATTATTTAGGATAAACTTCAGAAAAATACAAAAGGACATAGAAACATCATAAACATGTAAAATTGCGGCCTAAACACTATGAGCAACTGCACCAAAGGAGTGTTTATTCAAAGTAATCAGCTGCTTTAATAGTAAGCAGCATGAGCCACCTATATTGTAATTTCAATTAGCATAAAAGGAAGTAATTTTTTCTGAATAGTATTTTATTAGAAAAATAAGGGGGGATTTTTTTCCCCCATATGAAAATAACATTTAGGAAGTCTGTGGTGCTTGCTTTTTGACTTTCAATGACTTAGTCAATAGAGATGTCAAATTTAATTTACATCATCATTCATGTGCCACCTGGGGTTAGCAGAATTAAGTCAGCAAAAGTGGGAGAACTGGTGAAGGTGAAGGTTATTCCACAATATCAAATACACAGAAAAAAGGTTATACTTCAAAGATATAATGTAAACTCCTTACATAAATATTTCATTTTGATAAATTGAGAGAGAGAGAGGGATTTTACTGATACTTCATTAGAATTGGCCTAAAATAGTTTAGAAATTGCTGGTTATCTTGGTCATAAAGGATAACTCTGGCAGAGATACTTTGTGCACTTTGGAGAACTATGTATCTGAGGTTTATTTCCTGGGGTGTAGAGCCAAAGAGCCTATATTGATTGCCTTGATTACTGCTATAAGACAATAAAAGTCAAATGTTTCATATAAACAGAATTGGAATTGACATTAAACTTCATTTAAATTATAATGCATTACAGAATAAACAGCACTGGTCCTAAGATGATGGCGGCTTGACCATTTGGAAGTGAAGGTGTTGCTGGAAATTATATAGCCTTGAAGAGATCTGGATACGTAGCCAAGGAAATATTGGGAAGAGAAGGAGTATTTACTGTCTTCTCTGTCTGACCATTATTAAAGGAATTCAGTGTGTTTCAGTAGATACTATTCACCCTTGCATGTGTGAATTCAAAGCCTGTTATTTCCTCCTGATTAAAAAAATACCAAGGAAACCATTTGCAGAGTTTGGCTGAATTAAGGGCCAGGAGAAATCATTAGATTCTCTAGACTTCATTTATGTTTCACTTTGACACTCCTACATGGAAGACAGTGTCTAGTTAGGGTGAAATATTTTTATTCATGTATATATTCCAGAGACAGATGAAAAAATGGTACAACATTACCCAGCCATCATGCTACTCCTTAGTATTTTGTAACATTTAGCTTCAAAGAAAACAAACAAACAAAACCAAAAAACCCTCAAAGAGTAATTTATTTTTAAGTCAATGTATTATTTTTTCACAGACAAAATAACAAAATTCAATCGTTTTCTAATTTATGTCATGAATAACTCTAGTTTTAAGGGGAAAAAGAAGTCATAGAAATATATTTTCCTGAATTTTAACCTCAGGGTTTAATCCCAAAGGCAAACATAGAAAAATGTTTAGATTTTAAATATCTTTGTAATTCATAATAATTAATTAGGTAAAGTATAATAAATGTTCAAGTGCTTGTAATTCATAACTTCAGTGTATGTCAGAATTTTCAAGTATATGATTTTTTTTCCCCAATCTAAAGTATTCGCATCCATAATTCCAGAACAGTGTCACTGGCCTTGAATTTTTCTCATCTAACATGAGGACACGAGGTGCTATGTTCCACCACATTTCATTAGCATGTTGTTTCTTCTTTTCATGCAGAAATATGTGCATTCATGTCGCTGGACCAATGATCTCAATTGACTAAGTGAAAATGTAATATAAATACAGGTAATCATGAAGTAATTACTTTACAGCTTTATGAATAATTTTACCTATTTTGTGAAGATAAAGATACAGCTTTCCACAGATGAACCTGCAGTGCAGATATGAATGCATACAAAGAATTTTAATGGGTGTGGCTCAAGAGATAGTATCAGCAAAATATGTTGGCCCTTGAAGAGTTACAAAAGTAGAAATCAGGTCAAGTTTCGGTCTACTGAGAAAGTTTCTGCAGCTTTCTCTTAAGGCATACTCAAAACTGATGGAACTGTTCCATACAATTATAGTAATGATTTATTAGTGTAAGTGCCAATTTAATGTCTTATTTAAGAAACTCTGACAATTCAAATACCCTAAATAGGAGCCTGTGGGATTTTGTTTCCATGTTAGAGATATTTGAAGATGACAGACACATATTGTGGACCAGATCCTTAAATATATGTCTGATTGAAGTAACTGTCTTCCTTGAAGAGCAGGATTTCAGGCAAAACAATGCTGTCTGTACATTGAATAGATGTTAGGCACTGGCTATGTACAACATACAATCATAGAATGGCTTGGGTTGGAAGGGACCTTAAAGATCACCTAGTTCCAACCCCCCTGCCATGGGCAGGGACACCTCCCACCAGACCAGGTTGCCCAAAGCCCCATCCAGCCTGGCCTTGAGCACTGCCAGGGATGGGGCAGCCACAGCTGCTCTGGGCAACCTGTGCCAGTGCCTCACCACCCTCACAGTAAAGAATTTCTTCCTAATATCTAATCTAAATCTATCCTCTTTCAGCTTAAAAAGCATTACCCCTTGTCCTATTGCTATATCCCATTGTAAAAGGTCCGTCTGCAACTTTTCTGTGGGCCCCCCTTTAGGTATTTGCTATATAGCTATATAAAATGTTGCTGTAAAGTCTCCCTAGAGCTTTCTCTTCTCCAGGCTGAAGAACCCCAACTCTTTCAACCTTCCACATAGGAGAGGTGCTCCAGCCCTCTGATAATTTTCATGGCCCTTGTCTGGACATGTCCATGTGTTTCTTGTACTGGGGACAGGATGCATTACTCCAGATGGAGGTCTCACGAGAGTGGAATAGAGGGGGAGAATCACCTCCCTCTACCTGCTGGCCATGCTTCTGTTGATGCAGCCCAGGACACAATTGGCTTTCTGGGCTGCAAGTGCATATTGCTGAGTCACATTGAGTTTCTCATCCGTTAACACCCCCAAGTCCTTCTCCTCAGGGCTGCTCTCAATTGCATTCTCAGCCTAGTCTGTTTGCGCTGGGGATTGCCCTGACCCACACACAAGACCTCACACTTGGCCTTGTTGAAATCCACGATGTTTGCACAGGCCCCTTCTCATGCTTGCCAAGGTCCCCCTGGATGGCATCCCTTCCCACCAGTGTCTTGACTGCACCACACAGCTTGGTGTCATATATGTTTCCAAACACATACATTTTTTTGATCTCTATTTTCTTAATAATGATGTTTTGAAGAATCCATAATATATATAAAAAAACCCCATCACAGAATACATTCCAACATATATGTGTATGCTACAAGCTTTTTGAATTTGGATCTGTAAAAAGGGAAAATTGAAAAATTGCTTTTAAGTGGTGTTTGGAATTTCTGAAACTTGTACTTCTTCCTGACGCCTGTCAATCACCAGCCTTAGCAAAACCTCAAACCAGTCAGTTATGGAGTTTGCTCTGTAGAATTTATTACATTTAAGCAGAATTTGTGAGATTTTTTTCTTTCTCTTGGTACAATGTACAAGGCTGTAAGCAGAGATGCAATTTTGACAACAGAATAAACAGAAAACAACATTAATGGTAACTGCAGATAAGTTGTTCTGTTTACCCCCTAAATATCTGTATTCCATTTTGTAGAATATCATCAGGGAGACTATTCTATTCTTACAAGCTGTGCACTTTTTACTGTTTCAGAGAAATGATCGATTAGAACTACATTTAAGTAATGGAGTTAGATAGTATTCTTAAGTAACACCAAAGAAACTGTTGCAATTACCTAATTTGATCTCTCTCAATCAGATAATAGACTTTATAAAATCTCTATAAGAAATATGTGAAGACAAAAATTTCAAGTCTTAAAACAAAACATGCTTGTTGACAAAGATGCTGCAAAAGCTTGTGGTAAAGTTGTTTCAGTTGATCTTAGAATACTAATTGTGTACTTATTTCAGCCAAAGAATTTCTAGCTTTAATTTTCAGCCTCTGATTTTGTGACATCATATTATTAACATATAAAATGCTCCATCGGCTATTCTGTATTCTAAATGCAGTTTACTCCTAGACAGACCACCTTTAATGTTTCCATTAGTATCAGTACTTGAATTTTTCACCAGAAGGCATAATTTCTACACCTTTAAATCAATAATAGCACTTCTTTGGACCCTCTCCAGCTCCTCAACATCATCTGTGAATTATAAACATCTGAGTAGGAGTTGTGTAAAAGGACTGACACATATACATAATTATTATTTTATCACTAGAGTTTTTATTATTATTATTATTATTATTATTATTATTATTTTGCCTGTGACATTGGCTTGTAGTAATTTGATTTTGAAATTATTCAGTCTTTCATCCTAGAAATATGGCCCATGTTGTTGGTACTTGGCAACACTATTTCATTTTTAGTGACACTGAAAAAAAGCCTATGGGGGGCAGGGTGAGGGGGTTGTTCTTTTTTTTTCTGACTCATCAGGTAATCCAGGATTAGTGGTCTGATTATTGTGTCATCTACAAATCTTATTTGTTAGGACTAGAGGGTTTTTATGGTCATTTTTATGTTATGTGAAATAGGTATTAGGCACGACAAGTTATCTGGGACCCCAGTGGACAACCAACGTAGTAATAGACATTTCTTTTTGCTCATATTATTAACCAATCAGTGTTTCATTGATTTCAATGTTTGGGCTACTTTACATTCTGAGTAAGAAATGAGGACATTTTAATTTGAATAGTTGTGGTATCAAAAGAAATGCCTTTTTAAACTCTAAGTGTACTGTATCAGTGCTATTGTTTTCATCAGTGAAATTTGCAAAGTACATAACAAAAGAAAGATCATTCTAAGATCTAATTTAAGATCTACTTTCCATAAATCCATGCAGATTTGGATTAATTGCCTACCTTTAATTATTAAGTACACTGTCGGCACTTTTGTATAATTCATGCCAGTTAATATGGCCTTGTCCTTCTTTATTAATTGAGTAATACCTCTTATTTTTCAGCAGATTGGCATGTGGCTGATAGATTGGTAATTACTCGGTTAATCCAGATGAAACTTCTTGGTTTCGTTGCCACAGCATCAACTTTGTTCCATGGCCCTGAACTTTCGAGACTTTCAAGGCTTGAAACAGGACATCTGCAAACCAGATTGCTACTTGGCTAACTGTTTTAATACTGCTGATTTAAAACTGTGCATCATGTTTACCTTTGTTTATCATTCTTCTTACTTTATAACTGCTATGGCTAATATTTCTTCATAATCTAAGAAAGGTGAATTTTTCATCTAGCTTCTGGGAACCAAATTCAACTATTTTAAATCTTTCAAATGTTTTTGATCTCTTTGATATCACAATTATTTTAATGAAATTTGTATGCTTGAACTATACAGGGTCTCTCCATAGATAACTTCTACTGTCTGAAATGCCTTTCCATGGCTCTGTCCTAGGATTTTCCTTTTAATATTATGTTAGTTTTAACTGGTTGGCTTTTCCTCTATCCAAGAGTGACATTATTCTCTTGTATCCTGCTAAGTAACATGATATTTAACCTTGATCAAGACATAAATATCAGAAAATTTATTGCAAAATATACAGGTAAAAATTTCCTTTTCATTAGATGGAAATATTTTATGTCATGATTCCTGTCAGTTGATTTTGCATGTTCTTTTTGCCAGCCTGGATACACCTACATATTGCCCTTACACCTTGATGTTATTCATACAAACAATACCCTCTACTTAGATTCCAAATTCAGAAATAATCCATTTATAAGGTTCTGAAAAGAACAGAAGTCAGCATAGTGTCATCGCACATGACTTCATGAGTGTAGATGACTGTGGAGAGTCATGGGAGAATCTACAGAAATCAAATTAATTATCTGCAGAGTAATGACAATGCTCCTACTCTACTTACTGCTGAATGCTACATAAATAAGACACTAGAAAAGTCCTGCTTAAAAAAATTGTAACACATTTATGTCACCCTCCTGTGAAAATAGAATCTGTAAGGTAAAAATTTTACATTAATCATTCAAGGTGGGTGTATCCTTATTCTGTCACCAGAGCCATGACACTTTTATAGAGTATCTTTTCATGGAAAACCTTCTTTTAAAAATGTTGCAGCCTCTGCTGCCAAAGGGGATAAATTTTACTTTCTGGATCTGCTCTTGAACAAGACTGACAAGGCAGTTTGGGAGGAAATGTGCCTCTCCCTCTACTTCTTTCCCAGGCTCCTCTGAAACGGAAACATCTGCAGTAGCATCTTTTGGCAGATCATTTCCAGAGCCGGGACAAAGCGTTGGTATATTTTCCAAAAGGGAAGTAAGTAGTTCATATGGAAGCATACATAAACTACTGTTCGTGCAGGTCCCTGATTCAGTCCAATAGGTTTAAAATGCACTGACCATTTTTTTTATTTTTTCTTAAGGTATGTCTTAAAACATTTGTGGAAAAGTTAGGATATAAAATCATTAGAGTGCTCATTCTTGAAACTATGATGTTTCTCAGCAATATGAATTAATTAGAGCATTAGTCCATTTTTCAAACTGAAGGAATTGCACACCAAAACCTGTCAAATTTCATTTGAGTTCCATAGTGCTGGTTGTCATGGCTAATATGTTTAAGATGTAGCCTTTCCATGCTGTTATTATCATGTCAATCTACCCAGATTGGACTGGAATTGGTAATGGTGACCCTTTAAAAGAGCATGTAACACTGCTAATGCCAAAGTGACAGTGCACCGATGGCAATGAAATAATTGTAGGAAATTACAGTTTCCCAAGCTAGGTAATCATGGAATGGGAGGCTTTCTTAAAGGAAAAAAAGAGTGCTTTAACAGCACTGTGTTTAATGTTGTGCACTTGTGAAACAGTAATTTCTTCAAATATTATTTTAATTCTCTGCAACTGCTCAAATATTTAATTCAGGTTGTTTTGAAACACTAATTTTACTCAGGCAGGCTTTTTCAGAGGATTTCTTGACAGCAAGGATGTTGTCTCCAGGAGTGATAGCTATGATTCTGGAGACCCCAGAGACCTGCATAAATACCACAGTTCCGAGGTGCTGGCTCTGATCCTTTATCATATATGTTAATTCCTTACATGAAAAAGTGAAGTACTTAAATTCATTCTTTAGGAAACAATATTAAAAGAACAAAGGAGAACTTGGCTTTATTCTACCAAGTAAATGGGATATTGCTAGATAATAGGATTTTCTAGTCATTCTTTCAGTTCCTATGGCTGAAAAGAATTATACATATATTAAACTGAGACAGTCCGTCCTTACTCACAGAAGGGTGGAGTTGTGGGGTTTTTTTCCCTGACATTGTTAGATTTATTAAAATCTCTATTTCAGGAGAGGTGCTTCATCTCTGAGGTGAATAGATAATGATTAAATGCAGCATCTTACTTATTGCTTGGAAAACCCAAATGTGCCTGGAGATATTACCACATTGTAAACAATCATACCAAAGTAAATTTCAGATATAAAGCAAGTAAGAATTGACATGGTGGCTTCGTAGATGATACCAAGCAAAATGTCCCTGCTGAGCAATTGTCCAGAACTTCTTGCAAAGCATTGTTAATATACAGGCCTACACATCAAACCCTGTTTTACAGTTAATGACAGGATTACTTTTATATTTTGTATCCTTAAAGCTGACGAAATTAGAGCAGAGATCACTCATGCTGAGGCTAAAACCCTTCACTGCACAGGGTGCTACACGGGTGATCGTCACCAGAGGGCTGAATTTGCTCTGGCTGAGTGTAGAGCCGGGATGTGGGGAAATGTCCTTCTGCTTCTTGACACCAACTTTAGTTTGAATTATAATATGCTCTGGAATCTTATACTTTAGCAGTATTTTGAAGAAAGCTAAAAAGAGAGTAGGAAAGGGTTAACGATCAGATTGCTGTGCATCTTTCTTAGTACGCCAGTATTTTGAGTGTGTTCAACTGTTTTGGCAGAGCTGATAATGAAACAGTTTTACTGAGTGTGAGTAAGGAAGGCTGCATTAGTAGAGAATGCCACTTCAAATCTTTTCAATGTTGAGGCCACCTTGACCTAGATATTAATAGGAAATCCAGAAAAGAGAACTTAGTTTAGCTTCTTAAACATAGACAACACTTGGACTGCCAAACAGCAAACAAACCCAGAAGTTAGGGTAGGGTATTTAAGAATAAATCTGAAAAGATATTTAGGCATCCATTTATGCAAAAATGAAAGACTTGTGAAGCACATTAGCATCATAACCATGTATTTAGGTGGAAAAAGAGAGAAAAAATAACCTAAAATAGTATGTGTATGTTTTTATTTTGGTTTGGGTTTTTTTTTTTTTTTTTTCCTGCGGAATATTGGATTATTCTATCATTTGGACATAAGATTAATTATATTAGCTGAAGAGGTGGTGACAATTGCAAGACGTAGTGAGAAGTGTTTGTGAACTGCCTGCATTTATAGAATGACTGGGAAACAGGAGGAAGCTAAAGGCTATATTGCTGATTTTCTAGCTTCAAACCTGTGATGGGTGGTATGAGCAAGACACAAGCTGAAATAGCATCACTATACACTATTATTTTTAAATGATTTAATCAAGAACATTGTCTTTATGCTTCAGTATTATCTATCACTTTTCCTATTTTTGTTCTGATGGGTTTAGGCCAGCCTGTCCTACTACACCTTTGAGTATGAGGACAGTATTTCGTTTTAAATCAGGAAGGCTTACATCACAGAAATGTAGGACTGGAAAGGATAACACAAGATCACTGCAAATTCAAGTTAACGCACTGGAAGTTTAGTTTGGAAGGTCTACAGAACAATTAATGATTAATTTATTTCTAAATAGTAATGAACCAAATACTTTATAAAACTGTATAAAGAATAGGGGAGATGAAGAGCATCTTCCATGTGCTAACAGAAAATTTGTGAAGTAAAACAGAGTATGTGTACGGACTAAGTCATATATTGCACCTCAGTGAAAGTGATGAGATTTCAACAAATCTGTTCTATAATACTCATGGAAATATTTCACTTCAATTTTTGGTTTTGTGTCCTGAGTGGTGGAGTCAATATCAGCAGGAATATACCAGCTATGCATTGGTGAGAAGGTCTAAGGGAGAAAGCTGAGGAAAGCAGTGTTTCAAGATCTTGCCACTCTTAAGCTTTAATTACTGGGTTTTATCCTTGCCAGTCTTTCTTAACTGGAAGTTTATGACTTTATAATTTTCCTGTTGCCTGATGTGATAATATTCCTCAGTGAAAATGAAAAAAAAAAAAAGTCTGTGCACATCTGTGACTGTCTATTTATTTAAATTCTAGTATCTCTTTCCTTTTATAGGAAGCAACCATAACTTTCTATGGAGCACTTGCAAACATCTACAGAAAAATATCTCTGTGGGAGTCATATAAGAACATAGTATAATCACTTGTGAATCACATAGTATAATGCTTGTGAAAAAAGATCAATATGTTGTTCAAACATTTGTAATCAATTATGTTTTTCATGAAAAATAGCATTTCAGCTAAAAGATATTCTCAAAAAAAGCCCAAAAGTTCTTTTGCTTGAACATTTTGCTAAGCATTTTAGCATTTTGGTTCTCTCTTGTTACTGATATAGATTAAATAATATTTCCAAAGACACACTGCAGATCTTTTCAATAGTCAGATATCACTGGATAATCATCCTATGAGAACCTAGGTAGGTCTGGCAGATCTCCTCTGGAATTTCCTTAACCTCTACTATTTACTTTCTGGCTGTAGTCATAAAAATTATGTGTCCAATTCAGTAGCAACTTTTTGTAGTACTTTAAAAAAAAACTTATGAAACCTGAAATACTTCAGAGGGATAAATTTAGTAATAATAACCATTAAACCTGGCCATCCTTCATTCAATAAATTTAATTTTCCCCTGGAAACATCTGAAAGATCAGAAACAGGAAGTATCTAAATAGAAGTTTGTAGGGGTGGAATGCTCCTCAATGATGTTAAAATGCAACAAAATATAAATCACAAACTAATTTTTCCCCTAGGAGTTTAAACAGATTATGATTAGAAACTGAAATGCCTTTTTGCCACTATGATTCAGGTTTTCATTTACCAAGTCTTTAAAGATTTCTTAATAAAATCACATTTATAAAAGCAGTGCCATTCCTTAATCCAGCCCCAAAGTATGATTACTTTTGAAATCAAACTACAGTTTAGTATCAGAAATACTTGTTATAAAGCTGTTTAACCCCTAGTGAGTCAAGTCCAATTGATTATTTTTAATTTCCAAAGGACTCTGAGCAAAACTATCCCTTATTAATTTAACAGGTGAGGAAGAACATGCAGACAGGTATGTCAGGGAAATCTGAAAATCATGAGAAAAGGCAAGTAGCAGGTTTGTCACTTTGTGGCAATTATTTTTACAAAATAAGGATCCTTATACATCTAAATATTTCATAATACTTACAAAAACTGAAAAACCAGTCTTAAGTCTTGGCCACAGCTAACACTCATCGATAAAAATTTAAATACAATGCTAGATGTAATTTGTGTCAGGATATATTTTGAACACTGCATAAATTTCAGAAAGGTGGATTTTATTTAGGTTTGGAGGTGCATTGGTTAAGTATTTGATGGTTAACCAAACTGCTTAAACCTGTAAGATTACCAAGTGACTCTTTTGCAATCAGTATCTTATTGAGAGTTGTTTTTTCCACTACTAGATGGAGTTCACACAAAGACACTCTGTTACATTGATTTTTTACAGTATCTCAACATTGTCTGAATTTGCAAAGTATTTAGGGAGAAAAAAAAGAAAAATATTCCTCAAAGTCCTCAAAAAGCTAAGCTGGTTATTCTCCTGCATGTCTTTACTTGTAATTGTGGCTTTACAATGTGTAATGGAAGACAGAAGATTTTGTATGTAGAATAAATGGCTGAAAGTATTCACAATCATATGTGTTAATTCTCAATGCACTATAAAATGAAGAAATGGGAAAATAAATTCTGTTACAACTATTTTTGAGTTATGTTTTCCTTGCAGTAAGCTACCTAGAATTAACTTTCTCTCACACACCTTTCAGCATGTGTCTGAAATCTATCATTGATGAGTTTGGTTGTTTATCTTTTTTTATTGTTCTACTTCATAGTCTTTTCCTAAACCTGCTTCTTAAGCTGTGCATGTCAGAATTCCGATTAACAAATATATTACTGAGAGATTCTATAGGTATAACATTTGAACACAATCTGATAATAATTAGATGATGCAAACAGGTGTTTGCATCACTTTCATCTAAGCAGGCTGCTATGCTGACAGAAAGGATAACTGAAATAGTATGATTTAGATTAATAATTTGAACTGCATAATTGTGTATGTAGCATAATGTCTAAGTAAGTGGAACATTCAGGATTCTTTTTTACTTTATTAGAAAGCAATGGTGTCAATAAAGATCTACCAAAAAAAGCTGAAAATGGTTAAAATTAGATAAAATCTCATTTTCAATACTTTAAGAAAATTTTTTATTCATTTTCCAATTTGTAACACCTCATTAATTCCTATAGTATTTCATTAATTTTAATTTACTTACTTTGATTCTATTTTTTAGTTCTTTAAAACCCAAGTAAGTAACAAATAATATTTTGAGGTGACATTGATTTTGTTGTGAATTGGTATTTTACTTGATTTTATTTGAATTTCTTTAATGTGGACATATTCATCTGGACCTGGGAACAGAGAGCTTTTATTTGTTTGCTTGCTTGCTTTTTTGTTTGTTTTCCTCAAAATTCTCATAAATGCTGAAAGAAAAATATTTTTAAAAGGGTTTAGTTTTTAGGCATCACATTCTCCAGAATGAACATCCCCCATCTATGAACACCCAAAGATTTAAATTATTTAAAGAAATGTAAAGAAAATAAGAAAGAAAAAAAAGGTTTTATTGTAATTAAATTATGAAAATATATCTGATTGTATAAATAATCGGTGATACCTAACTTTCTGTAAACTCCTTTCACTGAATTTGTAATCTAGTGCCCTAGAATAAACAAAACCCCCAAAACGACTTCAGAAAGGACATCCTGCAGATTATAGCACCTTCTGAATAAGTTTCCTTTTCAGAATTATGTATGCCTTTTAATAGCATCAACTAGGTTTCTTTGTCTATTGTTCTTCCCATTTTCCCTCTTGCTTTTGATTGCCTTTCCTCTTTCCCACTTCTACAGTTGCTAAAGAAACTTAAGATAGTCTCTCTACATCAAATTCTATTTAAGAATACAGGCAAATTTCCCCTAGTTTCACTCAGAGATGATGTCTCTGGTAAAATTCAGTAACATCAAAGCATAGAGTAGTAATGTCTCACAGTGAAATAGTTCAGACATCACATTTATATAGCCATTTTAATTTCTGAAATATTCAAAGATGGTAATGGACACAAACCTGCCCATAGTGCTCTGTGCCTTTGGGCTAGAATATTGCAACAAGCTCTCTTTAGAGCTGTCCTTGAAAACCTCCAAATATTTTGTCTAGTGAGGAATGATAATACATAACTCCTTGAGGGCATGTCACTAAAAAAGCTGGAGACATCCTTACTCCTCAGGCTTTGCTTGTTCAGAATGTCTGAACATTAATGTAAATAAGAGAAGTAAGGAGTATGCCTTATAGAACTTGGAATCAAGTATTCTGCTTCTGGTTGTTTGTTTGTTTGAGGTTTTATTATTATTATTATACTATGAACTTTTTGTACTGATGATGAAATATCTTTACATAGAAAATCAGAGTTCTGTGTCATGTTTAAAACAGACTTCTTTTTATTTTTACATCACCGTTAGGGATAACATTTTTTGCATTCTGCTAGCAAATGTAAAATCATTAGAGTCTGAATTTATGTGCTTTATTGTGCAATATAAACAACATCAATAATAACGTTATGGCCTGTGGAAACCCTCACATTTTTCTAAGATGTGACATATGGTCTTGTCAGAAAAAGGAAAGTGACATTTTCATAATTATTTGGTTTTATTATTTGCTTCATAGTGACCTAGTGGAGATTAACCCTCCTACACCAGACAGAGAAAGGTAGGGGCTCTACTTTGAGGAGCCTTAATACAGAAAAGTGAAATGATGCAATGAATTAGGGCAGCAGATTACTAGAGAGAGACATCATCAGTGAAAGGCCAAGGGTGCAGAGGGAAGTTCAGCTGTTCTCCATAGGTGTGCTTTTTAATACTGGGGGCTTTTTTTGTGACGTCTGTTGGTGAGGAAGTAGCAGCTGTGGACCAGGACTCCACTATACCATGTACTTCACAGCTGAAAGAAAAAAAAGATATTATTTTTTTCTTTAGAGTTAATAAACCAATACAATAATAGAGGGAAAGATTGATAATATTAATTGGTGTGATGAACAAAAGACTCTGTGTATCAGTGACAAAACATTTTCATTGACAAGAAATGTCAAAAAGAGAGTGTATTTCCCCAATGTTTCAATATATATACAGTGATTTTGAAGGATAGCTCACTGTAAATTTGAAATTAATTGAGAAAATAAGGCTACAATCCTGCACCATCAAACTTCTGTTTTCTTCAAGCTACTAAATGGCAGTTGTCATAATCCCGTGATTAAGGTATTTCTCTTTTTGAAAAAAATTATACCACAAGAATATATGAATGGTAAAATGTATGTAGACACCTGAAGTGTAAGGACATCTGGATTGTGATGGTAATCTGATTAATGGCAAATCAACATAAAAAACAACACTAAGAATGAGGAGAAATAACAAACATCTAGATACCAAAAGCCAAGAGCTTGCAGGACGCTGAAGGGATCTGTGGAGCACAGCCTCGGGGTGCTTCAGCCAGAGCTTCATAACTGATAAAAGGAAGCAGACAAGATTGTCATGGGTCTCATGGGTTGGAGCAAACGTACTATGGGATATTTGAGAGGTTTGTAGGATTGTATAAAACCTTGTTATAGGAGATTTTAAGGGGATTGTAGAAATAATGAAGCCTGTATGATGTGTAAGGGAAGGGCTATAAGTGGGGAAAGGAGTGGATCAAAGTGAATGGGAAGGAACAAATTTAGGGAAATAGAGAGGAGGGGTGTAAAAGTGGTCTGTCCAGTGGAAGCATACTGCTGGACCTTACTCTGTCTGACCAAGCCAGGAGAAATCTTTTGGGTCTTGAAGTCCTTCCATTTGACTTCTCTGAATATATATCTCACTTAAATGATTCACTTAACAGGGTCCTTTCTTTTCTTTGTTATCTTTGTTCCTGCTTATGATAAGCAGATTTAGTGCAGATGGAGAGCGTTTGTTTTCACCTCTTTGTTTTCTCTCTGATGGGAAGAAAAGTAGTCTCCTGTTTCTCTTCTCAAGTGTAACTGAAGGATGGGAACCACAAACAAACTTCATTATAGGTGGAAAGGTGTGACAGTAATGTAGAATACATATGATAATACGTAGAAAGGAAAAATGAATGTGGAGTCTTGATAGCATTATTTAGACAGTTTGAACAGTAGAAAAAGTTTAAACAATTTTGTCATTTATCGGCAAGGACATTCATTTTCCTCCATCCCAGTAAAAGCAGAACTCATTAGCTAACTCCACAGAAATATGAAAAATTACTCAACATTGATGTTCATCAAAACTTAATGAAAAATCTAAGCATCAAAAAAGACTCCAAATCACAGAATCACAGAATGGTCAGGGTTGGAAGGCACCTCTGGAGATCATCTAGTCCAACCCCCTGATAAAGAAGGTTCACCTACAGCAGGTTGGACAGGATCATATCCAGGCAGGTTTTGAATGTTTCCAGAGGAGGAAACTGCACAGCCTCCCTGGGCAGCCTGTGCCAGGGCTCTGTCACTCTCAAAGTAAAACCTTTTTGTCATATTCAGGTGGAACCTCCTGTGTTGCAGTTTGCGCCCATTGCCCCTTGTCCTTTCACTGGGCACCACTGAAAAGAGCCTGGCCCCATCCTCCTGGCACTCACCCTTAAGATATTTCTAGACATTGATAAAATCCCCTCTCAGTCTTCCCTTCCCCAGGCTAACCAGCCCCAGCTCTCTCAGCCTTCCCTCAAAAGGGAGATGCTCCAGTCCCCTCATCATCTCTGTAGCCTCTGCTGGCCCCTCCCCAGTAGTTCCCTGTCTCTCTGGAATGGGGGAGCCCAGAACCGGACACAGCATCCCAGATGTGACCTCACCAGGGCAGAGCAGAGGGGAGGATCACCTCCCTTGACCTGCTGGCCACACTCCTGCTAATGCTCCACAGGATCCCATCCTTCTTGGCCACACGGGCACACTGCTGGCTCATGGGCAACTTGCTGCCCACCAGCACTCCCAGGTCCTTCTCCACAGAGCTGCGTATCTGCTGGTCAACCCCTTGCATGTACTGGTGTATGTGGATGTTTTGTACACTTGCCTTTGTTGAACTTCATGAGTTTCCTCTCTGCCCAGCTCTCCAACCTGTTCTGGTCTCACTGAATGGCAGCGCAGCCTTCTGGTGCATCAGCCACTGCTCCCAGTTCTGTATCAGCAGCAACCTTGCTGAGGGCACACTCTGACCCTTCATCTAGGTCATTGATGACTAAATTGAACAGGACTGGACCCAGTACTGACCCCTGGGGAACTGCGCTGGCTACACGCCTTTGACCAGACTCTGCATTGTTGATCACAGCTCTCTGAGCTCTGCCATTCAGCCAGTTCTCAGTCCACCTCACTGCCCACTCAGCTAACCCACACTGCCTGAGCCTACCTAGGAGGATCTTATGGGAGACTGTGTCAGAAGCCTGGCTGAGGTCGAGATAGATAACATCCACTGCTCTCCCCTCATCTGCCCAGCCATCATCCCATCACAGAAGGCTCTCAGGTTGGTCAGGCATGATTTCCCCTTGGTGAATCCATGGTGACTACTCCTGATGACCTTCTTTTCCTCCACATGCTTAGAGATGACCTGCAGGATGAGCTGTTCCATCTCCTTTCCAGCGATGGAGGTGAGGCTGACTGACCAAATGCTTTACTGGGAAAAAATTAGGTGGAAAGTGGATTTTCTACATTCTGTTCAATACAACCAATGAGCAAATCACTATGTACATTGATAGACTGAACACAGAAAATGCTTCCTCTTATCCTACACCGATACAGTAGGGACGCTGCAAGAAATTGATGGTACTGTATTTGTGCATGCATGGGTGTGAGGACAAAGAGCTGTAGATAAACAGGCTTTATTCAATTTTATTATTGTAGAAGAAAATTAATTTTATAGAGATTTAATATTCCGGGGTGTTTTTAAAGAATATTTAAATGTGCTGTCCATAATTACTCTTTTGGATAGTGCTATTTAATTATTTTTTTATAATTGCATTCAATCCAGAAAATATTTGTGCTTTTTTTCTGTGTTGTTGTGGCTACAGCTGATATTCTTTTAACCACTTGGTATACATGAAGTGGGTTTGAAATAAGCAAATTTTTTTTGCATAGAATTGGGCAGTTACTTCAGTGTTTTTTTAATGCTGTCTGGTGTAATATTTAGTTCATTTATCACAGCAAGTAGGTACTTGGGGAAAGAAGATATGATGTTTATTCTGAATGAACTTTAATGTATGTAGATCCAATATTATCTGGATTTTTTGTTCGTTTTTAAAATGTTTTCATGAGAAAAAAAGTTGAGTCATCACAGTATTTGTAGGACTTCCATTTTCCCTAAATAATGGTATCTGTCCACAGAAATCAATTAATGATTTAAGAGAAAGTGTACTTTGGAATCTCAAAACATACACAGTGATGGATTGGATTTTTGATATGGCAGTTCCACTTATCCTTGATTTCTACTGACTTCTCCATGAAGAAATAAAAAATAAAAGATGTGGGCAAATCTTTATGATGGCAGGTGGCATCCATGCATCTGTCTTAGAGGCATTATACATTTTTTTCTTTATTTTGTTGTAAAACATGAGAATTATCATGCCGTGATGCTGCATTTTCTGAGGCTGACCATCCCTCAGTGTGGGCCACCCTGCGTTTAGGACATGAGTTTTCTAATACAGCAACCCAGCTGCCTCTGCCATTGTCATCTAACATACCCTATATCCATATTTTTTGTGACTGCTGTTGCTACATTAAGGTTATGTGGCAGTGAGTAGTTTTGGGATCACCGCATATTTATACTTTCTAGTTGCTAGAGACAAGATCCAGCAGATGGATACTGGAAAGCACATTTGGGTGTTATAAGAGGGAGAGGAAACCCTAAAAAATATTAGCAGTCATGAGACGTATCCATTCATTAGCCATTAAATCTTTTTAGCCATCTAAGTCTCAAGTTCATTTTCAACGCAGCCATAGAAAAGTAAAATGCTTTTTTTCCTGCCTCTGCCCTCTCCTCTGCAGAAATGTGGCACTGGAGCCTGGGGCTCCTCTGAAACCTACGTTCATTTTTGAGCTATCTGCCATCCCCCTGCTTTCCTTGCTTGTATGCCGTCCTGCCCCTCCCTCTCAAGTCCTTAGCCCTTTTCCTGAGGCATTTTAGCACACTAACCTTGCGGAAAACTGCTCACTCCTAGGTTAGTTTTCTCTGAGGTTAGCACAAGGAATGAGTTTGCAGAGTCACATCAATACCAGAATTAATGCAACTGGAGAGGGCACAAACTCTGTAAGTCATTCTGAATACATAATGTGCATGAAATACTCTTTTTTTTAATTACTACACAACTCCGAAGCTACATCTTTTTTTTTAACACTGTTTGGTAAAATGTTCACTTTGCATACTGGATCACAAGAGCAGGTATTTGGAGATGGGCAGATGGCCATGTAGATAAAAAAGATGAAGTGAGAGAGGAGCTTGCCAGGCCATGGTCAGGTGGCTTGTGGGCTGCTCTGCACCTAAATCCAGGCTTCACTAGCTTGCTTAGCTGGCTTCAGAGCAAAGGAAAACAGATTAGTGTAAACCAAAATCACTATAAACCAGTGAGTTACGTCTGGTAGTCAAGTTGATTTCCTACTCCCATTGAAGCACTCACCTCTTCAGATTTAAGCTGAGAAAGATTGAACTTGAACATTAGTCTCCTGCTACAGATGGTCTCCCTAGCAAGGAATTAGTATATTTCTAAGAAATGTGCCTTTTTGTACTCTACTCCTCCATAATTTCTTAAAGGCTATCAGGTTTTAATGTATGAAATAAAGCTATAAAAATATGTTGGTTGGTCTTTTGTTTTTTTCAGAAAGGGCTGCTTGAAATCCCCTCCCTGGGTAACAATCGGGAAAGTTCTCATTACTGGGAACTTTAAAATGTGTGCTGATCTGCAAAACAGAGCATGAGTGATGTGGGCATTACTTATATAATTGGTTTTGTGCATACTACAATCACATACTGGCTTTAAAATATACCCCCTTGGTGTGTTCATTATATCCATCCCTCATCCACTTCTGCAACAGATATTTGCAGTCATTCATCACTATTTATTATTAGAAAAGCAATTAATATGGAGCAGCAGCATGTATTTTAACAGTCTCACATTACAGTCTCAATAGAACATATATGTTACTATACAAAGCACGGTAGAAAGTTCACGTATCTCTTATTAACTTCTACAAATTCAACAGAGCTGACCTGCTGTCATGTTTACCTCTTTTTTTCCTTTCCATTTATCTCTGCTTAGTTAGTACTGATTGGAAATGAAATTAGGACCCTTAAAATGGTAACTTGGGCTTTCTCTGTTCATAACATCATTTATTATTAATTTTTGCTTCTTTTTATATTAACATGTTCTCATTTTAAATGATTTATGAGCTTTTATAATTTCCAGATGTATAACTTTTAAAGTATTCTATATTTTGTATAGAAGTTTAAAGCAATATTTAATTGTTTAAACCTTTAAAGATGCAGATAAATCTCTTGTAAGACATATACAGTGTGAGTGGTAACTCCATAATTTAAAGCTGTATATCACAGCACGCCATAAAATTTTCTTATCAGCAGTTCTTGGCAATATAAAACTGATACATTTGGTACTACCAAGTAATGTAGTCTTTCCTGTAAGTCACCTTATTCTGACTTACCCTTAAGCTAGTCTCTGCATGGAGGTTGCTGTGCTCTGGACTTATTAATAAACTTATTGGCAAATCAAAAGCAGTTCATCCATAACCATAATTAGTAGAGGATGACCATGACTAATTCAGTTGCTTAAATTACCCAAGGCACCTTGATTACTCTTCTGCAGCAACAAACTGAATATTCAACTTTGTGAATCAATGCAGTACTGGTTGCAGTAGCAGATACATTGAGGCCCAGGGCACAATTTGTCTGTTTGCTCCAAATTGATAACCTCTTACTGCACTATTTCTCAAAGGGGTTATTTGCTGCAGCAGCTATTCCTATTACTCTACTGATTGCAAACTAGCTTGCCTCAGTACTTAAGGGTGATAAGGAAAGAGCAGATCCTCCCTAGCAAACTGCAAGAGCTTAGAAGAGATTTGAATATAAAAGCTATGTGTTACACAATCCTCCTAGGAGGGATGCTGGGGCTGGGGTTTGACATTCCCAGGCTCATTGTCATGCCAGAAAGGCTAATTACACTCATGTCAGTGTCTTTGTGAAGAATCAGTAATGAACCATATATCCCACTTAGGTATTTGTTTCCACTATATTCATCAATGTAGACATGCAAGATTCCACAGAGAAGGTACCTGGCACAACAGCCTTTGTGCTGTGGGTGTAATTACTGTACATAGTCCAACTGATAGCAGGCTGCTGCCATGAAGAGTTGTTCCTCTCCTTTTTTTCACTCCCTCCCAAATAGACATTGTTGTCTCCTTTTCGTCAGATTTAATAATAATTTATTCACAGGTGAGTAAGTTCAACCAGCAGATTATTTGGAAAATTTCTGCCCAACCCAAATTAAAAGCTTCTCTTCGGGTCACCTTAGGTTTTACTTAGATAAGGTGTCAGGAAGGGAGAGGGAAGAAACAGTTGTACTGCTGCTATCAGCCAAGGGGCTGAGTTCTGCTGCAATTTGTGTAATGTGAAAAGTCACCCAGAGTCACCCGAAGAGAGAGAGATAGGGGGAGTTTATACCTTCACTGAGACAAGGAATGGGTAATTTGCCTGTCAGGTATAAGAACCGATCTGGTCTAAGATGAAATCTGCATTTCTAAGGAAGTGAAAGAAAGCTTATTTTGAATCAGATGGATGGTCAGACTATCACCTGAATGAGAAAGAAGTAAAATAATTTTAGAAAAACAGATTAAATCTTGCTAGACCCACTGGAGGGCTCCAAAATAGAAATTAAGTCTAAAACCAAGCCTGTCTTACCAAGACAAGATTTTCTTTCAGGGATAAAACCTGAGGTACAATGCATGGGGAAAAAATAAAATCCACAGATGCTAGAGAAGTCCACATCACACCTACTAGATAAAGGGATTTTTTATTTAATCGTGATGCAAGTAGATTAAATGTTGGTTTCCTCTTTTTTTTTTGTAACTGTGTCAGCTATTTTAGATGTTTTGAATAACTTCTTTTTTCTTTAACTTTTTATTTAACCTAGCTTAAGAATGATCTTAAGATAACTCACCAATAACATGTTCCTCACTGAAAAGCAAGGCAAATCCAGAAACCTGGCCACTTGGCCTCTTTAAGTGCCCAGTTCCACCATGTTCTCTGAAATACCCAAAAGGGACTGGGAAGTTTTTGTGCACAAAAATTGCATGACCCTGGTGAGGAGCTTGTGTTACATGGGTCAAGACCAAATAGAACAGTGTCTACCAGAAGGCTGTCTGGCATCTGGTTAAGATACAAGACAACATGCCTGAATTCTTAGGACCTTTACATAGTGTATCACAATATCTAGAAGCAGTTTGACCACAATTAAATCAGAAACCGACAATATTTTAAAAATGTCTGGGCTGAAGATTATTTAGTAACTTGCAAAGCTAGGTTTAACCACAATAATTATGAATCTAAAGATAATTTGAATAGAAGTCATACAAATGTCAAGTTCTTCAGGAAGAAAAATACAACTTTTTTGTTTTCTTTTATCCATATCTAACGCACACAAGCTTAATAAAGCACTGGTCAGTAGAGATTCCAAACTCTACAGTACACCTCTGCTATTCTATTCATGGGAAAAGAAAAGTTATTTTTGGTATGAACTGATATTGATCATTGAGAATTTCAAAACAGAGAACACCACACAGCTCTAAGTAGTGATAAAAAAGTAAAGAAAAAACAGGACTTGTATGTTTAGTCAATGGTAAAATAGACTTAAGGATGTGAACTTTGATTATGCTTTTAAGTTTCTGTAACATACAAAGAACAAAAAATGAATGCAGAAAAACATGTGTTGCAAAAGGAAAGCCAGTCAAGCTGCACAGCCATCATTTAGAGGCTGGAAATTCAGCTGTCAAAAAAAGAATTTTGAAATAGGCAGGGCAAATGCTTGCTCCCTTCTGTTCTCAGCATTTTTTGCTGCCCCTCTCCCCTTTTACTCCCTTCTCCTCTCCCCTTTTACTCCCTTCTCCTCTCCCTTCTCTCATATTTCAGTGAACAAAAGAGAGAAGATGGAAATGATGGTGAAAAGTTGAAGACACTGAGAAAAGTATTCGGTTCTTATGGACTATATATTAAAAGAGAGTGTTGTATGATAAATTTTTGAAATAAGAACAATGCAAATGGTTTTGGAGGCTTTAGTGTCTCCACTTTAGAAGCAGATTATAGAAAAATATTGAAAATTTAAGATTAGTAAATCAATGGGACTAGATATGATACTTCAGAGAATGAAGGGATGTAAGATTACAATGGGAAAATCCCTATTTCTAAATTAAATACGCCATGTACATACCTAATTAAAACTACTTTGTATGACCTTACTACTGAGGTTTATGACAATTTGTTAGCACTGGAATATTTTTACATTTTTTTACCTGCATTAAAAGGCAGGATTTACAGATGTAGCCTATGCAGAAAAATAACTACTAATAAAATGTAACAACATGGTTATTGGCTGATTGTCCATTAAAATTCCATATAGTTCAGCAGTAAGTGAATAAAATGCATTCTGATTCAGTCTTCTGTACTTTAGCCTTTCAGGAGGTAAGCATTGCTAAGGGAAACGATCCCATTTTAATTCAGGGCGAACGCTGGCCTTAAGGGGGACCAGTTTTACCCACTGTGGTTGTGAAGCATCTGATCACTTCAAGATTACTTTTAAAGGTATATCCAAATCTACTGAAATTTTAATTTTTATGTTAGAAGCCTCATTTCTTAATCATATAACACTGCCTAAGGAAGGCAGAGTTTTAGCATGTGGATTGAATACAGTGTTTAGAAACCTTACACAGAATTCCCAGAAAAGGCTCAGCATTTAAGACATAACTTACAAGTCTGAGGACTTGCAACTCTTCAGCAGTCTGAAAGCAGGTATGTTGTCAGCCTTTTGTAAAAATAGGATATTGTTGTGAATATTGAAGTATAGGTCCTTGATAATAGTTTACAGATTTTATATTCTTTCTCTTCTAGAATTAAACATTTCCCTGTCTAGGGTTGAAAGTGAATAGGTTGAGTAAACTTATTCTCTTGCTAAGCCTTACCATTTTTCTTTTATTAGTGTTTATTGTCCCTATACTTTTGTTCCTGCAGCAGGATTTTGGCAAGCTTGGACTGAAGTATCCATGCTTTTGGCTCTGACTGTGAATTATATAACATATATCTATCTGGAGCTTCAATTCCCTTTCCTGATTTTATGTCACATTCAATCTTGAGCAGATGGTTGCATGCTGCCAGTTGTCACATACACTAAAGTAACTTACAATTGACTGTGCTCTTGCCTTAAAGTGAGTGAGTGTTGAGTAAAATGGGAAAAGTAGTTGTCCTGCAAACAAATCAACCTTTTTTTTTCATAAATTTGACATGCATCACAAATTAATGGAGGCAATTTCTACAGTAATAATGTAATCCCTGGAAGAACTGCAGCTGTCTATTCAGGTGCATTCAATCTCTCCTTGATGGGAATAATTACCTTCCATCCTCACTAGATAATTGCCTTTTGATTGAGGTCATCAGAGCAATCAAGTCTGTGAGAGGCAGAAATCATTGCTAGGGTGAAGAAAGAAGGGGGAGGAGGGTAGAGACCAGAACAGATATTTTAGAAAGGAGAATTAATAAAGAGAATTTGCATGTATTTTAATGCTTCTTTGCTTGTAGTGATATTTTAAATGATGTGATTATGTGAAATTAGATGGCTGTTAAATATGCTAAAGCCTATGTCTATTTATTATTTTTTTCTCCAAAAGAAGGGTGTTGTTGTGTCAGTCCTTGAACAGAGAATTTTCTGCTTGCAGGTTCTGAAAATAGTTTTCCTTTGCGAATGTCTGCATCAGTTTGGAACTCTATTTCTGTTTTAACTTATTTTTCTTCCCCTGTGTCTGTTAACTGTTTAAACTGATAAATTTAGTAGTTGGGATTTTTACACTGGGTCTTTAGGTCCTAATGTTGGTCAGTATTGGAAATTGCTTTCGTGTGGTTAATGACTGGATAGTGATACAGCTTAGGATGACATTTATTATTCTAGCATACAACTTTCTAGTTGTTCTGTGAACCTGACACTGTCTGCAATGAAGGCAACAATTCTCTGGCTTATTAGCTGACAGTTTTAGCACTGTATCCTTCAGTTGTACTGAAAAAGAATGTTTCCCTTTTGTTTTCCACATTATGAGGAATGATCATAAGATACTTCTATGCAATATTTTTTCTTCCTTTTATAACAATATTGAAGCATGTAGGGAAACACCAGTTTACTTTAAAACAATTTTATATTTTTCATCATGGGTACAAACATTTATTTTTTATTATGATTTCCATAACATAACAAAAAGTGCTTTTGCTATCCAGACGTACACGACTAAATTTTACCAGTGGACAAGAATTAGCAGGGTGATTCATGTCTGTTGGTCATGGAGAAGAAACTGTTGCATTATGTAGTACAGAAAATGTATGCATTTTAAAGGATAACCTTTGTATTAGTTTTTAAGTAAATCATGAAATAGAATTGTAGAATAGTTTGGGTTAGAAGGGTTCTTTAAATGTCATCTAGTCCAAATCCCCTGCAATAAACAGGGACATCTTCAAGTAGATCAGGTTGCTCAGAGCCCCATCTAACCTGACCTTAAATGTTTCCAGGGATGGGGCATCTACCACCTCTCTGGGAAACCTCTGCCAGTGTTTCACCATCCTTACTGTAAAAGAAATTATTCTTTATATCTAGTCTAAACCTACCCTCTTTTAGTTTAAACCCTTTACCCTTTTTCCTATCGCAACAGGGCTTGCTAAGAAGTTTATCCCCATCTTTCTTATAAGCCTCCTTGAAGTACTGCAAGCCTGCAATAAGGTCTCCCCAGACCTTTCTCTTCTCCAAGCTGCAACTGCAAATCTCTCAGCCTGTCCTCATAGGAGAGGTGTTCCAGTACTCTGATCATTTTTGTTGCCAGCCTCTGGTCTTGCTTCAACAGATCCATGTCTTTCATGTGCTGAAGGCTGCAGAGCTGGATGGACTGCTCCAAGTAGTGTTTCATCAGAGTGGAGCAAAGGGGCAGAATCACCTCTCTCAACCTGTTGGCCATGCTGCTTTTGATTCAGCCCAGGATATGGTTGGTTTTCTGGGCTGTGAGTGCACATTGCTGGCTTATCCACCAGTAGCCCCAGTCCTTCTCCTCAGGGCTGCTCTTAATCTCTTCAGTCCCCAGCCTGTATTGGAACTGGGGGTTGCCCCAACATGCATGCAGGACCATGTGCATAAAGTACACATGGGCCCACTTCTCAAGTTTGTCTAGGTCCCTCTGTATGGCATCTTATCCCTCAGGCATGTTGACCACACCACACAGCTTTGTGTCATCTGCAAGCTTGCTGAGAGTGCACTTGACCCCACTATGTGAGTGATGAAGATATTAAAAAGTACTGGTCCCAGTACAGGCCCCTGAGGGATACCACTAGTCACTGATCTCCATCCAGACATTGACTGCTACCCTCTGGATACCACCATCCAACCAATTCTTCATCTACTGATCAGTCCACCCATCAAATCCATCTTTCCAATCTGAAGAGAAGGGTGTTGTGGAAGACCATACAGAAGACCTTATAGAAATCCAGATAGATGACATCTATAGTTCTTCTCTTGTCCACTGATGTAGTCACTCTACCACAGAAGGCCACTAGGTTGGTCAGGCAGGACTTGCCCTTGATGAAGCCATGCTGGACTGTCTGAAGTCACCTCTCTGTCCAACATGTGCTTTAGCACAGCTTCTGGGAGGATCTGTTCCATGATCTTCCCAGGCACAGAGGTGAGGCTGACAGGTTGAGAGACCTCCTTGCTACCCTTTCTAAAAAAACCTGTGCAATGTTTCCCTTTTTCCAGTCACCAGGGACTTCATCTGACTGCCATGGCTCTTCAAATATCACAGATAGTGGCTTAGCAACCATACCAGCCAATTTCCTCAGGAGTATGGGATGCCTCTCATCAGGACCCATGGACCTGTGTATGTTCAGGTTCTTCAGGTGGTCACAAACCTGATCTTCTCTTACAGTGGAAGGAACTTTGCTCCCTCAGTCCCTGTCTTGTGGACCATCCACTTGAGACGTGTGGGAAGAAAGGCTGCCAGTGAAGACTGAGGCAAAAAAGTTGAATATCTCAGCCTTCTCCTCGTCCCTTGTTAACAGTTTGCCAGTCTTGCTCATCAAACGGGGGTTACACTTTCTTTGACCTTCCTTTTCTGGCTGACATGCCTGTCAAAGCCCTTGTTATTATTCTGTGCATTCCTTGCCAAATTCAGCTCCACCTGCACCTTGGCCCTCCTGACCCCATCCCTATACAACTGGGCAGCATCCCCATACTCCTCCCGGGCAACCTGTCCCTCTTCCACCGCTTGTACGTTTCCTTCTTGCCCTTTAGTTTGACCGGCAGGTCTCCACTCAGCCATGCCGATTTCTTGCCTTCCTTTCCTGATTTCTTACATCTGGGGATCGAGAGCTCTTTCACTCTATGGAAAGTGTTTTTAAAGATCTGCCAGCTCTGTTCTGCTCCCTTGTCCCTGAGGGCAGTTTCCCAAGGGGTCCTACCAACTAGCTCCTCGAACAGCTGGTATTTTGCTTTATGAATCTTCAGGGTTCTGACTTTACTTTTCAGAAATACAAACAAGAGATTCACATTCTGTGTAAGCTGATGTCTTTATTTCTGACTGCTGTAGAGTGAAACACCAATTCTGACTGTGCTGTTATTTCCCTCGTATATTTCACAGGAAGGGTGTCCCACAGACAGTAAATGCCATCCATTCTTTGGGAAGTAAGTCTCTGGATACTTCCACCATCATGTAGAATCAACTCAGATAATTCATGCTCATGCTGGTAAATTTACATTTATTGTTCAGTGAAAGTTCAAAAAGTTAGTTTTTTTGTGCATAAGTGTATTACATTTTAAATTGGAAATAGAACTAAGTAATTTGTGGTGAGGATGGACTTACCAGAAATATGGAAACCGTTTAAGGCAGTTTTTTCTTATGTTGTTTCAGTACGAGACTATATGATAAATTTTCATGAACCTGTTTCAGGGATATGCTATGCAGATTCAGATGACAAATACAGTGTACTTGTACTGGCACTGAATTAACCTGAGCACATGATTTACCATTTTCAGTGACTTCTCAAAAATAGTTAACTATCAGAATCTGCTTTTGGGAGAATCATAAAGAAAAACTTTAGCAGCAGTATTTCTTTTTGTTTTAAAAAATGTGCTTATATAAAATGGATACTTTAAAACTGGAAGCACACAATATTTCAAATGATGTAATGAGTGGCTATTTATTTGATTCATTAAGCTGCTTTATTATTTGTATTGATTCTATGACACAATTTTTTAACTTCTAATAGGAAAATTTATGACTGGGGTATTTCTATTATTCTTACTAAAGAGATGATCTAAAATTTATAGTCTAAATCTGCAAAGTAACATGTTAAATGTTAGAGTATGTGCATTTTTTCACAGAAAAGGTTAACAAAAGCAGTCTGAGGGCTCATTTGAAAATAGAGCTAAGAGGAACATCACAGAAATGCATCAGTTTGCTGATAATCCTGCTGTATGAAACTAGAATATGTATTTTCATTTGCTAATCCTATTTACAGGAGATAAAGCCCCATGCTTCAGAGCGCTGCCAGCCATGAGCTGCTTGGTCTTTAGCACAATAATACTGCTGCCTGGGCAAGTGAAGCGTTCTGTCTTACTCCTTTAAGTAACCTAGTTAAATTGGCTCTGCCTACCACACCTGGGAACATGGGATACTTCATACTTTTGAAATGAGCACAGAATAATGATCATGACCAATTTCCAAGGTACTGCCCAAACTACTCAGAAAAACAGATGTGAATGAGAGAAAGGTTCTTTAGAAGAAGCAAGGTCTGAGTTTATTCTAAGACAGACGGAGCGAGACTGCTGGAGAAGCTATTGGATTTGACAGAAAAACACAGAAGAGATCATGGTGAGTGACAGTGAGAAGAAAAAAATGTTTGGAAGTTAATGGTGTGGAAATGAGGTAGGTTCACCAAAGCTCTGCATGTAAGTGAAAGGAAATTGTTGCTGGTAAACACTAACTGTGGCTGAATGCACAGGACACAGAGTTGGCTGCTATTAGAGGTTTCTTGCTGCTCCTTCAAAGCAGTTAGTCACTTTTCATTCAAGTAGATGAACTGCTATTATAAGACCATCACAGTGCATACATGGCACTGTAATTTACAAATGGAAAACATACTGGGTTTAGGAAAATAAAAGGAGAAATGTGTATTGATAGGTGTTTCCGTGGGACAGAAGCATATTTTCTTTATTAGCCTCCTGAAGGAAGAAATTACTCCATGCGTCAGTCCTGTTTTTCACCTTGTCTTCAATAGCTGCTTCAGCTTAATTTATTGGTCTCCATCAGTCTCTCTTGTTGCTGTTCAATTTTCTTGCTTGAAATTAAACTGTGAGGTCTTTGGAACAGGAATGTGTATGCCTGAACAGTGCCCGGCACAGCCAGAAGGATGTTTCTCTGGGAGTTCTGCTGCAATTTCAGAACTTCAGGCAGTCCTGAAGGGCCAAGGAGTCCAGGAAGGCTGGACATTCTTCAAGAAGGAAGTCTGAAATACACAGGAGCAGGGTGTCCCCTTGTGCAGAAAGATGAGCTGGCTGGGGAGAAGACCAACCTGGCTGAACAGAGAGCTTTGGCTGGAACTCAGGGAAAATGAGAATTTACTACCTTTTGGAAAAGGTGCAGACAACTCTGGAGGACTACAAGGATGATGCAAGGTTACACAGGGACAAAATCAGAGAGGTAAAAGACCATCTAGAACTCAGGTTGGCCACTGCCATAAAAGGTAACAGAAAATGTTTTCACAAATCAATTAGAAACAAAAAGAGGGCCAAAGATAATCTACTTCTATTGGATGTGGCAGGGAACATTGCCATGAAGGATGAGGAAAAGACTGAGATATTTAATGACTTCTTTGCCTCAGTCTTCAATAACAAGTCCACTTACTGTCAGGGTACTCAGCCCCCTGGGCTGGAAGGCAAGGGCAAGGAGCAGAATGGAGTCCCCACAGTCCAGGATGAAACCGTCAGTGACCTGCTGCTTCACTGAGACACACACTGTCTGTAGGACAGGATGGGATCCATCCAAGGGTACTGAGGCAGCTGGTGGAGGAGCTCACCAAGCCACTCTGCATCATTTATAGACAGTCCTGTCTAACTGGGAAGGTCCCAGAAGACTGGAGGGTAGCCAGTGTGATGTGTATCTGCAAGAAGGGCAGGAAGGAGGATCTGGGAAACTACAAGTCTGTCAGGCTGACCCTGGTGCCGGGGAAGGTTATGGAGCAGATGATCCTGAGTGCCATCATATGGCACATGGAAGACAACCAGGGGATCAGGCGCAGCCAGCATGGGGTTATGAAAGGCAGGTCCTGCTTAACAAACCCAATCTCCTTCTATGACAATATGACCCGCCTACTGGATGAGGGAAAGTCTGTGGATGTTGTCTATCTGAACCTTACTATAACCTTTGACACCATCTCCCACAGCATTCTCCTGGAGAACCTGGCTGCTCATGGCTTGGCTCTGTGCTGGGTAAAAAGCTGGATGGATGGCTGAGCCCAAAGAGTGGTGGTGAATGGAGTTACATCCAGCTGTTGGCAGGGCACAAGTGGTGTTCCCTAAGGCTCAGTATTGAGGCCCGTCCTGTTTAATATCTTTACTGATGATCTGGACAAGGGGATCGAGTGCATCCTCAGTAACTTTGCAGGTGACACCAAGTTGCAGGGGAGTGTTGATCTGCTGGAGGGCAGAAAGACTCTGCAGAGGAATCTGGACAGGCTGGATCAATGGGCTGAGGCCAAATGTATGAGGTTCAAGGTGAAGTGCCAAGTTCTGCACTTGGGTCACAACCACCCCACCAGCACTACAGGCTTGGGGAAGAATGGCTGGAAAGCTGCCTAGTGGAAAGGACCTGGAGGTGTTGGTTGACAGCCAGATGAATATGAGCTGGCAGTATGCCCAGGTGGCCAAGGCGGCCAACAGCATCCTGGCTTGTATCAGAAACAGAGTGGCCAGCAGGACAAAGGGAGTGATCATCCCCCTTTACTCGGCACTGGTGAGGCCGCACCTTGAATCCTGTGTTCATTTTTGGGCCCCTCACTGCAAGAAGGATGTTGAGGTGCTGGAGCATGTCCAAGAGAAGGGCAGCGAAGCTGGTGAAGGGTCTGGAGCACAAGTCATGTGAGGAGTGGCTGAGGGAACAGGGTTACTTAGTCTGGAGAAGGGAAGATTCTAGGGGATCTTATTGTTTTGCACAACTACTTGAAAGGAGGCTGTAGACAGGTGGGGGTAGGTCTCTTCTCTCAAGTAACAAGCAATGGGATTAGAGGAAACTGCCTTGGTTTAGATTGGATATGAGGAGGAATTTCTTCACTGAAATGGTGTTGACGCATTGGAACAGGCTGCCCAAGAATGTGGTGCAATCACCATCCCTGGAAGTGTTTAAAAAACGAGTAGATGTGTTGCTTAGTGACATGGTTTAGTGATGGACTTGGGAGTCCTGGGTTAATGGTTGGACTTGATGATCTTAAAGGTCTTTTCCAACCTTAATGATTCTATGATTCTATCAATATTAATCAAAGGCCATACAGTTTTTGAGAAGACTTTGACTTAAGGACCTATAGTACCTATAGTATATTCATAATATGACTGTAAATTGTACCCCTATTTTTTCTTTTCTTTTTGAATATTAGAACTTAGGCTTGAAATGATGTATGTAGAGATGCATTTTTCTTAATCAATAGAAATGCAGCTTTGATCGTGAGATGTATATGGGTGTGTGAAAACTTTGTTGTCAGCACTTACTCATAGAAAGAGGTTGAAAACTTGAGACATGAAACTGCCTTACCTCTTAATCCCTCACAGACTGAGGTGAATTACTTGATAGTGTGACAGAAAATGTTGCTATCCTTTCTCTTAAGTGCAGATAGAAAGTGAATTAAATGACTGAGGACAGTGCCATGAGCAATTGAGCCGTACTGATGTTTTATTAGGTAAAAAGGTTAAGGCTGGACATCTTATTCTAAGTCCTGAGTGCTTCCTTATACAAGATGGTTATCCATAGCTGACAGCAATAAAATCCAGAAATATGAAGAAATACAAATGATAAAGAATTCTTATTTCCAAAATGCTGAACTTTATGAACTTATTTAATAAATCTAGGTCAAATACAAATTTACTGTTGTCTTTAGGCTCTGTGTTCTAAGGTTTAGTCAGTTAAAGCAAATAATGAGAATGGTAGATGCAAATTACTGTGGGTTTAGGGTCAAAAATTTTGTATGCAGGATATGTTCAATGTAGTTGTTTGTAAATCAGTATTTCCTCATTTTGTTGGAAATACTGCATAATTGTGACAATTGCTGTTATCTTGATAGAATCATTGAACTTTTAAATACTTTCCACCTTCTTTTGTGCAAATATTTAGCTTCAGTAAAAGGGTGAAATATATTTTTTTTTGTTCTCATTTGGAGCATGTAGTAAAATTGGATATGAACAGCAGAGAACATAGGCGCTGCTGAAAATAGCTCAGTTAATGAGAAGTGTAAAAGGATTCATTATATGTTTGCATAAAATAGGATACGTACCAGAGTGCATACTGGGAAAACTTTGAGACATTTTTTTTTTTTTAATTTAACATAAAAAGAATCAGGGAATGGTATTTTTAAAGACAAGTCTAGTTCTGTTAAACAGAATAAATTATCTCATTGACTTTTTCTGTTAACAATTATATCCCAAGGATAAGATCGTGAAAGAAGTCCACAGCTTGTGTGCTTCTGCCTTTGAGACTGGGAACATGGAGGTGGAATGGGACGGTACTTGGAGCAAATGATGCTCTGACAGAGGGGTTCTACTTTTATCTCCTCAGAGTCCACTGTGGCCAGAGATGTTCTGTGCCCGTAAACATACATCTGGGAACAATTTTCAACTTTTCATGTTCCTGAACAGAGCCACTGATTAACTACATTTTTATGTAGAGTATAGTACGATTTATTAAGCTAAATTCTGCAGTATAGGCCAAAATGTGGAAACTACTGCTCATGATAAACATTGTTAGGAAGTATATTTCATATCAGCATCCAATTACACAGGTCAGGATTTTTGTCACTAAAAACAGTTGACAGTAAAGAAAAGAAATAACTTCTGAACTTCCATTTTAGAGTTCTCTTCTGTCTTTTACCAGATATGTAACAATAGAACCACAGTGGTACCAATGGAGCAGTAAAAGTGTGAAAGAAAGAAACCTACTGCACTTCCTACAATAACATTTGGAAAACACACTTGAGCTCTCACCAATCCCAGCTGAACGTCTAAACCTTTGAACTGCAGAGCAGACAGTTTTTAGTTCTTCAAAAGGATGTTTTTTAATCTAGCTTGGTTTGGGAGGCATCCTTAGAAACTATGAACTCTTCAGAACTCTAAATCAGCTTCCTAATGAGGTACAGATCTCATGATGTTTGCTAACCTCACATATAGCTGAAGCAGAGCTAAGCCAGAGTCTGATGGGAGGAAGTGCCATCTGAGATTGTACAAAACTAGGTATTTAGATGAAGTTCAACATCCAGCCAAAGTTTTTTGGGAGTACAAAATGATCAGTACAAAAATGTTTCATTTTAATATCTCCTGCGCTAATGTAACTTCTGAATATCCTCAGTAAATGACAGTATTCCTGTGCAGGGATTTCCCTCTAGCATGCTAGACCATAATCCAATGGTCAGCATCAGATAAAAAACACTTCTTTCCATGGTACAGTTGGAAAAGCAAGTAACAGTATTTGATCTTCTTAGGGACTCCAGTGTAAACCCTTAAAAGGGTAAACCCTTTTGTTAAGGAGCTAACAAACTTCCTTAATTGAGACAGCTCTTGCAGACTTATCCAAAACCTTAGAGAATTCCCTTTGTCAGCCTCTATTATCTCCTACTTTGTCTAGCTTGCACGGATGCCAACTGTCTTTCAGGCAAGTCTGAAGCCTTGCTAGAAATTTAGAAAGCAGGGAAAAAACATTGTGTAGCTGTGCTGAAAAACAGCTGCACACTTAAAACCCAAACTTGTCTGGTTGTTATTCCAGGAGGCTCTTTTCTCCAGCAGTATTTAATGAACACAGAGTATAGTGATATTCAAGATCTCCATTGTGCAACAATAACGTTTCATGCTAACACTGATCTTTAGTCTTGGACAGTTTTTCACCTGGTGTGACAGTGTTATGGCACATAATATTACTGTGAGTAGTACCAAAGGCTGTTGGGAGAAAAAAGTTAATTACTAGAACTTTGAGTTAGTTGGTGTTTTCTTGTCTCAGACTTGCATTTGCACATGATAGTAGTCTTTTTATTCTTTGAGTCAATAACTGTAAGAAAATTCTTTTTTAGTAAGTTAAAAAAAAAATAAATCCTAAATCCCATATTTGACAAAATTAATAATCCAGTAAATGGTTTTATGTTTCTTCAACAACAAGTACTTCCTTAGCTTCACTTTATAGCAATGATTCAGGATGTTATTGGAGTGAGCTAAAGACCAAGCATGCTGGGTCATGGAAAATATTCCTCTCTCTATATATATATAACTTTGACCAAAGTGCATGCCTAGAGAAAGGCTGGTACAGGGCAGATAGATATTTTTTTCCCTAAAATCTTTTAGCCTTCAATCACTTTCAGCTCAGAAATTACATTTATCTCAGGAAATTCTTATGTATTTAACAACTCTGTGTAGTTCTCAATTCCCTGTACTACTCCAGTCTTCACCTTGTCCCATACAAACTTCTAAGATCTGCAGCATCCTCTGGCAAACATAGGCACACTGCCTGGAAAAAAACATTACCCTCTGCTTGCTCCTTGACCTGGCTCCTGCTGGTTACATTTCATAACTTCTGGCTTATATTTTTAAAGAGTTATATTGTGCCTCTTCATGATCTTCATGATTTTATACAGCACATCTTCCCTCAGCTATCTCCTTTCCAGACTGAATAGTCCTAGCTCACTTAGTCATTGCTCGTGAAGAATTTTTTTTCATACCATTCTTGCTGGTTTTCTCTGGACCATTTCCAAATACACTGTGGTTTTTTGAGCTAAACAGACTACAGTTACAGAATGAATCTTAGATGTGGGAAAATCATGGGTTTATATCATAGCTTTATGATGTTCTTGTTTCTTTTCTTTTCTTTTTTTTTTTTTTTTTTAAAGCTGTTTCTGTTAGTTAATGTTTGTTTTCCCATTGGATTTCTGAGCATGGAGCATATACCTTCAGTGAACTATCTTAGCCCCAAAAGCTTGCTCATGAGTGATAATGCCTAATAATCTTTCTGCTAAGCTCAGCAATAGTAGGTCTCAGTTGAAAAGAATCCTAATGTTTCATGTGTGACAGATTAAAGAATATGTACAGCTATCGGATAGTCCAGAGAAAAGCAGTGGGAACAATCAGATGATTATTGAATTTATCTGTGAAAATAGTTTAACCTACTAAAGGCAGTTTACCTCGAAGAACTCATGTGGGATATAAAAACCTTCCAGAATATAAAAAGGTATTAGACAGACAAGTAAACACCATTTTCTCCATATGCAAATTTGATGAAACAAGAAGTTGCAGTTCAGGTTGCAGAGACAAAGATGTATACAGCCCAGTAAGGAAAAGTTTCTAATTGCAGATTAAGCCAATTGCATGAGGCAATTGCAAAGTTTCTATTACTAAAGATAGAGATTAACAGCAGACTAGACAAATGTTTATCAAAAATTACAGAGGTGCAATTGATGCTGTACGGAGGCAGGGTAACTGGCTTTAGGGATACATTCAGCTTTTTCGTACTTTGCTCAGAATCTTTAGATCTTAACACAATGTAGATACATATTAATACAGAGAAGAGAGAACTGAACAGGAAATACTGAATTGCTGTCTGGAGGATAAATAAGGTATTTATATTTAAAACTATATAAGAAATTTTTCAATTTCCTGTCTCTTAGTCCAAATTTAGACAACACAAACCCATTTTTTCTCTCAGAAGACAAAGGAACAGAAATATGTATGTAATATTCCTGATAATCTTGCAGCCTCATAGCTACAGCTACAAATCAGCTTAAATGTTGGGTAATTACTTCTTATGATTATTTATCTTATTAAACAGCAATTCAGATTGAGGTTGAAACAGTACCTAATGTACCAGCAATGAAAATGAACCTACTTAAGGATGAGAAATGATCTATGGCAATCGATACAGAATGGCTGCAATAGGAATGGTCTTGGAATAGAGCAGAAAACCAGACTGCCTTAGGAATCATTCCAGGTCTAAGGTATTTGTTCTGTACAAAGACATTTTGCAATAGGGAACTAAATTAGCTAACAGTGCCTCTGTTGAATTAACTTTCACAGAATCACACAGAATCACAGAATGGTTGGGGTTGGAAGGCACCTCTGGAGATCATCTAGTCCAACCCCCTGCTAAAGCAGGGTCACCTAGAACAGGTTGCACAGAATTACATCCAGGCAGGTTCCGAATGGCTTCAGAGAAGGAGACTGCTCAGCCTCTCTGGGCAGCCTGTGCCAGGGCTCTGTCACTCTCAAAGTAAATACTCTTTCCTCATATTCAGGTGGAACCTCCTGTGTTGCAGTTTGTGCCCATTGCCCCTTGTCCTGTCACTGGGCATCACTGACAAGAGCCTGGCCCCATCCTCCTGGCACTCACCCTTAAGATATTTCTAGACATTGATAAAATCCCCTCTCAGTCTTATCTTCTCCAGGCTAACCAGCCCCAGCTCTCTCAGCCTTCCCTCAAAAGGGAGATGCTCCAGTCCCCTCATCATCTCTGTAGCCTTCTGCTGAACCCTCTCCAGTAGTTCCCTGTCTCTCTGGAATGGGGGAGCCCAGAACACAGCATCCCAGATGTGACCTCACCAGGGCAGAGCAGAGGGGAGGATCACCTCCCTTGACCTGCTGGCCACACTCCTGCTAATGCCCCGCAGGATCCCATTTGCCTTCTTGGCCACACGGGCACACTGCTGGCCCATGGGCAACTTGCTGCCCACCAGCACTCCCAGGTCCTTCTCCACAGAGCTGCGTATCTGCTGGTCAACCCCTTGGATGTACTGGTGCATGGGATTGTTCCTTTGTAGCTGGGGGGAACCTTACACTTGCCTTTGTTGAACTTCATGAGGTTCCTCTCCACCCAACTCTCTGTAGATTGTCCAGGTCTCACTGAATGGCAGCACAGCCTTCTGGTGCATCAGCCACTCCTCCCAATTCTGTATCATCAGCAACCTTGCTGAGGGCACATTCTGACCCTTCATCTAGGTCATTGATGACTATAATGAACAGGACTGGGCCCAGCACTGACCCCTGGGGAGCAGTGCTGGCTACACCCCTTTAACCAGACTCTGCTTTGCTGATAACAACCTTCTGAGAGGTGGTGACTGGAGTTACATCCAGCTGGCAGCTGGAACACAAGTGATGTTCCCCAGGGCTCAGTATTGGGGCCAGTCCTGTTTAATATCTTTACTGATGCTCTAGATGAAGGTATTGAATGTATCCAAGACCAAGTCAGTGGCAGTATTGATCTCCTTGAAGGCAGGAAGGGTCTACAGAGGGATCTAGACAGGCTTGACTCGAAGATATGAAAGGCCTTTTTCAACCAAATGATTCTATGATTCTATAAAACTCAACTTAGAACACGATGTTTAACTTTCTTTTTTTCAGTGTATAAACTTCCTCCCAAACTGCTTGCATACTGCATTAAATGAAATTATCAGATGCTCCTGAAGGCTGAAAATACCAAATTGTGAAAGTACAGTGGAAGTATTCTTAAAACCTTTTGATGTTCCCCATGGGAAATAGTGGAGCATGGTTTTTAATTGTTCTTCCTCAGAAGTGTATCAATTTTTATGAATTATCTTTCTAGTTGCCCTCTGATTTTATGTTGTGTATTACTAGTGTAAGAATTAACCAATTTTATTTTCATAAACAAAAAAAGTCTTCCTGTCTTTACTGTAAGATGCTTCTAAACTGATACTTCCTGAAGTTTAATTTTTGCCTGGACAAGTAAAAAGCAGCCAATATATATTCTGGAGTTTATATTGATAATTCTTTTTAGACTGTGTATAATTGTACATGAACCCAGCATATGTATTTTCTGGGCTTTGAGCAGGACAAAACTCAAATTTTTTGAAATATGAGTATTGTTTTTTAACCTGGTTGTCTTTGGTCTTGCTCTTTTTGTTTGTTTGTCTTTAACGGTACCACACCATAGCCTTGTAGAGACAGAAGTTACTGAAGTCTTATTTTATATCAAAACCATGTATTTCTTTCTGCATGTAAATAATTAAAATTGTTTTGGTTTGGATTTTTAGGGCTTAATCCCTTATTTCACTAATGTAAATCTTCACTCAATGAATCATACACTACTGGCTTTATTTTTTTCCTGCACTTTTATAATTTTTAATCTTTAACCTGAACTTTAGGATTTTTTTATTTGGATTTCAACAGACTGAAGCAATTTTATTTGCAATCTTTTTATTAAAACTGGCATTTTTACCTATACAGCACACTAATCTAAAGCTATGTATAATTTTTAATATTTTGGGACTTTTTCCATTTTTAGTCTGTATTTTATAAAAGTAGATTTTTTGTAATAAAACTGACAGGTTCATGCAAGTATTCCTAAATGTTCCCCGTTGTTAATGTTTTAGAACCATTTCCTTTGATTGCTATTTTTGATTTAAAGGTTTATCATAATTAAAGTAACAAGTGGGGTGAAATCTTTACAATTTTATTAAATTATGTTTGAAATATATTGTTAAATTACCACTGAGAACACATATGCTTTTAGTTGCTAACCACAAACCATGTGCTATTAGTGATTTTATGTCGAACAGCTTTTTGCTTGTTTTTGCTTTTACCTTCATTTTAGTCGTTGCAGCACTGTTTGAGTCAAGGTACTACTGCAAGATAATATTTCTATGATTTATATTTAAACTGAGGAATACTTGTACAACTTTCTAAGAAACTATATCGGTTTTGCTCTTTGCTGTCTTATCTCCTTATTGCTGGCAAAGTTTGACTTACAACAGATGAGAAGGTATGTCAGCATCCGTATGTCTGTCTTATCTTAAAGTCAGAAGTGCGCATTCTATACTAATCTGTTCATTGCAAACCAAAAAAATTGCTGACAGTCTTCTGAGCCAGCCAATTCCTTGAGCATAGTATATCTAAAGAGTACTCAACCCAGTAAATCCATTATTTAATGAGGATTTGTACTAGCCTTATCTTATATTTTCACAGAGAGAAGATTCTGTAAATAATTAATTTCAATAATAAGATTTATTTATCTAATGTCTTGCTCCTGAGATGATTGCTCACTATGACCTTTAGCTGGTTTAGTCTTTCAGTATCCTTTAATTTTGTTAATAACTTTATATTATATATTCCTTTGTCCTCTTAAGCAAGTAGTTGGAAATTTGAGTTACATAATGCAAAATATGAATACAGTCTATTCAGAGACTGAGCTGAGTCAGAGCTGACTCAAATTTTTGGTTTTTGTTGTGGGTTTTTTTGTCTAAGAAGTGTGAAAGTCACACTTGTTTCAACACTCTGATGTTTGAAGTAGGATCTCTGCTGTTTGAAAACCACAAACTGTGGTAAGTTGAACTGAAAAGCAGTCTTTGTAGTATTCGCTAGCAAAGTCAAATGGATTTGCAACATATTTTGCACACAGTAGAAGCTCTCATGACCTATTTATGTCTAACTTTTGTGAATGATAGTTGAAAGCCCAGTTGTGCTTTGAATAGCAGGGACAATTTTATTTCACTAAATCATATAGACTTTCAAGTTCCTAATATTACCTTATTTCAGGAAAGGGAGAACACTGAAGGGAATTCGTAAAAAGAAGAGAATGATCTTATAAATTTGGAAGTCAGTACTTGGAAACCAAATAGGAAATTATCAGTGTTGGTTAGTAGTATAGTGACTGGCTGTGGGCTACCTAGCTGATGTGGCTTAGAAAGATACTAGTACGATTTTATGTATTGAGCAAAATATTTTCAAAAGCAGTGACGACATGTTAATGCAGTCTTGTCAGAGACTGTTAAAACTGTGTGTGAAATACTATGTATGAATGGGTGTTTATGTTCAGGAAAGGAATAGGTACAAAGAGTACTTACCAGAGGAAGAAATACTGAAGTGTCTCAAATAAAAAAATAATTAAACAAAAGAGGATGCATCCTGTAAAATAACACAAGAAATGCAATTATCCTTAGCCATTAGGGAATGGGAAGTCTTTCCAATAAGAATAGAGTGAACAAAAGATCGTATTTAAAATTTGTGCCTGTCGAGTTCAGGAAAGTGATACTACAATGTACTTCTTTGCAATATTTGGGAACTTCACTAGAATTACTTTTCACTCTCAAACATCGTGCTTTTTACATAGAAGGTATAATTAATTCATTGAAAATGGAAGTTAAATTGAAATGGCTTTCCTGAGACCTATTTAAAGAACAGCTAGATAATATTGCAGTTTAAAAAAAAAGAAAAATCTTCTAAAAAAGGTACCCGCTAAAGGCTTTAAATAGTCTGATGCAGCAGACAAAATGAATTCAGAAAACACAAATGCACCTAATACTATGACTTTTGAACTGTTGTATTTGATATATTAGCTATATTCTTAAAATATAAAATTTTTGTACTTATTCTTAAATGTCAACATTAAAAAAATATTTTAAATATTACAATTATTTTCGGGGGTTAAGCTTTAAGAGAAAAGAATTACTATATTAACAAATTACTCCCTTATGCAGAGAATTGTTGGAATTTATTCTATCTGAAACCTTTTCTGTCATGTTTCTAAGCATGGGTTTTGAAAAGACTTCGAATGACACATTTAACATTGTGACAGAGATCATCTCTCAAAAATGTAGCCATGTGCTATCCTTAAAACTGACCATATCAATTCTGCTTGTAATCCTACCTGTTTATGGTTTTCCTTGGAGCAGTACAAAGAAAACTGGAAGACCAAGAACCATCATTTGCATATTGTGATGAACGAGGTTTGTTTGTTTGTTTTTTTTGGGGGGTGGGTTGTTTGTTTGTTTGGTTTTTTTTGTGTGTGTGTGTGTTTTGGTTTTGGTTTTGTTTTCATAAGATACTGTTATTTTGGTATTAGCTCTTATCTACAGTTAGAGTTTGAAAAGGATAGCTTTGGTCAGACTGAGACAATTGAGATTACTGAGGCAATGTGACAGGATGCCTGTATGTGGTGTGCCCTAAATCAGGTTCTTGGTCTAAGGTGTGAAAATGCAACATCTTCAATTTCTGTTTCTTTGTTCCAATGAGTACTCCAATAATGAAATTACTTGCTATTCTAGATAGTGAACTGTCATTATCTTCCTAAATCTTCTATATCCTGACTTGAAACCAGAATTCCTACAACTTATAACCTATATCCTAGCTGTCTGGGGTGGAAGAAAAATCCTCACATCACAATGCTTATACTGCTTTATGAACTATACAGACTGTGTTGATTTGGACAGACCTCTGATCCCCTGAGAGACAGGGCTGCAGGCAGGATTTTGTCTCTAGTGCTAAATAAAAAATTTCAAGGTAAAAAAGACAATTTTTCAAATTACATTATTACCCTGCCAACAAGATCTCTCCATTTACATTGTCAGTCCTTTCTGTTCTATATTTCCAATACCTGTATAATTTCAGTTACTTGAGATTAACCAGACAATGTTTTGAGACTTTTGTAACAAATGTGTGGCTTTCATACAGCTTATGAAATGAATATAAAAATCACATGGTATTCCAAAGCTAATGAAATAAACAGCCTGTATTAGAACAAAAGGTATGATTATCATTAGGGGCTTTGGAGAATAACCACCATAAATGCCATCCCAGGCAAAAAGTATGTTCTTTTCATCAGTTAATGATACTGAAAAAACATTTTCATTTTTTCCAAAGCAAGTATTTAAATTCTGATGTCTGAAATAATGCATTATTCTTAGTGTACTGAATTAATTCTGTTTTGGATCTCTGTTTATTCTTCATCTCATCTTTATGCGTAGTGTGCCATACTCTTAAATCATCCTAGTGTATTTCTATAGGTTGTTTATTCCAGAACTGTTTCAAATTAATGTTAATAATATCCTCTCAATCTTTTCTAAAAGGATAGTTTCAAGATAATACCATGTAATTATGAAATTCTAGTATTATCAATAACTATTTTACTAGTTGCAATAATTTTGACAAAATGTGTTAATCTAGATTCTTGTTAAAGCAGAAACATTCAGTCAAGGCTTACTGTTTTGAAGAGAGAGATTTATAAGGAATCTGATTATCTGGTAACCTCAGATGAAAAGCATGTGGCAAATTAATGTCCAAATCTGTCTTTTGGATTTGAATTCAATGCAGCCAGGATTTCATTTTAAGCTTCTGTTCTAAGATTTCTTTGGCAAAATGGTGCAGTCTACATATTTCTCTGCAAAGATGATAAAAGAAGAAATTAATTATTCTCTTATTTTATGAGGAAAAGTAATCTAGAATTTGTAACTAACTTGCAGCAGGACCAAGTTAATGGAAAAGAAGCAAGTTCTTATGGAATACATGGAAATTCTTTTAATTCTGTAGCCTTGAAACTATGTCAATATTAGGGAAAATTACATGATGAATGCCTAAATTGATGAATCCTGGATATGGTTATCAATCTTAAATTATTGAAAACATTGTGCAACAAGACCTATGCAGGGATCTGTTTTGCATCTCAGGAAGAGACTGTACCTATGAGCATGCAATGTTTCCTGTGGGAAATATCTTTTGGGAAAGTAACAGGCAATAATTTCTCAGCCTCCAAAGAGACTTTTGGTTTCGGATTTTTTTTCACATGTACTAACACATAGGTCTGTATCTTGGTCATCCAGAAAACAGTGTACGTTCTTTGCCATCTTTTCTAAGCAGATTAAAAAATTATTTCCCTTCTTCCTCCTTATCAGTGCTGGCCACCCCTTGAAGACAGAATGCTTTGGATTTTGATACACATCCTCTACTGAATGCTAGGCTGATGTGACACATCTATCTCCAGCTCTCCTGTCTTTTTCCTGCCAAAGTTTACTGCCCCTGTGAAGGAGGTGGTGAAAAGAAAACATGTTCTAGCATTTTCAATTTGCATTCTCATGAATTAATTTAAACTGCTAATGAAAAGATGGGGTTTGTGTGGTTTTGTTAGACCAGGACATGTAGTTTTCTCTTACAAGGCTGAAAGTTTCTGGCATGAGGCAGGAAATTCACATCGGGGCAGGAATATGCTAACCCAGCCCTATGAGAGAATAACAATTGTCAGAGCTCTTTGGTTTTGCCCTATGTCCTTTCCTATACATTTGCATTGGTTCTGCACCTTGGTGACAGGCTGTGATGGTTCTTATACCATTGAAATAGAACTTCATGGTCCAAGTAATGTCAGGCGTAATCCTCAGCCCTCCTAAGTAATTTTTCCCTACTACTAAACTATTTTAAGCTTTAGTCTATTTACTTATTAGATTTTCAATTTCAGAAGTGCCCAAAATGACATAATAATGAGAAATCCATTGCATGAAATCATGAGAAATTACAGAATTTTTGTGCCCACTTCCAGTTATGTGGAATCTTCACACTTATTATATTGGATTCCACAGTTCATTTGAAGTGATGATGCATGTCATTGATAGACCTCTAATTTTCCACAAGCCTCTAAGAAAATGCTAACTCAGCAGCATTTTTGCTTAGAATATGTCTTCCAGATAAAAAGCTAAAGTATTCTGAGCAGCAGATGCCATTTATATTTATTTTGTACAAATTATTTTGTTACATTTGCTGGCCGTTTGCAGATTTTTGTAACACTGTGGAAGCATGGTAAGACTATCTTTATGTTGATCAAGATGCTGAGATTGGAAAGTGCTAACATTTCTAAGTGTCCTATCATTATTGATTTCAGTATAAGAGAAAACTTTCTGTTGGAAGAAGTAATAGCTTTTTTGCTATGTCATCAGTGTGGGAATATATAGTAATTCAATTTTTTTTCATAGTCTGGGTTGATTTTTAGTAAAATATATTCAAAGCTAGGAAAAAATATTATTAGCGTAATATTTGGGAGTCAATCTCTTTTTGCCAGACTCTACATGTTAGAAAGATAAAATAGATCATATCTAAATAAGACTTTTTGTTGACAATACCATTTGATAAATCTTTAAGTGGTAGTAAAAACACTTAATATAAACTCCTAAAATAAGTGTAAAATTAGGATAGATTTTAATTGTCATCAAACTAGTTTTAAAAGTTTTAAATGAAACCATCTGTGATATATGCTCACAATACTTTTTTTTTTTAAAAATATATATACTCTTTGTGTAAATAGTGTAAGCTTAGAACAACTTAATATTGAAAGTTTGACATGACTCTTAGTTAATATTTGTACTTTTCACCAAATAAAAGAAGACTTTCACCCTCTCACACAAACATGTGCATGCACATGCACACACACACACACATTTATAGTTTTAATAGTGACAGTCTCTGGTTCATACATGGTGTTTGACCCATCAGAAAGAATTGTTTTCTCTCTCTTTCACGCACTGAACTGTAGTATTGGCTAAAAAGTTGCAGAATATAAGTTAAATGTAGAAAACTAGGCCTCCAATTATAATAAGAATATAAAATAGATTTTATCAAATCATACACATCAAGTGAGAAACAAAATATTATAAATTATTTAAAAAATTAAGAACAGACTTTATTGTCACATCATACTTTGTATGATTTATAGACGGGTCTTGTACAGAAGAAATAATGATATTAAATGTCTACTGCAATGCGAGAGCTTACTGTTTTTTACAACTGAGATTAGTTTTCAAGAGTCAAGAGGCTTCAAGTACATTCCTTGTTCCCATAGATGACTGATTCCTTGATATTGGCTTTTTCTCAGCAAATTTACACAATGTGGATGCACATGTTTTGTATTGGAAAAATGTAGCCTTGAATACTCTTGTGTACGCTTGCAGGAGAGGGTTGGTGGGGTTTTTTTTGTTTGTTTTGTTTTGGGTTTTTTTGTTTGTTTGTTTTTGGTTTTGCTTTTTGGTTTTTTTTTTTTTTATATATAATGAAATGAAGATTTTTTGAAAGGATTTAAAAAGTGGATTTAGAACTACAAAATCTTTGTTGGTCTACCAGTAGCATAAAGCTCACAGTGGTAGAATTGCTACATGGAAATGGCATCCAAATTAGGCAAATGCGTGTCATAAAATATCACCATCAGTTATGGTTAGTAAATCATGACCACGGGCAGAACAGATGACTTGACAGTTCATTAGGAAAGACAGGAGTCAGAAAGCAAGACGCTTTAATAACCAAAGTACCTGACATTTTAGACAACTAGCCTTAATATACCAAGGACAGAGGAAAATCAGAGTTTACTGAAATTAATTTCTATCCATCACTCCTGTAAAAGTTACTACTACAAAAGAATCATTGAGTACAAAGCTAGCTATTGAAAAACTTGGATTTATATTTGTGCAGGAAATAACTGTCTATATATATTCATACTGCTAGCACTTAAGAATCCGAAAGATAACATATAGTGTAAGAAGTCAGAATAAAAAGATAATTCCATTCTGTGGCAGAAAGTGGAGCATAAGACAAGACATGCAGATTGGTGGAGGCAGATAGCCATTCCTAGCAAGTGGAATGGATAAGCCCTTTTGGACCCATGGCAACCTCAGTGTTGTCATGTTTTCAGTAGTAATCATTGTTTAAGTTTGAGGAGCATGCTGGAAAAAAAAAGAAAGATACAGCGTAGATGTCTATCTGTCAGGCATTTTTCCTAAGTATGAGCAACAATGCGAGATAAGGCAACAAACATTAGTGTCTGCTTGTTAAAACTGCAAGGAACAGATTGTACTGTATATCAGGAGTGGATGTTTTTTCAGTATTGAGACATGATGCACGGAATGACAGTCATTTGTTTTCTGTAATAAACTAGAGGGAGACACAAAGAAAAAAAAAGTAACCTCAAGTTTGAAAAGGAAATTTAATTGTAATACCTAGCCCTTTAAAAAAAATAGTATAGGGAAAGTAATAGCTAGTCATTTCCAGAAAATAAACTGTAGGTACTTTTTGAGATGCTTGCTACACACAGAGCAGATGTTTTTTCTTTATTTTGCCAAAAGACATTCAGTTTTGTTTCTTTAATTGTTCACTTAGGAATTAACATTCTGTATGAGTAAGTGAAGTTGTACCTTTAAAGCAGGCATTATCTTGCAGTTTTAATCACTGCATCTCATCATCTCAATATAAGATTATGGAAATAGGTTTTGCCTAACACTGTTTTAAATCAATACACAAACAGCAGTTGACATAGATCTAGGTATTCTGTTTATTGTTAAGCATTCTAGCCTACTGGTAACGGTGAACACAGAAAACCAAGTGAAGGACTTGTGATCTTTCAAAGATCAGAACTTTGTGATCAGAATTTTAAGATCAATATTTTAAACCCCATAATTGTTTAGAGTGGGCTTCTTGGTACATTGTGTCATGTTTTATACTGGAGACTCTAAAGATTTACCCTAGTCAGTGTAAATCTGAACCAGATTTTAAAGGTGAACTTGAGGGTGATCATGACATTTAGGACAATTTCTGATTTTTTTTTTTATAATTCCTGCGCGTTTGAATAGATAATCTCTTGTTGCCATCTTGGATTTAACTGTGAGTAGCTAGTCTGGCATTCAGTGCATATTGCAAGCTTTGTGTTAGTTAACAGATTCATACAAACGAAAGGATTAGGAAAAAAATATCACTGGACATTGTAGTCAAACTATATTAATAGCAAGACCCTTCCTTTGGTATCATCTGAAACCTCTATCGTCCTTTGAAAGAAAAGGACTAGCCCCTGCTGTGTACTGTCCTTAGATTGACCACAGGGTACCTCTTCACTTCAGTGGCAAATTTCCTTTTTTATTAATACTTGTTCTAGTTTTTTTACAGCTGCATCAAGGACAGAGTGTTTGAGTTTTAAAGAAGGTTAATGAGGGGGTTTTGTTTGGGTCCCCTCGCCCTCCAAGAATATATGTGGATGACATTTTAACGTCTTTTACTAGCACTCAGATCTCTGACCAAGCAATTTTATTCATCAAATTTGGTAGGTGTCTATCTTAGTAATATTTTCCAAAACAAGAAATAATCTGAATCAACACTCTCGTCTTTCTGGCTTCACTCTGATGGAATGTCTCCCTGTTTATCCTCACAGCCTGGGTGAAATACATGAAACTCCAAGAGGGACCTAATGATTCTTTTCTTCAGTCCTCCAGGACTGCTGTTCCCATTATTTGCCAGACGAGTCTGAATGAAATTTGATGGAAAAGTAAACACCTCTTTATTCCAACAAGACATGAACAGGAAATTCGTTATTAATACTGAGAAGAGATGCAAGGAATTGAAATTATTGAGGAACTATTTGGTTTAACATTACTAGCCGTGTTTATTACTAACAGACTTGATAACAAGCATTGTCTCCTGGGAGTTCTGCTCCCCTCATTGCCAGTCACTGTGATTCCTATTGACTGCTACTGCTCACTGGGAGTTTCCTAAAATTCTCAGCCTTCATAATTAATCAAATCAAATTACCATCTTAGAAGAACTTGCTAATGAAGTACTGTCAGTGACAATATTGACTTTGGATATACAAAAGTACATTATGAACCTTCTAGCAAGGCATTCACAAACAGTTTTGGCAACTTGTTGATGAGTAAACAAACACCAATGGATGCCTGTTTAAGTGAAAGTAGGTATATTTTCCATAAAGTATAACTCCAGTATGTCTTAGGAAGCAAACATTTTTGTGATAATAAGGAGTATGGTGTATTAATTAGTGCCATTTAGAGATTGAACTTCAAAAATAGTAAAGGAAATTTTTATAGGCTTAATTTGTCTAGCTATCAGCTGACTACGAACACAGCATAGCAAAGCTGAAGCCTTTTCAGGTAACTGAATAATAGATGGTGTTTTGGGATAACAGATGCCACCCTGAGGCAAGAGAGGGGGAAAAGAGCTGGGAAAGACTGAAGGGTAGAGGAAAAAAAGCATAGAAAGAAAGGGGAACTGGAAATAACAGGTAAGGTTGAAGGAAAAAAAGGCAGAGACTGGGAGAAGCAAAATATTGATTGGTGCACGGGAGGGACTGCTCTGAACTACAGTAATAAATTTTCTTATCTCCCTGGGTATGGTACCATGTAGCTGTCCAGCTTCTTCTCTCCTACGACCAAGCTGAGCTTTCGTTTCTTCACCAGGATTTTTCACACACTTGAGACAGCGATGGAGTGGTTAGGCTCTTGGCTGGATTTGGCTCCCATGCAGAGTGCTCTTTCCTGTATCGCTGTGCAACTACAGCACTTGGCTCTTGCTACGTCATTCAGTGTACAAATTTATAGTTGTCTCCAGGGGTTAACTTTACCATGAGAAAGGATGTTTTGTAAGGTAGCATACCAGAATGGAGGACAAGGAAGAGCCATAGTTTTTGAGCCATGGCTGTTAGAGGACAGATTTCCAGAGAGAAGAGGCTTATCACCCTTGTGAGCCAGCAAAAGCTCAGTGAAACTCAGGACAAAAAGAAGAATGTTAGCAACTACAAAACTCCACAGAAGGAATAAGAATTCTTCTTCTGCACTAGCTCAGCCTTCTCTTCTGCTGATTTCTTAACGTGAGCCACACAGCCTTTTGTCTCTTCAAAGGGAGAACATAGTGATTTGATTTAAGTCAGGGCAAAAGGGAAAACTAAGATCGGTGGGTCACAGGTCCTTTGAGGATCACTGAGCCTTGCATGAGGCTGAAGCAGGTAGGAAAAACAAGACTGGGGGTGGTGGTGGGTGGTGTTGAATCAAAGCAGTAAATGGGACTGGATAGCAAACCAGTACCAATCCTGTTAAAATAAAAATATCTCTGCTTCTATAAGAAAACAAATGAGCTAAAAATCACATCTAAACCCCTTTATTAGGATAACATGAAACCTTTTATAGCTCCAAGCCATTTACCAGATTCATAGTATAAAGTAGTTGCATTTCTTCACAAAATAAAAACAAAGCAAAAAAATCCCTTCCCGTACCCATAGATATTCCAATATCCATTTATTCAAAGCACAGATACTTTGTTAGTTGGACTAAATTTAAATACAAGCTGACATTGTTTAGTTTTCACAAAAGATAATAGAACAAAAGCTCATTGAATTTTCACAAAGGGTAGTTACTTATAGTTTTATTTCCAAAAAAAGGGAAGTGTTTATAAAAAGTTATCTTGCATTTAAATGGCTATTTAGAAATATACTCTTAAGAAAATAACACTAAAACAGTTTTCATTTTCATGGTAGTACAATGTGAAATACATGTTTTACTATATCAAATGTTAGATAGAATGCATATAACATAACTGTTTTCTGTAAGGAATGCTAGAAAAAAACTCAATTTGCATAATTGCTTTGAAACAGGGTAGATATAAAAAAATATTTGGACTGCTATTGGTAAATTCATAAAAAATTAGTTTATGTTTAGAAAGTTCTAATTTAGCTATATAACCCGGGAGTGGAGAAAAAAAGCAGAATTGGCTGTAGTGTAAGGACAGGCTGCCTACTGTAGTGCCTATGTGGGGCTTATAGGATTTAAGCAATTTATGTGCTTAACTTCAAGAGCAGGTCAGAAAGCTTATTTGAAATGAAAAGGCATTGCATATTGGATTTTGATGCTCCTTTAGTATTTATCTTTCAGTTTCTACAAAAAATTATCTAACAAATGATTGTTGTGACCTAAAAAAATTGTAAAAGACCTGGTTGCTATGTATGCACCAAATGTTCCAAAGCTCATGGCCTCAATCCGGTTCAAAACAACCTTTGAGACAACAGTGACATCTGCTAAATATAAGGACAGGTTTTGTTCGGTTTTAAGCTGCAGCTCTCCTTTCTCCTCACACAACTGTGTTTCATCACAACGCAGAACTGGCCATTATTGTGATAACATCTTGGTATGCTCGCCTTCTTCCACTAAATGCAGAGATGAACAGGAGCTTCTACTGTTATATCTTTTGGCAGTGAGGAGACTTTGTTCTCCATTCCTACACTGCAGATTACGAGAACATTTTTGTATTAAACATCCATTGATTTCAACCCAGAAACAATTCATAGACCTGGAACAGGAGTGTAGGGTTGACAATGAGAGAAGAGATCAGATTCTCTCGTTTTTTCTTTCTGTTCAATTTGATAATATTTTACTTCAAAGCTGGCTTCAGCATGAGGAATGAGAATCATGTGTGCTATCCAGTGTTCTGGCATTTTAGGAACTGGAAATGGGGAACATGACATTACAGTAAATGTAAAATCCAGACAATTCCACTCTCTGATGCTCCTAAGGAGTGAGAATTTTGGGGGCTTGTACTTAGGATTCTTTCATCAGGAAAGTATTTAGCATCCAAAATTTGCATGAACACAGGCATAATCTTGAGCATCATCCTTAAATATCAGAACAGAATGAGAATTCAGAGATACCTCTCTGCTTGACATTTCCTTTTGGTTACCTCTGAGTGACTGTACTTTGAACAGTCCTGGGACTGTGCTTTCTGAAGGACCCTGACCTTCTGTGAAATCCTGACATGCAGGAGTACACTATCTCAACAGGACACCTGAAGTAGGCATTTTAAGTAGAAGCTATTCTTTGCTGGACTATAGCTAATCCAAATAGACAACAAAATAATTCTATTCATTAAATAGAAATTTATAAGTTCACAGTAATGGAAAAATTACATACCTCCTTTAAACTGGACTGAAATATTCTTTGCTGCTTGGATGCTCTTTAAATATGCTTAAGGGCAATCTCTCTGGCTTCCTAAGTACCTTCCTAAAAGAATGACTTGATTCAGAGCTCTTAAAGATTATGTTGAAACCTATTTTACTCAAATCTTCCCTAAATTGGTTTGCCTCAGATAGTCATGAATATAAACATAAGAAGATAAATCGAGTGAGTGTTTTATATCTAAATGCAGAAAGTCTTAATTTTCAAATGTCTTAAAAAGCAATGGAGTCAGATGACATTCTGAATTCTCATTTTCATGACATTTAGCTTGCATATTATATTCTGTCAACAATAATAATAAACAGTTTATTTACTCAAGACTTTTATCTACAACTTATAAATTGTTTGCTATTCAATATATTCCTCTTTAGCTGCCATTTACCTATTCCATAGGTATTTATTTCCTTTACTTTTGCCTCATTTCTTTCAAGAGGTTGATACTGCCTTGGAGTAGAATGATAATCAGCCTGTATCACTTTGTTGTTCCCTGAAGTAGAGATACATGGAAATCATAAATAATGCAGTGACTGCAGCATTACAGTTGGAAGCAATAGGAATGCCAACGAAGTCATGGTGAAAGTAAAGACTTTCACCTCTAAGCATGTGGAGGAAAAGAGGGTCATCAGGAGTAGTCAGCGTGGATTCACTAAGGGGAAATCATGCCTGATCAACCTGATAACCTGCTATGATGGGTTGACTGGCTGAGTAGATGAGGGGAGAACGGTGGATGTTGTCTACCTTGACCTTGGCAAGGCTTTTGACACAGTTTCCTATCACATCCTCCTAGGTAGGCTCAGGCAGTGTGGGTTAGGTGAGGGGCAGTGAGGTGGACTGAGAACTGGCTGAATGGCAGAGCTCAGAGATAATGCAGAGTCAAGCTGAAGGCCTGTAGCTAGTGGTTATCATCTTAAGCATGTTGTCCAAACTGACTGTATAATCCATTTGGGACATGCACACATGTGTGCACACAATATTGACGTGCATGTTCATGTGAAAACATGTTAACTGTCAAGGAAGGGTTCTAAGAGCAGATGGCAACACCGTAGACTTTTTGATGCAATAGCTACACTTCAAATAAATGTACAAACAGATAGGAGAAGTCAAATCTGACTTCTGTATGAAATTCAGGTCTTGGTAATCTAGAGCTAGAGCTGCTGAAAATTTTGCAGATAGTAAGCAGACCAAGCAGATACTATGACAAATTCATACCAGTATATTTCATTTTGGGATTGATTTATTGTAGTGAAGTAAATACTAATCATTCTCACAAGGGTAAATTTGTATCATTGTGGCCTCAAAGCACATCACTTGAAAGTAGGGAATGGATCACTTTTTATAATGACAGCTAACACGTTTATTTTCTCCTCTGTGTAGCCACTATACTGTAACACTTTTCAAGCTTCACACATGCATTGTTAAAGTACATGCCTCCTACATGCCTGGGCTATTTTAGCTACACTAACGAAGTGTGTTTGCAAGCTAAAGCTGACTGTGAGAAGTAAAGTAAAATTCTGTACCAGTTTTGGGAGGGATTAGACTGAAAACATGAGCTGAACTGTCTCTAGATGTGTATTTCAAGCACAGACCTGAGTGTGGGGGAGTTTAGGTGCTTGGATGGGTTTTTTTTTTTAATGATAAAATTAATTTTAGCCTGAAATGTCATGCCAGAAATACTGGTGAATGACATTTGTTAACTAATCCTTTCTTTGCTTTCATGATAATTTGGTACATCAGGAGACAAGCACAAATTTCTTTTGTTCTAGGCAGCTACACTTCCAGCACATTAAAACAAGCGGATTTTGTGGTAATGAAATCTTATACGTATTTTAAAATCTAAAGATGGGAGTTGCCATTGATACTAGGGATGTTCAGAATACACAGTAAGTATAGCTAGAAAAGTACAACTAGAAAGAATCAACTAATGCTACAGAAATGTGTTTTTAAGAACACTTAATCCAGAGATCAGTAAAAGTGACTAATCCATTTTCTTTAAGTTTGAATATCCTCCTACTTCTGTTGATACATTTTGTTCTTGATTCTGGTTTATCACCTGTGCCAAGTTCAAGTTAAAAGTATTTTAGAGATTCTCCTTAGTGACCTAGTCCAGGGCTTAGAAACATTATTATGGTTTGTTGCTTGCAAAAGATCAGCATTATCTTAATTGTTCACACCAGGTTTTAAACCACTCTTTCCATGCCCTGCTCTTAAGCCCTCCCCTCCTTAAGCTTCTGCTGTTGATTATTCTTTGAGATAAGAAACTGAGGAAAACTTCTTGGTGATACAAAAGTACATATTCTTTAGTTTCTTTAATTCCATAAGTTTCTGCCCTGGTTTTGTCTTCATTCTTTACCCATGCTTGGATTTATTTATTTACTACTTATTTTTTAATTAAAGTGATCATAATTCATAGGAAAAGCACTGTTGTAACCTTAATTGAAGAGCAATTTTTTGTTGTTGTTGTTTTGTTTCCCTTTTGGATTAATCCTTATTTTCATACACACTTCATTTGCTACTTGGGTGTGTGTACCTTGGCTAGCCACCAGGTGCCCACAAAGCCACTCTATCGCTCCCCCTCCTCAACAAGACTGGGGGAAGAAAATAAAATTAAAATCTCATGGGTCAAGATAAGGACAGGGAGATCACTTACCAATTACAGTTATGGGCAAGACAGAGTCGACTTGAGGAAAATTAATTTAATTTGTTGTTAACTAATAAATCAGTAGGATAATGAGAAATAAGAACAAATCTAAAAACACCTTCCCCCCACCCCTTCCTTCTTCACAGGCTCAGCTTTGCTCCTGATTTTTCTATCTTCTCCACCACTGAGTGTCACAAGGGGATGGGGAATGGGGGCTGCAGTCAGTTCATCACATGTTGTCTCTGTTATTCCTTCCTTCTCAGGGGGAGGGCTCCTTACACTCTTCTGCTCCAGCATGGAGTCCCTGCCACAGGAGGCAGCCCTTCACAAATTTCTCCAACGTGGGTCCTTTCCATGGGCTGCAGTTCTTTATGAACTGCTGTGTGGGTCCCTTCCACAGGGTGCCGTCCTTCAGGCACAGACTCTTCCAGCGTGGGTCCACCACAGAGTCACAAGTCCTGCCAGGAAACCTGCTCCAGTCTGGGCTCCTCTCCATGGGGCCACAGGCCCTGCCAGGAGCCGGCTCCAACGTGGGCTTCCCATGGGGCCACAGCCTTCTTTGGATATCTGCCTGATCTGGCGCGGGGTCCTCCACAGGCAGCAGGTGGGTTTCTGCTCCACCATGAATCTCCATGGGCTACAGGGGGACAGCCTGCCTCACCATGGCCTTCACCATGGGCTGTAGAGGAACCTTGCTGTGGCATCTGGAGCTCCTCCTGCCCCTCCTGGGCTGACCTGGGTGTCTGCAGAGTTGTTTCTTTCACATACTCTACCTCCTCCTTCCAAGATGCTGTTGTACAGAATCATTTACCCTTTCTGAAATATATTAACACGGAGGTGCCAACAGTGTCACTGATGGGCTTAGCTTTGGCCAGCAGTGGGTCCATCTTGGAGCCATCTGGAACTTTCTCTGTTCAACATGGAGGCAGCATCTGGAATCTTCTCACAGAAGCCACCCCTGTAGTCCACCCTCCTACTGCTAACAAATCCTTTCCATGTAAACAAAAAAATACAGGTAGCGTTCTCAAAAGTGGGTACCCATCACTTTGAATATTGCTGCCTAGCCCACATGGCTATCATTTCAAGAACTGCAGTTGTGTTGCTTGACCATTATTTTAAGCAACAATATAGCATCGTCATATGAGCTAAATTCAAAGACATTTAGTCCCAATCTATAGGACAAGACTTTCTGCAGTCCTGTGAGTGCAAAGTCACCACTTTCATAGAAGCCTATGTGCCACAGTGGTTCATGTCAGGAAGAGATCAGAATGTCCCCCTTTTAACACACCCTTTGATAAATCCTTGCTAGGGTAAACACATTCCCACAAGTTACAAACTACTAATTACTTTAATTATTTTCAGATTTGCTACTGTAACTATTTAAATCCTCCCCTCCCCCCTCCTCCCCATATGTCTAGAAATAAGACTTGTGTACCCTCTAAATCTTACAGTTAGATCTGTTTTCTGGAACACTTCATGTAGTACACTGGAGGAATTACAAAAAACTAATTTACAGAAAAAAAATATTGTTGAGGGCTTGGTAAATATGAACAAGAATAGGATGAACAATACTCTAGATCTCATTTGTTTTATTGATTTTGTTTTGATATTGATTTTGTCTTAAGTTTCCTTGTCTTCTGAGGCTCTGCCTCCACAAATAAACTTTTCTTTGTGACATGTGACACATGTTTATATTGATAGCATAATATGGTGTGCAATACAAAAATGTGTGTGAGGAAAGTGGCAAGTTTTAACACCTGGATATGGAGACAGTTATGTGGTGTTGCCTATCTGAGGAGAGACTTTAATATTATTTCACATTATATAATATATATGTCAGATACAGTGGAAGAGAAAATTATTAACAGTTTTCATGTTTATACTTCTGTGTTTAGGATCTGGAGGTAGTGACTCAGTGAACTAAGATGATAATTTCCAGAACTATTTTTCCTAGCTGTGATGTGTTTCATAAAGATATTGCAGACACGTTTCTGCCACATCTGTAGTGAGATAGCAACTTTTGAATTGAAAACTTTACATACAGTAAACCTAGACCAATACAATAAATTCAATACCAGTACAGTAACATGCTGACCTGTGATCTCATTCATTGGTTTCCTACATAATAATATAAACTCTCAGAGCAAGCCACGCTGGTTTATGTGGCTAGCTATACTACCAGCAAAACAGAAATACCTACTATGATATTAACTTGTAGGTGCCACCTGTAATCCCACTTGTAATACCCCTGTGGGTACATTTAGATAAACACAAACTCATGAGTTGACGCTAGCCTAGAAACCATAAGTTCATGCTACTTTTCTGCTTGGCACACATAGACTAATTGCTGATCCATTATCACCTACCTGTGTAGTCGTATTTTATGTAGAAGAAGTGATACTGTGTTTCTAGACTGTTGATTGATAGATCTCTACCCAAGATCTACCCAAGCACAGATCTCAAAGAAGTTTTTAGACAATGGACGCTTTTAGTTTAACATGGTGATAATATCTTAGATGTGTTAGGTTTAATAATAATATTCACATTTTAAACTACATTAGGAAAAAAGTAATTTCACTAGAAAGCACTACGAAGCTTTGTTTGTTTGTTACCAGGTTTTATAATAATATTTTCTTTTATTCTGATAATATTTGCATTTTTATTTATCTGAAAGTAAGGTGGAGTTCTTTCGCATTCTTGCAGGGATTTAATATTTTAGAGGTATTTTAGATTATGTTTTAAAGAAAAATCTGTGCTACTGAAAGATGACCACACATTAGTAGAACTAGCCAGATGTTTCTTATCCTGCAATAAAAAGAATACACATTTTCAACTTTAACTTCTAAGTATATTTTAATATTTTTGTTATAAAGTTCTCATATCTAATCCTGTAGAATACATCTTTCTAAGGTATTCCTGATCGAAAAGACAGAAATTACTCACCTGGACTTCCTGAAAACATTTGGCACTGTCCCACATGACATCCTTGTCTCTCAGCTGGAGACACATGGATGGGATGGATGGATCACTTGGTAGATAAGGAATTGCCTGGATGGTTGCACTCAAAGAGTTGTCAAACTCACTGTCTGAGACCAGTGACGAGTGGCATTCCTCAGGGGTCATTATTGGGACCAGTGCTGTCTAACATCTTTGTCAATGACATGGACAGTGGGACCGAGTGCACCCTCAGCAAGTTTGCTGATGGCACTAAGCTGTGTGGTACAGTTGACATACTGGAGGGAAGGCATACCATCTGGAGGGACCTTGAAAGGCTTGAATGGTGGGCCCAGTGAACCTTTTGAAGTTCAACAAGGTCAAGTGCAAAGTCCTGAACCTGGGTTGAGGCAAACCCAAGCACAAATACATGCTGGGTGGAGAATAGATGAACAGTAGCCCTGAGGAGAAGGACTTGGGGGTGTTGGTGGACAAGAAACTCAACATGACCTGGCAATGTGTGCTTGCATCCCAGAAAGCCAACAATATCCTGGTCTTCATCAAACGAAGCATGACCAGCAGGTCAAGGGGCTGTGATTGTTCCCATCTAGCCCACTGTCGTGAGACCCTACCTGGAGTACTGTATTCAGTTCTATGTCCCCCAATATAAGAAGGACATGGAACTGTTGGAGTGAGTCCAGAGCAGGGCCACAAAAACAATCAAAGAGCTGGAGCACCTCTCCAATGAAGACAGGCTGAGAGAGTTGGGTTTGATCAGCCTGGAGAAGAAGCCTCCTCTCTCGTGGTTCTAGGGAGACCTTACAGCAGCCTTCCAGTACCTAAAGGGGGCCTACAAGAAAGCTGGAGAGGGACCTTTTATAAGGAAGGGCATGTAGTGAGGACAAAGGGTAATGGCTTTAAACTGAATGATGGTAGATTTAGACTGGATGTAAGAAAGAAATTTTTTACTATGAGGGTGGTGAGGCAGTGGAACAGGTTGCCCAGAGAAGTTGTGGATGCCCCATAAATGAAAGTGTTCAAGGCCAGGCTGAATGGGGCTTTGAGCTACCTCATATAGTGAAAGATGTCTCTGCCCATGGCAAGGGGGTTGGCAACCCAAACCATTCTATGATTCTATGATTCTGTAACTATTGCTTCATTTGTAATACAAGTGAACAATGTTTTGTTCTTTCTTTTTTGGAGAGTTCCTGCTAGGTAATTTGAAGATTTTGTTTATATGCACAGTACGAAACTTTCATGTTCCATGAATGAAACTTTCTCTTAGTTTGTCCTTTAACGCTGAAAATCCTGCAGCAATAGACCCAACTTTCTTAATTAAAAGTTTTGTGGTTCTTAGTTCTAACATTCTTTCTCAGGTATGTAGTTGAAAAGGGTATGTTACTGTGGTTATAAAAGAGCATACATATTTCCTTGTGTTCTCTCTTATAGTGCTGATCTCCTAGGTTTGTGACTCAAAGAAATCTTGAATCTTCTTTATGAAGAATGGATACCTTATTTCCTAAAGTTGCCATTTATGTTTAAGGAAAGATTTATTCTTTGAAGCTACTGTTCTGCAGCAATAAGGAAAGGGAAATAATATTTAAATAACAAGCTGGCAAGTAGGAGGACAGTTCTTTTTTGACAGGTACTTGATTCCAGAAACTGTCAAGATTTATGTCATATTTGTAGTCCTAACAGTAATTTGCCATTCCTACAAAGCAAGAATACAAATCCTAAAGCAATGCATATAACATGTATTTTGTATTGTACTTTATTTCTTTCAGACAGTTATTAAATAGAAATAACCTAATACTTCTTTCAGGTAAAAGAAATTGTTAATCTTGATTTTCTTTCAGGTGCTTATTATAGAAATTGCTGTGAGTCATTGTACTGTTAGTAATCAAATGTTTTGGTGAGGTTGACTATCAGCTAATCTTTTATGAAAGGAAATCACTTCAATTTTCAGGAAGATACTTTGGAAAAACCCCAGAAAGTTCTTTCATTACCCAGTTGAATTCTGTTCATTCATCACTAAAATACACATTGTGTTCCTTCCAGAACTAGTTTTTGATTATTAGGAAAATTTTCAAAGCACTTACCTTCTTGGAAACCTAAACATATTTAAGGGCTAAAGTTGCACTTAGAACTGCAGTGGTATGCATACATTAGTGTACTTGTAAATTTTCAATTGTCAAGTTCCATTTCAGCTTGTAAAAAGGAAACCGAAGTCTGCAGAAGACAGATGTGAAAAGGAAATAGTTCCTTTGTCTTTACAGATGAAAGCAATAACAGCATAGTATTAACTCTTCTAAGGTTTGGTTAAGTATTCTCTGTTCTTGGAAATGTTTCAGTGATGTACTCTTCAGCTTTTCTATTAGAAGGACTTGATATATATGGCATTAACTCATTTTCCATGGCAGTTAATTCCATGAGGTCAATACCTACAACTGACTTAGTGGAAGAGGCAGTAAACATATAGATTAACCTAAGCAAGTAAAGGAATTTCCTTGCCTTTTTGCATTTCTTTTGCACCAGATTGTAAAGTGCAACTGAAGATTAAGTATTTTTAGCCCTTAATCATAGCCATTTTCATAAAGCATCTAGACATGATGGGGTATACTTTGAACTGTTTACCCTTTTGTTTTAACTGAAAGAAGAAATTACTTCAGCATAAACTAACATTCTTCATATCTTGAGTCCTAGGATGTAATACCATGAATTCACTTAGAGAAACACTAGGTTTCAGATAAGGCCAATAGTTTAGTGCTTGAAGCAGAAGTTTATGGATGTGCAGAAGTATTAGAGAGCTGTTTCACACAGCTGTATCACACAAAAATAGCATTGTTTCTTCCTGGTGATGAGTAAAAAGACCTTGAAAAAGATGGCATATTTTTTGGCATGTATGTTTTATGTACTTGTCTATGCTAAATTCAAGGATTTGGAGATCTGCAAGGCATAGAAACTCTAGATATGCAAGACTATAAACAGCTGAGAATCAAAACTTTCATAGGTTCCTGATGGGGAAGTCTAACATTTAAAATTACGCCTTAGGCAACTTTTACTGTTATCACGATATAGTAGCTTTTGAAAAAGATAATTCATTTTTTTCTGTCCACAGTTTTGTATCTATATGTTTGACAGAGCAATCTCAAATGTTAACCGCTTGTGCCTATGAAGTGTTGATGCCAGACGTGTCTGACTTCTTAAGGCCATTGCAAAAATTCCCACCAAACATGGATAAAGAAATGGAGCAGTCAGGAAAAGAGAAACTGCAAATGTGTCAGGAAAACTACTTCAGTAACTATATAAACAGCATATTAAGAGGTGGAAATTTTGGGGGTTTTATGGTCTCTAGCTTAAAAACATCACCCAGCTCAGATTAATGTGTGTGTGCTTCTGCGTGTATGTGTCTGTAAAAACTACATTTTCAGTTTTGACCGCAAAATGTTGGTTTTAGTGACTTCCTGTGGTAACAAGTTTCATGTTTGATAGATTGTTCAATACTGGCTCAGGAGGAAATATCAAGCATCTTGTATGATTATACCTTCAATTCCTCTTAAGAGACAAAAAAAAGGTAGCGTTAATATTGGCAGTGTAGTACTATCTAAGATTTTTTTTTTCCACGTACAGGATAAAGTGACAAAATTTGGGAACTGGATATCAATAAAAATTGGTGTGTGTGTGTTTCATTGGTACATGCTTAAAAAGACATTCATGGCTCCAGCAGGAGGGAAAGCAAATATAAGTTTCTATAGCTGTTGTTTGACCAACTTCTATCCCATTACCCCTCTCCCTCCCAAAATCATAAACTGCAAGATATGTTTTGTGCATTGAACCTATCACAAGCATAAAATTATTCTCTGGAAGTGATTAATAATACTTGGACTGATGCCAGTCAGAAGGAATGTTGTTCTCTGTAGTAGCTTATGACGTGTCCAAACCTCAGCGCAGCACCTGAGGGACCATCAGCTCTCAGACTCTCATGGAAGGAAGGCAAAATGGCAGTTTATTGAAAGACGCAGGGACTTACATACTAGTAGCAGAGCCAGCCCGTTCGTGGGTGGTTTTCTGCTTAGTTCCTAAGTTTCTGTCACAACACCTGATCTTCCGCATCGCCACATCCCTATGCTACTACAATTCCCCCCTTCCATGCTAACAAAGATACAACATTAAGTGCATTGGTGACGATGGTGAGTCACGTGAGCCAACAAAACATACTATCTCTCTACTGTGTCTAAACGAGACTTAATAAATGCTACTAGTCTATTAAAAATGCAAGGTCCAAAAGTTAAAAGCAGCATCAGAATAAGAAGAGGACCAGCAAGACTAGATAATAAAGTGGTTAGCCAGGGTGATTGGTTAAACCAGGATTCATACATGCTTGCTGTGCCTCATGTTCTTGTTTACGCTGTAGCAAACCCTCACGCAATTTCGCTAGTGAATCTCTAACTATGGCTGTGTGGTCCGCATAAAAACAGCACTCTTCCTGCAGGGCTGCACAGAGGCCTCCTTGTTGTAAGAAAAGAAGGTCTAGGCCCCGCCTATTCTGTAGGACCACCTCTGAAAACAAGGATAGGGATTTCTCTAGGGCCGAGATAGATCGTTCAAGTCTTTCTAAATCCTCATCAACTGCTGTGCGCAAGGAGGTCCAGCCGTTCCATTGTTGAACTAGGGAGGTGACACCAGTCACTGTTCCGGTGATTCCAAGTGCCATGAGGGTTGCAGCCGTTATGGCCGTTATCGGCTCCCTCTTGACCCGGACAGGTGATGGTTGTTTTTTCCAGTGTGCATATATGTCCTCTGAGGGATGATACAGAATCCTTGGCATAACTAAGACTTGGATACAAAAATCAGTGATGTTATTAAAAGGTTCAAGTGATACACACGGTACGAGGCCCTTCCTGGAACAAATCCACCACCCTCCTTCTCCGGGAATAACCCATTTGACGTTTCCACTAAAGGACTGTTGAGACATGTTATAAGCACACAACGAGACCCAGCTCCTTTTCACCCAGCCCAGACAGGTTCCCTCCCCCCTGACTGCTGACATCGTGAGGTCGATAATAGACTTCTCCCACTTACATGAACCGGGGTTATCCTCTGTAGATAAATTATAGGTGCCATTCCAAGCAACACCTTCATAAAACGGGGGTTTGATGTCATAGCAGAGCCAATAGGGGTTAGTGAGGTTTGGATTAGATTCACTCAAGGTCAAATATATCGTCTGCATCACGGACCAAAGGGGATAAGGGTCAGGGCTTTCGGTATGAGTCCTTTGAGGGACACGAATTGAAACTTTAGTCGCTTCGGGAGTTGTGTCAGGGGCGCAGGTCTGTGGGGGTAGAAGTGCTGAGATTACTACGTTGGGGCCTAGGGGTTGAGGTTGAGGGGTGTACCTGATTTTAATAAGGGTGCCCCTATCAGTACCTGATGTCCAAAGCATTACTCCCCAAGTTTTGCCAATAAACCAAGCTGGATTGGACGGGTTAGTGACATTTATCCAGAGGTACCTACAATTCCCACGGTGCCATACCGTCCCACCATCAGTTTTAGAAGGGGTCTTACAGCCAAAGGGATGCCATGTTACCATAAGAAATCTATCAGGTTGACTCGGGGTCCACGCTGTGACAATAGTTTCGCAGCCCCAGCAGGCACAATAAAAATAACCAGGGAAATTACAATAACTTCTACCGGGATTTGAACTTAGGCACCAATATGTATTCCTACCCCCAGTGTCCCATCTGCTACTGTTACTAGCACAATTCGGGGCTCGCCAACTGTCCAGTAGATCTGGGCCCATCGGCTGACAGACCGTGACATTGAAGGAGGGAGCACCCGGAGTCACTATAGATTGTAGTATTTGCGATTCTTGAAGTTGTATCAGTGTCCAGTTGTACGGGCGGTCACCGTTGACCAAGGACACCAAAACCAGTAGCAGTGCTAAAAAACTTCGGATCCCTCCTTTTCCCTGTAAGAGAATCTAAAGTCATGTGTTTGATACATTTCGCGGGGACCCACCTAACCTCTGGTTCATCAGGATGAGATACAGCTGCGTATTCTCGACCGAAAACTACAAGTGACCACCCAGGTAACCATGTATCTGTTCCCAGAAAACGTACTAACACTTTTGCTTTTACATCAGTCATGGGAAAATTATAGTGCTTTCTCATAGGTGTACAATCTGTGCCATGCCTATCAAATTGATTCCAGAGATACAGCGCTTTCATTAAGACGATATCTTGTTGCTGTGTTGCTATCAAGATGTCATCCATATAGTGTATCAGCAACGCTGTAAGCCCAAACTTTTTTCTGGTCTCTTTTATAGCACTATCTACATACAGTTGACAGAGTGTCGGTGAATTTTTCATTCCCTGAGGCAATACTGTCCATTGATATCGTTCTGCGGGTGCGACGTTGTTTGTCGATGGGACAGTGAAAGCAAATCGCGTTGAATCCTCAGGGTGCAATGGTATAGAGAAAAAACAGTCCTTTATGTCTATACTGATGATTGCCCAGTCCTTTGGTATCACACTAACCTTTGGCAGTCCTGGTTGCAGTGGACCCATATCCTGTAATTGTTCGTTCACTGCTCTTAAATCATGCAGCAATCGCCACTGTCCTGCCGCTTTATTTTGTATGACAAATATCGGTGTGTTCCAAGGGCTTGTTGAAGGTTTTATATGTCCGGCTGATAATTCTCTTTGTACTAGTTCATTGGTTGCTTGTAATTTTTCTTGTGTCAAGGGCCACTGGTCAACCCACACTGGTTCATTTGTCAGCCATTTCATTTTAATAGGCGTCATTCGCTGCAAATTGACAGTGGCCCCCATTATAAATTTTTTATCTTCAAATTGACCTGGGCACAAAAGTCTCTTCCTAAAAGAGGTCTACCCTCTGCCAGGGTGACTGGTTTCACTGAGGCTTCTATGGGTGAACCATCAACATCATACACTCTAAGGATGATAAAGTCCATTGAAACTGTCGCTTGCCGCTTCCCTCCTATTCCATATATTGCTGGGCCTAGTTGTTGTGGCCATTCTTTAGGCCAAATCTGTGTTGTAATTATTGTGATGTCCGCTCCTGTATCTAGCAGTGCATCATAACGTATTGTCGTTGTCCTACTTCCTGCTTCTCGTGTTGCATACACTGTCAGTAGGGGCGTTGAAACAACGGAATGGTTAGAAGTGCAGCTAGTCCTCTGTCAGTTGCAGAGACGGATCCTGCATGTCGTAGTCTTTTGTTGCAGTCTGTTCTGCTTGCATTCCTCTGTACTGTTCCTGTAACATAACCGTTGGTTGCTTGACCCACTGGGGACATACTGATCGTGGACGGGGCACTGGACGACGAGCTCCCCTGCCCCGGTGAAAGGAAGCTCGCTGGGCGTTTCCCAATGACATAGTTGATTGGCAACCACGGGCAACGTGACCCGGTTTACCACAGCGCCAACACACATTTGTCGTTTGGAGATTCGGACACACACGTTTAATGTGACCAGGTTGTCCACAGTGATGACACGTCTGTACGGTTACAACTTGCACCAGTGGGGTTGGTGTTCCTGATGGACCTGCTTTCTCCTGAAGTGCAACTGTACGTAATAAACGAGGTAACGGTGTCGACAATGACAGAGTCGCAACAAATGCAGATTTCGCAGCCTGTGTCGTTGCTCGCAGTATTCTGCCACGCAAGTGTGCTTGTGCCTGCTGTGTCACAAAGGCTCCTGTGCCCATCAATTGGTCAAACGTTGCTCCATATAATTCATGATGATGATCCGCTTCTTCTTCCTGAAGTTTCTGTCTAATAAGTGCAGCCCAATGTTCCAAGAACAACGTTAATACTGAAGGTGACAATACCCCTTAGCCAAGGTCCTTATGTCTTCCGGAATTACTGGTGTTGCCAATGCCATATCAATTAGTAATTGGGTCTCAGGATGTGAAAGCCCATTATTTTGAACTGATTTAAACAGCGAAGTAACTATTTTGTGATCTAGCGGCACCCATTCATTGCCCTCCTGTTGATTTACTATAACTGGGAAAGCTGTGAGGGGAGCCAAATGAATACCCTCCAATTTACACTTCTTTGCTATTAAGGACCAATCTGTTCCTGCTGGTTCCTTTCTATCTTTATCGCTATTTGTGTTTTCTGTGCTTTGTTCCACAGGGAGCTATGACAAGGGAACTACCCTTCTGTGCTGCTGCACTACATCCTGTATTTGCTGAACTGTTGCTTGCATTTGTTTCATAAGGGCTGTTATGGTAGCTGAATCTACTGCAGTTTCCTTTTGCAGCTCAACTGTTCCTTCTCCCTCCTCCTCTTTTACGTCAGTTAAAGTCCTCCCTTTGTTAGCTGGACAGACTGTACCCTTGTCTTCTTTATCTAGCAGTGCTGAGTGTGTCCTTGATCTCGCTCCCCCCCTTGGGCTGATGTGTCTAGGCAACCAGTCTACGTCAGGTAGCTCATTGCTGGTTGCGTTATCACAGTTTTTTGAGTCCTCCTCTTCATTTGAACTAGATGAAGGGGGGGTTGCTACGTCCAAATAACTCAGTGGCTGTTCTCACCGGCGCCATGTTTGGGTGTTATCCCCTACTTTGTCTATTCTGCGCAATCTGTCTTCACCCTGCCTAATAGCCTCCTGTAACCATTTTACTGATTTCCAATCCTTTTCCTTCTGTCCTTGCTCCTTTTCTAACTCTGCCAACCGTCCTTTACATTTTCTATCCCACACACTACTTTCTTTTGCCTTATCCATTTCCTGCTGTTCTTGTTCCTCAACTTTTAGTCTCCGCATTAAATTTGCCAAGTCATCTGTCGGGTATAAGCTCTTTTGTTCCTGCTGTGCATTCTTCTTATCTACCGGATAGCATTCCGCCTTTCTTTCTGACGGTGGGCTGTCCAGTAGATTACCCGGTGGACTAGGAGGAGGACAGGAGGTTTAGAGTCCCCTGCTATTAAAGTGCCCACCTGCGTTTTCCGATTTATTCCGGGGAGCCAATGATGCTCAGTACCAAACATAGATGCTCCCACCGCAGCCCATATTTGAGCCCCTTCATGTTTTTTGTTCATAGCATGATATATCTTACCCCAGGTTGAAACCCACGCTGTCGTGCCCGTTTTCTCAGATTCCCAAATTTCTTGTTCAAATTTTTCCCACAGTTCACAACACATAATATCTTGCGGGTTAACAATCAGCCCTCTGCCCTTCATCCATAGGATGATTTCCTTTATATCTTTTCGCAGGCATTTTTCCCCTGCCTCCTTCACCCATTTTTTCAATACCTGTACCACGGAATCAACATCAACACCTTTTTCCGGCTTCATCGCCCCTCCAGAGGTCCAGCGTTGTCCAGCATGCTGCCTCCCAGGATCACGTCGGGGTCACCACTTGTAGTAGCTTATGACGTGTCCAAACCTCAGCGCAGCACCTGAGGGACCATCAGCTCTCAGACTCTCATGGAGAGGAAGGCAAAATGGCAGTTTATTGAAAGACACAGGGACTTACATACTAGTAGCAGAGCCAGCCCGTTCGTGGGTGGTTTTCTACTTAGTTCCTACGTTTCTGTCACAACACGTGATCTTCCGCATTGCCACATCCCTATGCTGCTACAGTTCTCCATCCTCTGCCATGTAGAAGAAAGGCATTTATGCTCCTTCTTTGTAAGGCTGCTTGTTAACCATGTGCAACTCAGAAAAAAACTCTCAAATAAAGCAGTGCCAGTTTAATTTAGGCATTGTTCTTATCAATGCTTTTGCAGATGCTGTAGGCAATAAGCCATATGAGTCAGTTACAGAACTTTCCAAATGACTTTCCATGTCTTAGTGATGAGAGTGAAAGCATTCCTCATAGCATCTCCAAAGCCCTTTGCTGAGACAAATACAGTTTGTTTTTAAAGCAGACTTACAATGTTACTACTTATAAAACACAAAAAAATTCTAGAGTACTCAGTGATTTGCTTCCTACCACAGTCTGATGGGTAAATAATAAAGACCAGGTCTGATCTTTACTGCAAGGCTTAGATATGGAGATTTCAAATCTGTGCCAATGGACAGTTTCAGGGAAAATCAATGAACAGAACTGGATCAGTCCACGTGTTGCTTTTGGATTTTACTGTGAAAAAGCCTGAAAAAAAGAAGCGTGAGGAATCCTTATTATTTTCTGCTCACTGGGATTTCCTTGAGTTAGCTGTTACCATGCCTTTTTGCTGTAACAGCTTTTCATGTTACCCACTAGCTATCCTTCAGAAAAGGAGGGTGGCTCTGCACCACCTGACATTAGCACTCACCTCTGTCCTTCTGCCCCAGCTCACCTCCAGCCTTCTCTGAGCTACTCCAGAAAGACAGCTGGGAATTGATAACTGTAAATTGTGGAGGGAACCAAAAACTACAGGAAGAAGTCTGTCACATCTACTTTTTTGCTTCTGTTTGATCTAAGCAATTTCATTGGGAAGTCTCATTTTGGACAGCAAATTACAAGTAAAAAATGTGATTTCATACACTTGGAGGAAAGTTAATACAATGCTGGCCCTCAATTTAGAAATGGATCAATTGTATCTGTGAAAGTCTTATACCCTAGAGAGAGGGGAGTATTTTGAATACCTGATAAAGATCTTCATACTTCTCTGATCCATGCGGAAAAATGGAAAGGTAGAAAAAAAGAACCTTACAGAAAAAAAATGACTAGTGTAACCTAAGAGGAACAGGTCAAAGAAGGTAATTCTTCAAAGTGTTAGAAATTTTTATAGCAATTTAAACATATGTTTACAGCTAGACACTCTCATACAAGCCCTAAAATAGTAGTAATGCAAAAAGAGTTATCAGCACCACTACAGAGTTCAGACTGGATTGCTGCTTTGACCTAGGGGTATTTACTCCAGATCAAACCTCGTTATGAAGTTCTTGGTGTAGTATTATGCTACTACCAGTGTGGGAGTTTGCCAGTCTCTATCACTGAATCACAGTGCAAATACGAAGTTATTGGGAAACTGTACAGACACCCATGAGAGAAGTAAATCAAAGTTTAAAATATCAAGACAAAAATAATAATTTCTTTGAAAATTATTAGTTTCTTCATTCATTCATTATGACTTTTCCCTATGTCCTTTATAAAGCACCATAGAAATCTTCATAGAAAGGTAAGTTTTTGCTTTGAAAGCACCGTTTTTTTAAGCTTTGAAAGTTGCATTACACAAAAGACCTTGAAATCAGACTCTATGACATTTAAGTCTTTTATATGTTTACTTTTGACTTACCAGGTTCTTTTTTTTTTCATTATTCCTGTCATGCCCAGCTGGCAACTAAACACCACACAGCTGCTCACTCCCCTCTGCACCACCCCCCTCCCCCCCGCCCCCAATGGAATGAAGGAAAGAATTGGACGGATAAAAGTGAGAAAGCTCATGGGTTGAGAAGAAGACAGTTTAATAGGTTAATAGGTAAAGTAAAAGCTGCACACACAAGCAAAGTGAACGAAGGAATTCATTCACCACCTCCCATGGGCAGGCAGGTGTTCAGCCATCCCCAGGAAAGCAGGGCTCCATCATGTGTACTGGTTGCTTGGGAAGACAAATGGCATAACTCCAGACATCTGATCCTTCCATCTTCCCCCCAGATTACATACTCACCATGACATCCCATGGTGTGAAATACTCCTTTGGCCAGTTCAGATACCTGTCCTGGCTATGCCCCCTCCCAGTTTTCCGTTCCCCTCCAGCCCTCTCGCTGGCAGGGCTGAGAAACTGAAAAGTCCTTGACTAAGTATAAACCTTACCCAGCGGTAACTGAAACCATCAGTGTGCTATCAACATTGTTCTAGCACCAAATCCAAAACACAGCACCGCACCAGCTATTAAGAAGAAAATTAATTTTATCCAAGCCGAAATCAGGACAATACCTTTGTCTGAACTTTCTGTATATATAAGAAATGTTAAGAGCAACAGCTTTTTTCCTGGATTCTTTATAATTTGGAATCTCCTCTTTTTTAAACATGAAATGGAAAATATGTACACCTAGAAATGTGTTAGTTCATGGTTTTCACTCCATTAAAGTAGGACATGTAGTTCTAGAACACACCTTGCTCTAAAGTCAATGCATCTTTATATTTTTTCAAAAAGTTAAAGAGAGCAAAGGATCTGATGAATATATATGGAAAGGCAGAGCTACCTGGTTTTCAAGTTCAGCCATCTAGAGTTCTAGAAAACAGGTGGAGAATTAAAAAAGCATTAGCTAGGTTTTAGACAATATTATTAGCCACATATTAAACTGAGAATTCAGGAGATTGTACTGGAACTCCAAGACCATCTATAAGACAAAATAAAGGAAAAAAAAAAAAAAAAAAGCGCCATTTATTTGCAGTCTGTCCCATTGGTCATAAGAGTTAAATAATGATCAAGGTATCGCTTCAAATTAAATTAAGTACTCTAAAAGCAATACTAAACTTTCAGTGTTGTCTTTCGATATTTTCACCATTTATTCCTCCCAGTGTCAAAGTTCAACCTGAATGCCTACCCAAAGGGATGTTATGTGCAGCAGACCCATCAGAGTTTCCAACTGAAAAAAATAAAGCGTCTTGAAGAGCAGTAATATACTTTTTATTTATTCTGCACAGCTGCTTTTTCTTCTATCACAATCACTCTGTAGATGTCTTCTAAAAAGTACAAGTGTAACTCTGCTATGTATCAGAAATATGTATCTTCAATTTGAAGATCTGATACATCATCCTTGGCAAGAAAAAAGAAAAAGAAAAGGGTAAAGATTGTAATTATGTATCAGTTCAGCCTTTCCCCAAGGCATACAAAGTGCTTCACAAGATTTTTAAGGTCTGTATGGAGCAGAACCCCTGTAGAATCTGAGCCAATGTCACAAACCTTCCCCAAATATGTTTGTGTCTATCTTATAAAAAACCCACAAGACATAACAATAAGTAAATAAATAAATATTAATATGAGGTCTTATTTAGGGACTTAAAAGTTCCAGAGACAACAGCTGATTACTTTTTTATTATAGAGACACTGAAGTTAATTATATAGAGACTGACTGTTCACAAATTCAAGTAATGCTGGTAACAAATATGCAGAAGAACAAGTGTGCAGTTGAACTCCAGCTGGGACTGCTACCTTCAGTGCCTAGCACTGGCACATAGAGACACAGCTATGCAGAACTTACCTGCCCCTAATTCATCCAGAGCCTTTCAAATTCCACTTCCTTCAAAGGCTGAATTCACTCAGACTTTTTTAGACTCAGAGGCTGACTCCACAGCTCCTTTTATTAAGGGTAATAGAATACAGTAGCAAATTAAATTCTCTACTAACTTCATATGTAACATACAGTGGGATCTCACCTTGTAGCAGTTTGAGTCTATGGTCTCAAATTAGGATTCATCTTTATACTCTTTAAATCCTATAATCCTTATAGGCATATATCCTCTGTTCTCTTATTAAATGGCATCTTCTATTGTGCATTACAAATTAGGTAATCATGCTGTTCCTTTGATAAACACACATGCAAACCCTAACCATGGATTATAATCCATTTAGTGCATGTCATGTACCTTGCAATGCTGTGTTTGAAAAATTGCCACTCCACATTCATATAATCACCAAATCACAGAATGGTCAGGGTTGGAAAGGGACCTCTGGAGATTATCTAGTCCAACCCCCTGATAAAGCAGGGTCATCTAGAACAGGTTGCACAGAATTACATCCAGGCAGGTTCCGAATGGCTCCAGAGAAGGAGACTGCTCAGCCTCTCTGGGCAGCCTGTTCCAGGGCTCTGTCACTCTCAAGGTAAAGAAATTCTTCCTCATATTCAGGTGGAACCTCCTGTGTTGCAGTTTGTGCCCATTGCCCCTTGTCCTGTCACTGGGCACCACTGACAAGAGCCTGGCCCCATCCTCCCGACACTTGCTCTTAAGGTATTTCTAGACATGAATAAGATCCCCTCTCAGTCTTATCTTCTCCAGGCTGAACAGCCCCAGCTCTTTCAGCCTTTCCTCAAAAGGGAGATGCTCCAGTCCCCTCATCATCTCTGTAGCCTCCGCTGGCCCCTCTCCAGTAGTTCCCTGTCTTTTTTTGAACCAGAATACAGGATTTCTGTAGACATTGGTCGATCTTTTGTTACACTACCAGGCATCTCGCTCATTGTTCTGACTTGAAGAGCTTGTCAGTTGGACCCTACAGCTTTCTGTGATCCCAAGTGCTTGTATGGCTACAGCACTTAAATTTCATGTTTCCAGGGCTGTGAAGCGTTGCCTCTGCTTATAGTTGAAACAATCCTGAATGACATAAAACTTATGATTCAGACAATTCATTTTATTGCCTGAAATGTGTTTGACATCAGTCTAGCTGAAATTTTAAATTCACTTCTTTCTCAGGGAACACTATAACTTTTGTGCAACATAAAAACAGTGTGAAGGAACATAAATTAAATGTCTTCCTATAATTAGATTTATATCAAAAAATTAATATAATTTTAGCAACCACTTCAATTAAAAGCAAATTTCTGATTTAGAATGCAGCAACAAAATATTTCAATTTATTCCAAACTTTTATTTAATTATTATTACTTTGCAAATAAATCCAAATGGCTATCTTTAGTTTTCTGTTCAACTGATCTTTTTAGCTGACAGCCATTCCAAAAAGAAGTTCTGCACTGTCAAGCTTTCCTTTGGCAGCTCACATTCTTAACCTTTGTTACTGACAATTGTTGGCAAGTAGTATTTGTATTAGTAATATGGAAGAAATATTTCTGTTTCTTTTTGTTTAACTCTCAGCAAAAACAAAATAACTATTTAGCACTCTCTCTGGGATTTTCCACACCTCAAGTAATATTGATCATAAAACCCATGGCCCTTGCAAAGCATGCGTAGCTCACATATATTGGAGAATTGAGCATGTGTTGTTGACAAGAAAAAAGAATGAACTAATAAATGAGAAAAGTCTGGCTATTTTCAAACATGTATATTCACATCAGAAACTCCTGTTCATAATCTGTTCTGTTGCTTCTACTATCTCATCTTGCCCTTCCAGGAAACATGGTTCTGTTTTACAATATTTAGGAATGGGACAAATACATGATGACATTTTTTAGACTTTTTTCATCTTGTCAATTGGCATCCTAATGATACAGACCACACAATTGGTGATTCTTAAATGTTAGACATGTAGGTACTTTATTGTGAATGTAGTAAAATGTAATAATACATTAATTGACAGAAGATTAATTAAGTCTCAAACAGTTGTATTACTGTTTCAATAACCTTCAACATCAATCTTCTGAAATGTTTTAATTGTTTAAAGTTTTTTCAGACTTTCAGTAACTGAGAAGTAATTTTCTTTAAGCAAAAGCAATATGAAAAAAATTATTGACCTAAATATAAAATTATTAATTTTTTCTCCTGGTGACTCTTAACTGTAGCAAACTATTCAATGTCCCTTACTTTAAACTCCAGTGGTTTTTGGATGTTTGTTCTGTACAAGTTTTTATAAAAAACATTTAGCTTGTTTATTTTTTAATTTTATTTTTTAGATTTACAAACCTTTAGTATCAGCCTGTTGCTTTGCTAGTTGTCAGTAATATATCCATGTCAGCTGTATGCATAAAAAAAATTGTTTCACAAATGTCTATATAAATCCCTTACATTCCATTGTAAAAAGGTAGTTCTGGCAATACTCTTTCTGAGGTTGGAGGTTGTACTCCTCCAGGTATTGCAGATCTTCTTCCACCATCATAGTCTGAGTGTTTCTTATTGCTGATAGCAATTTCATTGGTGTATTGCTCAAGTCCTTACTGGCTCAAAAATAACTCTATTAGAAACATCCTATTTGCACTGTCATTCAAATAAACTCTTTACCTCTTCACTTGGTAATGAAAATACTACAGTGTCCTGGAAGCGAATCTAGGGTTTTGTTTTAGAAATCCCGTAATGCACATACTCTGTTTTCATCATTTGTCTTTTATTTGTAATATTCAAAGAATCTACTGAATAGTTAAATTATCTTTATATGTAAAGATCTATTCTATATCAAAACTGACTACTCCATGATTTGGTTTGGCTTTCAAGTCTTTCTAAGTCTCCAAATTTCTTTTCTTCTTTGACAACATAATCCACTCCTTAGAAGAAGTGCTGGTTAGGGCATATCCTGTTATAAAGTGAAAGCTCTTTCACTTTAGAGGCTATCTGTAAGGAGGCTTATTCTCCTGTCTGCAGAATGTCGTCCTGTGCATTCATTTTTCCTAGAGCTTTATATGTGCACTTATTTCATTAAAAATATTTTTAACCCTTTTAATGTATTTTACTTTGAAAAAGTGGAGTCTTTCCATTTTAAGATACCAGAAGATTCCTGTATTTGAATTCTGCAATTCAAATCTCTTGACAATGGTGAAAATATTGATTAAATCTTGATTGATTGATCAAAACAGTCCATTAAAATGCACTATGGACTTTTTACACCTTTTTTTTCTTATCATTATTTCTGAATGGCACTTTTATGCCTGTAACTTTGCTTGTTTAGGATACGGTATTCAAATTAATTATGAAAATGAAAGGACTATCTCCTATAAAGTGCTGATACATTTTTAACACTTCCTTAGGGAGGGAGAAGAAATTTCTCCTAGTCTTCTTGCATCTTTCTGCAGACAAATATTAGTACATGAAAAGTTAATCCATATGTTCCTACTTCCTTGAACACCTATTATATTTCTGTAAAGTTATAAAAGATGGCTGTTTAGTTCTCTCAATAGTGAGCAGAATGAAGGCAATTAAATTCCTCCAGAAAACCCTAATATAACAGCTTATTCTTCTCAGACTGAGATGTTAACTGGTCTGGTTACCCACCTCCTCTATTGTTTACTCACAGATCAAATATCAGCTAATGGCAGGGGCCTATTACATGTTGGAGGTACTAATATAATGATAGAATCACAGAATCATTTAGGTTGGAAAAGACTACTGAGATCATCAAATCCAACCATTAACACAGGATTGTCAATTCCACCACCTAACCATGTAGTTAAGTACCTTATATACACAGATTTTTAAATAACTCCAGAGATGATGATGCCACCCCCTCCCTGGGCAGCCTGTTCCAATGCTTCAGCACCCTTTCAGTGAAAAGTTTTTCCTTATACCCAATGTAAACCTCTCCTGGTGTAACTTGAGGCCATTTCCTCTTGTCCTGTCTCTTGTTATCTGGGAGGAGAGACTGATCCACACTTGCCTACAGCCCCCTTTCAGGCAGCTGTAGAGAGCAATAAGATCCCCCCGGAGTGTCCTCCTCTCCAGACTAAGCAACCCCTGTTCCCTCAGCCGCTCCTCACAAGACTTGTGCTCCAGACCCTTCACCAGCTCTGTTGTCCTTCTCTGGACACACTCCAGCACTTCAATGTCTTTCTTGCAGTGAGGGGACCCAAACTGAAGAGAGTATTTGAGATGAAACCTCACCTGTGCAGAGTAAAGGGGGACAATCCCTTCCCTAGTCCTGCTGGCCACACTATTTCTGATACCAGCCAGGAAGCTCTTGGCCTTCTTGGCCACCTGGGCACACGGCTGACTCATGTTCAGTCCCCTGTCAGCCAGCACCCCCAGGTCCTTTCCCACCAGGCAGCTTTCCAGCTGCTCTTCCCCCGCCCCCATAGCATTCGGTGGGGCTGTTGTGGCCCAAGAGCAGGACCCAGCACTGAGCTTGGTTGAACCTCATACAGTGGCCTCAGCCCATCGATCCTGCCTGTCCAGATCCCTCTGCAGAGCCTTCCTATCCTCAAGCAGATCAACACTCCCTGCAACTTGGTGTCATCTGCAAACTTACTGATGGTGACTTGATCCCTTCATCCAGATCTTTGATAAAGATAATTAACATAACTGGCCCCAGCACTGAGCCCTGGAGAACACTTGTGACCAGCCGCTGGGTGGATGTAACTCCATTCACCTCTGCTCTTTGGGCTTGGCTGTCCAGCCAGCTTTTAACTCAGTGTATATTTGTCATATATCTTATTCTTAATATTTTAATAAGTTGTGTCGCATACTTTAACACAGTCGTAACAGCAAAAATAAGGAATTTCCCTTTCCATTTCAAAACTTCTCCATTTAAGACAGCTTTCCAAGGAGTATTTTCCAATATATTATCTATACCAAGTTATGATAATAGTAAATAGCTAGTTCTGGTAATAGACAGCTAGCTTTTCTAGTTGCAGTAGGCATTTTAGCATTTGCAAATTATTCTTATCTGGTAACCTGATTTCAGTGCAAAATGAAATTCTTATGGATGGATATATCAATTAAGGATTAAAGAACACGCTTAGGTTCTGGAACTATGCTTATATCTTCTACTAGACTGAAGATTGCCACTGTGCTTTCTTTAAGGCTGCTGAACAACATTTCATTTCATGTCATAATTTTCTGTATTCTTTAACTTGTCCATAAATTGATGTTGCACTGTAGCTTCTCAAATTTTTTTGTCTGTGAAATGTATGTATAGTTTGAAGAAAATCCATACAGCTATTTTTAATTCTTCAAAGACAAAAGAATGTGTTTAATGAGTGAAGATGTGTTAGAGATGTTAAGTTAAAGTGTAATACTGTAAGATGTTGCTTAGTGCACTTCTGCAATGCTAATTATGCTAGTTGGGTCCATTTACATAGGTGCTTGCTCAGGGTTTTTTCTCAGAACTGGACTGTAAAATCTGGAATATTGATACCATTATGCAGTAAATAAATAATTTTTCTTGTCCTTATAATATAGAATAAAATATTATGTCTATTTGAGGTAGACCCACACAGAGACAACATTTTCAACAGTTAAAAATCAACCCTTCGCTTAGATTGTGTGAACCAAAGACAGAATCATCTGCAATTCTGCTAAAGGCATTTTAATGGGGCAGCATCAGGTTTCCCAGGGTGTATGCTCAACTCCTACCGGCTGCTGTTGCAAGTGTTTGGAGCCCTGCAGTGGAAGGTGTGCAGGAGAAGTATCAATTCACAGCCATTATGTGTGTACAGCAGTTAGAAAAACTCTTGCTGTCTGTGACTCAGCAGTGATGGAAAAAGTAGCTCAAGATTTAGCATGTTTGGTTTTGGTTCCTTCCAGAAGCTGTGTTTGCAACTGTTCTCCTTACGCTTTTTAGTAATAAAAGTCCATATAAACTGTAGGTAAAAATAACATTTAAACATGCTTTATTTTCTTTTAATACAGTCCTTTCACATTCTCTTCAGTTTCTCATGCTTTTCTGATTTGATGTCATTTTCATCTCTCTACCGTTCTATTAATTTATTACTGAAGAATTAGCAGAGGGAAAAAATCCAAGACAACAGTGGTACTGATTTCAAAATCTGTCTCTAACACTCTATGGCTGCTCTCAATTACACCCCTCCACCCCCAACACAAACACCCCCAAACACAACCCCAAACAAACCAAACAAAACCAAACAAAAAACAACAACAAAAAAATTGCTAATAAGAGAAGATAGGATAACATCATTATTTCATTTTAATGTCTCATTTATTTTTGCTTCTCTTTAGCTGTTCATGTTAAGGTACATGGTTTATGCAATTTTTTTCAAAGTAGGAGCTTGTGATGCTGAGATTAGCACCAGGTATCAGTTTTAATAAGCGTTAAGAAAGAGCTTATTATAGATAATGGAGAAGAGGAGATACCCAGATTAGGCTTGCTTCTGGTTAAGAATGAGGATAACTGGCCTGAGAAGCCAGAAAACCATTAAGACATATTGCTTATCTGTAATACTCCCTACTGAGAGCAGAAATAAAGTTCAAGTATGATAAAATGGAGAAAATCTTAAGATTTGTAGGAAAGAAGTAGGAAAGTTAGAAACCCACCTAAGGAATAACATACTCTGGAAAATTATTTATTTTTTTTTTTTTTTTTTAAAGCTGCAATATTTTAAAGCAAGTTTGTTTTGACCCAATACAAAGGCAGGCCTTGGTATTCTTAAAAAATGTTGTTCAGACATGGTGGTGTGGGGTGGTACTTAACATAGTTAACAAAAAATTAGTTTCTGTCTCTCACATACTTTTAAACATATTTTAATGGCAATTTGGCACTATTGTGTCTTAATGAAAATGATAATCAACACAACATGTTCTTCAAGATTATTAGGCCTGTTAATTCATGAATAAGTAAATTATTTGATGTGCAACAAAGAAGTAGGTTTTGGAGCTGGCACCCAGTAAAGTGTTTAGTCTCTCCTGTAAATTTTTTTTAAAATTATTTTTGTTTCTTTACCACACAAGTGTCTTTGTAAGATTTTTACTGAAACTAACTTGAATTACTTAGTGAAATTATTCAGGTCATAATTTGCTTTATTTTAACCTTTTATTTTAATCCTTCTTCATAACAACTCAGGTAATTTTATTGTTACTCTTTAGAATGATGAATCTCTAAAACCTAAAGGCTAACAGAGAAATAAATAATTAGAAGTTCACTAAGTGGTTACAGTCTTGTCATGTTTTATGATAGGAAGAGCAAGTTCAGTTCAGCTTCTAGCAAGACTAAACACCATAAAACATTAAACGTTAATTGTGTGAGTTTGAGTGCTAGCATTCAAAACTGGTGATCATCACACTGATCACAAAACCTGACCATGATGTGGTTAAATGAGTACATAGTCACCGATTAAATTTACACTATACATGTCCTTGACTTCACTAGTTATTAGAACTGCTTTATACATTTCAGTGAGTTAATTAAATTGATTTCTAAACTGGTCATTTTGAACTACTTTATACTGTTTTGTGGATGCTCTTAAGTAGGGATCTTTAACTTGAATTATGTTGGATTCATTTCTCTCAGCAAGCTGTCGAGGTAAACTAACAATTTATTTTAAAGGGAAGAAATACGTAATTGCACAAACAAGTTTTTACCAGCTGAAGAAGAAATGTAGGGGTTTTTTTGAAAGAAGAAAAGACTTTTTTTTGTGTAAGTTCAATTTCTCTATCTGCTTGTCACTTAATTTAGTATTAAACAGATCTTTTTATAGTCCACCTATATTTCCAGTAACTCAAACAACAAAAAATTGTGGGCTCAGAGAAAATCTGTGTTTGAACATCTGTATTTATTATTTAAATTGAAAAATAATATCAACAATATCAATGTATGTCATAGAAAGTTCTCTACCTTGCAAACAAGGTGGAAAACAACAATAGCATTTGAATCTTAACAGTAACAGCTTTACAGCTGTCATGAGGTATATCCAGAGAGTAATAAAGATGTCCAGTGACTTTCTATGGACTCTTTTTTGTAATCAAAATTTCTCCTGAAGGGGAAAGGTGAATGATATAATCTCGTTAAGTTATTCTGTCTCATTTTCAAACGGGCTAAACAGGTAAACAGAGCAATTTGCTTAACTGAAGATCATGACTGTCCAGTTGAACATCTATTAAAGGCACATAACGTTCAAAGTCAAGTAACTGTGTTTTAAGTAAATGCTGTCTTTTATAGTGACATATTTCTTGGTTTTTTGCTTCTTATGGTTCTATTTTCGTACTAACGCCTTCCTGATTTACCTACTGTTTACTTTGTAATTCCATATGCCAAAGCTGTGATGCACAGCTAAGTACTCAAATATATAATTTATCTCTAAAGTTGTCTTAATGTTCCTAGTATTTTAAGTTTACATACCTATGAAACAAGTTTGCCCATAAAAAAGCAAACTGTATGAGTAACTTGACACATGGAAAAAAAGAAATACGTTTACTTCCACATAATACTATCTGTTCTTCAATAAACAAACAAAGAAATTTACCATTCTGGATCTTTTCCTCAAATTAGTAGGTAGAATATATTGCCTTAAATATAAATAAAGAAACCCCAATACTGCTGTTTGGTACGTTAATTATTTTTTTAAAAGACCATGAGATGATTTCCAGAAATTCTTTGTATCACTGAATTTTTAGAAATTAAAAGTAATGGACTTAACTTTAAAAATGAGATTTAAGTCTTAAACCTATTCTTGGTATACCACACAAAAAATAACATCAATAGCTTTATGTTCCATAAAAGCCTTCCAATTTTGAAAAAAATCCAACAGCTTTACTATCTTTACTGTTTAGAAAAGAACAGTAAAACTAAAAAACAATTATTTTTTTCTTTTTTAACTCTATGGAACAAATTCTTTTTGGACATTAAACTGAAATGTTTAGGTTTGATAAAAGTCTTGCCTAGTTAAATTTGTCAGTGTGTAAGACAGTAAAGTTTTAATGAATGTATATAAGTACCTGCATATATGTAGGTACAATATATGTACATGTCTTTAGTCTTCCAACTTGTTCGCACCCAGCCAGCTGGTACTGTTGTAACCCCACACAGTGATATCTGTCTTAGCCAGAAACCTGGGCCTAATGGCTATTGCATTAGGAAAGCTGAAGGGGTAAATGATGGTCAAGGGTGGAAGAACCATGGTATTTTATCTTCATGAGGAAAAGTGACATGCAGCAGAATGTAATGAACATGGTAACGTCTGTAGGAAAGAAAGCCTGGTGCTAAAAATCTCTAGTGTTCTGTGGATTTTCTTTATTCTCACCTGATTTTAAACTACTCTATAAACCAAGCTATAAAAAATGGCATATCAGGCACCTGTAATTATTGTGACACCATACTGTATATCTGAAATAATGTGTTTGCATTTCCCATTGTATTGTCAAAAGAACTACACTTTATAATTGTCTGAACAATGAAATAATCTCCTTTTGTTTGACTGACAATGGTGAAACAGGCATCATTGGTTTTAGATATATTGTTCAAAATTAAAACTGATGTTGTCAGCTTGGAAGCTATTGCTGCCAGTGCTGTCTGGAGTTGTTGTTAGCTGGCAGAATCCAAGGGAAACTGGCTGAAGCAATGGCAGGAAATGGTGCACTGGAGAGAATCTTCAGTCCTGTCTTTGATCATCTGAGAGAGACACTTTGATAAAACTATCCACAGAAAAGAGGTGTGAATCAGTTTCTTTTTCTTTTTTTTTTTTTTTAAGTTTTTTCTGTCTTTTTGGATTGAATTTCATCCCAGAGACTCTTAAAAGTGATGGGGAATGACAAAAATCAAGTGTTCACAAGGGAGAAAAATGATTTCTCCAAAATTTATATTTTCTTTGTTAAAGGAAAAAAAGCAAAGATACTAAACAGTGAGGAAATTTGTATTGCATTAATTTTCTAGTATATTATATGCAAATAGGCAAGGGCAAAAATTGGCCTGTAGAGGCCAGTGAACAAGGACAGCTGGGGGTAAGATGTGCTACAGCAGTGTATATAGGAATGGGAGACACAGCAGGTTTATTTTTGGATTTGTAGCTACCCTGTAATATTTAATCTGCTTGTGCTATGAAAACAGAAGTTATCTGGGGGCAGAATGCCATGATCTGTCTTCAGTTGTTTACCTTGCTCATCAGTGGTGACACAATTTACATTTTAAAAGAGCAGCTGGGTAAAAATTGGTGTATTAAAATAAAAAAACAATGAAAGTAAACCAGCTAATTCAAATCTCAGGTTTACAAACAAGAAAAGTTAACATGAGTCCTCCTCTGGTCCTTAGATTAGTTTTACTGTGTAATGTCTCACTGAATTAAGATGATAGAGTTGTTTTGTTTTCCTTATTCTTTGCCTCTTCTGAAACACTGAAAATCCTGTATGGTCCCCCTTAAAACTGTGGCACATTTGCTATGTCCTCAAACCATCAGGAGGAAGGTGAGATTCTTTCCCTCTCTCCCCAGTATAACAGAATAATCAGACTAAATTTTGTTGACACAAAGTGGATGGATCATAGAATCACTTAGGTTGGAAAAGACTACTGAGATCATCAAGTCTAACCGTTAACCCACAACTTCCAAGTCCATCACCAAACTATTCACTAAGCACCACATCCATGTATTTTTTAAATAGCTCCAGAGATGATGATGCCACCCCCTCCCTGGGCAGCCTGTTCCAATGCTTCAGCACCCTTTCAGTGAAAAGTTTTTCCTTATACCCAATGTAAACCTCTCCTGGTGTAACTTGAGGCCATTTCCTCTTGTCCTGTCTCTTGTTATCTGGGAGGAGAGACTGATCCACACTTGCCTACAGCCCCCTTTCAGGCAGCTGTAGAGAGCAATAAGATCCCCCCGGAGTGTCCTCCTCTCCAGACTAAGCAACCCCTGTTCCCTCAGCCGCTCCTCACAAGACTTGTGCTCCAGACCCTTCACCAGCTCTGTTGTCCTTCTCTGGACACACTCCAGCACTTCAATGTCTTTCTTGCAGTGAGGGGACCCAAACTGAAGAGAGTATTTGAGATGAAACCTCACCTGTGCAGAGTAAAGGGGGACAATCCCTTCCCTAGTCCTGCTGGCCACACTATTTCTGATACCAGCCAGGAAGCTCTTGGCCTTCTTGGCCACCTGGGCACACGGCTGACTCATGTTCAGTCCCCTGTCAGCCAGCACCCCCAGGTCCTTTCCCACCAGGCAGCTTTCCAGCTGCTCTTCCCCCGCCCCCATAGCATTCGGTGGGGCTGTTGTGGCCCAAGAGCAGGACCCAGCACTGAGCTTGGTTGAACCTCATACAGTGGCCTCAGCCCATCGATCCTGCCTGTCCAGATCCCTCTGCAGAGCCTTCCTATCCTCAAGCAGATCAACACTCCCTGCAACTTGGTGTCATCTGCAAACTTACTGATGGTGACTTGATCCCTTCATCCAGATCTTTGATAAAGATAATTAACATAACTGGCCCCAGCACTGAGCCCTGGAGAACACTTGTGACCAGCCGCTGGGTGGATGTAACTCCATTCACCTCTGCTCTTTGGGCTTGGCTGTCCAGCCAGCTTTTAACTCAGTGTATATTTGTCATATATCTTATTCTTAATATTTTAATAAGTTGTGTCGCATACTTTAACACAGTCGTAACAGCAAAAATAAGGAATTTCCCTTTCCATTTCAAAACTTCTCCATTTAAGACAGCTTTCCAAGGAGTATTTTCCAATATATTATCTATACCAAGTTATGATAATAGTAAATAGCTAGTTCTGGTAATAGACAGCTAGCTTTTCTAGTTGCAGTAGGCATTTTAGCATTTGCAAATTATTCTTATCTGGTAACCTGATTTCAGTGCAAAATGAAATTCTTATGGATGGATATATCAATTAAGGATTAAAGAACACGCTTAGGTTCTGGAACTATGCTTATATCTTCTACTAGACTGAAGATTGCCACTGTGCTTTCTTTAAGGCTGCTGAACAACATTTCATTTCATGTCATAATTTTCTGTATTCTTTAACTTGTCCATAAATTGATGTTGCACTGTAGCTTCTCAAATTTTTTTGTCTGTGAAATGTATGTATAGTTTGAAGAAAATCCATACAGCTATTTTTAATTCTTCAAAGACAAAAGAATGTGTTTAATGAGTGAAGATGTGTTAGAGATGTTAAGTTAAAGTGTAATACTGTAAGATGTTGCTTAGTGCACTTCTGCAATGCTAATTATGCTAGTTGGGTCCATTTACATAGGTGCTTGCTCAGGGTTTTTTCTCAGAACTGGACTGTAAAATCTGGAATATTGATACCATTATGCAGTAAATAAATAATTTTTCTTGTCCTTATAATATAGAATAAAATATTATGTCTATTTGAGGTAGACCCACACAGAGACAACATTTTCAACAGTTAAAAATCAACCCTTCGCTTAGATTGTGTGAACCAAAGACAGAATCATCTGCAATTCTGCTAAAGGCATTTTAATGGGGCAGCATCAGGTTTCCCAGGGTGTATGCTCAACTCCTACCGGCTGCTGTTGCAAGTGTTTGGAGCCCTGCAGTGGAAGGTGTGCAGGAGAAGTATCAATTCACAGCCATTATGTGTGTACAGCAGTTAGAAAAACTCTTGCTGTCTGTGACTCAGCAGTGATGGAAAAAGTAGCTCAAGATTTAGCATGTTTGGTTTTGGTTCCTTCCAGAAGCTGTGTTTGCAACTGTTCTCCTTACGCTTTTTAGTAATAAAAGTCCATATAAACTGTAGGTAAAAATAACATTTAAACATGCTTTATTTTCTTTTAATACAGTCCTTTCACATTCTCTTCAGTTTCTCATGCTTTTCTGATTTGATGTCATTTTCATCTCTCTACCGTTCTATTAATTTATTACTGAAGAATTAGCAGAGGGAAAAAATCCAAGACAACAGTGGTACTGATTTCAAAATCTGTCTCTAACACTCTATGGCTGCTCTCAATTACACCCCTCCACCCCCAACACAAACACCCCCAAACACAACCCCAAACAAACCAAACAAAACCAAACAAAAAACAACAACAAAAAAATTGCTAATAAGAGAAGATAGGATAACATCATTATTTCATTTTAATGTCTCATTTATTTTTGCTTCTCTTTAGCTGTTCATGTTAAGGTACATGGTTTATGCAATTTTTTTCAAAGTAGGAGCTTGTGATGCTGAGATTAGCACCAGGTATCAGTTTTAATAAGCGTTAAGAAAGAGCTTATTATAGATAATGGAGAAGAGGAGATACCCAGATTAGGCTTGCTTCTGGTTAAGAATGAGGATAACTGGCCTGAGAAGCCAGAAAACCATTAAGACATATTGCTTATCTGTAATACTCCCTACTGAGAGCAGAAATAAAGTTCAAGTATGATAAAATGGAGAAAATCTTAAGATTTGTAGGAAAGAAGTAGGAAAGTTAGAAACCCACCTAAGGAATAACATACTCTGGAAAATTATTTATTTTTTTTTTTTTTTTTTAAAGCTGCAATATTTTAAAGCAAGTTTGTTTTGACCCAATACAAAGGCAGGCCTTGGTATTCTTAAAAAATGTTGTTCAGACATGGTGGTGTGGGGTGGTACTTAACATAGTTAACAAAAAATTAGTTTCTGTCTCTCACATACTTTTAAACATATTTTAATGGCAATTTGGCACTATTGTGTCTTAATGAAAATGATAATCAACACAACATGTTCTTCAAGATTATTAGGCCTGTTAATTCATGAATAAGTAAATTATTTGATGTGCAACAAAGAAGTAGGTTTTGGAGCTGGCACCCAGTAAAGTGTTTAGTCTCTCCTGTAAATTTTTTTTAAAATTATTTTTGTTTCTTTACCACACAAGTGTCTTTGTAAGATTTTTACTGAAACTAACTTGAATTACTTAGTGAAATTATTCAGGTCATAATTTGCTTTATTTTAACCTTTTATTTTAATCCTTCTTCATAACAACTCAGGTAATTTTATTGTTACTCTTTAGAATGATGAATCTCTAAAACCTAAAGGCTAACAGAGAAATAAATAATTAGAAGTTCACTAAGTGGTTACAGTCTTGTCATGTTTTATGATAGGAAGAGCAAGTTCAGTTCAGCTTCTAGCAAGACTAAACACCATAAAACATTAAACGTTAATTGTGTGAGTTTGAGTGCTAGCATTCAAAACTGGTGATCATCACACTGATCACAAAACCTGACCATGATGTGGTTAAATGAGTACATAGTCACCGATTAAATTTACACTATACATGTCCTTGACTTCACTAGTTATTAGAACTGCTTTATACATTTCAGTGAGTTAATTAAATTGATTTCTAAACTGGTCATTTTGAACTACTTTATACTGTTTTGTGGATGCTCTTAAGTAGGGATCTTTAACTTGAATTATGTTGGATTCATTTCTCTCAGCAAGCTGTCGAGGTAAACTAACAATTTATTTTAAAGGGAAGAAATACGTAATTGCACAAACAAGTTTTTACCAGCTGAAGAAGAAATGTAGGGGTTTTTTTGAAAGAAGAAAAGACTTTTTTTTGTGTAAGTTCAATTTCTCTATCTGCTTGTCACTTAATTTAGTATTAAACAGATCTTTTTATAGTCCACCTATATTTCCAGTAACTCAAACAACAAAAAATTGTGGGCTCAGAGAAAATCTGTGTTTGAACATCTGTATTTATTATTTAAATTGAAAAATAATATCAACAATATCAATGTATGTCATAGAAAGTTCTCTACCTTGCAAACAAGGTGGAAAACAACAATAGCATTTGAATCTTAACAGTAACAGCTTTACAGCTGTCATGAGGTATATCCAGAGAGTAATAAAGATGTCCAGTGACTTTCTATGGACTCTTTTTTGTAATCAAAATTTCTCCTGAAGGGGAAAGGTGAATGATATAATCTCGTTAAGTTATTCTGTCTCATTTTCAAACGGGCTAAACAGGTAAACAGAGCAATTTGCTTAACTGAAGATCATGACTGTCCAGTTGAACATCTATTAAAGGCACATAACGTTCAAAGTCAAGTAACTGTGTTTTAAGTAAATGCTGTCTTTTATAGTGACATATTTCTTGGTTTTTTGCTTCTTATGGTTCTATTTTCGTACTAACGCCTTCCTGATTTACCTACTGTTTACTTTGTAATTCCATATGCCAAAGCTGTGATGCACAGCTAAGTACTCAAATATATAATTTATCTCTAAAGTTGTCTTAATGTTCCTAGTATTTTAAGTTTACATACCTATGAAACAAGTTTGCCCATAAAAAAGCAAACTGTATGAGTAACTTGACACATGGAAAAAAAGAAATACGTTTACTTCCACATAATACTATCTGTTCTTCAATAAACAAACAAAGAAATTTACCATTCTGGATCTTTTCCTCAAATTAGTAGGTAGAATATATTGCCTTAAATATAAATAAAGAAACCCCAATACTGCTGTTTGGTACGTTAATTATTTTTTTAAAAGACCATGAGATGATTTCCAGAAATTCTTTGTATCACTGAATTTTTAGAAATTAAAAGTAATGGACTTAACTTTAAAAATGAGATTTAAGTCTTAAACCTATTCTTGGTATACCACACAAAAAATAACATCAATAGCTTTATGTTCCATAAAAGCCTTCCAATTTTGAAAAAAATCCAACAGCTTTACTATCTTTACTGTTTAGAAAAGAACAGTAAAACTAAAAAACAATTATTTTTTTCTTTTTTAACTCTATGGAACAAATTCTTTTTGGACATTAAACTGAAATGTTTAGGTTTGATAAAAGTCTTGCCTAGTTAAATTTGTCAGTGTGTAAGACAGTAAAGTTTTAATGAATGTATATAAGTACCTGCATATATGTAGGTACAATATATGTACATGTCTTTAGTCTTCCAACTTGTTCGCACCCAGCCAGCTGGTACTGTTGTAACCCCACACAGTGATATCTGTCTTAGCCAGAAACCTGGGCCTAATGGCTATTGCATTAGGAAAGCTGAAGGGGTAAATGATGGTCAAGGGTGGAAGAACCATGGTATTTTATCTTCATGAGGAAAAGTGACATGCAGCAGAATGTAATGAACATGGTAACGTCTGTAGGAAAGAAAGCCTGGTGCTAAAAATCTCTAGTGTTCTGTGGATTTTCTTTATTCTCACCTGATTTTAAACTACTCTATAAACCAAGCTATAAAAAATGGCATATCAGGCACCTGTAATTATTGTGACACCATACTGTATATCTGAAATAATGTGTTTGCATTTCCCATTGTATTGTCAAAAGAACTACACTTTATAATTGTCTGAACAATGAAATAATCTCCTTTTGTTTGACTGACAATGGTGAAACAGGCATCATTGGTTTTAGATATATTGTTCAAAATTAAAACTGATGTTGTCAGCTTGGAAGCTATTGCTGCCAGTGCTGTCTGGAGTTGTTGTTAGCTGGCAGAATCCAAGGGAAACTGGCTGAAGCAATGGCAGGAAATGGTGCACTGGAGAGAATCTTCAGTCCTGTCTTTGATCATCTGAGAGAGACACTTTGATAAAACTATCCACAGAAAAGAGGTGTGAATCAGTTTCTTTTTCTTTTTTTTTTTTTTTAAGTTTTTTCTGTCTTTTTGGATTGAATTTCATCCCAGAGACTCTTAAAAGTGATGGGGAATGACAAAAATCAAGTGTTCACAAGGGAGAAAAATGATTTCTCCAAAATTTATATTTTCTTTGTTAAAGGAAAAAAAGCAAAGATACTAAACAGTGAGGAAATTTGTATTGCATTAATTTTCTAGTATATTATATGCAAATAGGCAAGGGCAAAAATTGGCCTGTAGAGGCCAGTGAACAAGGACAGCTGGGGGTAAGATGTGCTACAGCAGTGTATATAGGAATGGGAGACACAGCAGGTTTATTTTTGGATTTGTAGCTACCCTGTAATATTTAATCTGCTTGTGCTATGAAAACAGAAGTTATCTGGGGGCAGAATGCCATGATCTGTCTTCAGTTGTTTACCTTGCTCATCAGTGGTGACACAATTTACATTTTAAAAGAGCAGCTGGGTAAAAATTGGTGTATTAAAATAAAAAAACAATGAAAGTAAACCAGCTAATTCAAATCTCAGGTTTACAAACAAGAAAAGTTAACATGAGTCCTCCTCTGGTCCTTAGATTAGTTTTACTGTGTAATGTCTCACTGAATTAAGATGATAGAGTTGTTTTGTTTTCCTTATTCTTTGCCTCTTCTGAAACACTGAAAATCCTGTATGGTCCCCCTTAAAACTGTGGCACATTTGCTATGTCCTCAAACCATCAGGAGGAAGGTGAGATTCTTTCCCTCTCTCCCCAGTATAACAGAATAATCAGACTAAATTTTGTTGACACAAAGTGGATGGATCATAGAATCACTTAGGTTGGAAAAGACTACTGAGATCATCAAGTCTAACCGTTAACCCACAACTTCCAAGTCCATCACCAAACTATTCACTAAGCACCACATTCATGTATTTTTTAAATAGCTCCAGAGATGATGATGCCACCCCCTCCCTGGGCAGCCTGTTCCAATGCTTCAGCACCCTTTCAGTGAAAAGTTTTTCCTTATACCCAATGTAAACCTCTCCTGGTGTAACTTGAGGCCATTTCCTCTTGTCCTGTCTCTTGTTATCTGGGAGGAGAGACTGATCCACACTTGCCTACAGCCCCCTTTCAGGCAGCTGTAGAGAGCAATAAGATCCCCCCGGAGTGTCCTCCTCTCCAGACTAAGCAACCCCTGTTCCCTCAGCCGCTCCTCACAAGACTTGTGCTCCAGACCCTTCACCAGCTCTGTTGTCCTTCTCTGGACACACTCCAGCACTTCAATGTCTTTCTTGCAGTGAGGGGACCCAAACTGAAGAGAGTATTTGAGATGAAACCTCACCAGTGCAGAGTAAAGGGGGACAATCCCCTCCCTAGTCCTGCTGGCCACACTATTTCTGATACCAGCCAGGATGTTATTGGCCTTCTTGGCCACCTGGGCACACGGCTGGCTCATGTTCAGTCCTCTGTCAGCCAGCACCCCCAGGTCCTTTCCCACCAGGCAGCTTTCCAGCTGCTCTTCCCCCGCCCCCATAGCATTCGGTGGGGCTGTTGTGGCCCAAGAGCAGGACCCAGCACTGAGCTTGGTTGAACCTCATACAGTGGCCTCAGCCCATCGATCCTGCCTGTCCAGATCCCTCTGCAGAGCCTTCCTATCCTCAAGCAGATCAACACTTTTTTCATCTTCTCTAAACGTATATATTTTTACCTAATTCCCTCCTCATGCCAGATTTTTTTTGAGGAAAGAATATAATGAGTAAATAAATTATTTTGTTAACTGAATTAATTATATCATTACTTAATTCCTCACAATATCAGTGCACTACATCTTTTCTGAAGGTCAAGAGTTTTCTGTGGTTCAGGAAACATTTTCCAAGATCTAGCTTATGAAAGTAAGCTCAAACAAGTTAAGAACATCCACTTGCAGCTATAATATTTGTATTAATTAATTTTCTTTTTTTATGTCTGCAGAACCAGTACAAGCACTTTGAATGAGTGTAGCCTGGTTTGATTTCTTAATGTCTGCCTCCCCTTAGTGAATAGATTGTCAGAAAAGATCTACACATCTAAGAGTATAGTAGAAACTGAAATTCTTTGTAATTATAATTCCATGATCGAAATTTTCTGAAATATTAACAAGATGTAAACACAGGTGTGGTAAAACTAGTGGTAATATTTTCAAATTAAAGATTTTTTTTTTTTTCCACTGGAGGCATTATAAAGTCTTCTTTACTGAAAATTTTAAATAGTGATATGATGCCACCCATTTGGTTTGAACTCTCTCATGTGATTTTAGCTTTGCATTTTCCTTAGCTGCAAAATTATCTTTTCTTATATACTTTCAGTGCTGAAATAAAGGATCTACAATTAGAGACTTTCTCTTTCAATTTACTGGAATTAGGCCAAGCTAACACATGACTGCTTTTCTGTATAATTAGCTATGAAAATTAGCATATTTCTAATGTCCTTTTGTCCTTGTTTAAGTCTGGTTCAATTTATAAAATCAGTTTAATTTAAAATCAGATTAATTAATTTAATTATTTGTTTTAATTATTTATTTTATTTATTTATTTTATTACTTTAATTAATATAAAGTTTTGGTGGTTTAATAGGTAACCTTATGTGGCCAAAGAGTCCCATAAATGCAGATAGAAAGACTGCAAGTGATACACTCACTAATCACACATAAAAACAATGTTCAAAGCATGGACTATACCTGCCTCTCCATTTTCAGTAGTAATCTACATAAGCATACTTAATTACATCACATTTTTTATTGTTAATAATTTATAAATATTCCAACATAACATGGAAATCAGACATAAAATAAGTGAATATGTCAGGGATTATATTCACTTTCTAGTTTCTTGGATATTTTTATGGTGGGACTTGTCACAATAGTAAGTTTTACTGATAGGTCATTTTAATTTTAATGGATAAACTAATATAACTAGAATTTAAAGGAATGTTCAGGGTAAGAAAAATAGAAAGCATAACATCATATTTTACAAAAGGCATTACCAGACTATTTTTAAGAGCTTATTTACATAACCATGTGTCCTCTTGGCTTCTCTCCCTCTGCTGCTTTGCATGAAACCTCTAGTGAAGAGCAGGAAGGTGACAAGCCATCCTGAGACAGCATTCAGTTTTGGATATAAGTGTCACTCTTGTGCCACCCTGCTATTCTTGTTTGGCAGTAGGTGTTAGAAATTGAATTGCAAAATACTTATGATTCCAAGTAATTATCAGGGAGGGGTGAGAAGCACATTCAATTCCTACAGCAATTTTACCTTGGTTCCCTTATAACCACTAATCAGGACTGTGCCGAAGGGTTTCTGTCTCTTGGAAGAAAATAGCTAAACTTTTAATAAAAGCAGGCATCATTCCACATATCTTTCAGAAGCACAAAAAAGCCAAGCAGGTGCAATGATGGGCCTGATACTTCACTCCCTGTCAAACAGGTGACTGAAAACACTGTCCTGATAGAGCCTTCTTTGGGAAATTGAAAGGATTTGCCAGCACTTGTCCAGCATGCACCAGAACATCCAGTAGCCCCAGGCTTGTGTTTAACTGGCTGACTTTTGCCTGATGCATTAGCAGAATTTCAGCACATTAAGAGCAAAAACTACATGTGTCCTTCATTATATTTCATTGCATTTTTCTGAAATGTTGTTCTTAGTTTGTATTTTATAGACAATGTGAGTTTGCCAAAGTGAAGCATCTTACACAGCAAAGAAAATGCCATGCTGAAAATTTTAAGCTGCATATAGTTTGTATTCTTGCTTCCAAATTCTAAATTCTCTGCTTTCATGAATGGAAATAGAGAAAAGAAATAAAAAAGAAAATGTTCTCTGTCATTGAACACAACCTACAACCAGTTGGAACTCACAAGCTAAAGAAAAGTGACAAATTTTTGCAAGACAAGTTCTGATAGACATGGAAAGAACTGGGACAGATCAATGGAAATAAGTGCTGTCAACACAATCAATGACATTGCTCTCTGGAAACCAGAAGAGGCTCATGACTTTTAGTTGAGGAGGATATTCTTTCCCCAGAAAAAAACTTCAAGAAATTATTTCAAAAACTGTACAAAACTATTTCAGAAATAAAAAAAAAAAAAAAAAACAATCAATGAGGAAAAAATCAAGAGATGTCCTTCCAGTTCTCCTGACAGAACTCTGACAACTTTTTGGCATTATTAGGGAAATGTGAGTACTTTGTAGGGGGTGCCAAAGCTGTTGATCTTCATGACAGTGAACTCCATTTTAAGGTGCCAAAAATAAATAGAAAAATAGTAATAACACCACTTCAGCCACTTGATACAGAACACAGAAATGGTAGGAAAAATAAAAGGGAAATAACTTGGTCTTTGCAGACTTCCATGCACATCAGATAGTGCCAGTTTATGCAAAATTAACAGTATGCTGAATTAGAAATGAATGTGTTCTGTGGTCTGGGTAATTCCATAGAAATAGGATCCTGCTTGGTCTGGATAATATTTGTGTACGAATATCAAATAACACAGGTATCTGTTGTTAATTAATATAGTACTCTATGGCTAGAGCCTCCGGATCTGATTCTGAGCTATTATACATTTCACAGCTTAATTCATAGCTGTTGTATTGTGACAGTTTACAGGGACAAGGAACTATCCTAATTTTTTGTTGTTGGTGGTGGTGGTGGGTTTTTTGATATGTAATGGTAACCTCCAAGGTGGTGGTTAATCCAGTATCCTGGCTAAATTCCATTTGCATGTATACAAAACCAACCTCTGCACTTTCAGGTTATGACATTTTTAATTTCTGACCCTAATATCTGTCAATACTGTCAAGCAAGGAGGATCTCTAACTGCTTCTTGAAAATATTATATTCCAATACTTTACCCTGAAGTGCATTAAAGAAAGGTCTTCCAACTTACACAGAATCTCTGCAAAAAATGAATCTTCAATTAATAAAAGCCTTGCAGCCACCATTAGCACACTTTCTTATGCAACATAAAATTAAGTTATCTTCCAAAGAATAAACAAATGAGAAAGTGTCAGCACCACCAGCTACTAAGTGCTATGCTGTCTATGGATTGTTCTAAACTAAAAAATGACAGGGTGTCTAAATAGCATGTATGTATAAAGTTTATAGTAGATAATTTATCTGAATCTATAAAGGAACCTGAAATGCTCTAGTTGCGAGCTATTGTGATTCTAAACATTTACTTTAAAGATCAGGAAAAAAATTCCCCATAGAAAATAATGAAGACAGTGGTAATATGGAGAGAGCTATTTAAGAAAGGCAGCCGGGATGTCTGCCCTCCTGCTTTATCACTAATACTGCAGAAGGTTTTACATTATGGTATCCGGGCTTCAAATTAAATGTCAAATTCAATTTGCCACTGAACACCTGAAGTGTGTGACTGCCCTTAGAGGGGTAACCTGACAGCACAATTTCATAATTGGTGTCTGCCCTAATACTGAGTTAAAATACAGGAAGAGATGTTGACTGCAGTTGTATCTTACTCTTTAAAAATAAACAATCCACCCCCAGATAGGTTAAAACACATTTGGCTGAAATTTGAGCCCTTAGTACAGTCCACTGGCTTTATTTAAAATCTTTGGAAATACAGTGTTAAATACAGTATAATAACAGATACAAACCACCTTGATGGGATCATGCCACCGGTTACATCTTTATGTCTCTGACATTTAGCTCATAATAAAATGAGATTTGTTAAAGAAAATGAAGAGGTGCTTATTCCATTTAGAGTACTTTATTTTTTTCTTTTCTATTCAGACAGGCTTGTGTTTTAATAATGAGATTTCTAATCCACTTTAATATCCTATCATTATATCTTAGTGAACTGTCTGCCATATAAGTAATAATAATGAGGTATGCTTAAATATAAAAATGCATCCTTAAGCATCTAGACACTTTTAGTACTAGTTGTAATTAGAAACTTAAGAAACATGTGCAATTAAATATGCTCATAAAAAAACAGATATGTCTCTGTAGCACCAGTCAATTTGTTGCATCATTAATATCCTTCAGTATGGCAGTTTAAAAACATATTGCAGTGTTTCAAGTGGAAAATAGCTAAGAACAGAAGTATTAACATTTAAACCACCATAACCGTTTCAGAAGAACTGCGTGTTTTAAGTATCTTCTCCCTCCTAATTTTGTTTTTACAGATGCATTTTCAAATTTTACATCTTTATATACATCTCTAACAACTAAGTTCCAAAGATAAGGTCTTCTTACTGTATATTAAATACATTCTTTGTTATCCTGAGATGTTACAACTATTAGTTACAAGATAGTCTAGTCCAACCATTTAAATAAAACAGATAATATTTTATTCACTTTTTCTTATTAATCTGAATAGTTTGAGATTGAATTGAATATACATTTAAAAAATATGCTCAGTGTTAAGACTTGTTTCCAAATGTGTCTAAAGAAATTTGTGTCTCTTAACCTTAATAAATTTTTACCCTGTCTTGAATTGAAGATGTAATCCTTTTTCTTGTTTCTTTTTTTGTGGAGAATCCTCTCATCTGAATACATAAGCAATAAAACCTTTGTGCTTGTGTAAAATCCTTGTAAAATGGTGATGTACCCTTGTCATGGGGTCTGTACATACAGATCAACTCGAGAAGACATGGTTTATTCTTTCTCAAATAACAGGATAAAAAATTACAGAAAGACACCTCATATTTGAAAAGCAGAATAGTGTTTTGGTTAGAACAGGGAAGTGGTTGAGTCATCATCCCTGGAGCACTTAAAAGACATGTAGATGTTTAGGGACATGATTTAGTGGTGAACTTGGCAGTCTTATGTTTATAGTTGGAGTCGATCTTGGAGGCCTTTGCCAACGCAAAAAATACTATGATTCTATGATCAGATAGAACTTTTTAGCTAAAATCTTGTATAAATTTTATTATATATTATGTTAAAGCAAAACAATTGACTAAAACTGGTCTCGTTACCTAAACCTTAGGGCTGAACTAATATGAAATCTGCCCCAGTAGCTAACACAGGTATTAACCCAGACCTCACAAATGAGATGTGAAGACAAGCTTTCTATATGGTACTGTCATTTTTCTAATCTGTGGATTGTCACTGAGGCAGACTTGTAGTATATACACACTGATGGATCATTCACACACAGTCTTTTTACACAAACCTCTCTAGGTAACTCCCATCCTCTCTATGCATGAAATGGTCCCCTCCACTCACTGCACGTAGCCCACATCCTTTTTGTATGAACATCCTTACAGGCTGACAGCACCATGCAAGGCCTATATGCAGAAGGTAAGGAGGGTGTTGAAGGATCTTACTTTTCCTTAACACACTTTTGGGAGACTGTCCTGCACCTGCTTTATAAAGTAAAAGAGATCTCACATCTTAGGCACAGAAAATGTATTGATCCTTTTCATATGTAGTATTGAACACCATGGTGCACATACACCCTGTTATGCCAGAGCTGATTTGTCTGGAAGTGAGCACAGAAATGAATGGAATTTACATATCCACAGAGAGATTGTGGCCACTACTTCAGAGTATGATTTACACACAATCTACAGGGGTTTATATCCTTGTAGAGAGCTGAGTGGTGATGCTGGTTTGTGTTAAAAAAACACATAATACCGTTAGTCTGGCGGTTGCATTAAGTGGAAGGCTTAAGGTATGCTTATTCATACTGGCTGATACAATACCAGATGCAAGTGGCGGTCAAAGATATTTATTTATTTGCAGTCATCTTCCCTTGTAGCACTAGCTGATTGCTGCAGAAGTGAGGCCAAGATGAGCTGCTCCTCTTACATGTTGGAGGTCGATCTAATGAGTACATCGGAGATACAAAACAGCAGCAATGTCATGCTGGTCCTATCATTGTCCTTAATCCCCCTGCTTAGCTGAGCAAAAAAAATTCCAGATGTGATTACTCTGGCACATCTTATGATCTCCCAGAGGAATTTGGGCTGAATTTGGAAGAGGGCTGAAAAGAACAGCATAAGAATATACCATTTCCCTGCAATATTTGGTTGCAAATATATCAAGTCTAATACAAACAATGCAGGTTGAGGGCATGTCAATAACATGACCCACAATACTATAACTGTTCCCCCCTGAACTTCTCAGGTTCTCTGAGGGCAACTGTAGGACTTAATAAAAGTACTTGAATATATTTCCTGAATAATTAAAATACCAAGGAATGTCCATCATGAAGCAAGTGTGATTTTATTGCAAGATGACTGGAATAGAAGTGAAATAACTGGTTCAGTTTTTTGCATATTGTAGAAACTTTCATACAGGCTTGATCAAAGAAGTGAAGACTGCTATTACTCAGTTTTAGCCGTTTGAGAGTTAATTGAATAATTTGGGGTAGCTGTCTAGGCTTCTGCTGCAATCAGGTTCCTCACAGTTAGCAAAAAACCATAAGCTTGTTTACCTCACTCCAATGAATTTTCCTTCAGGTTGTCTATTTTTCTTCATTTACTAACAAGAGAGCTTATATACCTAATTTCCAGTGTCAAATTATACATAATTTTCCTCTTTATTTCCTATTGCTTACATGTGATTAATATTGACACAACTACAAAAAATTTCAGGGGAGCGTCAATAAGTGCTTATGGGACTTTAAGAAGTAACTGTTCATACAGTTCATACAAGAAACCCGAGAGCTTAACTGCGGTAGCTGTGAGAAAAACTATTGTACTTCCAGTTCAGTTTAAAAAAATCAAAAAAACATGTTGGTGAGGTCAATCCATGTTGCAGTGCCCATTCACGTACCTAAGCAGGAGCAGCAACGCTTTTTGAACTGCTTCGTCCCCAGCAGCTGCTTGTTCTCTGAAATGTGAGATGAATTTTAGAAACTCTGTCTGTTCGACAAATGGATAGGGAAAAAACCCCAAAACTAATTCCACTGCTTTCCTTCTTAGAAGGCCTCAACAAATAGGTATTTATTCACCTGAAAACATATCCAGGCCTAACAGAGGGACCAGCATGCTGCATCTGCATGGGAGTGGTGCAGGAGTCCATGGCTGTACCCCTTCTGAGCAACTGGTACCTAAAGGCCTGAGTCACTTGACTTGCCTGCGGGGGACCCTAATTTTTTCAAGCTATATTCAAGTAAATGTACTCAAATAGCAGCACCTCACTATTGGTAGTTTAGAGAAGCTGAGAACTATTTCTGCCATCTTCTCCTTCTCCTGAGCATGCTGATGACATTTTACGTCTGATTTGCAGTAAGAATCCCAAAAAGGATCTAGCTCCTCTAACAAATAAGATTGAATGGTCTCTGAAATAATTCAGCATTAAATGAGGCTTCTTCATCAAATGAGTTGTTTAATGTACACTATTATTATTAATGGTTGATTTGATAAAAAAATAATATTAAGCACAATGAAAAAGCTGAGTCAATTGGCTGAGATTTTATTTTGTTGCATTCATCCATGTTTTGGCATGCTTGTGTTGGAAAGGGAGACATTCTGCATCTTAAGTTTATAGAATCACAGGATGGTCAGGGTTGGAAGGGACCTCTGGAGATCACCTAGTCCAAACTCCTGTGAAAGCAGGTTGCACAGGATGGTGTCCAGGTGGGTTTTGAATGTCTCCAGAGAAGGAGACTTCACAGCCTCTCTGGGAAGCCTGTTCCAGGGCTCTGTCACACTCAAAGTAAAGATATTCTTCCTCATATTCAGGTGGAACCTCCTGTGTTGCAGTTTGTGCCCATTGCCCCTTGTCCTGTCACTGGGCATCACTGACAAGAGCCTGGCCCCATCCTCCTGACACTTGCTTTTAAGGTATTTTCAGACATGAATAAGATCCCCTCTCAGTCTTATCTTCTCCAGGCTGAACAGCCCCAGCTCTCTCAGCCTTTCCTCAAAAGGGAGATGATCCTGTCCTCTCATCATCTTTGTAACCTTCTGCTGGACCCTCTCCAGTAGTTCCCTGTCTCTCTGGAACTGGGGAGCCCAGAACTGGACACAGAACTTCAGATGCAGCCTCACCAGGGCAAAGCAGAGGGTAAGGATCACCTCCCTTGACCTGCTGGCCATGCTCCTGCTGATGCACCCCATGATCCCATTGGCCTTCTTGGCCACACAGGCACACTGCTGGCTCATGAGCAACTTGCTGCCCAAAAAGTCTTTTTATAGATATGTACATGAAAATATTTTAAAATACTAGAAAATAATCAATGTTTAATACAACATTAGTTTCTTTTTCTATGGGTACTGTGCAGGGTTTTCAAAACAGGTTTAGTTCCTCTGAATAATTCAGAACCTCTTGGAGTCACAGATTGCATTTGCAATCAAATATTTTGTTTTGTTTTACAGAGCAGTAGTTCAGATATTCATTCACCAGTACAGAAACTGTGATTGATACGATTTTCAGAAATAGCCAATTAGCTTTTTTAGTAAAGTAGCATTTTATGCTTCTTCCTAGAACTTGACTTGTATCTTTGAAAAATATATTAACAACATGAATACCCCCACCTCCACCCCCAAACTTATGAATTATTAATTTAGATATTGAAAGTCCTAGTTGCTTGCTAGGAGGAACCTGAGAAAGAAAGGTCCCACTGCAGAGCAAACTTTTAGCATTTTTAGCAGTAAATTAAGTATTCATAAAATAACTCAGAAATTGTTTTACAAAACTGCTAAAACCTGTACTTTATTAAATTTTCTTTACAATAAGTTGAACTGTTATTAAAACTTGAAAATAAATGATCTCCCCTTGGAACAATAATCAATCCTACAAGATGCCTTGCTGTTTACATTGGCTTAATATCATTTCACTTTCAATTGTCCTAAAAGAAATTCCACTGACATTTCATTGTAAAACTGTCTATGGTATGACTTTTATCAAATATTAGCTTAGTGTGTTTTTATTAAATTTAAACCTTTTTGTAAACAGTATTGTCAAAAAGACTTTGGACTGAGGAGATTAATTCTTTATTGAAAGCAAGCAGGAACATGAACTCAACAGAGGTTATTTATAACCCATATAACCAGTATCTGCCATAATCGTGGTCTAGTAGTTAACTTTATATGTAAATATATCATCAGAGAACTCTCAACAAGCAAGCTCTTTTTAAAAATTTCCAGCCAAGCTATCTCTGTTGATGAACTTTGTAACATCTGAGCCTTTGCTTTTCTAAAGCCTTGAATTCTCCATGGACAGAGCGTTACCAAGCCTGATGCTCATGAGAGCAAAGAGGATGGGCTGAACTAGTGACTGCGGCAATTCAATTCATGTCTTTCAAGCCCTGATTGAAGTACAGGTTGTGCAGAGAGGGACAGAGACTTCGGTGTTGATTAGAAGACTATTTCAGTGCTTTAAACTGGAACTTCAGTTAGACCTCTGTCTTTTTTCAAGAGTATAATAAGCCTTTTATAGAAAGCCTAGTCAGTGATACTTAGCTCGTTGCATTTATTGATTTCATAGGTTTGCCACCTTGAGAAATCTCATTAGCAGTTTAGCTGTCCTTAGGCCAACATCCTCCGCTTCCTAAATGTGAAGAAAAATATTTCCTAAAAATGCTATCTAAACCCATGTAAGTATATCTGTTATTTGTAGGATATGCTATTTTTTCCTTTCCGTTCAGACACATAGGTGGCAATAGCTCAATTTCTTACTCTCTTCAGTCCTTGCTTTTCCAACTCCATGCAGAACATCAGAATTGCTTATCTCTGGTGTTATTTCTTCATTACCTGTGAGCACATTCCTTTTGCTAAAGGAAAGGGAAAATTGAATATCTTGAAGTGCTATTGACTTGGGCTTTCCTCTAATGTGTATTGATATAAGAAAAAGAAATATTACAGAGAAAACCTTTTTTTTTGGTGACAAGTCACATACTTTCCTCTGAGCAGTATAGTTGCTGTAGAGACAAAGACCCTTGTTGCATTGTTTTGAGAGAGGATGTGGATTTATGTAATCAACCCTTTCACATTGGTACTGATAAATATGCATATGATGGAAAAGGGAAATGAGGTAGTGATAATGGAAAAAGCACTTTGGTATCAGTATCACAGTATTTATGCTAAAAGCTTCACTTCATAAATATTTTAATTAAAGAAAGAACAAATCTTCGCAGTAGCATATAAATTTATCATAAGTGCCAGAAAAAAACCCTAATGATAATAGGTATTATTATTATTATTAGTACTACTACTACTACTATTACTACTACTACTACTACTACTACTATTACTACTACCACCATGGATTTACTGAATCTGATTCAAACATCTTGTGCATTACTGTTGTCAACAGTGCATTAGTACTCATGCTCTAAATAGTCACAAATTCTTTTGGGAGTCAGAACCATAAGAAAGTATCCACGCTGTCACTACTAGCCAAAACAGTTCAGTAAAACATACTGAGTGCTGAATGTTTTGATAATTGTCTACAATCAGCACAAAGATTTAAAACAAATTGCAAAACAATTTGGCAGAAATTTTGTGGAAAACAAAGGACTATGGATAGTACTGTATGGAAACTGAAAACCATATCTACTAATCCTTTGTGCAGAAAAATAAGTTAAATTTGTTAGATAAATTGTTTGCTGTGTGTTATATACACAAAATTTATTTTAGATCACTGTGTTTTACAAATTGCCATCAGGCAAAATTCATATCTTCAGTATTATAAAAGAAAAAAAAAACCCACCTTACAGAATCTGCATATTTTGTGAAGAAAGAATAAGAACAGGCCAGGAAATAACCTCAACAAATGGTAAACACTCCATCCTTATGTTCCAAAGTTAGACTACAGAGCTCTGTCAAATCATGCTATTATGCCAAAGAAATCTGTAGAACATATTACATTCTGGAAAACTTCATTTTCTTTTCTTGCACTGAATTACCAGTGAAGCCAACAAACTGTTCCAAAGAAACCAGTTGGATTTTTGTGAGGTCAAAATTTATATCTGGGGAAATAAAGAATTGATACTTTTCGGCTGAAATGATTCTGAAGTCTTTTTGAGCAGCATCTTCAGCTATATTCTTTTCCATTGGTAAGTGACTGTATATTCTGTCCTATATTCTTAGGATTAAAATGTAATTGCTTGTTTTAAAAGTTTCCTCATTCTGGGATGGAGATAATCAGAGCTGGGCAAAAAAAAAATAATCCAGAAAATTAGGAAGATTTTCAAACCAAGAACAACTGAATACTGCTTGTATGTATGCCCTTAAGCTACTTCAAGAATAAGCCAGTGTTAGGAACTTTCTTACAAGACGTAAGAAAGTATTAATTAACTGTTTCTAAAGCAATCTCTCCTTTCTCTCTCTCTCTCTCTCTCTCTTTTTTTTTTTTTTTTTTCTTCTGTAAGAAAGAAGGTGCTTTTCTTGATGGATTTATGGCAGCTTTGGTCTTTTTGCTATAAGCATAAAGGAATTCTTCCATCACCCAAGACTCTATAAAAGTCATTGCAAATATCAGATGACAGCCATTGACAGTAAAACCAGGAGTACATCCCTTCATTAAATCTAGATCAGAAATTAGACTATATGCCTATATTTCTTAAATATAGCATTTTCATACTCTTACCTGTATTATTTCCTAGAGAGCACCTTTGGGATTGTCCCACATGCCATGTGGTAGCCCCATATATGCAATATCAATGTCTTTGTTAGACTGCATGAACTGTACACCTCAATTCTTAGATGTATGATGGCACTACCATGTTGCTGTGTACTACATTTGTCCATATGTCCAGGAAAGTGTTTTCCAAGTATCCCTGAAGAAACAAGAAATATAGAAAAAAATAAGTGAAGGTGCAAGATCCTTTCATTATTATGATAATAATCAAGATTTCTACGTATATCTTGTAAAAGTTACGCAGTGACATATTTTCCCCTTGGTTGTTTTGCTAGTAATTCACCTACTGAGATAAGCCAATGTATTTATACAACAAATATCCTAACAGGAAGGTCAGTGTCCAACATTCATGACTTAATTCAGAGCATCTCCCTGTCATTGTGCTCTGCTTTTACATTTTAATATGCCGGTGTAACAGGACTGAAGTTGGTTTTACATTGATAGGGTCAGGTTATGTAGGTCACAGTTAAGTGTCATGTAAAAAGTTGTTACAGCTATTTAGCTATAGGCTTCTTATCTGGCACAAGTTGACATAACTGCTGTCTTTACTGAAACTTTCATTACATATATATCCTTTTCCTGAGAGTTAAAATCATCATGTTTCAAGAATGCAAAGAGCAATGTGTATAACTGCATCTTTTATTTTGATGGTCCCTTTGCTTGGCATTCCGTTTCTGCTCAACCAATCACAACCTTTAGTATTATTTTTTAACAGTTTGATACAATAGACACTAATACCTAATACTACTAACAACAACAACAATCTCAAACTTTAATGCTGGAAGTTTTGTTATATTTTTCCCTGTTTATGCAACAGAGATATCACCAAGTTAACATAATTTCTGTGTTGCACCATTATAAAAGAAGCTGAAGGGAAGTGAGGATGAGGAAGATGAAAGAGTAATAAAGTTGGCAAGGGGAGGGGAAAGCTGTGCTTTACCCTTTTTAACAGATATGTCCATAAGGGAAAAAAAAAATTAAATATTAATGAAAATACTTATTTCCCAAAGGCCTGGCCAGCAAAGAATGCTGAATGAGATAATTCACTAACCAAAGGAACACAGTGACTGAAAAGAAGATTATCACTGAAGTGAAAACCAAAGGCAGCTGACATTAATAATTAATTGAGGAAGTTTCCTGTGGAGGTTTAGATGAGCTACAGGCACTATGTGCAAAGTCATTTGACTACCAGATTATTATATTCTCTTTCAGAGATGGTTATATTAATGTGTACACCCGATATTAAGGTTACCTGGAAGGAAGTACAATCCTAAATGGGATTTTTTATTTGTGTTGAAAACTGTACATGCTGTGCTGTATAAATGAGAGCTGACAAGTTACACCTTTAGACTGTTGCAAGAATAACTACCTGCGACCTAAACAGATGCTGTCTTCTTATGCTCAGTGTGTGTGTCTCTCTACATGTGTATGCATAGATGTTTGTCCCTATATATGAGGGAAAGACTGTCAAAATACGTTACAACTAGAGATGCTCAGAGAGCAGTTGAAACAGAATAATCCAGCAGGAATCAACTCATATATTATGAAGTTTTATTTTTACTTTTGGGGGGCTACAATATTGAGCTTTGTTTCTGCTCTTACATTGTGAGTATTCTAGCATACAGGGCAGGACCCCTGAAACAGCAACTGTGGCATGTAATTAAAATTATTATAATCTGAAGGAGTCATATTATGCCCAAAGGGGGTTTGATAGGGGAGCAAAGCAAATTCTTTTGTCTCATTGTTCTGTCCTGTGAGATTGCTCTTGTAGTTGTAGATCACAGCCCCTAGGGGCTGAAGATTCCTTCAACTCCAAGAGGAGGATCTCAAAGGCTTCCTAAGCAGATACAATTAATAAAGTGTAGGAAATAAGCTTTATGTTTGCAGTCTGATGTTTTTCAAGTCAAAGAGTAGAAGTACACTCATGTCCATACACAACCAGCTGAAACTTCTTGTATCTTGGACTGAGTTTTCAGTCATTTGAACACAAAATCTCCAAGTTTCAGTGTGTTAAAGTTGCTGATATTGCTAAAGCAATAGCTAAGAACAGTGTGATGAAGGATGTAGTGTGCCAAGATGTATGTATGAGTCATAGGACAGACAGGAAACACAAATCTGAGGAGTCATAAGAGGTAAGTATGAATAATCAATCTGTGCTGTATAAATGCTGGTTGTTTCAAATGCATTGATAGATTCTTTACACAACGAGTAAAATGGAAGGAACTGGAATCTATTTCAACCCAACTTGCAAGTAGTAAAAATGCCTGAATTTTCCTAAAGCAAATATTATTTTATTCTGGCTTTCTAAAATGCTTTATACCAAATATCAACATACAGCTTTCAAGAAAAGAAGAACATATGCTAAGCTATATGCTTTGAATATGTTTGCTGTGAAAGATTTGTGTACTATCTTCTAAGTCTGGCTTTTTGGAAATTCAGAGCTTCAGTACACATATAGCTTTTAGGGTGATATCCATATATATTTATCCAAAGCACTGCCACAGACACTTTAGCTGTTAACACAGGTAACTACTACTGGAACAAGATCCCTCTGAGTATGTGTCAGGCCACCTGCCCCTGTGCATACAGAGTACTTTGGAACTAGACTTCTAATTGCATTAGGACCAGCTCTGGCTTTTGAATTGTCTATTATACTATTGCAAGATATTTTTAATTTTCCTAACAGAAATTTTTCTTTGTTTCACTAGGCTAAGCTTTAATGAAGAAACATCAACGCTGTTAACAACTGCACAAAGAGGGACTGAAGACCTTTGCAACCAATGATGTGGTTGTCATGGAAACTGTTTCTGTTTCTGTCACTCACTGGCTGTCTTTCAGGTAAATCAAAACAAAACCAAGAAAATTGCTTATTGTTTCAAGGGTCTTAACTGCAAACAGAAAAAGGAAGAGGTAAAAGCATGCCAGGGAAGATCAACATCATTATTAAAATTATTTGCCTGAGTGGTGAAATTGTAAAAATTTAGATTGAGAGATTTACCAGTACTGTCCCCTATGCTTTTAATTTGTACATAAATCTGAATAACGTTTAGAAGAGATGACAGCTATGTATGTCATTTGAAAAGACAATGACAATTATATTATTAAAAAAAGGGAAAAAATGGAAAATTATTTATTAGCACAGTACTTTCCTCAAGACTAACTGCTGCAAAATATTTCACTCTGGGATCATGTTCTGTATTTTGAAACTAGTTATTAGGTTGCTGTGTTTTTTGTTAATTCAGTCTATGTTTTGTTGATCATAATGATTTTTTCCGTGTAGTAAGTGTGTTTCTTTTGCAGGTTTTTCTCTTGGCATTAGCTTAGTTGTCTTTACCGTTGCAAGTAATAAAATAAGTTAATCAATAATCATTTAGGCTTCTCACATGAGAATTTTTGTAATTTGATAGCTTATTGCCTCTAACTGATCTTTTTTGGCCCCACCATTTTCTTAATGCTTCTCCTTGTACTGCCTCTCAACAGTTCAAAGCTACTCTTTTCTCAAATTCTTCCAAAAGAGTTTTGGCTTTGCAAGTTTAAATTTAATAAAAGTAAATGAAATAAAATACTTTAATTTGTTATAGTACTGTGATATTGGACACAGGAATTTAATAAAGGAAAGTGCCTGTGGATATCAGTGTACACGCTTTAGATGCATACATGAAACAGTCTGATCTAAACTGCTTTTCCTCATGTAGCTTCATTATTTTATTTTATTTAAGTCCATTACTTGGGACAGGGAATATTTTTCTTTTTTGTCTTGTATTGTCAGGCACATTATCAATACTGGTAACTTTTGTATTTTGGTGTTTCTAGTGGTAGTGTCTTACAACCACCATTTATTAATATAATTTTAATTTTTTAAAGTTGAAAATTATATTTTTATTGTTACAATTTCCAAGTACTTTGATGCAAAATTCAGAAGCATTTCAGAAATTCAAATCTAGAATTTCTTCTTAAGAATTATATCTTCTGCTTTGCAAACTTTAAGTGTTAAAAATCAGCATCTTGCAGAAGGTATTACACAGTGAAATTGATGTACTCAGCCTGAAGTTAGTTTCACATAGTGAAAATCTCTTTACCCTCAACAGCTGTTAAACAGAATATCTGTAAATGGTATATATATAATATAGCATTAAAATACCTAACCACTTTGGAATTTAAACTGAAAGTCAGTATTTACAGAAGTATTTATTTAAGTAGCATAATACCCTGAAGACTCTTGCCAGTCATTCAGCATCATGTTTAAAATTAAGTGACTATTTCTCCTGTCTGTTAATTTGCTACTTATATCTGATGGTTTCTAAAGCATTTCTCTTTTCACATTTCATTTTTATTTGTGATCCTTTAGGATTTTTAAGGGTTTATTCCCTATACTGGAATAGATTTAGACTCCTTTAAGAAATTATTTTTAACTTTAGTACTTATTTCCACATGTTGTTGAATATAATGTGATAACACATACATTTTTCTCATACTCAAAGATAATTTCGTAATGATTTCATTAATAATAATAATTTATTAGAAAATTTAATTTTATAAGACCAAAATTAACCAAAGGTAACAAAACTGAGTTCAAAGTTTTTTTGATTAGATTGTCCGTGTAACTGGTAACTTCCTGTCTCCATACCTTTCACATTTGGTTACATCATTCTGTGTTAGGGGTGCTTTTATATTACAGCACTCACTAGAGCACGTTTACAACTACAAATAGTTCCTACAGCTGACACAATTCAAGGTAGCCTGGTAAGTTAGATGCCTGAACGCCCTGTTCTTAATGATAAAGCAATAGATATTGATGCTGCTTCTGTAAGATAAAGATCATTCAATTCCTGTTGTTTTGGGCTGTGTTAGAATTCAGTACTTATCCATTAAATCATCAGATCATGGGATCACTCTTAGCAGCAGCCAGTGTTTGGAGGAGGGTACTACACTATTGTATTGATTTTACAGTGGTGAGAGAAATCATCCAAGAACAGAATAATGACCTCTCTCGTTTGGGTCAACTATTTTTATATCATTTTTGTTTTAAAGCTGACCCTGGTATTTTGGCTTTTATTTATGCATGAGTGTATGCAATTGTGCTTAAGCTAGGTGGAAAATAATTTTTGGGTGGAGAAGAATGTATTATTTTCAGAATACAAGATTGAGGACTGAATCACGTCTCAAGTAAGCAAAAAGTAGTCTTGGGCTAGGATCACAGTTACACACTCAGATTCTCATAAACTTTACATTTATGAAATATTGATAATTAAGAGACAGAAAGAAGGTCTCAAGGTTGATAATATGTTCCTTCTTTCCTTATGGCATATTGTTGCCCTTTAAGCCAAACTGGAGTTGAGGAAGAATTAAGCTGTCATTTTAGACCTAGGATCTGCCTCACTTCTGAAGTGACAGGCTGGAAAAAATACTTTCATTTTTCCCCCCCTTCTTCCTATGTGGCTTTCCTGTAAAGCAAAACCTCAGGCTGTAATTGAACAGGTTACCAAGGAGAAATTGTTATCTGAAATTCAGAGAAGCCTTTCATATCTGATTCAGTTACAATAATCCCTGAAGTGAGTTCAGAGGTGGCCAGTTTAAATTTAAATGAAGTTCATCATAATTTAGTCTGTTGACAATTTTTAACTTCCTTGAGAGCTTATATATATAAATATAATTACAAATTATGTGTTCAAGGCATTTTTACAGGTGTAATTGTGATTTTTCAGTGAAAAACCATAGAATGTTACAGGGTACAGCATAACAATTTTGTCTTCTAGTTTATTTGTTCACCTGTGTGTTCCTCATGCATAATCATGACCTTATAATTTGGGCTGGACTGTCCTACATACAATAGGATGTTTACTGTCCTGGTTCCCCATACTCACTTTGCAATCTGCTTTTATATGTCTAGTAAAGGCTGTTTATTTTTGGTTCACAATAGTACCAGCTAAGCAGAGATTCTTTTCTTTGTTTAGAGTTGCTAAGTTTTACTTGCACTGATTTCTCAGAAAGCTGGAATTGAATACTGCAGAAAGGCATTGTTTTCAAACAGCACTCCCTAACCTTGGAGTGAGACAAACACATCTGTCTCTTTGTGTTTCAAGATGAGGAGAAATATTTTTAAAACAGAACAAAATCACATCAGATTATCAGCTCATGGTTAATAAAAAAGTAAGACTGTGGCTTTTATTTGCAGATGTAAGACACTTGACAAAAGCCAGCTTGAGAGTAGGGTTCCTGTCATTCTTTTTAATAATTATTGCTTCCTGTGATAAGATGTTTCAAAATTTAAATAGATGGTAAAGATTACATAACAGAGTGAATGACATTTATAGAGTTCTGATTCTGTTTTAATCTAAAGTATATCCCTTATGCCTTTGTGTTCCCCTGCCCATTTATCTACTTCTTCCATGTTATTACCTGCTGCATGTTAATTGGGTCAAAGAGAGACTAATTTTCTCTGTAAGACTTTATAATTCATGGCATCAATAAAATTATATGTATAATGAAAGTAGCAAGGCTTCTAAAGATAGAGGCAGTACCTCTGAGACCCAGTGGTCACTGCTCATAGCACCAAGTGGGTAAACACTTGTCCTTAAACCTCATCTCTATGTAGCGTTCATTTCTTTTCACATAAAACATTCTTCCTATTAAGCAAAGACTTCCTCAATAGTGATTTTTTTCTCTGTATTCCTCAGTATGGTGCTCAAAATTAAAACCAGCATGACTTTTTCTGAGCAGTTGCTTGCTAGAATATGATATGAAGGGGCACTTACAAAAAAATGCTTTGAAGTAAAGAGAGCATATGTGGAACAAACACAACTGTCCTGTCTAGTTTTGACCTACAGCTGGCAGCAATCTGGGGTGCTTCCCATCTTTTATTATGTCCATCCCTCTCCACCTGGCTACTTGGAGCCTTTTAGGAATTATCTCTATCATCTGCAGTTACTAGCTTCCAAAATGCATCCCGAGCCTGCTCAATATGTGACTTTCAGAATTCCAGCAGACATTGCCAGGATTAGAATTCATAGCCTAAGGTTCATAAACTCATTAACCAAACTGCATAAAATATGCATGCCACTCTGAGCTCCAGGACTATTTCTCGCTTTTATCCCTCCTCGTTTTGGACAATGTCCTTCCTACATCAGGGCAAGCAGTATATGAAAAGTTGCTTCTCTGCCAAATTAATGATGAACACATGAATGACCAGTGTTTATCATTGATAAGACTACACAATTACCCACCTTTCCCCTGCCCTCCAGCCATGCACTGATGACATTATAGCAAAACCCATGCAACTTTGTCACCTTTGATAGCTGAACATAAAAACCCAGAGAAAGAGCTCTAGATAAGTACCAGTGCCTGGGGACTTTGTCTCAGTCTTCCAAGTAAAAGGTAAAAGTCAGAACACACTTAACCCTTCTACTGCCCATCCTGAAATACTGCATTTGCAGAGTGCACAAAGCAAGATAATTTGCTGTGGTGCTGAAATCCAAGGTAGACTGCCACCCACATGCTCACTTCTGGTTTCAGTGCTAAGTTAACTGGAGAGGAAAGCACTTACCTGCTGAATGCTCCACTTTGTATAATTCTTAATTCAAAAGAAGAATAGAAACGTAAAAAATACATGGTGGTGGTGGTTTTTTTTTTTTTTTTCTATGTTTAAGAATTTCTGGAATAAATTATTTAGGTTTTTATACTTAGATGGGGCTATGTAATGATATGCCCATATGCTGCTATATGATACTTCAACTTGCAGGATAATAAATGTTAGGCAACCACAACATGCTTTTCTTTTACAATGACAGTAATTGATGTTGTAGGCCTATGTTCTATGGTCTAAGACCATAGTAAATGTGAGCAATAATTAGAATCAGAGCAAAAACATTGTCATGTATACAAGAATTAAACTGATTGATATTTCGTGACATAACAGTAGTAACACATCCACTAATATCACTGTCTTATTAGAACATATTTTAATTTTGTATCTAGTTATACTTTCTCAGTTTAATATGCTTAGGTTTGTTCATTAAAACATTCCTACCTCCTAACAAGCTCCTATCAAACATGCAAACATAGCAAACTGGTACTTAGAATAGCTCCGGTTTGGAACTGGGATGACAAACCTTCTTTCTCCAGAAGAAAATTGTGATACTCACTGAAAAATAGTTTCCAGTCATTCTATTGCCATCATCAGTCTGGAGAAACCTTAACCTGCAAATCTATCCTAATTTTTGTATTTCCTCTTATTTGGTGGATAAGTCTTAATGTGACAAACTCTCTAGAGTCAGCCTACTGCAATCTGAGGCTTTTAAAATATTTTCTATTGCATTAGATATGATCCTAAATCACACGTTTTTTACTGGTAGAATGATACAAAATATAATGAAGCGAAGTTTTTGTCTTAAGATAATGATTTTACCTTTCTGTCTGGCAGTTTACACAGAAGTATCTATTGATTTCAAGACTACACAATAGGATAATGGCTCTACTACTTCTCTTTGGTTTTTTTTTGAGTGATATTGGAGATGACATTCAGCCCTGACATTGTACCCCTGGAATATCATCTTGACCTGGAGTCAAAATGTCAATCAGTATTACTAGTTTATAATGATCTAGATTAAAACATTTGTTCATCCCTCTTCGTCTTTGTGGTTAAAATATTAAAGACTAAACCTCTTCACTTCAAAATTCCATCATTTGAAGCTAAGGATGCTCAATGTCTATAGCACTGATATAACCTAGCATTTATATCAAAGTACAATAAGGAATGAGTCATTCTGTTTTGCTTGATGTTTTGCCTGATTACTTCTTTTCTTAGAGATTTCAGACTGCCTGTTTACTTTTATAGGCTAATAGAAAGATAATGGGCCAGTAGGCAAACAATTGTAATAAAGCTATAAAAGCATCCTTTTTAAAGTCCTGTTAAGAAGAAGTCGGCTGTTAAGAAGCTGTCACAAAGAGTTGGACAAAACAGGCCCAGATTCATCTCATTTAACTTGAATGTTTAAATTGAAATATCTGAGTTAGGGAATAATTGCTTTCCTTCCCTATAGAGTCAATGGACAGAGACAGCCACTTGTAAAAGTTAGCTAAACCCATCTGAATTTGAATTACTTTCTGGGATTCTGCACTAAACCAGAATAATTTCTAACATTAAGGATATGGAGTTAAACCTCTTTCAAGTTTTTGGGTGATTAAAGAACATAGAAAGAAAGTGTATTTCTGAACAGGTATTAAGTACTCATGGCAATGACAGATATGACGGGAAAAAATTCTTTTGTCCTAAGGTAGTGTATCCACTATACCTAACAAAACTATCCCAAAATAGCAATGAATGCTTTGACTGAGGAGAAATGAACAGTTTTGAGTGTTAGGTAAGGGAGAAGTGCCCAGACTATGGGCAGACCAGGAATGCTATTTCATCAGATCATTTCTTCATTCTGACTGTGGGATGACTCAGTACAGCTGATACAGGTTAGGGAAAATGCTCCTGCCATGGGATGCCAGGAAAAGATCCCTGACTCCCAAGCAGCTTCGTAACTTTGAGTGTCTTTAGCAATAACAGCAGGTGGTGAATTGCATTCTTTTCTCTTGAGCATATTCAGAAACTTTACCCTTACATCCAGTACCCCCAGTTAGGTACCATGTGAGGCCCTGCCCTGACACTACAAGAGGCTCACAGAGTTAATGGTATTTAATAGAGCACTTTGGTTACTAGAACAGTCAATCTGTTCTATTTGATAAATGTTGGGGGTTTTTTACCCCAAGGTAATGTTACAATTTGTAACCACTATAAACAAAGTCATAGAGCCTGTGTAGAGACTTACTGCATAATCACTAGAACAAACCACCAAATCTGCCTCTCAGCTACCTTGGAAAATATTTACCTTCAGCTAAATCTTCAGCTGAACCATGGGCCATGGAAGACTACTCTCAGCTACCTTGGAAAATATTTACCTTCAGCTAAATCTTCAGCTGAACCATGGGCCATGGAAGACACCCTTTCAGCTCTATGCAGCACAGTAAAAAAAGGCATCTACCAACTAAAGGCAACACTCAGGATCCACTGTTTTAATTCATAAAACTGTCTCCTTCTGCTGGCCAGCAAGGTGTTCAAAGCAGTTCTTAGTACTTTCCCTAGATATTCCATGTCTTATTTGTGGGTGACACTTCAGAAGTTCTCATCCTCAGGAATCTCTGCTGCTTTCTTCCTTACTGCTGGGAATTCAGTTGCATGACACATTGCAACAGTGATAAGGGTTTTGTAGGAATATTTGTATTGGGTTTGCTGGCAAAAGTATTTCATTCTATGAAGTAACTCATTTTCCCCAAGTGTGTTCTAGATGACCACTTCTCATGATCAGAAATACTAAAAGCCAATAATACTGGGTCTCAACAAGCAACTGAGTTTGTTTTCCCTTTCTTCTAGTGCCAGACATGTACAAGGAATAGTTAGCTCATAATGCAGAATAATTTACAGTTTCAGTGCAGCACTAACAGTATAACAAATACATAATAAAATAAATCATTAACTTAATTTTAAAAAGTCATTAGAGGCTAGAACAATGTTTCTGAAGGATTGGCCTGGACTTTTCTAATAAGAAATGCAATAAAAAGGCAGTGAAACCTTTGAAATGATGACAAATTCAGCTTTGAAATTAGATACAGTTTTCTAGTAATGAGGTTAAAACAATATTGGAACAGCTCTACTAGGAGAGCTGGCGGATATGACAATGCTTCAAGTCAGAAAGCAAAACTAAATATCTTTAAAAATTAAATGTTTTATCAAGTTTCTAATAGAAATTCTATGGATGATGTGTGTGAATGTGTGTGTGTATGTGCTTGTGTTGGAAAGGTATAACACTTGGTTACCTAGTAAATAGTTTTGGATTGCTTTAATACCTGTTCTTCCCCCAACCCCTCCAACTTTTGGGGTTCATTGAGAGCATAGCAAGCTCTTGTATCGCTCTTTTCCTCTTTCACAGGGCTGATCAGAAGATTCTCAGTGTAATATCTGATTATCAGGATAGATGTGTTCATGGATCTTTCTGGGTTTACTGTTATACAGCTAGATGAGCAAGATTAGAAGAACAACCAGACTGTTGGTTCATGCCCAGCTCTTGTTTCAAACGATAGCACCCAGTGCTTTTAACTCTAAGAAATGCCAGGCTCAAACCTCCTCATAGAGTCTAGCTTACTGTTTGCCTCCAAACTATAGAAATACAATATAGTAGCATAACCCCCCCTTTCTTTTAATTGTGATAGTCTTTGCCCTAAATGGTTGAGAAAAATACTACACTATAGGTCAAGATCTAAGAAAAACAAACAAACAAAAAAAAACCCACCAACACACAATCAACCCATTGTAAGGGCTTTTCGTGTAATCTTACTGCTTAATTCCAACATTAGGTAGCAAGCATATTATTGGAAAAGTTGCCTGTGTCCTTGACACTTCCAGGTGTGACTTTTCTTTGATCACACTTTCCAGTCAGGACTCTTCAGGTAGTATACTACCAAGTGTGTATGAGGATTTCTTCCATTTTTACTTAGTATGGTCAAATATAGTTAGCAACAAGAAGAAATTGAACTGACAAATCACAAACCACCTATTTTGGGTAAATGTAACATCCCTGCTCACCCAAATGCGAAAGATTTTTATAGCAAATAACATCACAAACACTGTATGAGAGAAATCAAATTTCTACCATGGATTGAATAAACTTTGATAATAGAAGATGGAGGTGTTATTTTTTGGGAAAAAAATCAGAGCATGTATAAAGCACCTTCAGAAATGATCCAGGGAGCTAAACTCATTTCTGTACTGGAATGAAAAGTCATTTACTTATTGAGGTTATAAACTTTCTGCAAAGATATGGTTTTCCTCCTACAGCTAAAGTCCATAACTTCTCTATAAATGATAATTACCTGTGTTAGAGGTAGTGATGAGATAATCTGTGTCCTTGCAAATATTCTCCTCTGCGCCCTAGGTGCTAACTATCTTTTTCTTTCAGATTTTCCCATCTGAGTAGTGACAGTGGGTTAAACTCAGAGTAATCTTACCTAATATGAAGTTCATGTTTGTTGTCTGTATCATACCTGAAGAAGTCTTCATGTGCTAAAAAAGCTGGTGTGGTTTTCTTTTTCTGCTTGTTTGTTTACCAGTCAATCATGTAAAAGATCTTACTGCCATTTGAAAACACTGCTCCTTTTTAGAGCCACATGGAAAAAGTAAGCATGAACCCCTGTGTTGAGAACCTGATTTATATTTGTAAAAATTAAAAAAAAATTATGTAAGAATGGAATCTGTCAGTTTCTGCATACTGGAGGCAAGCTGGCTGATGTGGAGAGCCGACATATGTTATCAATGAATAAATACAATTCATATGTACATGAGCACAGGGACATGGGTAGCTATGAGTGAACCTCTTGCTGTTGCAAACTTAAAAATGCACTTGTCAATTCCATAGCTGTCTTTGTTTAAATTGCTGCTAGCAGTTTAGTGAGAGCAATTTCTTAACTGTAATGTAACTAAATCTCTATTCTAAACTGAATGAAAATAAAGTGTGAAAAATAAATCTCTCGCTTGTCAGAAAGTATGAAATGTGCATATATTGTTCAGTACGAAGACTGTGGGAGGCAGAGTTTATTGAGCTCCATACAGCACCGTGACTGGTAACTGCTTTGCTCAGTGGACTGCTTTGATAGGTAGGTTTTCCCTGTTAAGTGCAGTAGAGTGAAAATGCTGATAATACTGAAGAATGTATCCTGCAATTTTGGCTTTTATTCAGCATGGCTAGCTGTGCTATGTACTGAGGCCACTTCCAGAAGTGGTTTGAGTTTACTTCATTGGATTTATTAACCTTAATGTTGGGTATTGAAGTAGAAGGGCTTTATCTAGTACTTTGTTAAATACCCCATAGATACCCCATCAGAGCTGGTTTTGGCTGGGATTTCCCCACCCCCCCACCCCCACTCCCCCCATGCGCTGGGGGAGTAATATTTTTAACTTAGCACCACTACAACTAATGCATCTCATTAGCTTAGTGGTTAAACAGTTCAAGTATTGTTGATGTCCACTGGGGTGTGAGCCCTGTGGTGAGTGCACCATGCCCTGTGCTTCTAGTGTTTGCCCTTAATAAGGTGTGCAACTGTGAAAAGGAGTGTTTTAGTCACGGCACTATAGGTAGTGTCAATTTAGCACAGTACAAAGCTGTAGGTGGTTTGCTATGGCTCACCACACAGCCATTAACAGTATCATCTTTGCTCAGCACAGAATTGTAAGTGATAGTATTTAAACTCCCTGTAACACTGTGAATGATAGCATTCTCATCTTGTCCATGAAGAAATGTGAAGACAGGCATTCTGACTGAGCCTGTGATTTAAGCGAATCAGGTAAAGAAAGAATATAGTCTTATCATCTGCAAGAGGATGCAGCATCATTGAAATTTAGCATTGATTTTTAAAGTGATTAAAAAAGAACAATGGATCACAGTGTCAGCAGATTTCAGAAGAAAAAGATAAGTATATTCATAAATAACTCCTGACATTAGCACCAGTGTAACTTAGCAGTTCTGAATCCCTCTCTGGAGATGCTGCTTTTCTCTAAGCCTTGTGGAAACTACTCTTAAATCAGGTGCTTGATCTAGATGACTAAAGCAAGTGGTGTGAATATTCTTCTCTAATTCTCCAATGGTTGTTCGCTTGCCACTGAAGCACTAACCTGTTGAAAAAGTTAAAAGTGGAAAATCTCTCACAAAGGATTTTAGAATGTAAAGTATACAAAAATAAAAAAGTAGAAGGAAAATATGCTGAAATGGTATAGAAATTAATACTTTTTAAAGTGAAGTTTATGACTATCTGTTCTGAATCCGCTTATGTCACAGGTGGGAAGAAGATGACAAGTGAAATGATTTCATCTCCAAGTACATAAACTCACCCTGAGTGTGTACCTGTACTCTGATTTAGTGACCTTACTCACCTGAGCCTACAGAAAACACTGCATTTCTGTAGAGTTTACATTTGTACCTATAGATTGCTTTCCATAATATATCAGAATGTTAAATTTTGCCTAAAATAATTGTAGTTCAAAGTAGTATTTTTTTTTTCTGTTTGTAATATATTTTTTCTTCACTGAATTGTTATTCCTCGGTGATCATTTTAGGTAGAACAGAAAAAAATTACAGAACTTGTGTTTTCCATTTGCTGGATAGTTCTTAACACTTCTAACTGTGCTGGATTTATCACTTTAATGCATTTAGCTTTCATAATATAGGTTAAAGAAATGATAGGTAAGTCCATAAGTGTGAGAAATAAACTGAACCGAAGATAGTAGAAACCACTATTTTAATCATATTTTGTCAAGTTCCTTCACTTTAAGTGAAAGCTTGGAAAACTGGAAAAAAAATAAATTAAAAAGGTATTAAAAAGGTATAAAGAATAAAAATTAATTAATAATCATTTAATAATTATTACTTATTCATTATATATTTATTATATCATTTATCATAGCATAATTAATTATTTAATAATTAATAGTTATATAATTAATAATGTAATTAATTAAAATAATTTTTCCTTTTGTCTTTTTAGTAGAGTTCTATGGCATTTAAAGAACCAATAATTCTGATTATTTTACATAATCCAGAAAACATTTGTCAATTAACAGTGCTGTTACTCAATAAAATATTAACATGTTGCAGAATTTTAGAAAATACTGATTTCACTTTCATTTGTGACTTGCAGAACCATTGTGGATGGAGTATAATAATATATCTATTTTAACATATTAAAAACTTGACCAGTGAACTCAATTGTAAGTTGATAAACCAGCAAAGTTTCACCAATGAGAATGGTGAATATCATGTGACTCATTCATGAAAAATGGGGTTTACATCATCTAAGCGCCTTAGAACTATAGAAAAAATCTGAATGTGCAGATACACCAAAAGTTAACCATGTTCTTTTACTTATCCACTAAATTATCTCCTTCATGTAAAATAAGTAATCTAGAACCCACTGTCTTGGCCATTAATGGTACCAATAATTTTTTTCCTTGATTAGTTCTTTTTCCTCTTTGTATTTCAAGAATTCATTTGTAAAAGTTTTTTAAGCTTTCTGGGAAGCTGTTGGGTACTGATATCTGAAAGATAAATTCATTTTGTTACATGTGAGCTCAGATATTTAGATATACAAGAATACTGTTCTAAACGTTATAACATTTGTTCTTGGACATTCTGAATATAAATATGAATTGATTCTTTTTATTGAGCACTAACAAAGTATCATTTAGAATTTGGACTTAATCTGGGCACCATACATAAATTTATATGTGGACGAACTGGAAAATCTAAGGAAGAATGATAATAAATGGGATTTCCAAGGGCAAAAGGGGAAAAAAAAAAAAAGAAGATTTGAGTTACAACCATTAATTAGAGTGCAGGATATAGTCTGTGAATATGTAAATTTTATCAGCAAGTAGTAATCGACTTAAATAATGAGGAGATCAGGGAACTCAAACAGGCCATAGTGAAATGAACACGAAACTCTGTCAGATCTTTTGTTAAGTTACTTTCATCATTGATTTGCACATTGCTTACTTCATTGGGTGAAATGGTAGTGATAGACTTGGTGATCCTAATAGCTGATTTAGTTTGCATAACTTCTGCAAACACTTGATTTGGCAAGGTACCCTATGCGTGCTCCACTGCATTTCAGAATCTCCTCTGTTACAGTAGGTCTAGAACTGAAAAAAACATCTGTGAACAACTGGGAAAAAAAAAAAAAAAAAAAAAAAAAAGACATTTCCTCTAAAACTTTCAGTCCTCTGTCTTCTGTTCATCATGGTGTCCAATAATGGCTATAATATATACTGTAATCTGTGGAAGTCAAGACTGTAAATTTGCATGTCTCCCAACTTGCACAGCAAATCACTGTGTACTGTAGTGCAATTTGACAGTATAGTGGACGTGCCAGGCTACTTTTTCTTAGCAGCATTTTTAGGGTTTATGGAGTTTTCCTAAACTTGTCACAACTTCAGCTCTCTGGACAGTGAAAGAAACCTGCAGAGCTTAACATAGGATATAATAATTGGAAGTAATAATAGCATTTTTGTTGTAACTTGTACTACACCTCTCAGTTATTCCAACTGCTTGGCCTTTTAAAAGATGTTCTGCAGCAATTAGGGAGAATAAATTCCTTTAAAATTAAAAAAAAAAATATCTAAGAAAAATTGAGTAGGAGCTGAAAGCAAAAAATTAGCCTTTTAACTGTATGTGATATATGAAAAAAAAAAAAAAAAATCAGTTCAATAGCCTTTCCAAGTAACCCACAAGGTCTTTTTTTACTTTTAGTTTTCTTCTGGTCAGCCATTCTTGTATTTGCTGCTAAGGTTTTAAAATACCTGTGATAAGAATTTTTATAACATGAAAAATACTTTAAGAATGATTAAATGAAATATTTTCTGCCCTAAGAAAGTTATGATTAAAAATATTCCTAATTCTAAGGAATATTTTAAAAAGGAAATTATTGAGTTCCCACTTTGATAAAGTATATTTTGTCATAAATTACAGAGTTCTGTAATGAACTTTCCTTAATTATCCTCATTTTACATTACTCATGTCAGTGGAAAAGTTCATTTTTAAATACTAATTCATCTTCCAACTACAAAGAAACATATGCCTTTCTACAAAGGCTTCTCATTTCCAACCTGAGTCTTCCTGGAACATATTTATTATATCTGTTCTTGTGAACGGTTAAATAGATTTCATTTCCCTTTTTTACTTAAACACATCCATCGGTTTTCCTTCCACAGCTGGTTGGGAAGTATTATTTCATTTAGCCATGTAGGCAGTGCTGCAGAATATTCTAAAAAGCTTGTAATTCCTACAATATTTAGAGGTATCAAATAGAGATATTATTCATTTGTATAAAGTATAGATAGATGTAAGTAATTTATCAGACTGGCTCAATGGAGATAAGTCTTACTAAAGACAGAATTAATCACAGTGTTTGTGGTATTTTCTTGATGTATAAGTAATGAGAAATTGTAAAGTAAAAAAGCTAGTTCTAGTCCCAGCATGCTATTAATGAAGATTTTGTGGCATGAAATAAAAGTAAAGGATTAAAAATAGATCTATGTCCCATTTCTACATCCACAAAGAATTTTAATGTATCTGCAGAGAAATTCATCAAAACTGCTTTCCAGGGCTCTGATCGCAATATTCTCATAATTCATTTTGAAGTAAATTTGTCTAGCATTTGCTTGATTTATCTAAAACAGCCAACACAAACAAACAAACAAACAAACAAACCAACCAGTGCCCAAAGTAGCAACTGATGAGTTAATTTATGGTTGGGAGCCTTGAAACTTGTCTTTGCTCTGGTTGTGAAAACGTAGCTGCAACATGTTACGTTGGGATTGTCATGTCTTTAAGAGTCTGTATTCTGGGAACTGGTTGGACATAATTTTAAAAGTTCTTGCAGCAGAGCCCAGAGAACTTGTTTTATTCTTTGCAGAGATGTGTCTGTTAGTGTGGAAGCTGTTTTGTTCTTGTGTCAGGCTTGACCACAGCTGGCAGGGATACTAGGAGCAGTTTTCCTCCATCTTAAATTTAAATTGCAAATGTATAAATACTTAACTTTTCTTTTAAACTTTTATTATGAATTCCAAGAATCACACACTTAGAGATGATTAATACTCAAGGCCATATGCTAGCTAAGATAAACAAGCCCCTGTATTCTTGATGGAATAATATAGCAAGATTGTAAGTCAAATTTTACATTAACAACATATTATTACGCCAGCAGGCAAAGATTTCTGTTAATTAGTTTACAATTAGTCCCTCTTATTTCTAATTTCAAAGTATTAGATATTGATGGAATTAATAGATTAGCAGCTTCATCTTAATGGTGTCAAACAGGCCAAAATGCAAACAGGGATTGTTTTTAATGGGATTTATTGATTTATGTGCATATGCTATTTAATAATTTTTGTGCTTGACCTGCACATTGCTTTATGTTTTAGTTCATAAAGAAAATGCAGGGAACCTCTTGCATCTTAGGAAATAATTTGCTGTTTAAAAGAGTTTTTCCATCGTGCAACTTTTAAGATTTGCAAGTAGAGCAGTTTCTGCATGTTCCTTGCATGCGACACCCCATTCTCCTAGCAGAAAGTCTATACTGTCTTTGTTCTTGCTTCAAATTGATGCTAGAAAACATAAAATTCAAGGACTGTTTTGAAGTATTATGTACTGAGAAGAGTTAGAAAATGAGACATTGTGCTACTTAAAGGTATTGACATAACCTGTTTCAAGATATCTCCATGAGCTTCTCTAGGAAATGTTCAAACATGGCAGGTTAATAAATGTGAGATCAAACAATCAGAAATGGTTTTACCTGGACTTCTAGAGAATTTTAGGCCTGTGGCTCCCTCAGCTGCAAAAAGTGTTAGTGCAATCCACTGCTCTGTATCCCCTCAACCAGGCCCAAAGAGCATCACTGCAATTCACAAATGAGGCCAGCCAGTCATGTGGTTCTCTTAGATCATAGAGAAGCAAGAGCATCCTGTACCACCACGTACTACTGACTGTTCTTTGATCCATGCAGGAACATGGATTTTTGTCCCCTAGAAAGAAATAAAATAAATAATAATAATAAAAAAATCAAACAACTGTTAAGTAGAGACTGATCCTTCAATGGAGTCTGTGTCAGATCTTAGATAAGCTGAGTAGCTTTGTGGAAATGGCTCGCTGTCTTTATATTGGTGACAGATTGAGCTGAGTCTCACAAGCCAGGCACATTAGTTACAGTGCTCTTTTTTTGGAAGATTAAATCAAATCTGTCTATCATTTACAAATGCATTGGTGCAGATTTCTGTAAGATAGATTTGTGCTCAATTACTGTTCAAATCTAATTTCTGCTGCCTTTCCCTGAGTTTTTAAAACTCTGACTAATTTCTTCCCCCCACCCCCACACCCGCACCCCCACTGGCAAGCAAGTAAACCTAATAGCAGTACATTCATGACAGCAGGAGGGTGTGTGTGTGTCTGTTATTTTTGTTTGATCGTACATTCCAAACAGTTAAAATTTACAGCACCCTGCTGTCTTAACAGTAAACTACCTTGCAATGAATTTGCTTTAATGAAATTAAAGCTATAGAGTATGACTGGAGAGTAAATCCTCTGATAGTTGCCTGAATAGATAGGAGTGTAAAAATCCAAATAGATCATGTGGAAATGTAGATTTTTCAAAACACTGAGGAAAGATTTAGAATAGTATATTCTTAGTTAATCATCCAACTACAAAATTCTAATTATCTCATCTGTGGAGGAGCAGATTTCATTTCTAAAAGCTTTTTTGCAGATACCTTGTAAGCTTGTAACTCTTCTATGTTTAAGTGTGGATTATGAAACAAAATCAATCTTCCAAACACAAGCCATATTCAGCAATGATCCCGAGGACTATAGGATTTGTTTTTATTTGCTTTCTAATTAAGATGAAGAACAGTTAGGCTTTTGAGATTTATTTTTAAAAGCATTATTTTGTCTAAAAAAGCTTTAGATCTACTAAAATATTTGTTGCTTCATAAAACTGATACACATATAATTGCTTTGCATATAATCCTTCTATTTAAGTTTTGGAAATGAGTAGACATATTTTCACCACCTATGCTAGGCATTCAAATCAGGTACATCAAATCAGTCTACCTTCTGTGTATCGTCAACAAAGACAAAAACAAGACTCCTGAGAGATTATTCTAGGATCCAGGCTAAAAGCCGAATTTGACCAATTGATTGTTTCCAAGCTGTGGCACTCATCTGCAAGGTAAGCATAATTTGATCTCATATATAGGATACTAAATTTCCTGTATTCCAAGTACTTGCCTATTGTGAAAACAGCCTTTCCAAATGAAAGTGTTTTATAAGTTCAAGGGATGTGTACATACCAGAACTCTCTCTTTTATTATCCATACCTAACAGGTACAGCTAGCAACTGCCAGGCTGGCTATAATTATTTCTTACTTTGACTTCAGCTTAAATTAATAGAGGATGATCTATTTCCTGATTCCATGCATGTTTGTGTGTATCCTTGCCCCAAACCCTTATTAGTTTTTCTCACTCCTCTTCTTATTGTGCAGTGTAGTTCTTACTGTGTGTACTTTTTTGCATATCTCTCCTTTTCATGGGTCTCTCAGTCTTGTTCTACATAAAATGAGACATTCAGGAACAGTTACTCAAAATCAGACAATTCTTAGTTATGAAATATATACTTTATCATGTGATGGAAGTATTAGAACCCTGAGAGCACTTTTCTAGGTTTTCCCACCTATTTCAATAAGAGAATATTATAGTATCTAAATTAGCACAACTTTTTGTACCTGCAAGTGCTAACAATGCAATATTAGTGCATTAATACTTCTATTTTATTTCATTGTCAAGGCTTAGGTAAATAGTAGTTTCCTCAGCTGTCATTTATTTTCCAGATGAAACAATGGGAATATTTACTTGTTTCAATTGGAATAAAAAACAAACAAACAAACAAACAAACAAAAACCAAACCCCAGCATAGAATTAATTTAGCAATCTTTGTCAGACAGAATTTAGGTAATGGTTAACAAAAGTATAACCAGTATTAACATGTTGGATAGACACCTGCTAAAGAATATATCTTCATTTCTCTTGGTCCTTTTGTTTTGTCAATACTGTAACCACCTTGCCTTATTCAAGAATAATGACAGCATTTACAGTATTCCAGGAGATAAGGCAATAACATCATCACAAATTTCTGCATACTAAAATTTCATGGGACTGTTTGGATAGATCAAGCATGCAATTTGCTATTTGATAAGTCAAGAAATCAAATCATCTACCAGTGTATTATAACTGACACTGCTGCTCCCACTGTTCCATCACAGTTATTGAGAATATTTAGGGAAAGCAGAAGCATGGGATGTTAGAAGTTGTATAGTTTCCAGCTGGTGTTTCACCTTGTTTCCCAGGCTTATCTCTCATCATTCAGTTAATTTTACATCATTTTACTTTTTATATCGTCTGTCTAAGTGTGAACTCTCAAGGTGAGCAGCATAACTGTGTGACAATGACAGAGTAAGCAAAAGCTATTAAATGGGTTATATTTATAGGAGTGGAGTCCTTCAACCAGGTTTTTAGAATTAACTGAAGAGATCAAAAGCAAGAGCACAGTCTTCCTTGACCACCTGTATTATCAAAAAATGAAATGAAGGCACCTTAAGAAGGTTATTGAATCCAAATTAAGATACAATAATTATTGTGTTGTGATCTGTCTCTCTTTGCTGTCAAGGGTGTATAGTGTTTAATCATGTAAATAAGAAATGTGAATTAGAAAAATAAAGTGAGAGTGCTTATTCCAGGCACTAGCCTATAGGTCCAGTACTTCTAAGGCACAAGAGACTAATAGCCAGTGAAGAAGTATAGGAATCCAGATTGAAATTATTACTGATGGATATTTTTTTTTTTATAACTAAAATCTCAGAAGTCTAATTCCTCAAATACAGAATTCCTCAAAACCAGAAACTGAATGCCGCCTTCATCTCAATTTTTGCTAGTGAGACTGGCCTTCAGAAATTCAAGGACTCAGAGATGGCAGGTAAAGTCTGGAGCAAGGAAGCTGTGCCTTTAGTGGAATGAGATCAGGTTAGAGAATACTTAAGCAAACTGCTTAGGTTAGGTGAGAGAATAATTGAGGAAACTAGATATACATAGGTCCATGGGACCTGATGGGATGCATTCACAAGTACTAAGGGAGCTGGCTGATGTCACTGTGAGGCCACTTTTGTTTACATTTGAATAATCACAGTGACTAGGAGAGGTGCCTGGGGTCAAATGTCACTCCCTTCTTCAAAAAGGGCAAGAAGGACCCAGGGAACTACAGGCCAGACAGTCTCACCTCTGTCCCTGAGTAGAGAATAGACCAGCTACTCCTGGAAAATATTTCCAGGCACATGAAAGACACAAAGGTGATCAGCGGTAGTCAGTACAGATTCACCAAGGGGAAGTCAGGCTTAAATAATGCGATAACTTTGAATAATGAAATCTTAGGAACCACCTACTGGTAGATGAGTGAAAAGCAGTGGATGTTGTTTACCTTGACTACAGTGAGGCTTTCTACACTGTCCCCATAAGATCCTCACAGGCAAGCTGTTGATGTATTGGCTGGAAAGCACACAGTGAGATGGATTGAAAACTGGCTGAATGATAGTCCTAGAGGGTCGTGATCAGCAATGCAGCATCTAGTTGAAGGCCAGTAACTAACGATGTACCCCAGGGATCAATACTGGTTCCAGTCCTGTTTTACATTGTTTTTAGTGATCTGGATGATGTGGCAAATTGTACCCTCAGCAAGTTTTCAGATGATGCAATACCAGGAGTGGATAATAATGCCATGGGGTTGTGCTGCCACCCAGAGGGACATCAACAGGCTGGAGAAATGGATTGACAGGAACCTCATGAACTTCAACAAGAAGTGCAGAGTCCTGCAACTAGGGAAATACAACACAGGCACCATAATGTGCTGGGGGCCACCTGCCTGGAAACCAGCCTGGTAGAAAAGGACCTGGGGGTTCTGGTGGACACCGGGTTGAACATAAGCCAGTGATGGGCTTTTGCTGCAAAGAACACCAAGGGTATCCTGGACTGCACTAAGCCTTCCTAGCACTGATGAGGTCACGCCTGGAATGTGTGTCCATTTCTAGACTCCACAGTACGAGAGAGATATGGACATACTGAAGGCAGTCCAATGAAGGACCATGAAGTGGAGTATCTCTCCTATGTGGAAAGGCTGAGACAGCTGGGTCTGTTCAGCCTGGAGAAGAGAAGGCTAAGTGGGATCTTAGCAAAGTTTATAGAGACCTGAAGGGATGGTGCAAAGAGGATGGAGCCAAGCTCTTTTTTAGTGGTGCCTAGTAACAGAAGAAGTGGTGGTGGACACAAACTACAATACAGGATGTTTCCTCTGAACATCAGGAAACACTTTTTTTGCTTTGAGAGTGACCAGGCACTGGTACAGATTGCCCTACAAGGTTGTGGCATCTCCCTCCTTGGAGATAATCAAAAGCTGTCTGGACACAGTCCTAAGGCAACTAGCTGTAGGTGGACCTGCTGTAGTATGGGGGTTGAACCAGATGACCTCTGGAGGTCCCTTTCAACCTCAGCCACTCTGAGCATTAGTAAATCAGTACTGGAACAGGTTAACACAGTCAAAGGCTTCAAAAAACCAATGAGTTTGCCAAGAAGCAAAAATTATATGCCAGCGCTGTTTTCCTTAACAAAGGATGCATGCAATAGGCCCGTTTTCCAATAGATTAATATCCTTTATGCCTCAGGTCTGCTTCTGTGGATATTAATTTCTTTTTCTGGGCCTTTCTCTGCTCTTAGAGAAGTTAGCAGACATTGGGCATTAAGTTTGGTAGTCAGAGAAGCATTACTTCCAACAAGCAAAGTGAGAAAAATGTTTTTCTTTTTGTTAGTTACTTTTGCATATGTGATAGATTAGGTGTAGCAACTTTTTACTATTTCCTTTTCTCTTTCTCACTTCTTCTCTCCTGCCTTCTTTTTTCATACATTTTCTTACCATCTCATTATTAGACAAAACATGCTTCCTAGTGCTGCTGTATTAGCCGTTACATTAGTCTACCCATTTGACTTGTTGACTTCAATGCTTGTAAAATACCTTGTACTGACAGTAAAGTAGAATACTAAAAAGCTTAGTAATTCTAAAGACTAAGGCTTTGTATTTAGTATATTCTAATATATGCAGCAGTTATTTTTCCCTGTCTTGCTTTGAGGTCTCTAGGTGTTTAGCTTGAGAAAGCAGAAAGGAACCTTGTATGAATTTAGAAGTAATATAATGTGGAGTGCATTAACTGAGGTTTGCAACAGTTTCCTGTTGTGAAACAAAAATTCTTTGGAGATTTGTTGGCACTAAATACAACAGCAGAAATATCACTAGCAGCATGTTCTTTACATTCCCAGTGGAACCCAGAAGAACTCTGGCTGCTTTCCTTCCTCATTTACATTTTTTTTCCACTTATTCAGCAGAGTTCAGAAAGAAGAAAAAAATTCAGTTTACACAGGTATTGACGTTGTTGTTTTCCTGAAGAGATGGTAAAAATACATGTTGATGCTTTGTACCATTTTTTTTAGCAAGAAGAACAAGAAGGGAAATAAATTCTATACCTATAGAATAAGAATGTTAAACACAGAACACAAATGTTTATAATTTAGATTTTTTTAATTTATTTTTTTCCGCAGCCTATTTTATAGGGAAAAAAGTGCATTTCCATTTCCTCTGTATCTTTTAGTTATATTTTCCATTAATAATTTTTAGCTAGATTTTTTTATGTGTGTATGTGTCAATATTTATGAGCATATGATATAGTTTGCTCTTCTTGGGAGTTTTGTGGTGTAGTTTGTGTATGTTATCTAATTTTGGTAAGTTTCAAATAAAATATTTTAACTCGTGTTTCACAGACGTGCAAGAATTTCAAATAATACACAAAAATAAGAACTGAGCTGTCTCCCTTGTAATGGACCCGTTATACCTTCAGGAGGGCAGCTTTTGCAGCACAAATGGTGTCACAGAGTTATCATGAGTTACATAGATTTATGTGGCTGATTTAGTGTGATGTTGCATTTCACATTCTTTGTAATGACATGATTACCCATCAATAAGAGATGAAAGTACCAGTACTGTGACATTGTTATACAGTGCAATAACACCTTGACATAATAATCTCTTGTTGCCAGAGAAATACAGATGGTTCGGCCTTTAATTAATACATTATTCCTAAACCTAAGGACAGCTTGGATTTTTAATTCAGCTCCTCTTTACTTGATAATTCCTGATTGTCCTTCAAAAGAAGCCCACAATAGTAGATTTAAGAGCTTTTTTGGATAGTGCTTATACAGAAAGAAGAATATATTCTGGACTTTAGTCAGGTGATGGAACTGTAATGCCCTCAGTAGGCTATAAAAATACTGTTAGAATGAATGGGTTTGATAGGGCAAATAATTTTTTTTCTCAGGAACGTAGATAAATAAATACTAAGTTTGCTTTGAGTTCTTCTTCTGTTATAAGTGTTCTTTTCTCTTAGAGTATTCTAAAAACTACTTAAATCACTATCATGGCTGTTATGTCAGTGCTGTACTGATTCCTAATAAATATTCAAAGTTTTCCTGTATTTTGACACAATTGCAGAATACCATGTGAAGTTTCATCTTATAGACCCTGGTATTTTCTAGATCTGTTGCTGAAGGAATTTCCCCAGGATGAAAAGAAACCAGGATGAGTTTAAGTCTCAGTGTAAACCCACTGAACATAATCAAAGAAGGCACAGAAGCTTGTGTTACTAAATGCTAGGCAATTGCAAATAACACAGACTGAAAAAAGTGTTTATTATCTCCTTGATGTTGCATGTTTTCTTAGAAAAATGTAGAGAGAACGCTATGGAGTCACAATTTTGACCTTTTATAACCAGGTTTCCTCTTCTGTTTTTCATTATCTCCAAAACACAGTTTTGCAGAAACGAGTTCCCCTCATTAGTTGATTGTCATGGGTGGCTGCTGGTGAGCACCTGGAAAACTGCCAGCACAAAGGCAGGCCATTTTCCAAGTTTGACCCTTATGTGCTATGCATTTTACTGTCATTTACTTATTCGAATATAGACACCATTAGCCCCAGTAACAATAACAAATGTGCCAATGATGTTTAATTATTTTGCCATAAAGTATTTTTTCATATTACAAGGTATGTTGTTTTCTGGTTGGCTGTTTTTTTAAAAAGCTTTAGAAAGGCTTGTCAGTGAAAGTGCAGACACAGAAGAAAACAGTAGAATCATATAACAATTGAGATTGGAAGGGACCTCAGGAGGTAGTCTAGTCTACCTGTCTGCTCAAAGCAGGAGTAATTATATCGAGATGCTCAGTCAAGGCTATGTCCATTAGAAAGAGACTTGAAGACTTTTTTTCATCTCCAGTACAAATGTCTTATGTTTCAACTTGTATCTGTGGCCTCTCCTCCTATCACTGCACCTTTGAGAAGTCTCCCTTCACCTTTTCTGATCAGCTGGTTTTGGAGTTTTCCTTTTTAACCTCTCTGAGCTAAGCAGTCTCAGCTCAGCCTCTCCTCATCAAGGACATGCTCCTCTAAGGCCTTTACCACCTCTGTGGCCCTCTTTTGTACTCGCTTCTGTTTGTTCTTGTCTCTCTTTACTGAGAAGCCCAGCACTGGACACAGCACTCCAGACGTGTCTCACCAGGGCTGAACAGGGGGGAAGGATCCCCCCTCCCCCGACCTGCCAGGAATGCTTTGCCTAATGCAGCCCAGGAGGCTGTTGGCCACCTTTGCCACTGGGACACATTACTGGCTCATGGCCAGTTTGTCACCCAACAGGACTTTAAGGTCCTTTTCTGTCAAGTGTCTTTCCATCCCGCTGACTGCAGCCTGTTCTGTTGCCTAGCATTATTACAAACCATACGCAAGACTACATGATATAGGTAATTTAGAAACTGCTGTGTGTCTCATACAGATGTGCGCACACAGATACAGATAGATCTCATCTCCCTTACACAATTAGATTCAAATTTGTTTGCAGTCTGCAAATGATGTTGCTTTGTGAGCAATGTATAGCGTTTTATTTAGAAAGTCCTGCAAAAGTGGGGACAGATTTAAACGGTCAGAGGGATATTCTTGTACTTGCTTATAAAGCCTTCTTTTCTCTGCAAGTCATATGAGATTGTTCTAAATTAGTTTGAAAATGTGATTTCGGTTTTCAGATAATTTTGATATTTTTGGACTTAGGAAAATGAAAGTCCTGGTTTACTTTCTTCAGGCAATGTGCATAACAGTATATATTACTGCTTTCTCCTCATTCTATTTTGATAATGATCATTATTTGTGTGCTTCAAACTGTTTTCCTGTTCTGATGATTTGATTCCTATTTCAAAGTGCTCCTGCTAAATGTTTCTGTCAAGTCCATCAATTCCAATTAGCCAAAGGGGCATTGTTGTATTATTGATTTCTCTAACATAGCACCTTGTTATTCCCCTAACATCATAAGTTTGTTCATCAGATTTCGCCCTGAATTTGTGACAAGATTAGCACATGTGAGGGATGCCCCTACATATCTGGATTTTATATGCTTCTTAACAGGGTTCTTTTTCAGCTCTATGTTTTGTATAGTGCCAAGCACCCTGTTACCGTCTGAAAAGAATTAGGACAGCATGCAAGTATGGTCATCTCTACCTCTTTAATAAGCCAAGGGCTGCTAAGAATAATGGTTTCTCACAATTTGTGACCAATGTTCAAGCATGGTTTAGTTACAAGTGGTCGAAGAGTCTCTAGCTTTAAATTAGTCACAGAGCAATACTTGTTTTGACAAGAAGATCATCATGCACTTTGGTATAAAGTGGAGATTAGCAGCTGCTCAAACCTTAAATTTTAACACAGTTGCAATATACCAGCAGACGTAAATGTCTGAACACTTTTCAGCCCTTGTCTGCCTTGTGTAGGTGTAAATACATTGTGCTGTCTCAAGACACAAGGTTAGTGTAATGTCTGTTAATTAATGACTTTATTCATAATTTACATTAAGCTACTTGTAGGTGCAAAGAGCTGTAAGATAAATGTAATGGCTAAGGAAGTAAAAAAAGGAAAAGGATAATTGTCTGGAATGGGTGCAGTAATAGGATTATTTTGAGGTTCCATTTTGATATAGGCTAACCTAGTAGAACTGATTATAGTGTTATATTTATTTCATTTTTAGAATACCTTGAAATATTATTTTGCATTTACAATGTAGGGTAGCTGACATTCTAAAAATATTTCTGTTCTTGCCTTAAGTACATTACCTCATTTTTTTATGGCATGATTTTCACTGATTTTGTGTTTATGATTCATTTCAAATCTAGCTATTCCCCGATAAAAATAAGTAGTGTTCAGGGGAACAATACTGGCATTTTATATGGAAGACTGTGTACTTTGCTGTTGCAGTTGGGAGGGAGCTACTATCTGTCTGAGTTAGAGCCGTACAGGTCTTGGATTATTAAAAGAGAAGGTGGTTTTGGTGATAGTCATCATAGTGCTTTGGAAATCTAAACCACCCTTGTTCAGGAGACACTATAGCTCACTGAAATAAAAATATTTCAGTATGAGTCTACTGTCTTTAAAATATCACCAAATGAAGGGAAAATGTTCAGTATTTGTTAGAAAATGGCTTATAGAATACTTAATTATGATACCTAATTTTGTCTTTATGACTTAATTGGTCAATTTGAGAGGTTATTACCATATACATGACCTATTAATGTACTTCCTTTTTTAGATTATTACACTGTTGGTTTTCCTATTTGAATTTATCACTTCAACTATTAACATGTATAAGTCCCCATGATACAGGGCATTAATTAGATCATGATGTAAAGTTCCCTTCCTTTGGAGCTTGCTGCCAATATTTAATATATAATGCTATTGTGTTAGACTTGGCACTTGAGTCATTTCCTGTGTTACTGTACATTTCCTTTTCTGCAGGAGTACCCTTGAGGTCTTGTAATTTGTAGGCAAAGAGGACTTTCTATCAAGATTTTGACCAGTCTCTTAATTATTTACCATGTCAAAGATTCTCTAATGTTTTTATTGCCCCCTCGTGGGCCATTTACTAAAAAGCAATTTGCTGTTTTGGAGATAAATTAGCTGTATTTTGGCTTGTTCTAGTACACAACACTAATAAAAAAAAGCACTGTGAATGGGCTTTTTTCAGGTCATCAGAGATCCTATTAAATTCTGCTGCCCTCATTTTTCATATTCTTAAAAGACCTATTTTTGGCCTTGTTAATAACAACAAACAACTTGACATTTTAATACTGCAGTTGCCTTTTTATAAAGCCTATAGATAAAATATGAGATGAACTACTATAATTTGTTAGACTGTTTAGCATTTACAGACTTATTTGTCTCTCTGAAAGCCAGGTCACACTGGAAAAAACCGACTGTTGGGCTGCATATGGCTAACAGGCAGCACAACTTTATGTCCTGCACTTGGTCTACTACATTGAACTTGTGTTACAGAGGAGAAGGGCTTTTGTCTAGGCTAAATCCACAGATGTGGGAGGAAACCAGCTGGGAAAGCTCTTGACCCATGTCATGGGTCTTGTCTTGACATGCCCTATCCAGTTCCTTGCTGAAATGAGGTGGTGAGTTGTCATCACACTTTGGCAACTGGACATCAACAAGGGATCACTTTTGTTTCCTACCTCTCCCTGAAAGATGTAGTACAAATCCTGTGACTGTAGCCACATGATGATTTTGATACAAAAGGTCAGGTTTGGTTGCCTTGGATTAGGCCTGGGTAAGTAATGCTGCTCTCTAGAGTGTTTTCTTCTTGCTCCTGACTAGAAAGGGAAACTGTAGTTGTTACATTTCTAAAGTGTGTCAAGTGGCTTAAGTCAGGTAGGGTGAATCTGGATGGTAGGACCAGACTTAAGAGAAAAGCGAGGTTGGTTCCAGGAGGTCCATTTGAAAAATTCTTTCTGCATCCACAAATAAAAAAAAAATAGTATTTCTGTTGGGTTTGCTTCCCTTCACCACACCCTAAATTAACTACTTGAAAATCAGCCAGAGACTTAGAAAACAAGGCCAGTCTATTCCATAGTATTGTGCTTCTTACCTCATTTTCAATAAATAAGGCATCTCATCTACGAATGAAATGGGACTGGTAAAGAGTTTACTTCAGAGAGTTTTTTTCCAATATAACTGTGTTTCAGTGTCACTGTTTGCACGATGCGCAAATACGTGTCTGTGTCTCTGTACAAAAATGGACTTTCTTTCTTGGATGAAGAATATTATGTAAAAATATTTTTCGTCAGCTACTTGTACACAAGTAGCCTTTTCTGTGATACACCATGTTTCATTTCTTACTCTACTTCACATGCCACTTTGCAGTTTACAGCATAACTTCATACTGTAAATATTAGTATAAATTTAAATTTATATAGGGCATTTCATGATGGCAGGTCCTGAAATGTGCTGAAAGACTCAGCATGCCTGTAGGAAAAGTACCCAGAGGTAACTTAATTCACTGCTGAAATGCAGTGGCTTTTCACACGTACATTGAATTTTAGAAGCTATCTAAGTATTTCTAATGCTCTATCTTTGGATTACAGCACCTTACACAAAATTAATAAAACTATATTACAAGAAGAGTGGAATTCTACTTACTATCCTAGTTTTAGCTCATTTCACAAGCTCCTTTAAACTTACTGGCTAAATAGATTGGAAATCTGTTTTTTGACAAAAAAAATTGTAAAAAGGATACGAAGTCAAATCCTGCGTGGTCAGGCCTTTCGTTCTTCAGGCAGCAACTTCCACAGGCATCAATTGCTAACAGCCTCCTACGAGAAGGTAGGCTAAAATCCTGTAGTATGCATGTAAAGATGAGTATGGACAAATGGCAATTGCAACAGTACAGCACTGTATATCACTACTTGAAACTGCTTTGGAGGGATTTAGGCAGAAAGTAAATACACACAGGCCATTTTGTTTGTTTGTTTCAGGAAACTAGTGATATTATCTATATTTGTATGAAAAGTGACAATAATTCTTTCCTTAGCCTCAGCCCTGAAAGCAGTGTAGACAGAGGGAGGAATTACATGTAATTAAAATTACTGGTAACATAGATTTACACATGCAGTAAAATACTTGAAAGGAAGTCTCTATGTTTTTATCTGTTGCCTTAAGAAACAAGAGCTATCATGAGTTTAATCTTTTCAGTGCATTATAATACATGTAAAAGCCAGCAAAATATATCTCTGCAACTGTCCTACTTACTCTAGATGCCCAATTTCCCTTTTTATTGTTGAATTGTTTTAATTCTCATTCATATCATTATTGCTATGGCTTTTCACTTCAAAAATTCAAGAACCATTATGTAATACAGACAGACCTAAGGTCTACATGATTTTTCAAATTAATTTTTCACCATTTTCTTTTCCTGAGCGTTTTGGTGGGGTTTGTTTCCCCCTTCAATAAAACAGATGTACACCCTTCTATGTTGGTTCTCTCTTTAGATCTGTTCCTTCCTTTTGGCTGCACAACCCTCATTTCTGTTGCATTCAGTTCCAAACATCAAGCTATTATTAAAATGCTATCAGTTTGGAAGACATTGGCAGATGATCAGGATTTTTAGAAAAAAATGGGGAAAAAAGGCAAATATGATCAAGAAAGAGTAATGGGAATCATTAGATGCAGCTGCCACGCCTGAGCTGTAAGCTGCAATGCTAGAGGTAGGTATGCAGGGGAGTGTTTTTTTACAGAAGTATCTTATAGACTAGGAATGATACATTTCAAAAATAAATGACTGAGAAGATAACTATTAGGCATACTAGGTACCCCAGTCTATGTATTTTCTGGATTTTTTTCCTGTGATTTTGGGCCCTAGCTGTTCTTATTGAAAATTTCCGGGAGGGATTTGTACATACGGAGACTGCCAATTTCAAACTCAGGTTCTGAACACTAGGAGACAAAATAATATTCCAGGCTTCATAGAGCTTAAAATTGGTGTGAGCAAGTAGACAATAAGGCAGTAATTGTAGGGAAAAGACTTTTTTTTTTTCCCCTCGGCTGGGATTTTGAATATCTAGCAATGATGATAAGGGCATGATTATTCCTGATGGAGGTGTTCTTTAGAGTGTGTTTATAATTAGACAGATTTTTCCAGTGCTTTGTCCTGTCCAATTTGTTCATTTTGATGGAAGAATCAATAGTGCTAGCCACAATAATTGGGAAAATTAGTAGAAACTAATAGAACACAATATGCATGTCCTCCTTGTTATAACTGGTATTTAGGCATGGCCTTGGCAGAGTGGTAGCACATATGCAGTGGCTGGAGTCTCTGCAAACTGACAGCTGTTTAGATTTTGATAATTTTTCAGCTTCAGATGCATTCAGTGTAGCTGTGAAAACAGATGAGGAGGCAGGGAAGCTCCACAAATTACAATATCCCTGATAAGAGTAAGCATCTCACTGCTAATTGAAGCAGTATGTGCCTAACTTCTGCAAATGCCAGTTTTGCTGTTTCTCTCAAGCTGTTACCTAGGGCCTTGAAGATTTTGCTTAACTGCAGTCACTTGTACTGAGAAGAAGTAGTACTCGTACTTTAGAAGTACAAAAGGTACCGATGAAAAAAAATCTCAAATGAAAACCCAAAACAATTTTTCTCTTTGTTTTGTGTTTTTTTTTATTTTACAGAAGGAACTTTTGTTTTACTAGAGAATGTGAAAAGTGAATAATATCCTCAAGAAAGGATGAAGAATTTAAATTAACACCCCCCACCCCTTTCTACTTGTTTCTACTTTTAGAAAATGATTAAATATTGTGGTGATACTGAAGCAGGGGGACATTTGTCTATGCTGGGAGTCCCAGACAAGGGAGAACACAAACACACAAAAATACCTAATCCATTAATCATCCCACAGTACAACACAGAAGAGAAAGATCTAAGAAGATCTTACCATGTCATTCTTGTGACATAAATGAGGTTTTCAGGACCTGTATACCTCAGCATCTATTAATTCACATTGTGACCACTGCTTTGCTCCCAATCCATCTAACCAGCAAATGACTTTTTATTTTCTAGTGGCCAATGTGAAAGGAATCGTTTGTAAGCCTTTTAATAGGCTTTTCCTAAGTACAGCTTTTACTGTGTTTCCAAAGGTATTAAGGCCTTGTTTTTTGTTATAAATCTGTATCAAAGAACAGGCAATTTACTGGTTTTGCTTTAAGAGTTGTCCTGGCATTTGGAGATGATATGAGAAAGAAGACATGAAAGTAAGGACTAAAAACATGTTCTTATAACTCTTGGCCTGGTATCTCAAAGAAAAAGAATATACCAGCACAATATTTGGAATGAGATTACATGTTTTCATAGCGTATCACATTGTGGAATTGGAATCCGCAATGTGCACTGGGTCTGTTCCAGAACAGTCCACAGAATCAAAGGTCTGATGGGTAACCTTCCTCTCAGCTGTATTAATTTGTCATTAATTTGGAATGAAACAGTGCATGTAATCTATGGAATCCTTCTAGCATGTTATATATTGGCTGAATTCCATCACAGAAGTGGTAACAGGTAAATGACACTGTTCTGCTGAGAAGCAGATTATGAAAAGGAAATACATTATGGAATATAATGTTTATATACTTCTAAATATATCTTGATGTAATAGAGAGCACTTAATGCTAGTTAATGGTATTATAATTTTTTAAATATCATTTTTAACATCAAAACTAATATTTTTATATTTATCCTTGATTGCCCTTACTTCTATAACCATTTAGGTGATATATATATCTGCTCTAATCTTCACAAAGGTCTAAGGAATGAATGAAGAAAAAATTTGTCCTTGGAAGTAGAGGGAATTCTCAGTTCCTTTAATCCATCAACACTGTTTAGACTCACAAATAATTTGAAGAAAAATTACCAGCTAGATTTTTGCCCAGGCTGGCATATGTGTAAAAGTTAGGAAGGAAAATAAGTCAGCTGAGATGTCAGTCAGAAGCTGTTTAAGCTGTAATGATAAAGAGGATGAAACAGTCTGTTCTAATTTTAATTAATGCTAAGGGGACAGAAGGCAAAATTCACATTAACATTCTGAGAAATCTTGAACATTCATTGTCTTCTGGCAGTCTTAGTCAGCAGCCTATTTGAATCTTTCAGTCTTAGAAAATTGTATTATGATATATTGGTTTGATCACTTTCCTAAATCTCTTTGGAATGCAGCTATCATTTAGTAAACTGAAGAACAAAAGCATTTAAAGTACTTCATGAGGGAAAAAAAAAAAAAGAGAGAGTGAAGAAAAAACTAGATAAAATACATGCAAAATTTAAATTTCATGTATACCAGTAAGGAATATGAAGTCACGTCTGAGTGATCAAATATGATTTTCTTTTGTTAATATTTAAAACAAGTCCTAAAAGTACCATATATTCTTTAATCCATCTTTGAATAAAATGCACCTTTTATCATAGTAATCAGAATGAACCTGGAATACTTTATGTTGAGATCCACCTTGAAAGCTGTGCTAAGAAATTGTGCTAAAACATCATAAAAACCCAAATCATAAAACTGCACCTCCTCCCTTATGTAGTAGTCATCTGATATCTTAAAGGGTTAAAAACAGCAGGAGAACAGTTTGCAGAGCAACTCCAAGTCACTTGCACAATTAATTCTTTTGCCGAGTCCATTTCTTTTTTTTTTTCTCAATTGATTTTTGATCTGAGGAATACATTGCAAGGAGCTGTCATTTTTGCAGCAAAAAGCAGTTGTTTTGCTTTGTTTTGTTTATTCCAGCATGTACAGTGCATACCTTCACACAATTATAATTTGTGGGGTTTTTTTAAATGGAGAAAGGAATTTGAAGTATTTCAAGGTTCATTTCATAATAGTTTGTAGGTACCCAATATAAAAACTATAAATCTCAAAATCCCAGGTCAGTCTTTGCTTAAACTTCTGCATACACGTTCTACTATACATTCCCCTGGTGCCTAAGTTGGTGCCAGTAGATGTGCACTTAACAATCCACACTGCAAAACAAAGCGGCAACATAACTTGCTCACAGCACAGCCCCATAAGCACTCCCCAGTGAGGTATTATTTCCTTACCTGTGGAGCCTGAGCTAGAAGAGTTCAGGACTTGTCTCCCAGATACAATGCCAGCATGACAAGAAGCAGGAAAATTAAAGCTGTAGTAATTAAAAGTGGTAGAAGATAGAGCAGAACTGAACTTTCCCATGTCTGCTCCCTCCCCAGAGTGATCCTCAGTGACTAAGCAAGGAGGTCTTTCCCTATCCTTCCTGCGTTAATGGAATACCCTATGGCAGCTGGAGCATCTTTAGCAGCAGAGATTGAGATAGCTTTGATCTGAATGCTTGTGCCATAGTGTTTAGGGCAGCCCTGTCAGGGGTGACAGACAAGTTCTTGTGCTCCCGAAGTACAAAAAGGAGTTTGAATCTTTCCTAATTAATAAGAAAATAAGCAAGAAATAGATTCCAGCTTTTATGTCCCAAGCACTGGTTCAGCACTGCTCTACAGCGGGCAGCTCCACCCCCAGCCAGGCACCTGTACCCCAATGAACCTGTGAATCTCTTGAGCTATGAATAAGGGCCCATTCCTCCACCCAGAATTTCTTATGTTAAAAGGTTTTGCGCTCTGTAGCTGGTTTTTGTAGCTCCTTGTTTTAGACAAGTATCTCCATTCTGTTCATAAAAAGCCAGAGCATCAGCTTAAAAGCTAGTTTCCTTGCAGTTTGTACAGAAATTTCTCGAAAATCTTTAGTGCCACATAATCAAAATAAATGATTACCATTATATTTTATTATTCTATCATGCTTGATAGCACAGAAGTCACTATTTCAAAGAGATTAAGGCTTCCTTCTTAGCAACCAGGTTTATTGGGAGAGGAAACGACAATTTCAGTTCATAAACAATTACAGAGTTTTGCAATGAAAAATACAAATCAGAACGAATATTAAGTTTAAAATGTACCAGCCAGAGAATAACAAAATAGTAAGTGAAAGACTGTTAAATCATCAAAATTATCTGTAGGAGACAAATTCAATATGTTTGATTCCAAGTTTCGCAAAACTTGGCAAGTAGTCTACTTAATAGCATTCCTTCTGGAATATCTCCACCTCATGCCCCAGTGTAATCTGGTTTAGCCAAAATGTAAAACCTTCATCAGGAGAAACTGCGATATATCAACACTAAGTTATTTGTCCTGAAGTGTAGCAGCTGTGATGCTTCCCTGAAGTTGAAATACTTTTGATAACAATCTTTCTCTGAATAAGATGGATGAGAGAACTGAAACCCTGTCTGCTTTGTCTACATACATTGCATGTAGCAGTAGCCATGACTGTTTCAACTTAAAAAAAAAAAAAAGATAAATAAATAAATAAAAATTGCATTTGGTTGACCTCCCCAGGAGTGTTTTTAAAAACTAGTAAGTTGCTGTGTGACATTTCAGGTCTACTTTCTTGATGGTTTTAGTTAACTAAAATGAAAACTTAACCAAGGAAGGTCATGATGACTATAAATGACTGCCAGTAACAGGTGCATGGAGCCAACATAGAGTCTCTTACAGCTACAAGCTTTTAAGTACATTAAGAATTCTTTAGAAATAAATGTTGCACATCAGTTACAACAATGAGGGTGACTCTGTCAGAGGTGCTGTGTAGCAGGGTAGCAGGCTTGCCACAATATTTTCTTTCAATACTATTTTGATTAGAGTTTTCCCCCAGAAGTAACTGGAAACCTATGAACTGTCTTCATTAATTCATAAAATCAGCTGTATTGATGATGATGGCAAATAACCATAACATTCATTAGTTTAAACAGGCAAACAGTATTTAGCAATATTTTCAAAAGCCATGACTAAATTGTAAAGCATTACTCAAACTGTCCAGCACTCATTCAAGTAGCACCTGCTGCTGACATTTAATATTATCAAGCTAAGAGAAAGATCATGATGAAGGAGAAGAAGAAAGTAATAAAATTTACCAACTTTTTAGACTTACTGCTTTGGAGTATCGTTTCATACAAATGTTGTGCCACCCCACCCCACCCCTCAGATTTTGGGTAAAAAACCCCAACCAAACAACAAACTAGAAAAGTATAGAATTAACTTTTGTTGTACAATACTGAAGGGTAAACTGAAATTGTCAGGAGCTGATGACAATTATAAAGCAAATGGGGAGAGAAAGAATGTATTACGTTGCTTCCCATTTAGAAGGTTATCCACATAAAGAGCTGTCTAGTTCACCTTATCAAAATGCCACTCTTCAGGATGCCAGTAACATAACTATCAGCACAAACTGTACAAACTATGTTGCCGCTTTTTGACTGAGGCATTTCCAAACACAGGTGAACGCTATGTTACATCTATATCTTAAGTTGTTTCACTGCGGATCCTTGTGCAGGTAGAATTTAATAGTGTTTGCTTGCAGAGAAAAAGGAAAAAAGATTATGCTGGAGATGGATGAGCATACTTCAAATTGCTTCAGTCTTGTTTTCTCTCACCAGGATGAGATGCATGAATGAATATTTAGCAGAACAGAAACACAAAAAGATAGGAACACGCTTTTTTGCATAGGTCCACAGTATGTCTCTCTGTAATATCGCTTTGTTCTGTACGTCGGTTTGAGACCATTTTTCCGGTGGTTACATAAGTAAAACAGCTAGATTCAATAAATGCTATTCTACTCTGAAAGATATAAACTCTGTGCATAAATTAGCTTACATAGTTCATTATTTTTGTTCTATCTTCAAAGAGACTTTTGATTGTAATGCTTGCTAAGCTTTTTGCTAGCATCAGGAGAAAGATGTTCAAACCTTTAATATTCAAAATACCATGTTAGTGGAAGAAAGAAAAGATTTTATATAATCTATAAGATATGACTCACTGTAGGGTTACTTGCTGGGAATGATCTAGTAAGAGTGCAAGAATGAAGCACAACACATGTGATACTTTGGTTTCCCTGACTGATTAGAATACTGCTTTCACCCACTGCACAAATGGCCATTTATTATTATTATTATAAAATACGAAGCATATTTACTTTTTAGAAAGACCATGTTGCAATACATGAATCTCTGTAATGGATGTTCTCTACAAGTCAAAATTAATTTCCACATCCTATCTATATAATACTGGTACTGTGATTACATATAATGAGTATGAATGTTCCCTTTTATATATTGCTTCTCTCGAGAGGACACCTCCTGAATATTCACTATGTGACTGCAGGCAAATGTTGAATGGACTACAGAGAGGACTGAGCCCTCTTGCAGAATCTGGAGGTTTCCTGGGTTATGCTCTGCAAGTGTCAGGAGGAAAGCAAACTCTTCAGTTATCAGAACTGCTGAAATGCTTCATGCCACCACCGTCTCACTTGTTTGCAGGTTTACCATACTAGGATCATTTCAATGGTCTTGCATTTGCCCTTCTTTTTTATAAACTTTCTTAGGGATGTTAAAGATTTCATAAAATTTTCAAGATATGTCTCAATTATGATTTGGACTACCAAAAGAAGGTGAGAGGGATTTCTTGCTGTTGTAGTTTGTCAGGATATACTTCTGCCATATCCATGGCATGCTTTCCCAAATCAATAAGGCCCTAGATATAAACTCTATCTCATGGCCAGTCTCCTCAGGGTGCCCAGATCTTTTGACAAGCAATAGTAGTGAACTCCAGGAATGTCAAGTTGCTCTGGTTGCTAGTCTGTAAGGCACAGCAGGCAGAGGGAGACAGACATTCAAGCTGTCACTGGAGATATGTCTTGACCTATCTTTCACACAGACCATAACTCCATGAGTCACTTTTATAGAGGTATTACAGATACTGCTAGAGTTGGATCCTCAAGGCATAGATAGTATTATTGTCTTATATAGCATTTGCTTGTTGGAAGGTCAAGGCTCCAGAAGGGACAGGGGTATCCTGGAAGTTAAGGCCTAGCTCTGTTGGTGGTATTTCCAAGTTCTGGCCTCCTACACCACAGGATGAAGTTCTGCAAGCTTGCCAGATGATAGCTGCTTCATGAAGCAGAGTAAAAACACACAGTCATTCCATACTGACTTGCTAACTGAGAACTTTAAATTAGGTCATAACATTATTTTAATTGACCTGGCAAAAAGTATGTGAACCAGAGGTGACAGGATTACACCTATCATAAGAGGGAGAAGGAAAAAAGTAGTAAATCAAGTTGATTAATATCTTACATGAATATTTATTAATGCAAAAACTGTAAACAGCAGCATCTTATATTATGATTGCTTATATGACTTTGTTGTTGATACAGAAATTTGGTGAATTTACATGACTGGAACAGCAACATCAATAGCACTCCATACCGAGGAAGGATTGGCTAGTGAAAAAGGAGTCATGGCACAGTTTATGACTGATATAAGCACTTTCTTAGAGTTCCCTGAGAAATTGTACCTGCTGAAAGTCTGTGCATGGTAATAAGACAGGAGAAGAACATAGGTACTGAGACTGAGTTCACTGCTAAATGAGAATGTTCACATGGATAAACATTGCAGCACAAGCAAGCTATCAGGCTGTAACAAGGCTTTACCTTCAGTCAGGTTCTACTGTCCATGCTGTTTCTCCTCCCTTCAGAAGTCAGACCACACTACTCCAGCTCCATCTAGACCCCTCTTCTACAATGCTCAGTGCTACTTAACTACTTGGCAGGAATGAGCTACAGCTGCACATCATCCGTGTCAATCAACCCACTGCCTCTGAGGCAAGGCCACAGCTGCATGTTATCAATGCTGATCAACCCACTGCCTGCATTCCTCTACAGATAAGGATTTTTTTGTAAGCAATTAATGGATTTCCCCAAAGCACAGATCTTAGATGCAGTGAAAGTTTTAAACTACCTGGCCAACCACTCAGAAAGAAACACAGTAGAATCCAGATTGACAAGCAAGTTTTGAAATATGTTGGTCATATTTTTTTAAAAAAAAACAGTTAAAGAACAAAATAGATGTCTATAACCTGATGGTTTTCTCTGATTAAGTGGATCCATCTAAAAAAATGAAATTGTCATGCAACTTAGATAGACATTAACAAAGAAAATTCAAGAGTTTAATAAAAGGAGATAGAGACATCAGGAGAATAAAAACATGAGAGGTGTATGTTTCCTTCACGCATCTACTTTACAAAATCTGGCCCATAAGATAAACATTTCAGAAGTGTCTTAATGACTTTATTAATGCCACAAAGGGAGTCAGGCTACTGTTAATTCCACTAAACAAAGGCTGACTCTCAGAGGTTAATGTCTTCTTCCTCCAAATAATGAAGAAAGGTGACACTGGCTGTCCAAGAAAAGAATCAGTCCATTTGCAAATGGCCAGCTGAGAGGCAGTTTGAGGTAGGCTTAATGCCATCAGTCACAGCCTGTACAAGAAAACTCACAGCCAATTGTTTTATTTAAGTTACAAGATGTCTTAGGAAAAATATTTGTGGCTGTTCAAAGTATTTTGAGAAGGATGATTATAGTTTCTATGGCTACAGTTGTGAACAACTGCAAAGAACTAGGGAAATCGTATTTCCTAAACATTCAATATGAGCAGTTTTCTAGAAGTGAGGCAAAAATCTATCACCATTTAAAAGCAAAAGAAAATAGAAAAAAAATACTAACATCCTAACAGATTTCAAATTTTGGCAGGGCAGGAAAAGACAAAGTTTGAAATCCAGAACCCACATCTGATTTTGACAAACTTGTGAGAGCAAGTATTGTTCATATTATATGAGAGATTACTTTAATGGTGGTTTTAGCTGCAGCACAGCCTGCAAAATGTAACTAATTATCTCACACAGCTCTTAGAAGCTCATTTCCCAAAGGAATAGTGACAATAAAACTTTGTCCTTATAGCACTTTGCATTTGTGAGTCTAGAAAAGATTTATAAAATTCACTAATTAAGCCTCACAAACCTCAAGAGAACAAGTAAGGCGATAGTTTACTAATTTTTATGGATGCTGCACACCCAACTACTGTGACTTGCCAAAGGTCACACAAAGTCAGACAGAGAGCTAGAAAGAGATCAAAAGACATGTTTCATTCCTAAAGGCCAATGGCATACGTGTGCCCAACAAACAACACTTTGCTGCTGCAGTTCAGATTGCTGCATGACTGTATCCATTAAAATGTCAGTGTGCAGTCTCTTTTTGTACTTTTCATCTTCCCTTTTTGCTCTTCTTGGAAGTCGTAACTTTCTGTATATTAGGTATAATAAATGAGCATTTTGTAGGGCAGTTAGTATTAGTTTGACATTCTTTGAATATTTCTTCAGTATGTATTTGCAGTATTGTCAGAGAATGTTTCTTGTTAACCATAAGGAGGAAATAAAGGAAGACTTTGTAAAGGGGAATTTGTGAACTTAAAATGCATGCTATATTAAGACAGACGTTCAAGTAACAGGCATGTATGATACAGTAGCAAATGCTTCACATCTCATTCCTACAATCAGGGAAATTTATATTTTCATAGAGCTGCTGGAACAATATGGGGCATCTGTCTGCGTATCACTGAAGAATGCTAGTTAACTCCTAAAATCACTATGTTACTGAATGCCTCAAGGAGTGTTAAGTCCATCACAAACTGACAAATTCTCTAACAGAAATCAATCTGCTTGTCTAGATGAAGCTGCAAAACAAACGGTATCAGCCATTAACCTGACAGACTGGACTGTGGCCAAACAACAGTTAAGCTAAGAAGGCAACATGAACTGGGAAAAACTTTCTGGGTGAAAAAAGACAGGGCTGGGAAGGAAAAACCCTAATGAAAAGCATGGTTTTCAAGTTGTAGGTTCTCAGTTTTGCTTCTGTAAACCACACACACACACACACACACACAAATAAAATTTCACCAGCAGTCACTCAGGTGAATAAAAAATAACAAAGAAAAGCAATGGAACAGAACACAATGCTAAAGAAAGTTTCATCTTAACAGAAGTGATACTTAAGAAAAAAAACAATGTTGATTGCAGGAGTGAGATGAACATACCTTGATTTGAAAGAAAAAGCATGTGCAACAGAATACCTTGAAGTTCCAAGGAATGGTCTGACCAACACGCCCCTAGATTCACACAACTATAAGAAATTGAGGGGAAAATACAGATATATGCAGATGGTTTTATTATTTTCTTTGAATTCCCATCTTTGAGTGAAGAAGGAATAAATTGTCTTCTGTATTGTACAAAGCTAAATGTACATTTTACATGAATGAACTTGAAACTTGTGTGCCCATAGCACTGAAACTGTGGAAACCTTGTAGGTCTTATGCCTGTGAAAGGACTAAAGGAGAGACAGATTATGGCTTTTCTGTGATATCTAATGCAACTTACCGAGACAAAGAAAAATCTGAGACTTAATAAGCTGCAGATCCTATTCTAGAGAAGTGGGTTGAAAAGCTATGTCTATAATGTTAAATAAAAGTATATTACAGATGAATTCCAGACTGGGAGAACAAATGTCAGCAAATGGTCATTTGGCCAAAGGGAAAAATGGTTAGGGCTAGCTTATTCACAAACAGATTTGTTGAGAGGTGGGTTGCCCAAAACAGAGGTAAGGTATGAAGTTAAGAGTTGTGTGCCCAGAGCTTTGGAAGTGTGGGCAGTTAAGCAGTGTGGATAATCCAGAATGATCAAACTTATTCTCTAATCCCTTTTTTTTGGACTCCTGATAGACCCAAACACAGCCACTTGAAAAGCACCATCTCAGAGAGCTTTGTCAAAGCTATGGTAACTGCCCCAAGACATTTTCAAGAATTTGCAGCAAACAACGAAAGGAGAGAACAAGAGAGATCTGCACTGTGCATTTTTTAATGACTGCTTTTAAGCATAGGCCAAATTCCTCAGATTTTTGTCACATTAAAAAAGCATAAAATCACAAGGCCATCTTGCCTGAAGTCAAGAGTTACTCATGTAAACGATTATAGAAACAGAATCCTAAATTATATATTGACCCTTGACCTTTTATCCTGATATTGAGAAGAAAGGTTATTTAGTAGTAGTAGGAAAATGAAAGCAATTTCCTAGTCTCAGTCCCTCATTCCTCTTTATATGTGAATACATTCTCATATAAAGAAAGGCAAACTAAAGTTCTGTAAAGTGGCTGCAAAGAAATTAATCTTAGAGTGAAAGGATGAAAACATGAAGTACTATTAGTAATTTACTTTGCTGTAAGTATGTTAGACATTTCCAAATCTGAAATGCTAACTAGAAGAAAGAGAAAGCAAGTAATCAGCTACTGTCTGTTGACATGACCCCATTTTGTCTGCTCCAGAAAAATTATCTTGACAATTGTGCATAAACCAGTCATACAGTATGAATATCTGGGATTGTATATAAACCTTAATGTGGGGATTTTTGTTTGTAGTTAGATCTAAAACTTTGGTAAGATATCAAAATATAAGTGCTGAACTATTGTGTTATATACAGGAAGCCTCCTGATTTCTGGAGTCAAATAACTTGTGGCCTGCCATTCTAAGGCCTTGATTTGCCTTCTAAAGCACAGGTGCACATTACTGTTATCTTGTAACATCAGCTCCTTGTTTGCATGTGCTTGCGATTTGCGTGTCCTCTAGATGATAGAACAGATACACCTGCTTGCTGAAGGGCTGAATTAAATCATTAGTCAAGGCTTATGTCAGGCTACTTTGGGCCCCAGTGCAGCATTTGATTGTAAGCATCTTGTTCTTTAGTTGCTTCTGCATTTCTGCTGTTATTCTGCCTTTTTCAGCAGAACACCTTCCCTGCAGGGAAGCAGTCATGTCCAGTTTGCTAGGTCACTATCAAGTCGGACAGCAATCATAAATACCTTTAAAGAAACGAATATACAATAACAGAGGCTTCTTTGGGAAATGGAGTTATCTTGGGGACTTAATTTGCAAACTCCGATGTTCTCTTACATGCAGCCATAGTCTTGTGCTTCATTTGTGCAGGATACAGAAATTTAGTATAAAGCGACAGTGAATTCTGGTGCAATTTTATAGTTAATATATTTACATTCCTAAAGCAGACTTCAGAGAAAATACTACTCAGAAGTAGGATGCCAATGCAAGGTTGTGGACCTGTCTCTATTGTCTACAAAGGAAACCAAGAGTAATGACAGAAGACATGCTAAATCTAGCATTATGTCTGTAATAGTATTATGAATAACACCTGAGAACCCGTCCAAAAATTTTGAGACCAAGTCAAGCGCTGATCCATAAAATCTCCCTTAACAGCTCTGCTATACCAATCCCACTCTTTGTAGAAAAGAAAATATTTGTGTAATCCTTCATTTCTTCCAAGAAGACATTAATCCAGGAACTCTAATCTTTGCATACCTTTCTCTTGTTATTCATGGTAATAATTCCTGCTTAAAAAAACAAACAAACAAACAAAAAAAAAAACAAACACAAACACAAAATTAAACATAAAAACACCAAAACCCCAAACCCAAAACCATAACTGATTATATAACAGCTTATATTTTCAGCATTTGTTGAATTAAAAACAAAAAAAACAAAAAAAAAAAAGTGACAGAAGAACTGACAGGAAAAGAGTTAAGTCTCTCACTCTCTAGATTGTGGGGTTTTTTTTATTATTATTTGATCAGCTTCAGAAATGGTGTTTTCCATCATACAAAAGTATTATATCTGTCTGAATTACAGTTACTGATATTTTCTCCCTTAGCCCTTTCCCACACTGTTTTATTTTTCCAAACAAGAGCCTGGCCATTGCATATTTACCTGAAATCTCACTCATCTTACTGCTCAGTGCTAGCTGAGGTAATACCCATCCTCTTCCCTTTCTTGCTCCTCCTCTGATCTTTTCAGTTATAGTGTGGTGCCAGGAAGCACAGGATGTCAGTTTACCGTTTGGAGACCTGCACTCTCTGCAAATGCTCCAGGTCATTCCAATGGGTTCAGCAGTGACTCTGCACTAGTTGTGCTAGTGATCTTTCCACATCCAGAGTGCATGTATGTCTAGCTAAGGCTGCATACTGACCTATACACTAATACTAAAACCAGGAAAACTAAAATATTTATAAAACTGGAATGAACTTTTTAATGTTAACTTAATTAGGGGATGTGAATTCAGGACTGATGATTTAACATGTGTGTAACTGTTACTCAGGCAGATAAACCAGTTTGAATATACACAGCAAAAAGTATGTGTTATGCATAATATGGGAATGCAGCAATACAGCAGTCTCATGTAACTTTAGAAATTCCAGTTTAAAAGAAAGGTTACAACTTACTTAAAGACAGAAATTCCTTGCAGAAGAAGATATATTCAAACATTCAAATATGTTGTTAGTTCACCCAGAATTTTGTTTGTAAGATGTAAACAAAAATAATTTGATTTAATGCTTATTACTTATGCATAAAACATACTGAACTAAATTGAAAAATTATCCCATTATGTTTTCAAATCCAATGCAATTAAGTAAATAAATAGAATTAAAGACTTCTCTGATCTTTCCTTAGTTACCAGAAAGAGGTTGATTAGGTTGTGTAATTACTGTGGTTCCACACTTTCCACACAATGTGAACATTTACATGAAAGTGCATAAATATAGCCTCAGTTGGCAAGACTGGAGGCTAGCAGGAAAACCTGTGTCATCTTGACCTGCCCAACATCACCACTAAGGCTCAGAAAAATTCACGTTACGTACACACCAATCTAATGATTTTGTTGTGGCAGATAGATAGATGAAAATACAGAAAAAGCTAGATAAAATAAACGAAGAGAAAGTCCTTGGCCAGTAAATTATAGAGTTGTAATGCCTAGCTTTACTTTTATTACAAGGTAGAGTATAGTTTAACTCATTTGGCATGTTTGGAAGGTACTGTTCCCTTGAGAAAATGTTATTTAAGAAAAACTACTTCCAAGATGCCTCACCCTTGATTTTGCACACCTGTGATGATGTCATTACCATTTTTGCGTGCCGTACAAAGGAGAGCTGATGACATACATTGCAAAGTTACCTGCCTGAAAGAGGGTGTTTAGAAATTTACTCTGTGCAGCCTGGCATATCTCACTAAATGTAGCATGGAATATGTGTGTCTCATTTATATGAGTCACATGTGAGAGTTTCCAGCTGCTAACATGCTGTGTTCAGTCTGAAATGCAAGTCAAAGAGACTTAAAATGACTGCTCACCTATCTGAACTTTTAGTCAGAATTGAATGTTGTGATTTCCATAGGATTTCTGATACCCGTTTGAGAATAGAAGGTACGATATGTCCTCGTGTCTCTCCCTGTGATTTCTAAGGAAATACATCTAGTATTGAACTGTTAGTTCATGGTCCCATGGAAGGGAGGAATTCCTGATCTGGAAAAGCTTCATCCAGCTAACAGGACAGAAGCTAAACTTTGCTTTACTTATGGGAGTTAGTTCTTGGAGCAGGGTGTAAGGGTCTATGAAATGTATATATTTTTCCTATGAAAAACTATAATAATCTTAAGCAAATATGAGACACCTCGCAGTTGCATGCCTGTTCTATCAGTCACAGCTTGTTGCAAGAAACAGTAATGTAAAGGAAACATCTGTTCGATGGTGGACAAGCTGTCTACTCCGTCACCTGAAGTACATCAATCTGACGTGTGCCAGGATTTTAAAAGACGTTTGTGTGTTTCAGTTCTGCACCATCAGTTTTGAAAAAAGGGATACAAATGAAAGTCTTCAGGATATTTTGATACAGTGATATCTACCAAAAACTTTAACTAATTGAGTTTATTCCAGATATTGCAAGGTTTTATATACTCATAAAATAGCACGGTTCCTAATAGAATGATGCCTAAGGCAAGAATTCCAGATCACAAACATTGTGTGGATACATTGAGCTATAATGGGAAATCCTAAGAAACATTTCTTTCTGGCCACATAAAGAAAAAGGAAGCACTGAAAAATCTGAAAACTTGAAGACTTTAGATTTGGCTCTATCTTGCAATGTGTTTCAAACAGGTCAATGAAAGAACCAGCACACTCCGAAAGACTAAAGAAGATTCATTGTTTTACTAACAGAATTCAGCTTTGTTGTGGAAACTGTTGCATTTTTCTCTCCAATCTGTAAGGGTATCTTACTTCTTGAGCAGGTCAGTGTGCTCCAGAAACCTTCCTTGGGTATAACTGAGCTTCAGCTCCAGAGAGCTATTTTTACTTTGATGAATATGTAAAACTAATACTATTGTTTCATTTAATTTATATTTGTACTTCCAAATATAGCACAAGTTGTTAAGCCATAAATAGTCATCCAGTGCTCACCATACCTTTCCCACTAGGAAGTTATGATCTTTCTTGGATATCTGTATTTCTTTTAACTTATTTTGATGTCTGTAGGATTTATAATCTGGATTTTACAGCTGGGTTAGTATTTTTCATAGTCTAAAATTAGATCACAGCAAGCTGATTTGTTTGTCATACTAACACTTTGTATGTAGGATTTCCATGAATTACCCAACTGCATATTATAGCTACTTAAACTTCTCTCCAGGAGTTCAAGCATTGCTTTTAAGTATGGAAGAGATCTGGAAAACGTTTTATACACCAAAATTTCCCTGAAATCCACTCAGCCATCTCTGTTGCATTGCTTTATCTTTATAGATGTGAATTGAATGACACAAATGTGAATTCTTTTGCTCATGTAGGTTCTCAGCAGGCCCTCAAAGATATGGTTCATTTTTATTGACTGTTGTTCCAAATAATAGGGAAGGGAAAGAACTCCTGTTATGGATAGAATGTAAATTAATAGTTCCAATTATCAGACAAGAACAGCTTTCTGGTATTCAATGGTATATCCTCTGGATTCTTGTCTTGGCCTGTCTAGAAGAATGCTATGGGACCTATTTTTATAGCTTCATCTTTGCTTAAATCCTTGTTACTAGTGGAACATATGCTGATTGTACCACATAGACATGATGCTTTTACTAAACCTGTAGCCTTTCTGAATGCTAAGTCTGCAGGAGAACAGAAAAATGGTTTTCTAATAATTTTGTCTTATGACCATCATAAAAAAGCATGTAGCTTTGTGGTAATTTATGATGGTACATCTGCTGAGCTATAGGAGCTTGGAAAAATCTATCCTGCTAATGGTGTCTTAAACTAAAATTGTTATGCATTCATTAAGTTGCAATAAACAGAAGAAGAGCTAATGCATTAAAGTTAATAGGGCTTCTGGAGATATTTACAGTGAATAACAGTATGAATAGTACTCAGATAGATATGAATCTCACTGGGAAATCCATTTCAGTATAAAGCTTGTAAAAAGTGGAGAGTGAGAAAGCAACAGATTGGAGCTCATAGAAGGCAACTGAAGAAATGTGTCACTTGACAATGAACTAATTTCTGAATACATCCATTACTTCTTAAAGCGATTTATGTATATATAATTACAGTATATAATATGCTGTATATTCCTTTTATTCTTCAGGTGGTGCTATTTCTGCCACTTTTGAAAACTCTCGCTAAACAACCTAATATCAAAAAGAATGTTTCGGTGATATGGGAAAAAATAAACCTAAAATGGATGTGGTTTAGGATGTCCATATTTTTGTAACAAAGCTGTAGACTGTAACCGCTGTAAGTAATTAACAGGAGATGGTAATAAAACCCCCTTCACAAATCATGTGTCATTAGGCCTATTAAAGGCTTTTTAGATTCTCTTTCATGTGTAGTATTGAATGAGTATTTAACACTTGAATTTCTCATCAATCTAAACTAGAAATAATTGACAGCACTGTTTTCAGTTATTTTGCGGAAAGTGTTCACTAAGGACATATAGTCCATTAATTAATGTTTGCACATATATCTTATTTGCCTAGCCAGCTCTCTACATTAAGAAGTTTCTGCTTCTATATATCAGTTTTGGTTCTGCAAATTATTTTCTCTCTCTCTTTCTCTCTCTCTCTCTCTCTCTTTCTCATTAACATTTCCATTATATTTTCAGTACAAAACAATGTTTGATAAATGAAGGATATGCCTTTTGCCCACCTATTCCATTCTTAAGCTTGATGTCCCTATGATACACAGTACTATAAGTTTTCCTGAACTTTGTCCAAAAGAACCCAATATGTGGGATTTAAGACAAGCATTCTCTTCTAATTTTCAATGTTGAAGCAGGTCAGATAATGCATGTAAAAGCTAAAGCAATAGTCTGGTATAGTGATGTCATGCTTTAACCCCAGCCAGTGACTAAGAACTGCACAGCTGCTCACTCACTCCCCCCCTCCCTTGGTAGGATGGGAAGGAGAATTGGGGAAAAAGGAAAAACTAATGGATTAAAATAGGAAAAATTTAATAATTGAAATAAAATGAAATATAATAAGAATAATAATGAAAACAAGTGTAATGAAAAAGAGAGAAGAGGAGAGAGGAATAAAATCCAAAAGAAAAAAAAAAAACAACCAACCAACCAACAAGTGATGCACAGTACAGTTGCTCACAACCTGCTGACAGATGCCCAGCCAGTCCCCAGGCAGAGATTTCCAAGCTCCGGCCAACTGCCCCCATATACTCAGCAAGACAGTCTATGGTATGGAATATCCCTTTGGTTGGCTCAGGTCAGCTGTCTTGGCAGCATCCCCTCCCAATTTCTTGTGCCCCTCCAGCTTTCTCACTGGCAGGGCCTGAGAAACTTAAAAAGGTCAGTGGATTATCAATCAACATTATTCTCATTCTAAATCCAACCCACAGCTTTGTAGCAGTTACTGAAAACAAAATTAACTCTATCCCAACCGAAACCAGGACAATTGATATAACAGACAAGAACTCCTGTAGGGAGTGAGTTGATATGCAAGGGAAGTACAGTTGAAAATAACATCAAGACAAAAGGCTTGAAGACACTAGACAAGATTAGATATTAGATAAAATGGGTGAATTTGTACACATATGGAAAATAAACACTATGGATGCAGTTACATTCTCCAGCTATATTCAGACAATGTTTGCCTAAGAATCACACATCTCTGTGACAGATCTTTCTGTGTCTCCACAGTATACCTACGTGATTTACAACTGCATTACAAAAGCCTCTATAAAAAGTCATTCAATTAAGACTTTAAATATGTGGTTTCTTTTTTGTAGTATGACATTGTTCCTTTTAAAAAAGCAGATATTTCAAACATATTGTACAACACCACCAAGAAAGAATTGTTTAAAGCTGTGTTCATGTCCACACTGCTCTGAAATATTGCCCAGATGAGTAGCTACTGGAAATTCTTAAATATAAGCTATCATAAACAATGCATCTATTATTAAAGCATACATAATTTTTTAGCCAGGACACCCTGTCATGTGCTAATCACACTGCTCTAAGCACCTTACTTAATACCCCACTATAGGACGTTACCTATTAAAATCTAGTGTGACATTCAGAATCTGGAGGACAAAAGGAAACACAATTTATATGTAAAATCAAGAATGTATTGTTAATATAAATGAAATTGGAACAATCTAATAAAAAATAAAAACAATTAGTCCAGATCTCATGGTTGTGGAAAAAGAGAGAAGCAAAAAATGCAGTAAGGAGTGCTGTTGCAGAAAAGGTCTCAATAATGAAACAGTGAAAATGGTTACACACAGTTCATACTTATTTATCTCATTCTCTGCTGTTGTGCTCAGCTTTCCCCAGCCCTTCAGAGTCCTACGGTTCCTGGTGTCATTCTGAGCAGCACATTACAGCAAGTCACCAGTCTCAGGTGTCTGGAGTGTAATGTTGATTCTCTTTCTCCTCTAAGGTCTCTAAGGTCCACTTGAGACTATTTTTTTAAAATGTTTTCTACCCTGCTTTTAGACCTTGCTCTTTGCTGATCTTCATCTGCACATTACATCCACATTTTAAAATATGGAATGTCTCACTATGCTTGATATTTGCTCTTTGCTGTCTTTGGTACATCTAATACTGGGTTTGCCCATTTCTCAGATCTGCATTTCTCTAACTGATTATAGATCATTTGTTTACAGCTCTTGGGTCTCCAGTGCCATCCATCCCATGTCCCTTTTCTTATCAACTCATGCCAGCAATCCTCTACACGGCATCCTCTGTCTCCACTTGTGAGGCCTCTGCTGCCATACCATGTCTGTATTACTCTGTACTACACCATTATCCTAAGGTCATAAATACTTAATTCTACATGGGGCAACTACTATGTGCTATCTATATAAAAATTCTGGTTATACCACATACTTCATTAAAGATAAGCTGAAGTATGACAAAATAATTCAAAATTCCTCCTTCCATTAGCTGTTGCAGATCAGTCAACTAAAACAAAGCTTTAGCCAGGCCAAGACAAGTTCAAACAAAACCTGTCAAGTTTAAAGGCCCTGCAAAGTATGACAACTGTGATATACACTTATCATATAATCTTCACAAATTTCTTCAATACATTTTTACTTAAAACTGTATTTCATGTCTGTGACATTTCCCTTCTTCAGAGATAGCTTTTTTTTTTTTTCTTTTTCAAAGTGAAAAAGAAATAAAATGGATTTATGGTTTCTGTATGAAAAAAAAAGTAGTTCAAAAATCATATTCTACAGGCTGGCAATGATTTCTGTTTAAATTATAAAAATAGTGTCATATTAGCCTTTCATGCTGCAGCAATTTCTGCTGTTTACATGATCTGCCATTTGGGTTAGGGGCCATAAAGTAAATGATTGCTCATACTATCATACACAGGTGTAGACTGCCTGTCTTCATCTATGTGTATGCTGAAATTATCTAAGAAATTGGATGAATGAAAAATTTACCTTATAAAATGTTGTGATCCATGTGTCCAAATCTCTTTCATCAGTGTAAGAAATAGCTAAATAACTCTTATTTTCTAAAAAACAGAACTGAATTCACAAATATTTGGTGAATGGTTTAAAATGTGATACATAAAATAGGCTTTCAAACTTGTCTAGTGGTAATTTCAATTAACTAGTAAGATCTATAATTACTAGAGCCATGTAACTGTGAGTTTTCAAAATATCTGTTTTCACACGTGAATATTTGGAGCATTTCTCTGAGAATGTAGAATCATAGAACAGGTTGGGTTGGAAGGCACCTTTAAAGGTCATCTAGCCCAACTCCCCAGCAAGGATCAGGGACATCTTCAACTAGATCAGGTTGCTCAGAGCCCCATCCAATCTGACCTTGAATGTTTGCAGGAATGGGGCATCTACTATAAAAAAATTTCTTCCTTATACCTAGTCTGAATCTACCCTTTTCCAGTTTAAAACTATTCCCTCTGTCCTACCTGGGTCACTTTGTCATATTGCTGATGATTTGTTGCCCTGGACTTTCAAGCAGTTTTACCAGTTTTGTTCCTCAAAGTTGAAGGCCACTTCTCCCCCATCTCACTCCCCCTTTAATTTAGGTGTGTCTGTATTTTGCAACCAAAGTAGTGTGCTTTAGCCTTTGTGACTTTTACCTGTACAGTTTCTCATGTCACAACCCACATTTATAACAATTTTTTTGCAACACACGAATTTTCAGTATCCTAATGAAGGACACATGTTCACTCAGATTGTGAATGAAAAAATGCTTGTATGACAGGTAATAGTAACATACATTGCATGATGCTCAAAACATCAACACAAGTTACTGCAGTTACTTATAAGCCTTATTTATAATTATATCCCATCAGCTTGCTTTGTCCATGAACCTGCATGCTTCTCAGAAACTCATTTATTCAGTGAATAATGAAAATTATTTTTTTGTTGAACCTTGTTCTTTTTTTTTTCTCCCTACCAAAAAACCCCAAACCCAAACAAAAAGCACTTTTTTTTTTTAGCATGAAAGTTATACATAGGAAACAGATATATTTAATGAAAGTACTACCATCATGAAACTTGATGTCAAGCAGCCCAAGCAAATAATTATCTCCCAAATTATCTCATTTATAATAAGTAGGACACTTAACTGTGCATTAGTATTTCTTTAAATTGAGTTAATGTAGCTTATTTAAAAATCATATGAAGTAGACAGTATTATAATACATATCAATCTCTTTAACACTTTAGTCGTGTATGAAGCTCCTCTTTTCGAGGAAGTAGAAAGATATCCACAGAAATGCCCAAATTTGTCCCCTGAATGGAGGTTTGCACATTCTCTGCCTTGTATCTCTTCTACGGCACCTCAAAGTTTGCAGTTTGTGGAGCCCTGAAAATTTCTTTCTCTTGGAGGAACACCAGTAGTCCTCTTCTTCTTTGGTCCCAGCCAGATGTAACAATTTCTCTGTAAGGCTGAACTGAGGTCTGCTGAATGTAAAGACACTCATGGCTCCCTGTAGTGCATGTCCCTGAGAATGCTGCTAGCCCAGCATGTGCATAATCTCTCTGTCCTTTCTACTGCACTATAGTCCATTGGGTCATTAATCCTCATGTTTAGATGAGCAATACCCAGCAGAATGAAATTACTTCATCGCAGCACTTCATCGCAGCTGTATGTGTCTTTTTCTTTAGCAGGAGTCAGCACCAAGTGGGTACTGCTGTATTTAGTAGGCATAGTAGGCATTGCCGCTGGGCTGGAGCCAGAGCTGGCTGAGCTGATGGTTGCAGGACTGCAGCAGACCTGGGACATCTAACCCAAAGTTCCTCCTACCTTTTTTTTTTTTTTTTTTTTTTTTTCTTTCTGTGTTCCATTGCTAATAAATAAATAGGTGAATGTCATAAAAAATGGTGATGGTTCTGACAGAGTACAGTGATGGGTGTTTAGATTAATGAAATTATAACCTATCAATAACCAGCAGGAAATCAAACTCTAGTGAAGTTACTGGTGTATTTTTCTTTCTTTTTTAAATTTAATTTAGCTTCCTTAGAAAAGTTTCATTAACCAGAGACCAAATATTGTATGTGCAGTAACTTTGATTTTTGCCCTTTGTAGATGTGTTTCACAAACTTAACATAGGCACATGAGTTAAACCTATTTCATTTCTAAGTCTTGTCTGTTTCAGTTGTGTGCAAAACATCCTTATTAATCCATTACTCTTTCTGGTTTTCATCCAAACCTGCACTGAATCTATGTAGTTTTTTTTTAATTAATCTTTAAATTTTCCTTGGTATGTAACACCACTCTTCCTTTCCTCCCTTATTATTTTGTGCTATAAGAAGCACCTGCAGCAAGCATTATAAATTCATTGAATCCTCAGGAGCCAGGCATATTTAAAAAAAAATACCTGCAGTGTCATAATTTTCTATAGCTTGTTACTTTAATTCAAATCCTTTTTCCTTTTTTGACCTAATCCAGAATGTTTCCAAATTCCCTTTTTCAAGGAAATTTAGCCAGTGGACAGACATGCATGACAAGGCAGTGACAGTTTTGGAAGAAGCTGTCTGTGTGCGCATGTATGCACATGTGTGCATCTGATGTAAAAGTGGAGAATAAGCAGAAGCTGAGAGTCACTATAGCAATGTTACAAGCTTGACTGTTGACCTGATTGGCATGACAGAGACCTGTGATAATACTCATGGCAGCAATATTGATACATATTTATTATATATTTTTTTCCAGTAGAAACACATAGAGAGAAAAGAGAGGCAGTGTTCCCCTATATGTAAAAGATGCATCTTGATGTTCTTTTTATAAAGTGCACAGGAAAATATATCGGTTGAAAGACTCTATCAATAATAAAATAGATATAAGCAAACATTTATTTAATTATAATGGACTTTATATTAGACATACCTACCAAGAAACTTAATGAGGGCTTTTTGTGACTAGTGAGTAGGGCTGTTAAAAGCAAGAGACTTAGTGGCGATAGGAAACATTTTATGAGAAACCTGTGTTATATAAATTAAATTATTTTAATCTGTGAAAATTTTAAAGCAACCTCCTGAATTTTGTTGTGAAGAAAGCAATCAGAGGGAAAGTGCTTCTAAACTTTGTAATCACAGAGAGGAATTTGTGGAGAGTGTGAGGGTATAAGGCAGCTTGGGTAAGGCGATCAGGAACTGGGTAAGTTCATGATTGTTATGGAAAAAAGGGCGAAGAGCAACAAAGTAATGACACTGAACTTCTCTATGGCATCCTTTTAATAAATACAGAGTCCAGGTCTTATCAGAAGAAAGTCTGAAAGACTGAAGTAGTGAAGCAAATCCGCAAAAACAAGATTATCCTTATGCAGAGAAATAATAGGATGTGCAGTAAAAACCAGCTTGCTGGTCCATGAGCTATTCTTCATTGATCTCAACCACAAAAAGAAAGTGCGCAGAATGTGGAAATGGGCATAGTTCATTACAGTAAGTATAAAAGTATGAAGTATATGTGGGCAGAAACAGTAAGAATACGGCATAAAATCAGAAAGAACTAGCAAGGAATATCAAGTGTAAAAAGAAGTAATTCCATATGTATATAAGGATTAAGAGAAGGAACAAAGAAAATGGCAGTTTGCAATTCAGCAGAAAGGAAAAGCAACAACAAATTGCTCTGTAAAATCTTAAATATTTAACCTTTTCTTATTCAAATGAAAAAAAGAGAGGTTTCAGGAGATGGCAAGTAACTAGCACAATCTGAAAATAATGAGCGGAATAATGGAAGTAAGAATCAGCATGTACGCTTGCCTCAATTTTACGCATCCCCAGGCATCCACTTATGGCCACTGTTACTGGATTAAATGGACTTTTGTCCTGTCCCAGTGTGACCATTCCTCTAGTAAAGCAGATACATATGCAAGTGCAGTAGTTCTTCAGAAAGAACTAGAAGGATCAAAAGCCAAACAGAGTTAACTGATGTCATACATGCAGGAGATAGACTTTAAACTGCCATGTGTGTACACTAACACTGTTTGCTAGGTGGGAACTAAACCTTTGCTTCTGATACAAGGGCTCAGCCTGGAGTACTGTGACATGCTTAGCTAAGAAGGGATTAGAAAACCACAACAGCAAAAACAAACAAGCAAGGAAGCACAGGGAGAATGGTAGAAAGATTGCTTATTTGGATTGCTTATTCTAAAGTAGGTAAAACTTAAAGAAGAAAGGATAGAGCAGTTGGTTTTGGCGGTTTTTTTCTCTGTAAGTAAATAAAAGGTAATTGCAAAGAAGAAATAAAATAAAATGTTCACCAAGAACAGCATAAGAAATAGGAGGAATACATTGGAACAGATGAGATTTGGGGTAGACATTACGGAAAAAAAATATAAATACTTACTGGAAAAAATTGCTGTGGGACATTGCTAAACATATATTGATTACAAAACCTGTCAGGAATGGTTAGGGGCAGTTGAAATTGCTTCAGAAGTGGGGGACTAGTCTAGATGAATCACAGAGGTCCCTTCTAACCTTTTTTTTTTCTGATTTTCTAACCATCTTCCTTTGATGTAACTCCAAATGTTGACAGTATAAAGGGAGGGGTCTACAAAAAATTGTTGTACCTGCGTAGTATAAAGAAGTACAGCATATGCATGCTGATAAACTCTACAGAAATTATATGTAGATTGTATGGGTTAATTTTACGTAATGCTTTAATAAGTAAAAATACAAGCAACAAACTGCTTAGATCAAATGAAGTTATGATACAATCTATTACTGTATTTATACATGCCATCACTCACAGAAATGTAACCCTGACCAGTTGTGCATCAATTCTTTACATAGCTGTATAAAAAATACCTGAAGAGTCATAACTATTTTACAGTTTCACTGTACCTATTGCTAATAAAAGGTGTAAGACACAGGACTGTTCTGAAAAATCTTTAAGAAAGTTTTCTCTCCACATGTGGCATATTTTAATATTATCTGTTATGGATTTATTGTTTTGCTACATTTGCTACATAAAAAAGTGCATTAAAAAGTGCTTAGTAGAAATGTTATTCTCCTATCATTAACAATGCAGTTAGGGTTCTAACTTCTATGTCTTCTGAGGGAAAAAAACCACTACCCTCTAATGAACTGCTGAAGAAGAAAACAGAATTATGTGATTTCTCAAACACTGAATGTGGTTAATTTTCAAGACCAAAACTGAAATAAAACTGAAGGGATGGGTCAAATGGATGCAATTTTGCACCTTTGCTAAATAGAGAAAGTACTGATATTGTCCTTTAGTGGTATTTTCAAGCATACCATAAAAATCAAATAGTCAAGCAGGAAGAGGAAGCTTCTCCATACAAGATGAAGTCAGAACAAACCCATTCTTGCAATAATGCAAAATCAAGTTAAGAGCAAGTCTTACTTATTCTTCCCCTTTCATTACTAATAGAATGAATAACTTCTTCCTTCTATTATTTCACAGTTTATTGTACAGAAACTAGTCCTATATATTTAATAAATGTTGTAATTAATCTTCATCATGTAATTAAGTCTTTGGATCTATGAATTAAATTGTAATTACACATAAGAAAAAGCATAACTTATGTGCAATTGCATTATGAAGTCTGTGTACCTTGTTCAGAGTTACTGTCAATGTACTATAAAAAATGATAGGGATATCAAAATAAACATATCTGGAAGCATTCAATAAAAGCACTGTTTTTTTCAAAGCATATTAAAACCTCATATATCATCTCTATTTTAAACAACTGTCTTAATTATTTCCTTCATTATTTCCACTATGCCATCTTTAAAATTTAAAATAAATCTGTGTGTTTACATGTATGTCCTTGTGAACATATACTTTTGTGTATTATACAGTAGAAAGAATTTTTTCCCTTTCATTAAATGCAACTTTTACCCTAAGAAGAGAGAGACTGGAACTTGTACTCTCACGCTACTTTAAAAGGAATGGGTGGAAGAAAATATTTGATTTAATCATGAGAGGGAAATAAGGCAGACACTTTTCTTTGCCACTGTTTCATCATTATTTTTGCATTATTTTATGCAAAATTCTTATGTCAGCAGTATCAAAAGCCATAATTGGGAAGGCACCCCCACCATGCTGCCCAGGATGTTACTGCATGGGCAACACATCACCTTCACTATTCAAATCACATAGTGGTTGTATTTGCATAGGCTTATTCTTACTTTGTAAACCAGTTCTACATTCAGGCAGTTTCAAAGATAGTGGTTTTGTTATAGGCATCACTAAGTGCACAAGATTTAGATTTGATATACATGGAAAAATACAAATAAGCAAAAGACTTGTGGGAAAGCTGTCATACTTCAAAATATTTCTGAATTTCCTTTGAAAATTTGTGCAGCTATCTACATCTGTTTTATCTTCATGGAAAGAAAAAATCTCAGATTATTAAGGGAAAAGTATTTTATTATTTATTCTCTCTTATTATGGAAGATGCCTGGCACCATATCTCATATAGTAAGCACTGAAGAATTATCTAGGTACCGCTGAGGAGTTTCTAATATTTCTTTAGTTCAGTGTCTGTATTAATAGAAAATAGGATTCTAAACTAGGCTATCCAGAATATATAATTTATTTCATTAATTACATGTTTCTATATATGGAAATTAATTTCTAAAATAACCTCTTCCTTTACAACAAATAACTGCAAAACCCAGGCACAACTTAAATTCGGTTTGGCTCAAAGTATAAAACACTGAATATTATATAATGATGTTCTACAGACTTCCTAGAAATAAAACAGGAAATATAAATGGAAGTGAAGGATAAGTCATTTAGTCTTGTAAACCTAAAGCCTATGTAAACATTGGCCATATATTTGAGTAATACTTTTAAGGGATGAAATGCAAACTAAATTATATTTCTTTATTTAAATGTGGTAATGTGAATGGAATGATTGCGAACTGTAAGAGCTCTTTCATTGAAGTTTTATGGTGCAGTAATATTACAGCCTGCTTTTTTCTTATTTCCCACATAAAATTTTCAAACTTGACTGATTTTTCAAAGTAGTCAGCAAAACTTCCCTGAAATTAAAAGGCATTTTAATGGTCTGTATGTGATTTGCTGATGGGTGAACTATTTGATTTTAATTTTAAACATTCAGCTTTAAAGAATTTTGGTGATCTATTAAAAAAAATAAAGAAGTATTATCTACCCATGAAACTTTTACTCCTAAGTTACTAAGATATTTCTGAGTATCCTGTCCTTTAATATAAAGATGTTTTTAAGAAAATTACTTTGGCTGACCTTTTTAATAGAAGCCAAAACCAAACAGTTGCATAGAATGATATATCTACCTCACCAGTACTTTAATCAATTACTGTGATTAAAGGATTCTTACTCATAGTGGCACTTTCTTTGAGTAATAGTAAGACCTTCACAGAGTCACAGAAGAGTTGAGAATGAAAGGGGACTCCAGAGGTGATCTGATTCAGTTCCACTGGCTGGGTCATCTAAAGCTAGTTGCCCAGGACCATGTCCAGGAGGCTTTTAAATATTTCCGAGAATGGACACTCCACCATGTCTGTGAGCAACCTGTGCCAGTGCTCAGTCACCCTCACAGTAAAAAAGTGTTTCCTGATGTTCAGAGGGAACCTCCTGAGTTTCAGTTTGGGCCCATGGCCTCTGGTCCTAGCACTGGGCATCACTGAAGGGAGCCTGGCTTTGTCCTCTTTGCACCCTCCTTCCACGTATTTATAGACATTGGTAAGATCCCCTGTCCTTCTCTTCTCCAGGCTGAACAGCCCCAGCTCTCTCAGCCTCTCCTCACAGGAGAGATGCCCCAGGCCCTTCATCACCTTTACGGCACGGCACGTTGTAGAACTCTCTCGAGCCTGCCCATGTCTCTCCTACTGGGGAGCCCAGCACTGGACACAGCCCTTCAGCTGTGGCCTCACCGGTGCTGAGCAGAGGGGAAGGATCGCCCCCCATCAGCCGCCAGCCACGCTTTGCCTGGTGCAGCCCAGGATATCATTGGGCACCTTTGGTGTAAGGGCCCATCGCTGGCTCACGTTCAACCTGGTGTCTATCAGGGCCCCTGGGTCCTTCTCTTCCAAACTGCTTTCCAGATGGATGCTCCCTGGCATAAAGGGTAATGGTACAGTAATTGAAAGTCTACATTTCTCAGACTTTCTGAGAATTCAGTAAGAACATTCAGATAGATATTCAAACTTAATCCTAGAATAAACACATGTGTACAGAATACTTTGCTGTCAGAGATCAAAAGCATCAGGGTTTTGTGCAATGGGATTTAAATAGGGCAGAAAGGAGTTTTTCACTGTGATATTAAAGTTTCTGCTTTGATTCTACCACATTTTTGTTGGTTTTTCTTTTCTCAATTGCATGAAAACCCAAAGATAATATCAATTTCTAATAGATTTTCAATCTTCTATTTGTCTGAACAGTGCAACTTCCTGTACATCACACAGAATAATAAATGGGTGTGCTGGAAAATCTATGGCAATAATAGAATCCCTGAAGGATTTGGAGTTGTACTTGATGATCCTTATGGGTCCCTTCCAATCTGAGAGTCTGCGTTTCTTTGATTCTATGCCTTAACATATTGTGAACATTAAAACCTTATCAAAACTGGCATAGATTATTCCGGTTTGATTGGGATGCACTTCTGTACTATGTGTTGGTGTACAACTGTGTCTGGGTGTTTCATGGTTCCGCTTTTTCCTCCTGCTGGCCAGTTATCAGCTGGAAATCAAATGACAAGGTCTGAAATTTGATCATGCTCCTTCGTCCTTTCCCCAGTGTTATCTGTGGCTACTGCTTCTCCTATTTTGTTTACATCAGCTTATTTGGTGACCTTAAGTGAGGAGAAAGTATCCTGAAGAGCCTCAGGAGACATAGCTTGAGGAAGGTAAAAACAATAAAGAGGTAATGGAACCTGTGTTTTAGCACTGAGTATCAGAATGTGACACTGTAGAGGATTGCTAAGTCTAAGGTCGGTATGATGTGGTTGGTGAGCTGGAGTAAAAGTGAGTTCAGTGTCCATCTACTCTGCATGTTCCTGCTGTAGTGTTTCTCTGAGACATGTACATACACACATACAACTTTTTCTTATTCAGAAAATCCTTTAGTAGCAAAGTTATTGACTGATGTTCACATTACCAAAAGCCAAGTATTTTTACATATAAGATATGACATTTACTAGTAAGTGCAAAATATTCCCCTGAATAAGTTAAGCTAAACTATACCTGTCAAAGTGAACAAATGAAATGCCGTTCACAATGCCTTATTCTGGTATTTCTTATTGTGTGTTTACTTCATCTGTAATTCAGAAGACTGACTAATCTGTGCTAGGCTCACTGTGATTTGAGAGAATGAGCAAAAATGTCTAGTAGCTGACTCCAGAAGTTGTTAATTTTGCGGATAGTGGCCCATGTACCAATTAGAAAAAAACAATGATGTGTAAAGAAACTCTACACTTTTACCTGAATGATTGTGTTGTCTGCAGGACTTTGGTCTTCTGAAGTTATTACAAGGTATAACAATAAAATTTTATTTGAAAACACTCTCCACATTTGGTACACATATGGCTTTAAAAGTAAAACATCTGAATACTGGTCAGTATCTCTGTCAGCTGCTGAGCCCACAGACAGGAAAACTGAGGCAAGGAGTGAGCAGGTCATTGTCCTGGTTTCATCTGGGATAGAGTTCATTTTCTGCTCGGTAGCTGGTACAGTGCTGAGCTTTGCATTTAATATAAGAATAATGTTGATAATGCATGGACGTTTTAGCTGTTGCTAAGTAGCACTTACTCTTTGTCAAGCACTTTTCAGTTTCCCATGCCCTGTCAGACAGCAGGTGCACAAGAAGCTGGGAGGGAGCAGAGCCAAGAGCTGACCCAAACTAGCCAAAAGGACACTCCATACCATAGAACATCGTGCTGAGTATATAAACTGGGGGTGTTGGCTAGGGACTGCCTGTCAGTGCTCGGGGACTGGCTGGGTATCAGCCAGCAGGTGGTGAGTGATTGTACTGTGTATCACTTGTGGTTTTTTTCCCCTTGGGTTTTATTCCTCTCTCACCCTCTCCTCTTCATTACAATTATTGTTGCTGTGGGTTTTTGTCTTACTTTATTTCAGTTATTAAACTGTTCTTATCTCAACCCGCAGGTTTTAACTTTTTCCAGTTCTCCTCCCCATACCACCAGGGTGGGGAGTTGTGTGGGGGGGGGTGTGTGGGCAGCCCAATATTTGCTCTCCAAAAGGACTGTTGCGGTTTAACCCTAGCTGGCAACTAAAAGTATCACTCCCACACCCTTTGTGGGACGGGAAGAGAATCAGAAGGGTAAAATTGAGAAAACTTGTGAGTTGAGAGTTTAATAAGTAAACGGTTTAGTAAGTAAACAATTTAATAAGTAAAGCAAAAGCTGTGCACAGAAGCAAGACAGAACAAGGAATTCATTCACCACTCCCCATGGGCAGGCAGGTGCTCAGCCACCCCTGGGACAGCAGGGCTCCATCACGCATAAGAGGGACTTGGGAAGACAAACGCCATCACTCTGAACATCCCCTCTTCCTCCTCCTTCCCTCTGGTTTTATTGCTGAACATAACACCATACCATATGGAACAACCCTTTGGTCAGTGGGGGTCAGCCGTCCCAGCTGTGTCCCCTCCTATCTCCCTGTGCACCCCTTGCCCTCTTGGTGGTGGTGGTGGTGGGGGGGGGGGAAGCGTGAGGGGCAGCAAAGGTCTCGGCTTTGTGCAAGTTCTGCTCAGCAACAGCTAAAGCATCCCTGTGTTACCAACACTGTTTCCTCCACAAATCCAAAACATAGTCCCATAGCAGCTACTATGAAGAAAATTAACTTTAACTGAGCCAAAACCAGCACAGTAAATTATCCAGATTACTGATAGCCTGTGGAGAAAGGCATTGAGCCCAAGCTGCTCTGGTTTCTGCAAGTACTGCCCTGTACTTTTTGCTTCTGTATTACAAATCTGTGTTTTCAGCAGTGTGGTGGGTTGGAGGAAACACTCATTATGGAAAAATAATGGTATTAGATTAAAACTACTTAAAGTTTTCCTGATAGTGACATTCTGAAGGTATCTAATCCTTCAAGCTGGTATCTTGTGTAGCACTGATTTTGATGCAATTTCAGACTCCATTGTAAACTGAAAAGAATATTACTGTTTCAAAATAGTACTTTCCGGAATAAGTATCACCATGTTTAAACAAAAAGTAAATTTCATACCATCAATTTAAAATGATGATGATTGCAGACATTTTAAATCTAATTCCCTCTATGTTTTTTGCTCTATCTGAATTACATGGAATATTTTTGTTGTTCTTGGTGGCTTATTTTTCTTGCTTACAAAATGCCTGGATATTTTACTTTGATGATCTGTTCACTGGGCTCACTGACTTAAACAGTCTCTATTCTGACTCTCCTGTCACAGTAGAGTTTGTGATTTATCTGTTTTTATATCCATAAAGATACAGCCTTATCTAAGTGGTCTCTTGCATAATCAGACTGGCTTGGAGTTCACTAAATGTAATCTTGTGCTGTGTATCTCAATTAATCTTGCAGACTGTGGCTAATCACATCCCCACCAGGAAAGCTCACATATCTCACCAAGCTGGATTATTAAAATCCATATTTCACGTTAACAGCCATGTGTGTGAGATTAGTTTCTAAGTAGTAATGCACCTGCCATAAATACCTCATATCTGGTATCTTCTGAAATACTGCTGCTGTCAAAGATGAAAAAGCATGATGTGCATTCAAAACTAGTTTACATTTCTTTTTTATAGGAAAGTGATTTTTTCTTAGGTCCTTTTCTTTGTTCTGATATACCTGAAAATCTATAGAGCACAGAATGTAATGAAGGTAGAACTTGGTAAATGATATGTTCTGGAAGGATTGATAGAAGAATATGAGTATATTAACTTTATTCATTTTTTTATCATTTCAAGTAAAAGCTTAAGTGAGAAAACCTGCATTAATTTAGGTTCGTACCATTAGTCATACATTAGGGGCTAAATTCCATTTTACAGTGAAACTTTTAAAATCTGGAGTAACTCCAGTAAACTCAGTTGGCCTAGAAATTGCCTTAGCATTGCCATTTTATTAATTACATCCTAGGATAAAACACTTTCCATCTGATCAGTAGACTATTAGCAGAAGATCCAGACACTGAATCTCAGAGTTTCAGGCCTCTTGAGTCTGTAAAGGCAACTGATACTACATTTCATGCCTCATACTTTTAAAAGCCAGAATTTCTGTTTAACTCCCTGCAGCCCTCAATACAATTGCTGCAGTAATACCTGGGATTTGCAGTAAAGAACAAGCAGGCTTTTACCTCAGAACCTCACTTAAAAGGTGTCTTTGGTTTAACAGGCCATCAGAAGCATTAAAAACGTACAGCTGCAAGTAAATAAGCTTTGCACAGAATTGCTAAATATGATAACGCTTTACTTAAAGGAAGTACAAGAAGTTAGCATGTCTGTTATTTTCCTAATACGGAAAGGAAATATTTTCATATTTCAAGGCCTATCTGCATTCAGACAAGCAGGGTTTGTCTCGCAGCTGTCTAGTGGAGGCAGCTCCGGCTGAGTGGTAGGATTGATGGGCACAGTCCCTGCCCTTTCACAACTTCCCAGGCTTTCTGTGGGGTGAATGCTGGAAAAGCCTCTGTTCAGTGCTCACAGATTCTTGACAGATGAAACTGCTCTTCTGGTGATTTACAGCCTGATTGCTCAATCCTTTCTGATGAATAAAACCTGTGTTTTAGAGCAGCTAAATTTCAGTGGCAGCTTTGCTGACCTTGTAGTGTTGGTGTGTGCTCCTTGGAATTTTGGTGCCTGGAGGGGGTAGGGAGGGTGTGAAGAAGGAGAGAGGCTAGATGCTCCATGAGTAATCTGGAGTTTTGTTAAGGGCCATATAGTGAATTCATAACTTTACATAAAAAAACCATAAGCTGTATAGTCTCTTCAAACCATCATATTTATGCACAACTTTCCTTTAAAAGTCTTTCTCTTCTTCAAATGTATATGAAGACTGATAGAAAATGTAGTCATAATGCTTCTGCTTTCAGAGCTTCCAGTTGTCCTTCAAATCTATCAGTTACTCAATAATTATGCTAAAATAAATATGGTTTAAGAGTTTAAAATTATAGGGATAAGAATGAGATTATTGCAAGAGAGCAGAAAAATAAATGCATGTTTAAAAATTTAGTGCCAGTTGATGATTATGTATATATTCAGCAGCATAATTTCAACCGTACAGTTTAAATATAAAGAAATTATGGACATAAAGAAAAATCTGTTGGGAAATGACACTTGCTTATGCATTACATATGCCCTAGTCAAAAAAAAGCAGCTGATTGTGCTATATATTGCAAATTTGACTTATACAAGTTTGAAATTACATTTCATAATATGTGTTCCCTGGTACACTTGCATTCTTTATAACAGTAGTGGTCCATTTTTAAATTTTCCTAAACGCTATTTTATTTTTACAAGTCCATCACAATCTAAGGGAGTTGTTTGGATTTATTGCTGCTTATCTTTTGCAAACCTTCATATGAAATATATCCCATTATCAGTCACAAATTGTTGCTAATGTTTCAAAGAATATCACAGAAAGAGGCAAAATGCATCAAGACAGATCAGACACCATACAGCTAGGTAACTGTTGAACACCCTCCAGAGACAAACAAACAAGAATAAGAAATATGCTGTAAGTCCTGAAGTCAAATGCTTTGCCTAAGAAGTACATTAATCCCCTAGAGAAGAGCTGCTTTGAGACTTTAATTTCTTTTAGGCAATAGAAATAAGGAAAACAAAAAAAATCAACAAAAGCCATCCAACCCTATACATTCATTGACATAAAATACCAGGGGGGTATAATATTGTGTTTGTTTGTCAATAATATAGCAGTGCCTAGGAGCCTGTTGTGCAGGGCATTTTAGAAATTCAGAACAAATAACTCCTGCAGAAAATTTATCATCTAAAAAATCCATAGTCAGCAGAAGAGTAAACCAACTGCCTAATGTAACAGAGTGATAACTAAACAGGGTCTTCAGATCTGGTCATAGGTAAGTGAAACCACAACTTTATAATTTTTATACAAATTACTATTAAATACATATTTTATGTCCCTCCCAGCCAGCTAGCTAGCACTCCCCATTTATCCATACTGTATCCATTAAATTATTGTTTGATGACTTTTTAGTATATAAAAACTGAAATAATCCATGGTGATGTTAAGAGTTGTCAGGTCTCTGGTCAGTGTTGGATTTCAGATTGAACAGATCACAGCAAAGTAACTGACCACCCGCAACTAATTAGGTATACATGTGGTGGTATTTGCATAAAGAGTAACAGATACTGTGATTAAAGACATTCTTAATCTTAAATTTAACTGCCTTTAATGACAATGTTAAAGGTGATTTTGTTTTCTAATATTCTTTGGCTGTTTGGTTACTGAGAGCTGACCATGGAAATCCTTCCTCTGGTTTGAAATCACTCTACCTGCAGAGCATGTTAAATTATGTTATTAGTATCAAATCAGTGTTAACCACTGTTGGAAGCAGTGAAAAAAAGTGGTGTAAAGTTTTAAATTTGAAGAGTTTTAATTATTAAACGTCTTTTCATACATTGGCTGCCTTAATTTGCATGAAAAATGTGAAGACTTCTAGCACTTGCTTCGACTTATTGCATTCATTTTCTTCAAATTACGTATACGGCAGCTTAACCAAACCAAGCACTCTGTAGAACAATTCTAATTCTAAATATATGCTATTTAATTGTCAAGCAAGCAGTCATACATAAAAGGAGATACTATTGCCTGTTGAAAATCTTTGGAATGAAAAGCATCAATTCAAAGACTGTTTCTTCAGCAGCAAAAAGTTTTTACCCACAGTATCTTCTGAATGCCTTGTAAACCACCTTCAGGTAACAGTTTTACCTTGGGCTTTCAAGATAGAGATTGTCTGGCTTTAGCTGGAGATAGAGGAAAGAGTATTTGGTGTACTAAAGGATCCTAAAGGTTTGCAAAAAGCAAGCAGAAAGAATTGTAAGTTTAGACCTCAAAACCACCTACAGCATACTCAGAAACTACCGCTCAGATCTGTACAGAAAAATAGCCTGTAGGCCGTCCATCATCAGGGAGCTTCCAGAAAGAATGTAGGATTGCTAAATTTTGCTTTTAAACTGTTAATTTCTATGAAGAGCATTGCATGAATATGAGCAAACATAAACAATTTCAGAATTCCTTGAGTAAGTGAGAAACTGAGCTACATGAAAAAAAATCTTTATATTTAACCAGGTATTGAAAAGAATCTATCCTGCATTTCCACATTAATGCCATTATCATGAAGATCTCTTGTATTCTCTCTGCCTGAAGAATTCTCAATTAATTAGCTAGAGAAGATTTCACCAGAAAACCTGAAGGAACCAGTCCCGAGAATATTTATGGTCCTCATGTTTAAGCTGTCTCCCCAGATAGGAGGATCAATTTCCAGACTTGAATCTGAATCAGAAAGCCAGGAAATTTGAAACTATTCACCATATTCACAGGTAGCTTTGGCTTCTCTTCAACCCCAAAATACTGACTGCCTCAAAATTTTTTTATCAAAACATGCCATGAGTTCTGTACTTTTCTTTACCTTACTGCATAATAAAAGGCAATGCAGTGTTTTCTGTAGTCACTTTATCTGTTGTCCTTTCTGTGGCAGCCTGCTAACGCTGTTCAAAAAGCTGTGTCCAGAGAACACACACCTGCATCATTCCCACTGTTGATCTGCTGTGCCGGTTGCTCTCCTGTCCTGGGATTAAAATATGCAATGCTGTTATTTTAATAAAAGCTGAGGTGACAAAGCATGCACCTGCATTTTTGTTCACTCCACCTGCTTGTCCTGGTACTCTGCTGTCTTTTCGCACTGCAGTAGCAAAACCTGTGCAGCCACCACTAGTGAAAGTACTGTCTGCTACATACAGCTTCAAATGTAATGCTTTCATCAAGGAGACAATAATTAATATTCAAACCCAATGAATCCAGACAGCTGTTTTTGCAAATTATTGTTGTATCATATACAATTTTATACTTGATCTTCCTCTTTCAGATCATGAAAGGATTACCTACTGATCTCTGTGGTTAACTTTGAACGTGCCAGCAGGAGTAGCAGACTATGTTTTAAAAAAAATAAAATATTTGGAAAAAACAAAGCCCAAACCCCAAAATCCCCATACAAAGTAGATTAATTATTTTTCTCCAACATCCTTAATCAACTTGATGATTTGGATAAAAGGTTGGAATAACTGCTTAAAAAATTTCCATGTGTAATTTCATCAATGTCTGTAAATGAACGTGAACAGTAAACTGGTATGGTACGTACCTGGCTAAAAGCATGACTGATGGCTGCAAACAACAGAGAGTCAAATATCATCACAGAATCATTCAGGCTGGAAGGGATCTCAGAGTATCTCCAGCCTAACTTCCTGCTCACAGCAGGGTCAGCTGTAGGGACAAACCAGGTTACTCTGAACATTTCATCCAGTCAAGTCTTGACAGCATCCAGGGACAGAAACTGCACAGCATTTTTGGGCAACCTATGTCACTTCTGGACCTTCTTCATTGGGAAAAAGTTTCTGCCTATATCCAGTCTGAACTTCTGTCTTTACCAGATAATGTCCGCTGTCTCTCACCCTCTCACTCAGCAACACCATGGAAAGCATGGCTCCATCTCCTCAAGGATCTCCCATAGGCACTGGGAGCTGCTGTTAGGTTCCCTCAAAACTGCTTCTGTTCCAGACCGAACAAGCCCCAGCTCCCCCAGCCTCTCCTCACAGGGCAAGTGCTGCAGCTACCACCATCTCAGTAGCCTACCCTGACAGTCCTCCAGCTGGTCGGTGTCGTTTTTGTAGTGGAGTGTCCAAAACTGGACATAGTATCTAGAGTTTTTGCAAGTGCAGAACTGGAGGGGGAAAACCACTTCCCTGGGTCTCCTGGCTCTGTCCCTTCTCCTACAGCCCATGGTGCTTTTGGCCTCTACTGCCAGAGCCCGGTGAGGGCTCATGGTTACCTGAGGCCTTTTGCTGCAGAGCCCCAGCCTGTAGGTCTGCACCAGCAGCTTTTGTAACCAAAATATATCAGTAGAGAACTAAAGCAAAAACTCCAAACCTGACTATTTTTTGTCTTCATTTTGAAGAGGTAAAGGCAAACCAGTTCAAATAATAGACTGATAGGGCAGTTCTAATTAAAAAAGGCAAAAAATGCACTTCTGTAACAATTGTGATAAAAGAAATGTATGATCTGGTTGTTTCTGAAGCAGCTCTAACCACAGACCGTCCGTCTAACACCGTTAAACTTAACTGTTGGTCTTGCAATTATGCACACTAACAGAACAAGAGAGCCTGCAGACACAGAAGTACATGACTCAATTTAATATATGATTCTTAAGGTATGTAAAAGTGTGTGTGTATTTAGCCCAATATGACCTAAATGTGTTAGGCAGATATGCAGGAATAATATATTAAGTTCAGCAAGCTTTAATAGAACTATATGTGTTGAGATGTCATCCGCTTCCATGCCACCCTACATCATCCTTGCTGCACTCCAGCCTCACAGGCTTCTATCGTTCCTGCGAAGTGAGACAAAGTCAGCATCTTTTCTCCCCAGTGTTATCATTGCCACTCAGAATGATATTGTTCTCTAAATTGGTCTTTGGATTTTGTACATTTGCAAAATAAGCCACAGCAGAAAGGTACAACAATAGGGTGCAAGTGACCTCTGATTCAGTGGAACCTCTCAGGACAGTAAAACCTCTGTGTCTGTGTACAATAGTTGTTTTGTCAAAGGCTACACTCAGGAGGAATTGCAGTTTCACTTAACTAAAGGAGAGCTGTGGTCTCCACTGACAGCATTATTTTAATCTATTTTAAAAATAGATTTACTTTTTTTTTTTTTTCTGGCATACTTTTTAAAGCTTTTTTTTTTCAGGCAGATTGCTAAAAAGTTTTGATCATACAGTACTGTGATCCTCCATATTAAGGGGTGTTATACATGGTCCCAGTCTCTGGCAGCTCCAGCTGTTTGGGGGGGATTCCCTCTGCCTGGCCACCAGGGCTCGCCATCCCAGGCCAACAGACAGGGCTACAGCTTGCCCCCTTGTGAAATCAGCCAGTAGCAAGACTGGATGTGCATCAGAGACACATACACACGAACACAGAGGACACACAGAGTGTGCTGATACAGACGGTTACACATGCTGCCATGCAGAAGGCACTGCTTTCAACTGCAACCTCAAAGAACACGACCAGGGCATGCAGAACATGTAAGCACAACCGGCCAAGCACCCTTCCTCCTCTTCAACTGGTCAGGATCGAAGTTTACTGGTGAAAGCACACACACATCACAGCAGATTCACAAGCACACATATGTTTGTTTGCACATCCACAAGTACTGGCATGGCCCTTCTGTCTGTCCAGTACCTCTGCCCATACACTGAGCCCTCAACCTGCCCTGCTGTGTACAAGCCACATCATCTTCTTATTTGCTAGTCCAGCTTGGGGCTTGTTAGCAAACAAGTCCTCATGTTTCTCTTGTTTACCCCTTCTTACCAGCTACAAAATTTAGGTCATCCTTTCCAAAGCTGTGCTTGGAGCTCTAATGGCCCATCGGTTATTAACTGGACAATTTGATCTTTTGTCTTTGGCATCATCTCTGTTATCCTGTGACTATCAGGTTGGCATCACCAATTGCTGTTGTTCACTGCTTCTCCCTTTACATATTATCTCCTTCTGCACTGCAAAGGTCCTTGACTGGATGACCTTAATGGAAGATGTTCTCAACTTCCATGTACCCTTACACCCTGCATTTTGCTATGAACATTAAATACATTATTTGGTTTTATGTATATTACATATACATGAATCAGAGCAGTATGAAGTAACAAGGCTTATATATTTGGTACTGATGAAGAAATAAGATCTGCTGTTTCCTTCAAGGAACTACATTTTGAAAGTGTTATACTATAGACATTTCTGAATCCCCAAAGACTGTCTTTAAATATTTTTCTATTTAGATTTTTCTTGGTCTTTCAGGACCTGTCAAAATGATGTAGTATTTTATTAGTCTTGCTGTTCCATTGGCTTTAACAAAATTCATATTACACACTAAACTCTCCTTCTGTGTTTTAAAAGAACACAAAGTTTACCAAGAGTATTTCAACAAGTATCCCAAAACTATTTTAATTTTTTCTGTTGCTATATGCATTTTATCAGTTTTTACTAGTTTATATTGCTGTCCTAATGTTACATTCTCTGGAACCGTCAAAAAAGTGAAACATATTTTTCTCTAAAATGGTCTGGTCTGATAGATACTACTAAAGCATTTTTTGAATCTGATGGAGAGGCAACTTCAGAATTGTTTGCTTTTATTATCATGGCTAAAAGCATGTAATCACAACACTATAAACTTGTCACTGGCAAGAATACTTTTATTAAATTAAACATAACCTGATGCTGGTTTACAGAGAATGAAGAACTCAAAACTAAAAAAAGAAGGCATATGCTAAACACAATCTTAGCCTAGATACCATTTTTAAGCATAATTCATGTTAAAAAAAATAAAGGAAAAAAGGGCAAAAATCATGCTTTGCTTCTGATTTCAGAACTAGATATATTATGTGGGATTTATTTTCTCCACCTTTAGATTTCCACTTCTGGACTAGTCGCATTCAGTTCTGATTATAGTCTTGGGAAATACAGGCACTTTAAGAATAGAATTCACCCACTTTGGTGGGAGATAATTATACTCTTCACCCAAGATATATTTATTTTTCTTCACTCACTATAAAATGTCTCTGAATGACTTGCATAATGTAGGCATCTGCTTTTGGTTGTGTGAATTCTGTCCTATTACTTTTTTACTATAGGAGTGATGTATTGTCAGTTCAAGTGTTTTTAATATTACAGGGGTTTCACTGTTTATCATGAAATGTAGTTTCTGAATTCCACACTTATCTATAATTCCCACATTGCAGGTATCATTTACAGTTCCCTCAAAAGCAACCAGAGATATGAAGATGCATTTGAGGGTAGAATTTTGATCAAAGAAAATGGTGATTCACAAAAGTTTGTCACTTCTGCTTTTGGAGCTCTTAAACAGGTTTAAAATTAAAAGAGCTAATTAGGTATTAGATTTTTCAGTTGCTCAGCTAATTTTAGCTATCTACTTTCTGACCATGACTGTAAGAAAGTCTTATGGTATAACCACCTTTCAGTGGCTTTCCACCCCCCCACCCCGAAATTTTTTAAAGGTGACATTTGAGAATTTCTCTGGCATTTGTATAAGTGGGACAAGATTTACCAGTACCAGATCTGCCATAATTCCATAGAAAATCACAAATCTGTCCACTGTGCATTGTATGATAGCACATTTCTGATCTGGAAGCATCATATTTCTGTTAAAACTGTGGTGTACCAGCTAGTTACATCATCGCAGCAGCAAGGCCTGGAACAAAAGACTAAATCAGCCTGTATTTTGATTTCTGAATATTATTGTTATCATTTCATTTATTCATATGTATGCAAAACTGTTAACAGATTTTACATATAAAAATACTTGAATTGAATATTTTAGTTACCCATTCAGTTCATCATAGCTACTAGTGAAAGTAAATGAATGAAGCTGTAGGGTACTGGGTTTTTTTGCCACATTTGGTGGCAAATGCTTTCTGAACTGGTTATTATCTAGAGTTTATTGTTATTTGAAGGTGATTAATTTGAAGGTGAAATCTGGGACATACTTACATAAATGGGAGGAAGACTGAAATGAAAAAGAAGAGTATTTTCAGCTTACACTAGGAGAAAAAATTACTTTTAGATAAGTGGCAATATGCCAGCTTCACTGATAATGGTTGGTAATTAACTTCAAAGGCAGGCAGCACACCTGCTTCAGGAGGTCTAAGGGTGTAAATCATTATCCCCTGAACTCCCAAGACGTTAATTTTAATTTTCCTATTTGGACCCCCAGACTCAGCACCACAGGGTCAGATGGCTGAACATAACTATAGTTTAGCAGAGCAGAGTTCTGCAGTTTCTTTGTGAGAAGAAAATATCCCACTGTGGGATGAGGCCAGACTCTTCCCATAGGCCATACGTTATTCTAATGCTTATAATAATTTTGCTGGTCAGGTCTTTAAAGCTGCTTGAATGAAAGTAAGCGTACTTCCACAATAAACCCTACTGCAACTCTTTGGTATCTATGGAATTCTCACAGTGGGTCAAAAACAACACTACTAACCCCCTACCTGTGATATAGATGGCACCATTAGCACCTCATTTAGTGCTATCTGACAGTTTACTTTAAAGATTTTTGAAGCTAAAAATGGAGAAATAGATATTTAAGAACTGATCTATTTATGATTGAAATCAAAAGACTGCATTTCACTCAGTGTTTAAACTGGTCTCAGCAGACCTGAAAACAGACTAAGCTGCATTGGTCTGTGATACTTGGTATGAGCATTAAGTGTACATTTACTCTTAATGTGGAAGGCATATTTTATTTGTTTTTCCTTGGACATTAATGGAGGTTAACAAATCTTCTTGTGAAAAATTTGAAGATTATCCCAATATTACAAATTATGAAGCTGAAGCAGAGAGGGGCTAATGGATTTTCCTGTCCCTAGATTTAGCCATAAAACCTAGCCATTAATTCAGTATTCAATGCTGATTATAGAGTGCATTCAAACACTTTTTTACAGAAACTATTGGTCCTGAAAATTGGAAAAAAAGCTATGAAATTTCTGCAAGGCAAAGCTAGGACACTAAGGACATTGTTTTTATAGTAGCAGTGGGTAATTCTTAAGAAAAGTGCAATACCATTCTGAAGCTTATTGTATTTTATTCTTTTTAGTTCCTTCACTGAGGTTAGTGTTTTATGCTGTTTCTTGTCCATACTCAGAGAGTTTAGTAATATTGAGCTAACATCTTTCCCCCCCAAAAAAAAAAGGAAAACTAAAGAAGGAAAACTTTAAGGTAGTGTGACTAATCTTAGAATCTTTGAAACAAGTTTTGTTTCTTAGTGGTAGATCTGTGTTATTGCTTGTGTTGTTAGCTCCGTATTGGTTTTGCTCCTTTCTCAAGGTTTTCTTTAATAGCCACTGGAAGTATGGATATTGGCATGAACAGTGGCCGCTGGTCTCCTTGAGATCCCTCGATATACAAATCATCAAATATAGAGAAGTGCATGAATATTTTGAAGACCCTTTATGCTGCTTCACCTCAAAAATTAATCTAGTAAGGTTCAGACATCTTGCCAAATGCCTAGAGTTTGAGGAAGAAGGGATGCATCCTTAGGTAAGAAAGCAGTATGGAGTTCAGCCACATTTTTATTAAGCAATTCAGATTACTGTGTCTTTGTAAACCAGAAATGTTATTTCAAGCATAATGTTAAGAGACTGCAGCACAGAGTGATGCTAATTTAATATGACACAGATGCTTGAATGATTCAATAAAATAATTTATTATTAAATAAAAAATGATACTGAAAAATTGAAGGCCATCTATAAGGGTAATTTCAAAGAATCAACACCTTCTATACACACATACTTAAAATTACTACCTTTAAATATGAAAGGATATTTGTTGACTGAATAAAATTTTAGATGGTAGGTTATTAATGCCCATAAGTACTGGTAGTCAGTGTAATATTTTAAATAATTAGGATGTCAGTAGCCTAAAAAAAAGGGCTTTCTCATGACAAGTCTACTTTTGAAAAAATAAATGGATTTCTAACAAAAAAACTTGAAACTATTTACATGACTTAAAAATGTGGTTGCTGCTGTTACTTCCTTCAAAATATAAAATTACTGCTTTTGTTTTGCAATTGGCAGTAGTTGAAAAAAATGCATGAAGGAAGTTGGGTGTCATATACTTTATAAGCTCAGGTTTAATGACATTCTGACTTCTTTTGTTCAGTTTCTTTTATTAACACTAAAAATCAAGATCGGTTAGCTCCTTGCAAAGACATATCTTAAAGAACATGGGAGTCAGGAGGGATGCATTTTCTGAACAGCGTTCCTCCAGGAATTTCTACAATATTCATCACTAAATCAAACCTCAGAAAAGCAAATACACTTACTCTATGCAGTTAGAGATTTAATGAGATGTTCTAGACTTTGAGACTGATTTCCCCTACTTGTTACCTAATTCACAAGCAGAAGTAAGCAGTGAGCTTCTTATAAAACACTGAATTCCTGAGAATGGTCATGGGTCTCTAGGTTCCAATCATAATAAAATAGTAGGAAACAATAGCTATTTTAGAAATGCATCCACACAGCCCCAGGGTGCATAGTTTGCATAATATGTAATACAATAACTACTCAAAGTTTTCAGTGCAAATATAATGATAATGACTTCTGTGGTTACTTCCAAAGACCCTTTTGTTTTTTAAAATATGACAAGCTTCAGTGTGTAATACTTGAACTTAGTGAAACCTTAACTTATTATCTAAATGAAATACTGAAGTGTCATCCTGGATTCCTTGAACACTGCTCTAAGCAGTCTTGAAAAAGTTATTCTTCTTACACTCTTCACTTCACCTGTCCAACACACGGGAAAGAATATGTAATCAATTTGGAATTATTACTTCTCTACTGTATAAAATGTGCAGCCTAAACACTCACATAGTCTTGAGGTCTGCATTTGAGCAATGAGGACAATTCCTGCCTCCTTCCCACTGTCCACCACAACCTAACACTACCATCACTGAAGAAAAGTAGATTCATTGCACATTTCTGCCTGAAAATGAAGTTCATAATATTTTTTTTTCCCAGATGTAGGGGGTTCAGGGAGTTTGTGAATACTAGTAGGGACAATTTCCTTGTTTTCACAGGTAAGACATCTGTGCTATTGATCTCTTCTTTCTCTTCTGTCTGAAGTTCTTTTGCCTTCTACAAGATACCTTCATTCAAATGCCCCACACAAGGGATATTTACTCTTTTTTAAAGGGTGAAGTACTCAATTTCAGTGGGAGGTCATGTGTTATATTAGAAGTTATCTTTCCCCCTGCTGATGTATCAGTAATCCTCATTTTCTGAACTCCAAGCACTATAACATCACAGAAATACTTTCCACTGTTCTCTACTTTTATTCCATCGATGGTCCCATATTGAGATACGAACTTTTAATTGTATTACAAATTCCTGCCAAGACAAGATTAATGTTTTAATAAATATAATTGTAATTAGTTTTCCTCTCCCCGTCCCCCCAAAATACCAAAAAAAGAACTGGCATATCAATGTGATGAAATGGATGTCTCTTTGTTAGACACATGTGGCACCTCTTCGTCAGGAGGATTATTAGAGAGGTGGAAATTTACATTGCAGATTTGCTGTATTTCTGCCATAATTTTACAGAGCGGAGCTCTTGCTATCTAAAGAGAGTGTAAAGGCAAGATACGTTATGTTTGTATTGTTTTATTTAAATAGATGTAAGGTTAAAGCTTTTATTCCAAATTGCTCATTTTACCTTAAAACAATATTGCACTGTAGCACATATGTTATGTAGGTGGTAAGTAATCTAAACATATCAAGCATATGATTGGATGATAAGGTCTCTTGAGGCCTGTCTTTAATCTTTATTCTGATTTGTTTCTATAATTTATAGTAGGCAATTTAATAAAGATGCCTAAATTTCTGTGTTATTACTGAGCATATGACCTTTACAAGAATATATTGTTTCTTATTTTATCTGCTTGTTGTCAGTTTTGAAAATGTTCAATTTATGCAAGTTCTTATATACTTGGATTATTCAGGTTATCTAATGCTAAGTTTTTCACTTGCCTTATCCATGTCAAGACAAAGTAATTGAAAGAACACTTATAGCAATGTAAGCAGAGGAAGAGTCCCTTTAAAGCAGATTTTAAAGCAGATTTTATAACAGATTTTAAAAATTTAAGAAAACAGCTTTAACAAGTTCATAATCATAGTCTTTTTTCCTTCTTTTTAATAAGTATAGTTACTTCTAGAGTCAGGTATTGTGAAACTCCAGTGTGCCCCTACTGGAAGTAACATGGTGTGTGGATTTAAGGCATGGCCACCTAAGGAACAAAGCAAAGAAATAATTTGGTCATGTTTCTTCTTCTATTATTTATTTTATAATCATTTTACCTCTTCCCATAATAGCACGTTCACCAGTTTTCTGCCAGTCTGGACAGACAAAGAGAAGTCTCAAATATGACTAAGTTCCTACAAGCTCTGTGACAGTAGGTGTCCAGGCAGAAGTTCAAGAAGGGCTGCAAACATGTACTGACAGATAAAAAGTGTTGGGATTTGAGATCACACTTACGAGGGAGCACCACTTACACAAACAAGGTCTCAGTGTTTATGTGTCAAAATCAATCAAACAAGGTACAAATCTATAAGATATAAGAATTAACTAGTTGTTCTTGTAAAGCTACTTATTTTCTCCTCTGTGCTTTTGTCATAACTTTTGGCAGATAATACAATCACTACATAAAAAGGAATTATATCAATTTCTGTTTTTTTCATTGACTTATTATTAAGTATGTTCTTAATGAAAAAGAAGAATTTTGTTTGATGTAAACCTAGCAGTAGTGTAATTTCCAAAATGTGGAGATTTACAACGTGCAGTAAAACTACCTTTTGCTGTGCCCACCTGATGAATAGTTAAGTGTCTGACTGTTACCAGCCTACAAAATTAGCCCTAGGAAAATTCAAAATGCTACATTATGAACAGTCCAGAAACCAGAATTCTAGGATCATACAACACTATCAAACTTCTGAAATCACCTATTTCTGAATCTTGCAAGGGAAAAGAAATACGTATGCATGATCCATTTGATCAGGCTCAGGTGAAGTATATCACTGAACTTACCAAATCCTAAGATCAAATGCAAACAATAGCCTTCTGTTAATCATGTCCATACAGCACAAAACCTGAAAAATAAACATAAAGTCAATACTTGCTTGCAGAGCTTTTGCAGGTTAAAAAAAGAAGTTGCTTTGTTCAAACAGACTATTCACTAAGCCCTAACTATAGAAGAAGTATAGTATGCCACTCCTTCTTTTAATAAGCAGGATTTTCTGACAGGTCTACTGTTTTCAGTGAAATCTGATTATAAAATACTCATCATGTCCTCCATGCAGGTTTGTACAAAAAAGATTTAAAAGTTTATAAAATCAATTTTAAAAAAGAATATACTTTAAAAGAAGATAAAATAATAAAACAATAGAAGACTGAAGAATGAAAACATCATCTCATTCTGTGTATCTACTTTTAATATATACCTTATGGCAGATTGTTAATGCCCTTTACAGCACATCAGAGTTCAGACAAAAAAAAAATCTCAAACCTTTTTCCTTCAGCCCATGTACTTTATGTCTGACCTGAACAGCTCAAGTTTTGTTTCTTTTGCTGGTAATGTCCTATCTCTGAATCTCAACTGGAATTTTTCTGATTTCACTAAATTAAGTTTAGCAGTGACCTAGGATAAGTTTCTATACTTACCTTTACTATTAGATATTAAATATGACAGAAAATTTAACCAGTTTTCATAAAGACCAATCCAACTTCCTCTATTCCATCTGGCAGAATATCTTCTAAGCCTAGTGTAGCAGTAGTGACTCATGAAGAACCCATAAATTTATGCAATATTTCACAATTATGGAACATTTATTTTACAGATTCTTAGTCAAAAAGTACAGTAAGAGTTTGGATACAAACTACTCACACAATAAGAACACACTAATCTACAGGAGGTATTAAAGAATAGCACAACTTTCTTTGAAGTACATTTTTTTTTTTACCTTTCTCTGCAAAAAATACCAGAATTTGTGTTGAAAGAGAAACAAGACTCTGCAGTGTTGAATATCCAGTGTGCTTGAATGCAATTTATCAAGAGTTCATTAAACAGAAATAGTATAGAGGGTATTTATTGGCATCCAAAGAAGTGTAATTGCCAGTTGCCTTGAAATCAGTAAGATTTTTTTACTTAATCCTCTGACTAAACCTCTTATCATATTTTCAGTGTAAGCACATAGGCAAAGATATTAAAGAATCATCACTTTGTTTTGCACATCGAGGTAGAAATATGCAGAGGGACTTCCCAGTGTTACAAGAAGAGATCAGTCTTAGGCTTGAGAGTAGGTTTCAGGTAGTCCCTATATCTAAATTTATCTGGTTTTGCATTTTTATTCACTGTAAAAGTTATGAAAATTTTTTCACATAAAGCAGACTTAAAAGCAAAATACAGGCATTCAAGATGTTTTATTGAGAGATTCCTAGCAGATTTATTTTTATTTTTAAAATAACCACTGATCAATTTTAAACTGTCATTGAGCAAACTGACTATCACCTGATGAATAGCTGTAATAACCTAAAAATCTTCATATTTTAAACTTGATCTCTCTTCACTTTCCAGTCTAGCAAAAATATTATTTTTGGCATAATCAAGTTCTCTGAAAATAGTTATGAAATATTATTTTTTTTTATGGAAAGCTTCATCACTGAAATGGCAGCTTTTTGTCAAATTTATATGAAGAATTTTCTTTCAGGGTTGGAAAGCCAGTCTCTGGGAGGCTGCCCACCTCTGTTCAGTGTTTCCAATACCAAAGACTATACTTAGGCAAAGAATCAATACATTCTTTTCTTCCTGCCCTAACATTCTGACGTTAGTCCTGGTTTATGCTGCTTGGGTGTCATCACATTCCACTTCAGACACAATCTCCATTCAGCACTTTCGAAACAATATTTTTCATTGCATTTTTCAAAAATGTTATAGGATCTTCTAATAGGAAGGAAATTATTATAGAAGATAAATAATTTCTAACATGCAGACAGACCACCTGAATCATGACCAGAAAACCAAGCACGACAGAAACCCACCGATAGGCAACTACTCCATATTACAAGCTGGTACACAGAGCTAGGAGTTATCTTCCCTCCTTCCCTTCCTCCTTCAGAAAGAAATATGACACAGCAACTCACATTTTAGCATCAATAGAAGAGCTTGTTCAGATGAACTAGCGTTCAGCCTGGTTTCCCGCATTTAGCTTTCCATTAGCTTATATCATAATAGTGTATCAACACAAGAGCCGTTACTGTTGGAATTATCATACCCCTCCTCAGAGAGGTTAGGCTGCACAGGCTGAGGGCAGCATATAATGTTATATCCAGAAAAAAAAAAAACCAAAAACCACAAACCATTGTATAAGCACAACTTCTGAGACACAGGAACAGAATGGTTAACAAGAACACATGCCAGTATATTGAACTGTATTAGAACTTTGTGTGTATGTGTGGCATTCTAGGTTCCTTCAGAAACTTTCTGTATAATCATTATGTGGGCACATATGAAATAATAAAAATTAGAAAGAACAATAACAGACTTTCTATCCTGCAGATAGAAGGGTTTTTTTGATGGTGGCCTGTTTGTCGCTGTGTGGGAGAAGTGTGTAGAGGAGGTGTCTGTCTGTATGTGTGTTTGAGATCCATCATCTGGGAGGAAAAAAGTGGCAAAAAATGAGGCTTCTGTGTTTTAAAAGTGGTGGACTGTGATTACCTTTTCCTGTTGCTTCATTTTTTATTGATCTTGCTGTTGTAAATAGTTGACATCCATGAGTCATGAAGTTCCTAGCTTAATGACTAGGACATAATGAAAAAAAAAAAACCCAAAAGAACAAAAAGCCCCTTTGCCTGTATAAATAAATCAGTAGTGTTCAGGTGTTTCTGGAGAGTCTGGGGAGCTTGCAGCTCATTACCTGCACCACTGAATGTGAATGACTGTAGGCCTGTCGGTCATGAGAGGTGCAGAAGAGAACTAAGAGGAACATGGGGGCAAGGGAAATGCATGTTTTTGCTTGTTGTAGTTTGCCTCTCAGCATTCTCTTTGGGGATGTCATTCCCTGCTGTTGACTGTTGTCTCCTTACACTGAGCATATCCTTTTGCTGCCCAAAACAGAGATGCAATACTTCTGAGTGCTTAACGAAAGACAAAGCATTAGCCAGTCCTTCAGTTTTTTGCCTCTAGCACTGTCTTCAGTTAATTCTCCACTGTCTTCTATACTATAAAAATACACAGTTAAGAACACTGTAATACACTCTGATGTCCTCATTGAATCAAAGAATATATATTAAAAAAATAAAACAAAATTACCCAAACAATCTTTCTATTTCAAAATTGTGTTCAGACCAATTTTATCTTCCTCTCTGCTGCTTCAGTAAGGCAGCAGCTGCCCCATCCTTTATCTAAAATTTCTCAGGCTTAGTTTTCACACCTTGCTCTATTATTACACCTTCCCTCAGTTAGCCTGAAGCACTCCTTTCAGGACTCCACATTCATGGAGTGTGTATTCTCAAATAAACATCCACTTCCAGCAATCCTAATTTCATCACTTATTGCTAAAGTGTAATAACAAATGAGTGTTTTTGGATTTTTGACAGTGAATAAATTAGTATGTGGGCCTTTCTGAATTGGGCACAATCATCACAAACTCATAGCAAAGTCCAAACTGGAAGAGGTTGCAGGTCTCTCCTGCTTTCTCACAGTTCTATATACCCATAAAATCCTTTTAAATTAGTACAGAATGCATTTTTCCAATTTTCCAAAAAAAGCTTTTTAAATGTGAATATGAAGAAAATATTTCGGGAAAGTTGGTGTTATCGGAGAAAACATTTATGAAAAATCTCTTGACTGCAGAAAGATCTTATTTGAGAATAATAAAGAAATAAATAAACCCCAAAACAACAAATTTTTGTTCTAAAATATAAAAAATGCTTCAATGTTTTCTCTATAGAGGTACATTGGAACATTTTCCAGCTGTGGATGGTCACTTTATTTTATTAGATGTAGAAAATGTAGAAATCTGTAAAAGTTGAACATTGAGATACAAACAATGAGAACTTTTCAGTATGTTTTGGTTTTCTTTTGTATGATATTCAGGAGCTCAAGTAGGACTCATTCAACAAAGATTTTTGATGGAAATTATATAGGAAGTCAGACCAGAGAGTGATCAAGATTTCCTTTGTTATTAACTTTTATAGAATATGTACTATATTAAATAATATGCAGATATTTTGGAGATATATGGGATGGGGAGTGGGGGGGGTCCTGCAAATGTATTAACAGTGACAGCATGCCATGGCCTAGAAAACTTTTAAAATCTCCTTAACAGATTTAGTTCTGGTTATTAGTTTAAAAAATGTGTATATAGAATTAGCCATAAATATCTTTCACACAGCACTGACCAGCAGGCAGTACATGTGTGGTCTTCAGCAGCCTGCCCACTGGCAAACACAAAATTTGCAAGGTAGAAGTTACCAGAAGAAGGGAAGGCAAATGTAAGGTCCTGTACCTGGGGAGGAACAGCCCTAAGCACCAGTACATGCAAGGGGCTGACCTGCTGGACGGCAGCTCTGCAGAGAAGGACCTGGGAATGCTGGTGGGCAGCAAGTTGCCCATGAGCCAGCAGTGTGCCCGTGTGGCCCAGAAGGCCAGTGGGATCCTGGGGAGCATTAGGAGAATTGTGGCCAGCAGGTCGAGGGAGGTGATCCACCCCTCTGCTCTGCCCTGGTGAGGTCACATCTGGAGTGCTGTGTCCAGTTCTGGGCTCCCCAGTTCAAGACAGGCAGCTACTGGAGGCAAGGAGCAATGGGCACAAACTGCAGCACAGGAAGTTCCACCTGAATATGAGGAAGAACTTTGTTACCCCGAGGGTGACAGAGCCCTGGGACACGCTGCCCAGGGAGGCTGTGGAGTCTCCTTCTCTGGAGACATTCAAAACGCTCCTAGACACGACTCTGTGCAGCCTGCTCTGGGTGAACCTGTTTTCACAGGGAGTTGGACTGGATGATCTCCAAAGGTCCCTTCCAACCCTGACCATTCTGTGATTCTCTGAACTTCATTTTAACAACACAGTATTATACATAGAACCACTGTACTTCTACAAAGCATATTATCCCAGATATGTTTTTTGCTTAATCTAGGTATGTGATCTATCTTCTATCTCATGGTATTTGTATTGTACTTTTTACTGTGGTACCCACAGAAGAAAGCATTTACGAGTAAAACCCTGGAGTTTGAACAGTCAGCTCAATTTTCTATCCACTCTTTCATTTATTTTCCTTTATGTCTACTTCATATAAATAGACATCAATCTTTCCAAGTAGTTTTACTGATCTTCTGTGAGGAGGGAAAAAGTAATTCACAGAGTTTTTACCTGCAGTTTCAGGGAATTTTTCTCCTTAAATATTTATGTAGGCAGATTGGAGTGTATGGTCTAGGCTGGAACTAAACTTGGATAATAGGTCTTTCTAATATAAATTGCTAATAACACTACAGCTAACACAGAGAAAAAGTTTATGAAATTAAATAATTGAAAGCCAAAAAAGCTAGAAGAAATGTATTTTCCCTTGGTGTAAATGAATGCTGTTGAGTACCATGGATTACTGTCTATTTATATTGTTAAAAAATTCAACCCATCCATTTATTATTTAATGTAATGCCTTATGATTTGTATCTATAAAGTAATGAGCCATCCGGTCTAGGATATTCTTTTCTATTGAACTTAACTTTAAATATGAGTGTTACTTTATAAAGAAGCAAATTACCAAATTTTATTCTGGACCAGCTCTGGAGTGCCTTGTATACAATTAAAGTTAGGAGAAGCAATTTGCTATAATGTTAATTCAGCTGATGTTAGAAGGACCATTTCAGTGTAGGAGGATCAGTGTAGGGCAGAAAAGCCCGTGTGGCTGGAAGATCTCTGCAACAGACATAAAAATGCTGTAAAATCATAAGGTACTGAACTGAGTGAAGTCTGCTTTCCCTTTGCATAACAAAGGGTAGACTCAACCCAAAGACCTTTAGCAGGGATCGTTCAGGGACAGCCAGGCTTTGTTTCACTGACTTTAAAAAAGATTTGCATCAGCAAACACTATTACTTGGCCTTCTAATTATGAAGCCTATTTTCAGTTGACACATTGGGATTACTGCTGGCTAGTGAAAGGTCAGTTTCTGTCCTACTGAAACAAAACCCATTTGGAAAAGGTGGATATATTAAATTCTTTCAATAGTATCATGATATCTAATATGTTATCAAATGACACATTAAAACCTTCAAACTGTTATGCATCCAGGAAAAGAAAAGTAGTTACTATTATTCTGTGTGCGACATCAAGCTTTCATAATTGCACTACTGAAACAGGCCTGCCATGCAATAAATCTCTTAGAAAGTCCTTTCTGTGTAGTAACTTATGACAGTTAAAATGGTCTGCAATGACTTCAGTACTATTTGCTTGACTTTGTACTGCAGCAGTGAATGAGTCATAAGGTGCCTGTGGTTCTGATTTTGAAAACTAAGAGAGGTAAATCACTTTATTTTCTCCAAGGATTGCAAAAATGTCATGCTCCAAAATACATAAACATACTCTTTTTTTTTTAGGTCATTTTTTTGTTTTAAAGTTTGCTGGTTAAAAAACCATTAAAGATTGAAGTTCAGTTATTATGTGAAAATGATGTTATGTGGGCATATGGAATAATAAAATGTATGTAACTGGGAAATAAGCATTATCTGAGACATTGAACAAAATGCTGTCGTATACAGTGGGCTGAACAAGAAAAAGTGGAAAAAATAATAAACTGTAGAGTTTTGTAGTTACTACAGTACTGGAAAAGTATGGTTTGGTTGTTATATGTGTTTAGCAGCTAGATGCTATTATGCCTGTTGCACGTGCTTTTACATTGTCATTATCTCACAAAACCATATGTTTAAGGTATTTACATATAAGATCAAAATTCAGAAAGATATAGTCAGTAGTATTCTTTATGTGAGATGATAATTTGCTTTTTTACATTATGATTTCATTTATCTATGCTGCTTAAATAAAATGCTTCTGATAACTAACTAGTTTTCAAAATGTTCCTTTAAGACAGAATGTTTCAAATGCCTTCAGCTTTTTTTATGGCTGAGAAAAATTTCTGATCCTTAGTGGCTGCTTTTCGTTCTTGGTGGCTGGAGATTCCTCTTTGCTTGGCAAAGACCCTTATCAACGCATGAGAGTGAGAAACATGCTGGCATGAATCAGTCCCTTCCAGAGTAGTACCATAACCCACCAGCCTATTACACTAGCTGCAGGCAGAAAAAAATTTTACTATATTCCAAAAGCTCTGAAGACATTCTGAAGTTCACAGCATGTATGCATCAGTCCCCATAAGGTGGAAGTCTCTTCTCCAAAAGGAATGAACTGGGTGTGAATTTAATATCCTCTACTATCCTCTACAAAATCCTGTACCACAGTATTTTTGTATTACCATGTATAGCAGTTGTTTGAGATGTGATTATTTTAATCTTGAAGTGTCTGAGTGGAATAAGTGATTTTAGCAGTCTTCATTTTAGAAAGAATAGAATTAAACATTTCTTAGACATTTTAATATTAAGATGAGGACATGCACTGCCTGAATGTGTTTCTGCAAAGCAATCTAAGAACAAGAACCAAGCAGGAAGACCACCCTGGTGATATTCAGTAACTCGGTGTTGGAAATGCCTGTCGAGGATGTGTCACTTAGATCCAGTTTATGCTTTTTCCAGAGTCTGATCCTTGATCTTCGCAACCACAGATGAGTTTTCTAAACACCAGGGTAGTTTGTAAGTGGACTTTCAGTAGTCTTCATGTCCCCGTTACCTCTTCCATCTCTGTAAACAATACTACAAATTGGAGCAGCACTTTTAACCAGTGACTTTTACAGTGCAAGGCAATGCCCTCACTATTGACTTCTAGAATCTTTCTTTTATGCTTAGTAAATATTTGTCTAAAATTTGAAAAGGGCAGGGGCATGAATACGTATCTCCCACATCTTATGTGAGTACCAGATATAGCTAAACTTCTCGGTATTCTCGGATACTGTTTGCTCTGTAATTATATCAGTATTTAAGAAGTTATTTCAGTAAAACACCTATTCAAATTGATATGTTATGGAATTTTTTTCACTTTGATAGATATTTTCTGATAGAATAGTATTTTTAAAGAAAATAGCAAAAACGCCCTGTAAAAACAGGTGGACTTTTAGTGGAAAGCTATGTTATACGATTCAAAAGGAAACTTTTTTTTCCAGGTGGAATCTTTTATATCCTTTCTTGGGACCATTTTCTATAGAAAAGTTGACCTCCGTTTTTTATGAACAGCTCCTTACATGATAACAACACTACCTGCTACAATTCATATCCTGCAAGGGAAAGTTTTAAGATTTCTTTACTTCAAACTATTTTTAAAAATTTTATATTTTTGAGCTTGAACCTTTATTGCCACCACAAGTTCTTAACATTCTCTTTACAGTATCTAAAATCTGACTTGCAGGAACAATCCAGAGGAAATGAAAAACCGTGTCCTGTGATCTATTGGGCTGTTGCTCATTATGAGCATTGGTACTACTGACAAACACATAACTTACTAAATCATCAGCAATCTGGATTACAATGAGTAGAACTGAAGATCTACAGCATAATTGTAGAAGACAATCTCTGTCTGCATTTGAACAGTAATAAAGAAATAAAAATATCTTTTTCTGTAGCTATGGAAAATGAAGCTACAGTAAACTGACATTAGCAGTGTAAAGGTTTTAGTTATGGTGTCCTTTTAGGAGAAAGATTTTCCCATGCCCCATGCAAGCTTGAAGAGCAATTAACTGATATTAAGGAACTCAAAAGCTTGTTATTTCAGAGCAATGAATGATGCCTTCAAATAACCTGTTAAAAATGGAGTGGCTTTCTATAGACTCCCTCCATGTCATCCTGGCCTTCATTTTTTGCCTAAGATCAGTGTAGTCTCTAAAAGACACTAATATATATAACAAAATCTCCAGCAAAATTAGCACTCATTACTGCTTCTCCTGGAAGTCTGAGACAGTCAATAGTGTCATGTGTGATTCTTCTTTGGCATTCGCCCATCTGATCAGAAATCCTTGAATCTTTGACCATTTTCTGCTTCTAGTTTCATAGAATGGCTTGGATTGGGAGGGACCTTTAAAATATCTCCTGCCATGGGGTTTTGCACATAGCAATTAGGCATGGAGAAAGGAGACACATGGGCAAGAAGTGAGGAGATGAAGAGATTTTTATTCTACAGACTCTACAGAAGACAATTCCCAGGGATAGTAAAGGTCATTGTTTGTCATTTGTGCTCTCAATCAGCTCAGTAGCCATGGTGGCCATAATCACAGCTATCTTGGTGTAACTGAATAAATAATCTGGTGCAGAAATCTTTGCAAAGAGAATTGCTTAAGAAAGTAATGGAAAATCCTACTACAAATACAACAGAGTACATAAGTAAGAGACCTTTCTTTTCCTCTGCAATCTCTATACTGAAGAATTGGTGTTATCATCTAAACAGACAGAAATTTATGTTTTGAGAACTTTGAACATTTACACAGCCCATAGGTAAATTTCAGAATTGTCACCATTGCTCTGTGTATTCAGATTTCAAAATTTTGCACTCTCCTAGAGCAAGTATTTCACTCAAAGGTCGAACAATGTTTTAAAAGACTAAGCACAAGAGAGCTGGTGCTATTTTTTTAGTCTGCACCATCTCTTTTTAGAGGTTAAAGTAATAGCAGCAGCTGATATTTGTTTTTGCTGTGTTAGTGAGTGCTCATCAATAACATAATGGGCAGTTCTGAATCTACAAAAAAACAGGTGTTTTGGCCAGGTATCATGCAGTGTACCTGCTGGTGTAGAGTTGTGATCATTTCTAGAATTCTTCATCTCACCTCTATTTTTGGTCTGGATACAATCTTGTCTATATTACCCTTTACTAGCCCCAGGAATGTTATGTTTGTGTATTGTTTCCTGTTGCTGTTCTTTCCAGTGACAGCAAAATTACAAATGGAACCAGACAGATTTTAATCCTTATTGTTACTATCAGCAATATACTGTGGTTCTTTTAACTTCTCTGGCTTCACTATATCAGACTTTCTGATTCTCTTTGCACCTTCAATATGCTCTTCTGCTCTACCCCATTGTCAGGAATAAAGTGATCTTGAAGAGAAGAGCGAAGAGACACAACTGAGTCACTTTGATTTTCTTCTTAAGTCTATGTATCTTCCATAACCTGAAATCTGACAGTTTCTATCCTGTGTTTATTTATTCTTTTTCTTTTCCTGGTTCCAATGCTCTTCACTGCCAGTCATCTATGGGGAATGTATGTGGATAAGAAAATGAAAGTAATACTGGGGTTTAAAATTCCACACTTTCTGCAGAGGTTTTGCCTTCAAATGTGGTTCCACTGGCTAATAATGAGCATAAAAGTAAAAAAACCCTCCCATTTTAAAGAGTTGAATTTTCATACTTCAGAATTTAGGCAGAGTCAAGAATAATTTTCAGCTTCAGAGGGCCTTCTTGCTATTTCCTGTGAGGAAGTCATGGAGAATGAAAAAGTTGGATAAATTTAAATCTCATTAAATAGATGAACCTCCTTGATTCTGCTGCCCACAACATCAGTCCACAAAGTTTATCTTCACTAATTTTCTGCTTCCCAGAAGCTCACTGACAGAAGACAAAGAATGGAGAATGGAGAGATCTGACATCAGTTGTTCTCAAAAGATGTGCCCTTCCCTGCTGTCACTTGCTATAGCTTTCAGAAACTCAATTTGTATTCTATACTGACAGCTAAAAGCAGAAACATAGAAATATCTGATCCACACAGATCCCATACTGCAACAAGGATCAGAGCTTTTGGCAGCCCCTTCATCCTTTGAAAGAGCCTGTTGGTGCTAAATTGGAAGAAGGGAGACAAAAAAGTGCAGCCTTGGGAACAACGTGAGGGCTGCATGCTCTAAAATATTTTTAGATCCATTTTTCTGCTCAGGTTCTTTCCCTTTGGAGTAGGTTATAAAAATGTAAATAAATGAATAATAAAATGTCAGTGGCTTTGTTTTTCATTCTTATGGACGGCTTTAGGGAGATAATCTTCAGGACCTAGCTCTGTTCATTTGTATGGAAGGGATGTGAAATTAATGTAGAAGAGACTAGGCCAAAAACATACTCTAATCTCTCCAGATATGCATTTACAGTATTTCCCTGTAGGATAGGAGGGTCAGCAGCTCAAATAGAGTTTAAGGAAAAAAATATTAAAATAGTAACTTTCAAAAATGTAAACTTCCTTCAGACAAGAGTAAGATTTTGAAAGTATGCCTAGGAAGTCTCTGTATGTCTGATGTGAGCCAACATAGTAATTTAAAACATTGCTTGACCTATGAGTTAAAATTGTTCTCGGAGGGTTTGCAAAATTTTGAAATATGAATACACTGAGTGATGGTGACAATTCTGAAATTTACCTGTGGGCTGTGTAAATATCAAAGGTGTCAAAACAGAAAACTCTTTAGCAGACAATACCAATTCTAAATTACAGACATGCAAGAAGTATGTAATAGAAACACAGTTTTTTCTTGCTAAAATTAGGAGTCCAAAGTGTCAGAATGGTGCCCTAGAAGACAAGTGTGTGCAGTACAGTGGAGGCTCCGTCATCACAGATCTGTGGACTCCAGTCTGAAGGCAAATAAAATGAAATTACATGAAGTTGACTTTCCTGACTAATGAGGTCCACAAATCCAGCCTGTTTGGGAGACAAAGAGATGGACACTGAGATAAAAATATGTTGGTATGTTATTGCAAAGTTGAATTTCCCATATGCTTCATTAGTAGATATTGTAACTTTTTCCCCACAAGCTATTTTCCATCAAAACTGGGTAGGAATATTTTGGCTCTGGAAGCCACGTGCCTGAAAGTTTATCCCAAAATATGTCCTTCCTACTGGTGACTGATAGGTTGTGTCTGACTGTGTTACACTGGCTAAAACCTCCCAGAAAAACAGGACTGTATTATTTCAAAGCAAGGGAAATTTCAGATAAGCAAAGATATTTTCTCTATTATCATGATTGATATTCATTGTCATTTAGTAATGCAAAACTATAGATGGGAACATAAAACCCTCAGAATGCAAATTCCTTCGAAATGACAAGGCTTACTGATTCAATATCCTTTCTTTATGGAAAGGTTTTTGAAATGCAAGCTATAACCTCAGGCTTCAAAACAGTCACACTAACTGTGTTTACAGTAAAGTTCTATATACCAACTAGATGACTTAGAATAAATCTTTCTGTTCTGTGCTATTCATGCTTAAAAATTTAGTTATGTGACAACAGTAAAGTACATTGTGGCAAAAAGAACTACTATAAATTCTCCTGGAAAGGTGTCTACAATTTAGACAGCTTTGACGGATTTCAAAATCTTCTTTACCTAAAAATTCCTGCTGTATTCCATGTCTATTAAATGGCAACTACTTTTTGAAATGAAAATCAGCAATAAAGCCAACACAATTCAAGACATGACAAGTCTTTTCTTATTGTCGCCCATGTGTGTACTCCCCTAAGTACTTGGCAAACTAACACTACTTTGAAATATAATATCTTTCTGTTTTCCTTAGAAAATACCTTTGTGTTGATGTCTAAAATCAATTGTGCTGATTTTTCTCTGCTGTATTTTACTTTTCCGTTGTTTATTCACTTGATGTACATATGGGGACCAAGTTTGGCTGTCATGGTGTTTGAGTACTGGTTCCAACTGTAATCCCATTACACGTGTTATAGTGCCAATGCTTGCAGATGATTTGTTTCCCACATAGATGGCTCTAATGCATTTATACGTTTTATTAGAATCCTGTGCTAAATTTATAATAGCCTTGCCTGCTGGTATAATTTTCTCTGTAGACTTATTGCTGTTAGTAATAAAACATGCTTTTGTTCTAGCTTTATAATTACCATGTCATGCATTTCTTCTAGTTAATTCCTAATAGGAACTCTTCCTGATGACTTTATGAAAAGACTAAGCAAAGCACTAAGGAAAATTTCTTTGGGGCTGTAGTAAGTTATTGTCTAGTCTACAAAGAGGTGTGCGACTGCCCGCTGCTGGATGGGATAATGTTACAGGGTGTTTTGTTGGGCTACATTATGATATTGTCAAATCATTTTGACTGTGAGTATTTACTTGAGACTTCAGATCTCCATCGTCCTTCAAACACCCTGTAGGATAAAATTGTGAGGTCTATATGTAATGCTGAGATCTTTTAGTTGCATGTATAATATGTAAAGCTGTTATGATCTCCCAACTTTTTTGTGTTTGCCTTATCTGTTAACTATTATTCTCAGGTACTGGAAATCTATACAATGCCTTGCCCAGTTTGCTCAAAGAGGCCAGCCTCTTTATACTGTCAATATATATATATTTCATAGCAATAATGATAAATTACAATTAATATTTATGGCATCTATATGCTATTGACATTTATGACACCTATAAAATGGATCCTTCAGTTGTCTGAAAGTTATTGGAAAGTTGAAATGATTATAAATAGCCTGAGACTGAACTAAGTCCAACTTTGAAACCTGTTTGAGGTTCATAGGTGCCACTGACTTTCACTAAGAGTAATGGTAATATTCCCGTAGGCCACATTTAGGAACCCTAGTCTCCCTAGGCCCCACTATAATGAATGAAGAAGAGAAACCCACCCAAAAAAGAAATCAGATAAACATTGCCTGGGCTGTTACTCCCAGATGCTTTCCAGGGAAATACACTGAATTTCATTTAATGATACATGGAACATAAGGCTCTCTGGTCTATCCTTAAAATACTAGGACAGGAGGTAGGAAAAGTATAAAATTAAACACCTAGATACACAAACCTTAATGAAGAAGAGATAACAGAAGCAATGTCAAAGAGGACACAAGTCTCAAGTCACTGACTGAAGGGTCACTGAAGGAACCTTTAAGGTGTATCCATGGAAAGGCTCATCCACCACACTGTAACTGATAAGGACCAAAACAAGATCATCATGGGTTGCATGGGGAAGGGCAAATCAATGGGACCTCTGAGGGGTACTGCAAATATAGCTGTTACAAGATGTTTCTGAGGAGGGCCAAATGCAGAGAAAGGAATGGACAGAGGTAGGTCAGGGAGGAACAGACTTGGGAAAAAGAGAGGATGGGAGATAATGTCAGGGATGGCTAGTAGATGAGGAGAGAGCAGTGGCTGTTGTCTACCTGGACTTCAGGAAGCCTTTGACACTGTGTCCCATAAGATCCTCCTAGAGAAGCTGTTGACGTATGGGCTGGAGAGCAGACAGTGAGATGGATTGAAACTGTATGCATGATCAGGCCAGAGAATGGTGATTAACAATGCAATGCCTAGTTGGAAGACGGTAACTAGTGGTGTACCCCAGGGATCAATACTGATTCCAGCCCTGTGTTATATCTTCTTTAATGATCTGGATGATGGGACAAAGTGTACCCTCCGTATGTTTGCAGATCACACACAGCCAGAAGGAGTGGATGTTGATGCCATAGGGTCATGCTGCCATCCCATAGGGTCATGCTGCCATCCAGAGGGACTTCAACAGGTTGGAGAAATAGGTTGACAAGAACCTCAAGGGGAAATGCAAAGTCCTCCACTTGTGGATGGACAACCCCAGGCACCAGTGTATGTTGGGAACGACCCAGCTGGAAAGCAGCTAATGTTAATTAAGCCGCTAATTAAATATTAAATATTAATATTATGACCATGGTGAAAAACTCCTTTCTGCCTTATGTTTAATCCCATTGCACAAAACCCTGATGCTTTTGATCTCTGACAGCAAAGTATTCTGTACACATGTGTTTATTCTAGGATTAAGTTTGAATATCTATCTGAATGTTCTTACTGAATTCTCAGAAAGTCTGAGAAATGTAGACTTTCAATTACTGTACCATTACCCTTTATGCCTGGGAGCATCCATCTGGAAAGCAGTTTGGAAGAGAAGGACCCAGGGGCCCTGATAGACACCAGGTTGAACGTGAGCCAGCGATGGGCCCTTACACCAAAGGTGCCCAATGATATCCTGGGCTGCACCAGGCAAAGCGTGGCTGGCGGCTGATGGGGGGCGATCCTTCCCCTCTGCTCAGCACCGGTGAGGCCACAGCTGAAGGGCTGTGTCCAGTGCTGGGCTCCCCAGTAGGAGAGACATGGGCAGGCTCGAGAGAGTTCTACAACGTGCCGTGCCGTAAAGGTGATGAAGGGCCTGGGGCATCTCTCCTGTGAGGAGAGGCTGAGAGAGCTGGGGCTGTTCAGCCTGGAGAAGAGAAGGACAGGGGATCTTACCAATGTCTATAAATACGTGGAAGGAGGGTGCAAAGAGGACAAAGCCAGGCTCCCTTCAGTGATGCCCAGTGCTAGGACCAGAGGCCATGGGCCCAAACTGAAACTCAGGAGGTTCCCTCTGAACATCAGGAAACACTTTTTTACTGTGAGGGTGACCAAGGACAGGGTGTCCTTGGAGACATTGAAAAGCCATCTGGACATGGTCCTGAGCAACAGATTATAGGTGGCCTTGCTGTAGGAAAGGGCTTGGACTAGATTACCTTCAGAGGTCCCTTCAAACCTCAGTTATTTTGTTATTCTGTAATATAGGGAGGAACAGCTGGGTACAGGTAAGCTGCTGGTTGGTCCACTCATCTTGCCATGCCCTGCCCCTGCTCGTCTTAATCTGTTTTGCCTTCTCATTAAACCCTGTTCTGAACTGTTTTCCTAGGTGAGGGTAACATCCATTCTGCTGGCGGGTGGGTAGTGCCTGTAAAAGCACTGCCTGTTTGTGTTGATCCATGAATGTTCCGTGTTGACTGTGTGGTTTGCATGTGTGTGTGTGTCTGTGCCAGGGATAAATGCTCAGCCTTGCTGGTGCCTGGACCTGGTGTCATGGGGCCACATCAGCCTGGCTCAGGAGGACTGGGATGGAGAAACTCCTTGAGTCCCAGACCCACTATATACAGCAGCATTTTAATATGAGACTGTGTGCTTAAATACTTTTCTGAAAATGGGACTGAAGCCTGGACATCAATATTCCTTTAAAAATCTTATAAAATACTTTACAGTATTATTCTGAGTTTATAGTCAATTTTCTGCTCTTTCTTACCTGTAGTAATTAATCAAACTTTGAAAGTTATCTCTCTACATGCAAACAGAACCTTAAATATTGCCTTAATATTTCATCTTGTCATAACAAAGTCCTTTTTTTCAGTTTTATATGGCATCATTTTGCCGAAGTTGTGTCTTTTCAGACTGTAGCTTCTACAAGCATTTGATGGATGCACTATTTAGGACTAGTTTGCTGAAGTTCTGAGTGAGATAAACTTTGATAATTTGATTTTTTTTTCCCCAAATACATAAAATTTATTGCTGAGCTTGAAAATTAAAATCATCAGGTTTCTAAAGTTTAGTAAAACACTAGGTAGCTCCTTATTAACATGCACTTTTTGCTTTGTCTGGGTAACAAAACAGTTGTATTAGGGTATTATCTCAGTACTCCTATTACTATTTTAAAATAATTTGCACTTTGTTGGAGATCAGCTGTACAGCCTCTCTTTTTTCCATTATAAAGGACTGTATGAACAGCTCAAGTCTGTGTCCTCCAAGGAACTTCTAGTCTGCCTTGAATACTGCATCCTTTTGATGGCTTTCCTTTGAATTTGTGACTACTTTAGTGAGGGTGCCAGGCTCACCACCAGAGTAAGTTTACAATTGGAAATGCACACAAGGAGGCACCAGATCCTGTGGTTAAAAGCAACCACTATGAAAACAGAGGAGAATAATTAAGAATTACCTGAAGAGCTTGTGGAATATGGTGGGTTTAGTACAACAAAGTTATTTCCAATTTAGGAAAACAGTGTGCAGATGTGTTTGTGTTATGGATTTACCCCATGGTAATAAATGTCGCTGCATGGTGCATTCTAATTTATTTAGTTGCAAAGACTGGAAGAATTTTTGGTGTTTTGAAAGGGTTTTGTGTTCACTTTTATTAGTACATCTTAGACAAAGAAGACAAGAGACAAGCTTCAGCATGTACATTTTCATGGAACTGTTGTTTCCATGCAGAAAGACAGTGGACTAAAGTCCATTGTAACAAAGTGGTTTTTTAGTATGTTTTTTTTTATTTTTGAAAACACTTTAGAACCAACATAAAATCTTAACCCCCTTAACAGTCTGCAGACCTACATGCCTCTTTAAATACTTAAAAATGCTGAAGAATTGCTTTGTCAATGTATTTCTCCAGAGCAAGAGAGTGAATTTTACTCTGTGTGTGTAAGGATTGTTTAATTGCTAGCAATAGCTGTTTAGACCGACAATATACCCAGTGATTAATTCATAGGATTGCTAAGGGAAATTTAAGCCACATAAAGGTGTCGAAGATGCAAGGCAAGGTGGACAGTGCACTGTAAAATATTTAACGAATGCTAAAGCAAACTAAATTTAACGAATGCTAAAGCAGAGAACTAAAGAAGGACGCAAAGGTTGAAAAGAATACATTAGCTGCTGAAAAAAACTTATATAAAAATGTTTTGAACCACGAGATATTTTAAAGGGGATGAAAGACTGTCTGCTTCCACTGGGCACATAAACACAGAGAACTGGGTTAATATGTAAGTATGTGTATCACAGGGAACAGAAAAACTTGCATTATCCAGGTAACTTTTAATTAATCTTGCAATTTAAAGAAAGCTTACTTTAGCTGTGAATCATAGATTTCTCTGTGCTAGTCACAAACTTATCCAGAAATTTCTATGTCAAAGTAAAATTGATTCTTCTAAAAAATTACATGTTAATTGACAAACTTTTAGTGGATTATTTTATTATTTTAATAAACCACTGATAGAATTTCTTGCTCTGTTACTCATGGTATTGAATGTTAACTTGATCTCTGTTTACTTGCACAGCTTCCAAACTGTGGACATTCCCTTATAATAAAAGGAAATTTTGCAAAATTCTTTAAACAAATCATACACTGTACAGCTGTTACCTTTCCAAATGAATCTTAATGTGTGAATTACATAAACCTGTCAAATTCTAGTTTTTCTGTCTTATTAACACAAGATCTCTTCTCAGAAAGTATTTGTTTTCCACTACTTCAGGAAAACCATATGACTTTATTGTTCATGTTAATTCCATTATTTGATGAAAAATGTCACAGATTCTTTCATCCAAAGATGAAAATATGTCTACTTTTGCTATGATGTATAAAAACTAATAATATGCTTTTAAAATAATTTCCAGCTGATTTTTTTTAAAATCAGTGGCTAATTTCTCTTAACTATCAGTTTCTTCCATCCCAGTAGGTTTGAAAACAGGGAAGCCATTTGAATAGTGAAGTGTGCTTATGCCTTGATGAAAGCTCTGCCTGCAGCAGTAGCCTCCTTTTCAAACGAACAATTTTCATTCATATACATATACGCTGATAACTGTTTTTGTTTTCAGTATTTTGTTAATTGATCAGCATTATAATGGTAAAGATCTTATTTACATCAACCCCATGCAACACTACAGGCTTGGGGAAGAGCAGTTGGAAAGCTTCCAGGCAGAAAACAACCTGGGGGTGCTGGTTGATGGCCAGCTGAACATGAGCCAGCCGTGTGCCCAGGTGGCCAAGAAGGCCAATAGTATCCTGGCTTGTATCAGTAAGCGTGGCCAGCAGGACAAGGGGAGTGATTGTCCCCCTGTACTCAGCAGTGGTGAGGCCGCACCTCAAACACTGTGTTCAGTTTTGGGCCCCTCACTGCAAGAAAGACACTGAGGTGCTGCAGCATGTCCACAGAAGGGCAACGGAGCTGGTGAAGGGTCTGGAGCACAAGTCTGATGAGGAGCAGCTGAGGGAACTGGGGGTGTTCAGCCTGAAGGAAAGAAGGCTGAGGGAAGACCTTGTCATTCTCTACAACTACCTGAAAGGAGGCTGTAGCGAGGTGGGGGTCAGTCTCTTCTCCCAAGTGAGAAACAATAGGACAAGAGGAAACAGCCTCAAGTTACACCATGAGAGGTTTAGGTTAGATATGAGGAAAAAAAATTCTTCAATTAAAGGGTTGCCAAGCACTGGAACAGGCTGCCCAGGGAGGTGGCTGATTCATCATCCCTGGAGGTATTTAAAAGACATGCAGATGTGGTGCTTATTTAGAAGTGGATTAGGGACATGGTTAAGTAGTGGACTTGCCAGTGCTAGGTTATTGGTTGGACTTTATGATCTTCAAGATATTTTCCAACCTAAATGATTCTGTGACTCTAAGATCATTGTGTTTCTGTTTTTAACATGCAAACTGTAGGTGTTGTTGACCAGGTTTGAACCCAGCTCTGCCATCCTCCTCCTCTGCCTGCCAGGCCTCCTTATGAGAAGCCTGAATCCAGCTTCCCCAGCCCCAAGCTTCCCACTCCCCGTCCCAGCTCTGTGTCCCTTAAAGTAGCCCTATGCCATCCCACAGCAACTAAACCACTCCATGGCAGGTCTTTGCTGGGCCCAGGTCTCTGCAGGACATAAGGCACACCTTGCTGGGGAGGAAGGCTGCTGTCAGGGCCCTGCTAGGCTTGAGCAACCCTGCCCAGCCTCTCCAGGGCTTCCCCCCACCCTGGCCAAGGCCCACGGCCCCATTTCAGCCCAGTCACTGCCCCAGTGACACCGTAAGACACCAATCTGGTGTCAGTGCTACTTCTGCTAGGATATGATACATGGTTGTAGGGGTCCTGTTTTACTGACAGATAAAAGTGCAAGCAAAGAGACATAGTCCTCACTAGCAAGGCTATTGTGTAAAACAGACAAAAGAAGAAGTCTGATGAGTACACAATAAAACAGAAAGCAATAATAACTCTCACAGCGCATCTCCAGGTGGCCTGGATGCACTGGCATCACCAAAAAAACAAGGTTTCAGGTGTTGGTTTGGGGGAATACAAAGAGAGAGCAATAAAGATGTTTATGGAAAACAACTTATTTGCTTGAAGGACATAGGAGAAAGAACAAATGTGGTTTTTGAAAGAAACTTCTGGTAGTTTTAAGGCAGTACCAGAGCTTGTGTTTAGGCAGCAGCAGACAAACTGGTATTTTCAAGTTAGTTCAGGATGTTTCAAAATATTTCTGAGAAGTGAGCAACATCCGAGATTGTTTTTCTGGCAAAGTAGCTGTCTGATCTCCTAAAACCCCAGAGTTTTACTAATGTATACATATTTCTATTGCCAAGAAAATCAGCAGGTAGTTTCCTTCGCACACTGATTATTAAGATTTTGACTGCTTCAGTGTTCATAGTGGCATTAATAATTTAATCAAGCATTTTATATTAACAATGTCAATTACTAGTTTATCCTTTGTATTGGATTGATCTATTATTGTCTACCTAACATTGATATGCATATCATTTTAGGAAGGAAGGGCTATAAATAAGGATTTCTATCCATCTAATTACTTTAATTGATTAGTGCTAAAATAGTTGACCTTTGGTACTCAGTTCTCCCTTCACAGTCAGAATTGATAGCTCACTGTGATGATCATCAGCCATGGGGAAAATAAGTTAAGATTTCAATTAAAAGCATGCAGTGTAGGCTAATCTATGGATCTTACATTAGTAATGCTCCAGACTTTCCTGCTAGAGAATACAAGTCACGTCTGAGCTGAAAAATATTGTATGAAAAGTACCCGAAGAAGTAGGATAGTGAAATATATCTAAAAATTGACAAACAGAAACCATTTAGGAGTCTTAGGGCACTTCTTCATGTGCCTACAAATTACACCTAGTAAGTAGCACTGCTCCTTCAGGCCACAGATATATAGAAAATATCTACAAGATATGTAGAAGCCGCCAATTTCTACAATCTCTCTCTTGGATGGCATGAGAATAGTGATGCTCTCATCTATCTACACTGTCTGGTCTAAGTGATATTTTTCAGACAAAGCTGACCTAAAATTCCTTTGTATTAGACAAACAGGCAGAAAAATTCCACATAATGGTAAAGTGTCAGACACATCTGTGCTCCTAAATAGTGCACAAAACAGAAGTAATAAATATTGAGCTACATGGAATATGCTAAATCATACCGTTTTTTAAAAAATATTATTTGCAGTTAAATTTTCCTTCAATAAGTTCATGAGAAGAGTTTTCAAAGAAGAGTTTTATGTTTTTTACATCTCAGAACCACTTTTCATTACGTGACTGCAGAGACTTTGAAAAAGGTGCAAAGCACTTATTTAACATAATCAGTGTGTTTGAAGCCTGTGCTATGGCAGAAACATACCCTAACTAGCTGAAATCTGTATACTATACTAGCATGCATTGAAAGTGAAAATATTAAGTGTTTTGATAGAAAACAAAAACAATCATCTCAAAACACTTTTAAAATTACTTAACTTTGGACAAATGTTCTTCCATAATTGGAATATATTATTGCTTTTATTTTTTTTGTTATTTGCAGTTGTAAGCAATCTGTAGCTCTAAGTGTTCTATTTTAAAGTATATTTTGTTTGATCTGGTGGATATGTTGGATGCAAAGTGGGAATAATTGAGCATATATTGAGTCACCTATTTGCTGCATTATAAGTATGAAGTGGAAGTAAGACAGAAAAGAGATTGGTTTTTTTCGGTAGGAAGGGAAACAGTGACTAACTCTACAAAACCATCTTTGTATTATTCAAAATAATTCCCCATAAAAATTCATGATATTTAAATCAAGTGTAACAGGATAATATTCCAAAAATACTGATTCATTTGCTAATAGCTGCTGGAAATATTCTTTACTATCCTTCAGTCAATGCTTAAATTCTTCAAAGCACTTTCCCTTTGCTACTTTAAAGGAAAACAAAATATATCCCTAATTTTTTTTATTTTTTTCCATATCTGTCCATAGTATTCTATGTTCTCAAATTTGCTGCCTTATAAGACCAGAACTCTAAGAGAAAAGAAATTCTATGAAGTGAGAGGCTATTTTGGATTTTCAAATTAAATTATTGTGTATCTTCCTTGAATGCCGAACTACTGGAAAGCTCAACAGAATAATTACTGGATTTAAGATTTTTTTTCTTTTGGCCAAAGTCCTGGCAAAAAACTACTTTTCTCCACAAGGAAAGACCATCTTAAATAGATGAATTTTCTCCCTTTTCCATACTACCAAATCTATGGTGAAAAAGGTTGATGAAGACCAACAGCATATTTTCCTTGAGAGCTTCCAGCTTCTATATCATCCCCCACTGCTGCTTTGGGAAACAATACAAATCTCTTGATCTTCACTCCTCCACAGAACAACCAGACATTTTGAGCAGAAAAGACACAAATGAAGCTTGACTGATTTATGATGAGAGGACTAAGACAATGGATAACTGAACAAGTTGAAATGTTGACACCTCAGCTACTCACTTTACTTTTAAAGTCTGTGGCAAAAAAGTAGACATTTACTAAGCATGTCCATCACATCACATATCTTGTTCCTCTTCCTCTTCACTACCTGTAAAGTGAATCCAGCCTCACTAGCTCACATGTAGACATCCAGATTCCAGGTGTTTAAAATGAGTTTTTAAGCCTTGTGAAGGTTTCAGTCTTTTTATTTGGTTTGGTTTTGATGATTGCATATGTTGTTGCATTGCCTGTCATTTTGAGTAAAAATTGGGATATAATAGCATCTTTAAAATAAAATCTCTGACATGTAAACTAAACCACAGACAGTGGGAAGTGTGCAGAGGAGGATCAAATGCAAACCAGTTCTTGAGAAAATCTGCTAGCTTCCACTTTTTTCTCTAGTATTAATCCTAGTTCTCATAAGAGATGTCCTGGATGGACACCTTATCAACTGTTTCCTACTATTCCTGCATATTTCTCTCAGTTTATTGCCAAGCTAAATGTCATCGAGCAGTCTAAAAGGAAACCAATGTGCATGCACAGAACAAGACAGAAAATATACTTCTGTTTAAAAAATTGGGGAGCAACAATGATACAATCCAGTTTACAGAATGAAGGCAGCTATTTTCATAGAAGACTGAATGCTTCCACTGAAACAACATAATTAAAAGTTACAGTGAAAAAAATGGGTTAGCATTCTTCATGACATTTGATTAAACATCCTAGCTAGCAAAAATACACAAATGAAGGTCACATTTGCAAGTATTATAAGATAAACTACATTTTAATTAGATAGTTGAGAAATGTCAATGAGTTAGTAACTGACCAGGAGTCAGTTAAAAAAAAAAGGAACGAAGGAAAACAAAACATCACCCCAAGAGTCAGAATCCTTCATTCTGCATAGCTTTCAAATACTAGAAAGACAGTATGCAAAGAAGTTTTTGGGATAGATTCAGTGAATTTGCTTTGCCATCTTTCTGTTTGAAGAAAGAATGTATTTTGGGAAAATTACATAGTGCCATGGTTGGAGCTATGTTGACGTATGTTGTACCATTTGAAACAAATCTTTCAGATAAAATATAATGGGATAGTATTTGTGGTTTATATCTGTACCCATGGACTGCACCTAAGGAATGTGTATAAGCATATACCATCCTGTGGGAAAAGTTTCCCTTTCACTCAGAGTCAGCTTAGTTCCCTCACAGCACACATGAAAAGTCAAATTTAACCTGACAAACCTATTGTAAATTACAGGAGTAAATATCTTTCAAATGATCTTGAAATTCATATTTTTGCTTTTTTTGAACAGAAAAACCCCTCAGTAATCAGTAGAAGACAGTTTCTCTATTACCTATGGTGCTGCTTTTCCTTATTGTGTTGAAACTGACCAAAGAAAGGCTGAAGAGCAGCGTGCTGGAAATAATAAAAGATGCATGAATAATTTAATGGGTTGACACAGGTTCATTAAAAAGTTACCAAAACTAATTCAAATCATAGTTTGCTGTTGGAAATCACATTTAAGAAAATGTGCACTTGGAATAAAAAAAAATATAGTCTGTCTTAAAACTGTCATACTGTTATTAAAATGACTATAAATCTGGTGGTTCTAGTGCAAAGAACTATGAAGGTTAATCCAAGGTGCTGATTTTATTGTGGCTGTTTCTAGTTGCTTAATATCTTTACCATTTAGGCCTATATATTCCTTATCTATGTCTGCTGGCAGCTGAAAAACCTTTGGATGCTTCATCCCAAATACTTAAGTCATTTCAAAGAATGAGTTTAGGGAAAATATAATTCCATAGTGAAACTCAAGTGCAGCAGTTTTGAGAACTACCCATAGGTCTGATGAAAACTCTCAGGGATTTGAAGGGTAGACTGGTAAAGCTAAAAAACACATTAGAGACATCTAACACCTACTCTCCAGCAGTTTAACTATGTACTTAAATAATGGAAAATAAATTTATTTTCTCAAGTCTCAGAAGTGTAATCCAAACCAAATTAAATGAATAATTTTATTGTAAATAGTAGTCCAATAAAAATATATTCTAATTAAGCCAATGCAACTAGGCAGTACAGAAGTCTAAATCTCTGGAGATGAATGTTCGGATTAGGAAGTAGGTTTTGTTTTAATGTAAGCATGCTTTCTGCTCCAGTTGTCAGCGATATTCATAGGTTACAGGCTTTTAGTAAACAAAACAAGGAATATTTGCTTACGTATAAGTTATTAACTATTTCCAATTATGTCTTACAAGAGAAACTTTACTCGGATACAGCATCCCCATGAGCATGACTCAGCAGCAGAGTCAGGGTGAAATTTCACATTGATCACTAATCCCAGCCAAACAAAACAATTATACCATGAAAGGTCAGAAACCAGTTTGCGTAATACTGCTGTTACTGCAAGACCTTTTCACCATGTACGATGACTTTTGTATCCTTTCCTTCTCTTTCTTCCCAAGGTACTTTACATACATCTGAAAGCATGTTGATTTTTCTGTCCTTTCAAACCCTGGATTTACCACGTGGAACAAGTGCTCCCCATTCAACTAGATAACAAAGTATTTTAAAGGGGTTTTTATTATTATTTTTAAGTGGGAAAAGAACCACAGTTTTATTTCACCAAGCTGTCTGCACATACTATTTCAGCAAAAAGTAGTTGTCAAAACTATTTTGGGGTTGTTGAATCCTATTTACTGGAGTAGGCTATTGTGTCATGTATGCAAAGAAACAGGACAGTCATAGCATAAAATGAGAAATATTACATTAACAAAAACGGCCCTTTGACTCAAACTTGTGCAGACAGAGAGGCTGCATACCACTGGAGATTTCAGTCTATCTAAGAATCAGGATTAATAGTGTTTAATTTCTGATTGTTAATCTCCATTTCTTTGCAAAAAAAGCAATATACAGCTCAGACTTTCTAGCTTGCACAGGAAGCCTTTCTGTCTACCCATCAAGGAAGACTGTTTCATAATTTTCCCAATTAAATGACATAAGAATATATATCTGAATCTTCTCAAGCTAGAATATCTGATATTCTCGGGAACATCATCTAAGGAACTATCTTCTGCTGTCAACAAATGGACTACGTAGTTTAAAAGGTCTTCAGACACTGGAGTTTTACTATTGATATATGTATGGCATATAGTACATTTAATGGCCTAATAATACTATATTTCAGTCACACAGAGTATTTATCACTTGCCGAAAAAGTACTGACATAAAGTTTTCCCAAATTCTGTCCATTGCCATAGGGCAAATAGCACAGAGCTAAAATACCATGCCAGAAATAGAAAACTGCCTGTATCTGCAGAAAATACTCCAGGAACAGTACATTCATTATATATGTGATTGCAATCATGTTTCCTTTTGAAATCCTATTAGGGCTTATGCTGCGCTGTAAAGTTTGGACCAAAGGCAAATCTGCATTTTTTTTATTATAAAGTAAAACTCCTTCCAGTGTGTATTTCTTCTATGTCCATTTGCACACTGAAGGAATGTCTTCCCAACAGCCATCACCACTGTTTCCACTTTTTTCATTTATTTTTTTTTAACTATAGAAATGGATACTGTGAAACAGAATATCTATCACTGTTACAATTATGTATTATATTTATGTATAAAAGTACATACTGGAATAGTTCTGTGACACCATACTTCGCAATTTAGCATTTTCTTCCTGCTTCTTTGCCCGTCTCATGTAGATTATAGACCATTTGTTCTCCTTGAGTTACAAGCAGATTGATATATATTTAAAAGATGGAGAGAAGTGGTGTCTTTTTCTTTGTGGGGTGTCTTGCATCCTTGTTACCAGCTGCAATCTAGCCACATCCCATCTCCATGTGAGGAAAAACAGAACTGTATCCCAATCTGACTGTTTCCAGACTTCCTGCAGCATTTCCATGGACGGTACCAGAAACCCTAGGGATATCAGGGTATCTGAGCTGTGAGGATCTGAGGAGCTCCACAGCACCCAACTAACTGGCTCTTTTTTTGCCACCAGGGCCGTTACATTCACCACCAAACATTTCCATTCTCTGACACAGAATGTGTTAGAGACTTATCCCTTAAATGTATCCATATTCCCTAGGAAATATCTTCCTTCTCTGCTCACAAGAAAGATGTCTGTTCTGCATTAAGAATTTAATGTGATAACTTTAACCACGGACATTTCTACTGCAGCTTATTTATCTGAAATAATTTATATTTGTAAGGCCAAAAATATTTTAAAATGAGATAAATTAGTATTTGGTGAGACCAAAATAAGTCACAAATATAAAAAAATAATTTTTCAAGAAACCTCAATGATCTTGAGATTGTAACCTGAGGGAAAAGAGAACAAAAATGAGTTATTTCATGGGGGTGGATTTTAATATGATTTTTTAAAAGATTTTTTTCAATATTCCCCTGGGATTGGATTTCACTTCTCCTCTATGGAAAATTTTACTTTAAAAGAACTAAAATACATAATACTGCAAAATATATGAAGAATTTATTAAAAGACAATCAAGATATTTTTTGTGAAATCACATTTATATTCCAATGACAATGTTTCAAGAGGTCCTATAAGATATAGTTTCATACTGCATTTCAATTTATCATGACAATGTTGTATTTTCCCTCTCTTTGCAAGCCAGAAAAGATATTATGCTTATGATGTACAAAACAGCATGATGCACATAATAGATTGTTTGTGAGACCAAGATGAAAAATAAACCAGACCTTCCTTATTTATGCTTTTCCCATATGATTGCAAAAATTTGTATTTAAATCCAAATTTGAAATGAGATATGGCATCACCAAATAATCTGTAAATGTATAGTTTGCATAGATGAAAATGGTAATTTTAAAATACTGGTCATCTGCTTTTTCCAAATTCCAGCCTCTTCTAAAAGGCAGAAGAGGTAAACACTTAACATCTGATCAGAGACAATAATCACTGATTATTGTACTGAAATGACCTATTCCAAAACCTGAAAGACTAAACATTCTCCATCACAATCTTCATAAAGTAAAATACATATTTCTCTAATTTTAAACCATTCGAAATATGAAATAGTCTAAATTATATTTACACTTAGAATATTTTTCCAAAAGCTCTCCAGCAAAGCCATGACCTAGTATTTCAGAAATTGTATTTCAATTGAGTATGCTTCTACTCAAAGCTTTTGAACACCCATAGTTTTTCATCGTTCACATTCTGCCAGTTTGAAGAATGTCCAGTTTATAAATATTTATCATCAGTGGAAATGACAGAACAATAATCTTTTTTTCTTGCCAACCACTTTCACTGTCCCCCCAAAAATCAGTTCTTTCTTAAGCACTTGATATACAGTTCAAGCCCCTTCGCTCATCTTTATGAACATACTTTTAAATTTTCTTGTCATGCCCTTTAGACTGTGCTATGTCAAGTACTATTGATTTCAAAAGTTCTGCTTACTTTGTTCCTGCAGCTCCTGAGTGATATTTTTAATCTATTTAATTATTTCTCTTATATTTGGCATTATACAGGGACCAAAAGCTTGGGCACTATTCTGTACTTGTAGACAATGAAATTTTAAGTACAGGCAGAAAAGGGGAAAAAAGGAAGCTACAGAAATAGAAAAGGAGGTGATTTTTGCATATGCATGTTTTTGGCAGACAGGTTTGTGCGTATATGGCTCTTGGGCTTTTTAGCTAGCTCACTTGATTTGCAGAGTACTGTTGAAATAAGGAGCATATTTAACTTTAGCCAGTGTTTCTGTACTGCATATACAAAGTACTGTAAAGCTGTGAAGGAAAGGTGGTGGCTTGGCAGACAGTGATTTGGGGTCATAGAAATAGAATTTTAAATATTGAAAACCCATATTACCAAAAGAATGAAATATAATAACCACCTAATTTTTATATTGTATTGAAATTGCAGGGGAATTTTCTGTCTTAGAGCTCTATGCTTCTGCCTCGTTCTGTTTAGAAGCCGAGACCCTCATGGAGTCCGGGGTGTCTCTGACACCCCTTTTACAGATAAAATTTTTCTACTTTTCTACTGCATAACAAAATATTATTTTGAAAAGTGATAGATTTTGTATATATTTAATGTTAATTTCTTGTTTCCCCTCCCCCCCCCCAGAATATTCAGAAGCTGTTCCTGGACTCCCCACTTCATATGCTGCTATCCTAAGAATCAAATCTGGTAGTTCACCTTTAGCCTCATTTAACACAAAGAACAGACCACGATTAAGCAGTCCTTCATTAGGAAGTGTATCTTCACCAGGCTGGAGAGGAGCTGCACAACATTATCACTCCCCAACAAACCTCTATCACTTTTCAGAGGCCTTCAAACATGATGGTAAGTCTAGCTTCCCTCTCTGAACCTTGGAAACATTTTTCAAAAGCAGTACATGTTTATCAGCTTACTTCAGTGTTTCTCAGACATATTATGAATTTTATTAATCATCACAAAGTAGAAATGGACCTTTTTCACTTTAGATTCTTCAGACTAGCCTTAAAGTCATCAAATAGTCTTTCTTAAAGATTCCTATGCAGAATAATTTTATACAGGTATTCCTACATGAAAATAGCAAACTAGTGGTTTGAAATTCCATTACAGCACAATTTCATCTGGTACTAAAATGTCAGTCGCTTTTTTATGTACTTTTTTTTCCTCTTTGGAAATTTTCTAAATAATTATGAGCTATAGTAATGTAAATTAAACATGAATAGTAAATCTTATAAAACTACTTTTTCTCTAAATTACCTGCTCTGTAATCTACCTGTGTAGTCAACTCTATCATGCATGCATATCTGTGCATGCATGGATACATACTGGTGTAATACGGTGTCATTTACTTTTAAGTGAAATAAATCATAGTAACAATACACATTTTCTCATATTTGGTTACATTTAAAGAAGCCACATGTCTGATACTATTTCTTTAGTGATAATATTTGTCTGAATTATATTCAAATAAAGGTAGAAAGAAAAACATTAAAAGGATGGAGGAAGGAGAAGGAGGGGGGGGGGGAGGAAGAGGTTAGACTATATTTGAGCATAATAGTCTAAGGAGGTAACAGAGGAAAGCATTGTGGTTAATATCTCACAGTTCAACAACATTCATGCAGTATAATGACTGTGATTACAGGATTACTGCTTCTCTCAGTAAAGTCTTTTCTTTCCCCTGGAAAGTACCTTGTGTGTATTGAAAGCTAATGGTGTGTGCATGTGTTTCTGTGAACAGAAGTAGCTTATGTACAAGCCTAAATATGTTCCCTGAATTAAGGCTGACCTAGAACACAACTTGAATCATGCAAACAGATAAGTGCTGTTTGATAGCATTTCTGGAACTGGGGCAGGTTTCTACATGTGTCCTTCCTCTGCAATATTCTTTGTAAGTGTTGACTAGACTGAACCCAGTTACCGCACCAGGCACTGATAACTTCTCCCAGCCAACCTAATGTGTGTAGGTGGAAATCAGATTTCAGGATTAGAATCAGAGCATATTATCCTGGTCTTCAACAGTATCAATATCTAGAGACTGAGTGAGAATAAATCTGTAGCTGCAAGGCAAAAGAATACAGACTTTATGAATAATATAGTACAAACTGGAACCACAAAGCATCTTCTCCCTGATTGACCCTGATTTTTCCATTGTGTTTTCCTGAAGAAAAAACTAACTGGCAAAAAAGCAGCCTACTGTGTTTAAATTTCAAGTGAAGCTTGACTGTTATGCTTAAATTCTTACTTTAAGAGGGCTCAGAAAATTTTATATCCATCTCATCCTAAGAAAATGGGATATGGGATGGGGATCCTCAGGGTAAGCATTCCACCACCTAAAATCTTGGCATTTCCAAGAGGCATGCTATGATCATACCTGATATACGTCAGCAATCATGAGGCTTCTCAAAACATAGGGGCCACATTGCAACAATAAAGTTGAGCTTCTATTTTGCAGCAGGAAATGAAGAACCACTGATTGGAGAAAACAGTTTTAAAGGGCCATAACTCACAAGCTCCAATGTGCAGAGCACTTGACTCAGAAGAGACAGACTTCAACTCTTTCTTTCAAGGACTATATAAAACATTCCTAGGAGAGTATACTCCAGCACTTACAGGTCCTTGTATATCCATCTGTGTAGACACAGATGTAGAAACAGGTAAATCTGAGGCACCTGAGTAATATTTTAAAAGCCCTTGATTATCTGAAGGACATGCATAGCACAAGTGCAGGTATGAAACAGAACTTAGAGAAGACCAGCATATGTCTGATGTGGCAGTACTAAGGACTCCAATACAGAAGACCAAGTAGGATAACCTGCATCATACAATAGGGCAAGAACACATCTACTATGGCAGCTAAATGCAACTTATTTTCTAAACCTCTCTCAGTTCTGTTAATAACTTTATGTTTGAGATAATATCAAAGATTATTTAAAACCCAGAAATAAGTTCACTACTTCAGTCATCTGGCATTCCACTTATTTAAATTAGTAAGTTTCTTTATTTTTATTTGGCCTCAAGGCTTCTTTTCCATGTTTAGAGCTCCTGAAAGAAAGATATTCTAGTTATTTTCCAACAACTCGTATGTCTTAAGTAATAGTGGTAAGTGGTCATGTTTATTAACAAGGGCCTCCTAAATGAAAAATGCTACAGCATCCTGTATTCAAGTCTGGTCTTGATTGACCACTGCTGCAAGTGAGAGAACATTAATAAGAGAGGGAAAACATTTTATAATATTATAATTGAAAACTTGTATAATTCAAGTATCTAATATATGGGATATACTCAGGAACCAGATCTACCATAAGAAAAAACCCCAAAATTTTTATTAACTGCCTAAGTACATGTTCTTAAGTGCCTTCTCAACTGATTTCTCAGCAGACATGCTCAGAGGCCTAACATGGCTTCTAATAAAGGTCCTTTTATACTTAGTTTATGATATTTAATTTGCACTCTTAGTTCAGCATGTGTCTCAAATTAAAAGAACTATTGCTGTAGCTCACTGGTGAATGTAAACTATACAGAATTGCTGTAAACATGCAGTTAAGGCAATACAGTCCTTCTCTTCAACCTATGTATCAATATGTAAAGCCATGACTAAAAATTGTGCATAGAAAGTGTGAATTATTCATGAAACACTCTTGAAGAATCATAAAACTGCAAACACATATACTTTTTTACTGTTCAAAAAATTTTTGGAAATGCTGCAGTAAAGATAATTGAACTTAATCGTAAATAAAACCTCTTATATCCTTCCATCTTTGGTTTGATAACTTTCAGAAGAAAATAAACAACAGAGTCCAGTTCATAACTGAAAGTGCTTGTATTAATGAACCTCAAGATGTGCAAGGCCTGAATCTAATTTTTATTGAACAAGAATTCCTAACTTCCCACCATCTGCTAGACTTAGCATCAATAGTGCCCAATATTTTTTAACAATGAAAAAAAAGTTAATAGTTTGTGTCTTTAATTCAGACTGGTGTGATGGCTTTGCCTAGAGTACAGTAAGTTGTCTTCATAGTAGCTAGTACAGGACTGTGGCATATGAAGGCACAGACCCCAGGTGAGATCCTTCATTGCACACATAAGTGCTGATTATATACAATCACTTACCCACCCAAGTTCTGCCCTGAAACATGCCTATGTGCAGCAAAGCACCTCTGCAGCCCATTCACACTCCACCAAGCCATTTACTCCCTCCATGCTCATCTGAGGAGGTTTCTTCCCAAATACTTAAGCTGTGGGAGACTTCGGGCAGCCCCTCATTGCAGACAGGTGTGCACAGAACTGATCTGCAGATAAGCTCAGAGAGACAGATTTAGTTAGTTGTTTCCTCACTACATTTTAAGTCATAATCACTGCAGCCTGGCACCCAGACAATGAACAAAGCCTTTTCTCAGAAACAGTGTTTACAATTCCCGTTTTTTTGTTTGTTAAATTGGATAAGGTTAAGGCTGTGTGAATTTGAACCATCATAGCTTGATGAACAGGCCTTTGTATCATGGCTTACATCAGGTTCATCAAACACGGTAGACATACAGCAATGGCCCTAACTCCCTACCAATATAAAAAACCCACACATCGCTATTTTTCATATCACATCCTAACTTATTCAATGTTGTTACAGCTTGTACAGTGGCAATGCCAGGTGCAAAGCAAGAAGCATCAGGAAGATCCACATTATTCTGGCTTTTTCTCTGGCTCATCATTGGTAGGATGCTTGTGATCAGCTGATTGAACAAGCCAGTTGGGGGTTCACCAAGGCCTTTGATCTATATCTTTCAAGTTCATTGAATTATCCATTGGCTGCACAGCAGCTTGATCCCAGTACTCCATTATCCAAACTGTATGCTGCATAGAGGTAAGCATCATACGACACAGCACTTCACAATCATATGGGGTCATTACAATTCTTCTGCAATGGCAGCGTACAAGGTCATGATAAATGCCGATCTGAGTCCAAAAATCTTTAACTGAGGTCTGAGCTCTTTTACAGCTTTGTACAGGAGTTGTTCCCACACAGCTGGTCACCCTGCCTGGTATTGGAGATATAATTCCACATCTTCCTTTCACATAGCCTCCTTTCTGCGCTGATCTAAGGCACCGTAGTATACTCTCTTTCTCTTGCTTTCAGAACTGCTTCAGCTCAAGTCTCCCTTCATATCTTTGACAATAAAATGCACAGTACAATTTAAATCTACAGATCTAGTCATAGTTGCAAAACAGCACAGAAAGATTCAGGTTTTTCTCTTGCTCCTTGCTGCAAATACATGAATGAAATTCATACAGCCTCTACTGGACATGATATCCTATTGTTGCAAGGAGATAAACGTGATTACCAAGGGAATGTTTGTTTCAAAAGACTATAATCTCAGACGACTCACCAGAATGTGATGACTCGGTCGGTTTTGCCCAAAATGCAGAAACTATGGGTGAGGGCAATTTCAGCTATTTCAGTCCAAAACATCCATATGATTTTTCTGTTCCCAATTTTTCTATTCTTGTATTAATGATTGCCCCATGGTTCCCAGCTGTTCACCTACTGTCCTGCGGTGGTGATGAGAGCACTCAAGTATCCGTCTTCACATATTTGTCTTCCCTGGTTCAGCTAGGCTATGCCACAGGGTTGGTGTTTTTTTTTTTTTTTTCCCTTTTCATCAAGTCCCTGTTCAGGTACCATTTGTGGCATATGAAGGCACAGACCCAAGTGAGATCCTTCATTGCATACATCAATGCTGGTTACATACAATCACTTATCCACCCAAGTTCTGCCCCAGAACATGCCAGTGTGCAGCAAAGCACCTTTACAGCCAGTTCATACTCCACCAAAATATTCACTCCCTCCATGCTCGTCTAAGGAGGTCTCTTCTTCCCCGATACTTAAGACGTGGGAGGCTTTGAGCACACCCCTCCTTGAAGACAGGTGTGTACAGAATTATGGGCACACCCCTCAGTGGGAGGCTTTGGGAAGCCCCTCATTGCAGGTAGGTGTGCATAGAATTTATTTGCAGATGAGTTCAGAAACCCAGATTTAGTGTTAGTTGTTTCCTCACTACATTTTAAGGCATAATCACTCTGCAGCCTGGCACGCAGAAAATGAAAAAAGCCTTTTCTCAGAAAGGGCCCTTACACAGAGTATGTTTTGGTTTTGTGCTGGAAACAATGTTAATAATTCAGGGATGTTTCTGTTATTGCTGAGCAGTGCTTAAGCAGAGTCAAGGCCTTTGCTGCTTCTCACTCCACCCCACCAGCGAGTAGACTGCTGGTGCAGAAGGAGCTGGGAGAGGACACAGCTAGGACACCTGACCCCAGCTGACTAAACGGATATTCCATACTGAATTAAGGACATAAACTACTGAAAATTTTTTCATGCTAAAAAGATATTGGGCAAAATTGACTAATGTGTCATGCAATTTGAATACTATAAATTAAGTTTAAAATGGATATGTTTGTTTCAGGCCACAGAACAGGGAAAGCATTTTCAAGCAACAGGAAAAACTTGTCTTATTTTCCCTGAGAAGAAAATAAACATACCTGTTTTAGAAAAGATAAATCTGAAAATATGAGAAAATAATTTTATCTCTTTTGCAGTGTAAATTCAATCATACATGTGCTGTACACTGTTCCAGCATGCAGCATATGAGAATGAATGTACATATCTCAGGGCATGTGTATTTGCCTGAACTTAGCTGTCTAAAGGAAAGGCTCCTCAAAGTTTCTTAACTTTAAAGTTAACTGAAAGATAGTTTTAAGATTAAATGTATCTTATAAATGCATGTGTTATAAATATGCATAGACACATATATGTGCATCTCTTCTTCTATATATGCAAAATAATTATTGTCATTTACAGCCACCTTTGTTAATGTTAAAATCTGTTACACACAGATTTTACAAAGGTTATATTATAGAACTACTCACTAAATCAACATTAACTCTGAAGTTAAGGTTACTACTTTTTTTTCAGTGCTTAAGCTGAAAAAAAAAAAGAAAAAAGAAAAAAGAAAAAGAAAAAAGAAGAGGGTTTCTACCTTTAGTTGAAGAAAGCAATGTTTTCTTTGAAAGCAGGGTGATTACACATCTAAAATATTTTCTGAATATACTGAAAGGTTAAACTGCTTATTTCTATGGTAACAAAGGTTAATCAGAAGATTCTTTAGAGTTGTCACCTCAAGTGCATATAACAAGTACAAACTGAAAACAAACCAAGAAAGAAAGAAAGAAATTCAAAAGTGCGTTTGATAATGATTAGCACTCAAAGCTGATCCATATTTACTAAAAATTGCTTTTCACTTTTTAAGATTGATTTGAAATGAAATACATTTGTTTTATTTTAATAAATTCTTATGAGATGCACATTTCAGCAATATATATAGCCTTATCAGAAACTCCTGCAACTTTCTTAATGTATCCTGAATATTTTAATACCCAGGACTGACATATCACTGGGATATGGTTTGGTCCATGATATTACCAAGTAGGTAGTTTTCTGGGTCAGGTCCGTATGCAGAGTCCAGTGTGTATCTTAGGATGGAAGATCTGTTAGTGACCCCTCCTTTTAGGCTGCTTTAGAAGTTCCATCATTTTATAGTACCATGTAGCTTTTCTTCAGAAAATTCTTCCATCTCATTGGGGTCAACAAGCCTTTGAAAAATAGGGAGGAAAAAAACCCCAAAAAACAACTAGACACGTAAGAAAACATTGTTTTCCTAGTCCTGTAAAAACTTTTGGTTTTTAAATTTTGCTAAGTTACTCTGCTTTCAAAGTAGGACTACTATTTCCCTTTTTCCAAACGGCATTTTAACAAATTTTGTCAGTGTGTCAGAATAACAGCTGAAAACAAATGGTTTGTCTGAAGATCTCTCTCATGCACCTTCAGAAGGATTAGCAAAGCCATCCACAAGTATCACCAGCAGTAAAACAGTACTTCTAAAAGGACATAAGAGATGAAGGGGAGAAGATGTAAAGCAAGAACTCCTTCCCCCCATATTCACAGGCTGCTTGAGATTATCCCCTCAGATATCTTGTCTGCTGGGTGAAAAACACAGTACTGAAAAGAGCTGTTTCCTCCCACAAGTACCTCTGTCTAAGACAATGGCACCAAAACTATTTATGCCAGTCATATAGCTTGAATGGTACTGTAACATTGCAGACAGGGTCAACAGCAAGTGACCAGTGCAGTGTAGAATTTGCTGTGCCTTCTACTTCTGCAGACAATTATATTTTTAAAATATTACTTAAGAAAACATTTACAAGAACCTTATTTCTTTTATTCTTTAAAAGTACAGCACAGAATTATCAGACACTAGAAGTAATATTGCCAACACAATTTCAATGCACGTCTTTGAACAGGGTCATATTTCTTTCCTGCCCAACTCTGTGTTCCCAGGGTTTCAGGAATTCATTCTTTTTCATGGCATATTTATTGACCTGGAATTACATCAAGGATGGTGGCAAGAAAGCTGAGTGTTGAGGAATGACACTATTTTTAATACAGAACTGAAAGTACAGGAAACTTTATTCTTATTTGAAGTTTGTTCTCATGGTATTTGCATTGGTCAGCAAGGAGAACTAAAGAACATCTGATTTTTTTTCATCAGTAGTTGAGAGAGAAAAAAAAGTGTTTCTGTACATGAGAGAGAGAAACCACATTTTGGCTATAACGTGTGTGTGTGTGTACGTATATATATAGCATATATATACACATATATAAAGATATATAAATTAAATATAATAAGGAAATAATGACAGTAAGGACAAGGCGCAGGAGGTTTCCCCAAATGGTTGCCAGAAGAACCAGACAATGGCTCATGAATCAGAAAACTGTATTTCAAAGTGAATTTCAGAAAGAGAGGATGGGTGGCTCGAAGCTCCCCTTGTCCATGGCTGTGAGGAGCCTCCAGCAGCTTGTGGGACCACGCGTGGTGCAGACTGTGTGTGTGTGCTTCCTGGGCCTTAGGTCAATGGCTTGTTGAAAGCTGAAGACAACTCTGGCTGAATGGCTGTGGAGGGAGGCCAGGCAGAAGCTACCTTCATTCACCATGCGGAACCCCTACCATAGGTTCTGCCAAACTCTTGATGCCTTAACTTAGTGTCAACATCCCTGTACAAGGTAGCAAACCTCTCTGGCTGAGTGGATGTGGAGGGAAGGTGTGGGAGTGCACCATGCTCTGGTCCTGTCCTGGTGCGAACCTCCAGCTCAGGAAAAGAAGAAGCAGCCACCATGGCATGCCGTGGGCAACCCCTTCCTGCCAGCTCAGGCCCAGCAGCCCTGCGCTCCCCTCCCTGCCCGCCTCGCTGCCCTCCCCCCTCAGCCCTGGCTCACCCGCCTGCTCGCCTCCAGCTGCCTCACCGCGCAGCCCTTTCCGTGCCTGTCCTGGGATGCCCTGACACCAGCCCCCTGTGACATGGCCACCACATCACCGCGTGAGCCAGGGCTGATGGAAGGCCCAGCCCTGGGCTGCTCGGGGGAAAACGGGCTGTAGCTCTTCAGCCATGTTAAATGCAGCGGGATGGACAAACCCCACAACTCAGGCCCATGGGGAAAATGGCCGACACGCAGAGCTGGCTGTCACTCCTGTCTGCGTGGGGACAGCCTCCTGACCCGGGGCTGTGGCCACCTCAGAGCCCCTCACCGTCCTGTCCCACCCCACGTGCCCTGGGCCTCAGCCTTGCTGCCAGGGCCGGGGCAGGGCGAGGTGGAGCTCAGCATGAGGGTGCACACAGATAAAGGGGATGTCTCAACACCCGGGAGCAATTCAGTGTTTAACAGACTGGTTACTTCTTGTAGTCCTGTGCACCTTTTCCTGTCCACCCAAACTTTCTCAAAGCATTAACAGTATGGAAAAGGTCACAGTTACCAAAACTGTGAACCCATAACATTTAAAGTTGTGAAGAGCTGATAGAACTACAAAGTAAATAATTTTTATAAGTCCATGACCAAAACCCAAAGTCTTAAGGTGCACAGTTCTTACTTTAAGCTGGGATTGTTAGGATAAATATAACAAGAGGTTATAAACTGCTTAATGTGTCACACTGACCTTAGTACCAGTTGGAGGACTTTTATGATGTGAACATATCAAATCATAAAACTGACTGAGAAAACACTGTCCCCATGTGTTTCATTGCAAGTAGTAGGACAACGTAACTATCTCCCTGTAAGTGCTCTTTCTGAGAAAAGACTTTGTTCATTGCCTGGGTGCCAGGCTGCAGTGATTATGCCTTAAAATGCAGTGAGGAAACAACTGGCACTGAATCTGGCTCTGGGAGCTCACCTGCAAATCAGTTCTGTGCACACCTGCCTGCAATGAGGGGCTGCCCAAAGCCTCCCACAGCTTAAGTATCAGGGAAGAAGAGACCTTCTCAGGTGAGTGTGGAGAGAGTAAATGGCTTGGTGAAGTGTGGACTGGCTGCAGAGGTGCTTTGCTGCACATTGGTATGTTCTGGGGCAGAACTTGGGTGGATAAGTGATCGTATACAAACAGCACTTATGTATGCAATGAAGGATCTCACTTGGCATCTGTGCCTTTGTAGGCCACATCTCCCCTCACCCAAGTGATTATGCTAGTGCTCTAAGTTTGAAGAGAATTATGTGACTAAATAATCCAAGAGTTTGGAGCAAGCCTATGCTGATTAAAATTCCACAGTCTTCTAGTGCATGGTGAACATTTTAGTTATTCAGACCTATGTGATCAGGAATGCTGTATATGCAGCCTTTTACTTTCTGAAGGTTACATTTACCTCTTCACAATATAAATGAACTGGAATCATAGATGTATCCTATGGTTTGTGTAGTTCTTTCTTGCTCAGAAATGTAAATTTATATCAAGATATAGGTGCATGCCAAAATTAGAGAAGACAGTGGAGTAAAATGATATGTCAGTTTTTGCTATATATTATTTAATAGTAGCCACCAGTTGCTGCCATTAATTTTACTAGCAATTTTTCTTAGCAAGTCTTTGACATAAAGGGGAAAACTGTCTCTTAGTTCTTTGTGAGGTAAGCTACTGCAGGCAGCAGGAAAATTACTGTTTACCTTGCTCTCTATAAGCAGAGTTAATTCCTCTTGCTGGCTTAATTCTCTTGAGCTGCTCATTAGACTGTAGGTCAAAATATGTCTGATGAGAAAGCCATTTTAAGGCATGATGAACATTTAAATCACACTATGTATTGTATTGTTAACTTAGTAATATTTCTTCCTTATCTCCTACCCTGCATCTGATGTAATGTGATATGAATCTCTGAAAACCAAACATAATTTTGCATACTTTAATCTCACTTTAAAAAAATATAATACACTTACATTTATTCAGACTTCCTAAACTACAGGACTTCTATTTCCACAGAAAGTGTTGACTATGGGCCAGTGTTTGTACAAGAGCCAGATGATGTGATTTTTCCAACTGATTCTGAGGAGAAGAAAGTATCTCTGAATTGTCAGGCTCGTGGAAATCCTACTCCCACATACAGGTACCTGTTTAAAAATTATTTTCTTTTACTTTTCAGAATATTAGCCACTACAATTCCACTCTGAGAGTCAGTGTGCTTTGAAGAACAACATAACAGAAACAGCTCTGTGACACAAGTAGCTTTTCTGATTGAATGTTTTTTCTGATTCTGAATAAGCAAGAAGCATAAGTGGTAGTGAATAATGCCAACACAATATGTGAAGTTTCAAATTATGTTCTCTGTGCATCATAATTATCCATGTGAAGAGATTTTTTGTCCTTTTTTTTTTGACTTGTGGCTTTAACAGCTAACAAGACCAAAATATTTAATTGATTTTTTTTTTTCCCTAAAAACCTGTAAAGCTATGAAATACTATCCTATTTTATAGGGAAAGCAGTGAAGTCCAGGTACGTTACATGACATGATTATGCAATATGGGATACCATGACTGAGCCAAATCTGGTGTCTTTTCACTCACAAGTCCATCATTTTATTTCTTTGCAACCACTGTCTGTTGCCTGTTTTCCCATACAGACTATTATGTCACTGACACCTACTATATGCATCTGCTGTGACACTCCTGTGAGTCTGAGAGTTCAGTTTATCAATGGTGGGAACAGTACATTGCAGTCACCTTATCCATTTGCTGCATCTGACTCTGCTCATATTTTATACAATTTAGAAGTGATGTAGGAGGGCTGGGAGAACATATGGTTGATTATTTTTTTCATACATCCTTTATCTTTTCTCATAGAGTCATTCTTGATTTACAAAGGGAACATAAGGACTCTTACCATTGTGTTTTGTTATAGGTGACAATCATGAATTCTGCGTTGTATTTTTTACTTATTACACTTATTTCACTTGTGGATTCTTCAGAATTCTGGATGAATTCTCCTTAGACTTATTTGAATCACAAAACTTACATTTCTATGACTGGAAGAAATTCAGAGGCAGTACCATCTTTAGACATCCCCATCACAATAGCACTGAATCTTCCTCTTTGCAAAATATGTGAGTCATTAAATGGACAATCTCCCCAAGAAGCACAGGCATGACTAAAACATGTAACATGGGATTAGGAATGAGTGGCCAGAAATTCTTCAAGATGGAATTGCATGAACTCCTCACCATGTGTGATGAAAACTCCGTTGACTTCTTCTTTATTGACATTCCTTGTGTAATTTCTATTACATATTTGTTGCATTGCTGATAAAAAACCCAACACACATATTAGTTCCACACATTGTTAAAGTGCTATGAGCCCATTAAACGTAGCATGTGAGCATGGAGAAAAGGCACAAACTTCCCCCAAAAGAGGGGAACCTTGTGCATAGCCCTCCCAGACAACCTCATCATTCTTGTGGAGAACCTATATCATCTCCTTTCTTTCTTGGTCCAACATTTTTTTTGCATTTTCCCAATGGAATGCAATCAACAAATTCTGACTTTCAGCATATTTTAAAAGGTGGTTACAAAGAAGGTAGAAGCTCTCTCTTCACAAGGAACCACATGGAGAAGGCAAGGGGAAAGAAATACAAGAGTGGTTTCATATGAGAGGTATCTTCTTAATATAAGAAAGGAATTTTTTACTGTGAGAACAGTCATTCATTGGAACAACCTCCTTGGGGACATGGCAGACTTCCCATTACTGAAGGTTTTCAAGATGCAATTGAACAAGGTGCTAAATAATATAATCTAGGCTCCCCTTTCCATGAAAGATTGGACCAAATTATCTTTCAAGGTTGCTTCCAACCTTGGTTATTTTATGACTTTGTGATACCCATTCCTTCAGTTCTCCAGAGATTAATTGGTGTCAACAGCCTTATAAACAAACTTTCATGACTGTGGTTCTTAAAAGGAAAGCTTTGACCCAAAAGGCCTAGTTCTAATGGCACAACATAACTTCTCCTGTTGTTGCCGTGTGTCTGTACAGCATATACAATACATACTATTCAGGGGAAAAGAAAAAATATATAAATTATTTGTGTGGAATATACTGTTCTTCAGGGCAGGTGCAGAGAGAATTTAGCCTCAGAAAAGACTATAGATAGGCAAAGGTTTGTTGTATGTCACTGCCCAGCCTCTGGCATATGAAATAGTGAGGAGAAGGGATATTCCCATATCACCAAAGGCCTTGTCCTATTATCTACAAGCACTGAACAATACAGATTGTTATTTACATGTGCTGTGAGGCCTATGCTGCTAAAAATTATTTTCAGCCAAAACAGAGAACAACTTTTTGTTTTTCTAAAGCTGTATTAAAAGAACATTTGAATCACTCAAAAATTCCAAAATTGTCTCTGCCATTTTAATACATCTCCTTAGTCTGTATAACTTATGACACAGTGTTCATAACCTTTTTACAAATCTTTTTTTCTTCAGTTCCAGTCATTAAGGTATCTAAATACATGTAACTCCCTGAGATAAATTGATTCCATTTGCTCAGCATTTCTGCAAATCATACTTTAGTATAACAAGTCAGGATCTGTGCAGTGAAGAACATAACTGAGAGACCTTTGATGAGGGATACAACCTTTCACAGGCTTCCTGTGGGTTCACAACAACAGGTCACCATTGTTACTGAGTTAAAGGCAGGTGCAGAGCTCCCTGAGATGCTGCTTCACTACACTGCTTTCACTGCTTGTGTAATACGGCATTTCCTATTTTACTTTGGAGACATATAAGCTGGTTAGAGACATATAAACTGGTTAGAAATATTTTGTGAGTATAATTTCCTGATAGAAAACACCATTGTAAAAAGTTTTAAAAAAATTACTTTAAAAAATTTAGAATATTTCAAAATGTTATGTTGTCACTTGTCTTCAAGAAAAAAATGTAGCTGATTTTTCCCTAGCATCTCATTACATTATAAGTATTATATTTGGGATTCTGTCCTCCCACATCAGCCAGGGTACCTAGAAGAAAACATGTCACGCAGTTCAGCGTTTCTTTTCCTCTAATGTGCTTGGATTATGTGAGGAGAATACAACCATTCAGGATGGACTCCATGATATGTAGACAGACAGACATCAAGATCCAAAGATTTGGGGTAGTATTACAAAAGCATATTTTTGCATTGCATTTAACTGAAAATGAAACTAAGTGAAGAAAACTAATTAAAGCAAACTGAATTTTGTGTCAGTTCCCACTTTGAAATGCTCAAACATGTAATTTTGGCCTTTTCCTTATCTAAATCTCCCATCATTTCTGGACGAATTAATTTTGTATTTTTATTTCACACAGATATATATATATATGTAAAAGTAAACTTTCTTTTTTTATTTCATTAAAAATCTTAAATAATTAACAAAATGTTCAAGATGAAAAGTTCCTCTTTTAGCTCTGCTATGTATGAATCTTTTTTACAAGTGTAGTGAATCCTACAGACATTTTCCTAATATCCTTTGCAGTATAAAGATATTGTCAACAGTGTTTCATTTCTTGCATTAAGTGAAACAGGGGTCCTCTGTGATCAAAAGTCCAACCATGAAAAAAACGGGCAACTAATATTTTCACAGTTCATATTAATTCTGCCAGGTCTGACCTTTGGATAAAGAAAAATTCAGAGCTATTTCAGCTGGATTCTGCTGTCTGTCATTCCCAATGAATGTTAACAAGATAGAGTGAACTGATAATCATTTCGCTTCTTTAAAATTTCTCCTGGAGTCTAGATGTTACCAAGTTCTTCCATTTTTTTGCTGAATGCTGGCAAAGCTTGGGAGTAGCTGGCAATTTCCTGAAGCAACTTTGAAATTGCAGAATGACTGCGAACTAGCAATGAAGGAAATATCTGTGCATCATAATAGCTGTGCCATACCTGTTTACACTGCTTATCTGCTTTGTATTCTTTTAACAGTTTCACGTTCTACACAGTTTGACAGAAAAGTAAATTTAAAGAGTCTTCTTATATGGAGTATTATTCTTTAATTGAGATATTGCACCATACCTCCCTAGAGGTTATTCCAGAGTGCTGGAGTCTTAATCTACCATACAAAATCTTTTCCTTTGCAGCCAGTCGACTGTTGCAGGTTTGTTGTTTCAGTCTTCGGAGATGAATGAGAGAGGTGAGGCATTTTGGCAGAGAGGATCCAGGGGGGAAAAAAACCCCAACCTCAAAACCCACTCACACAACAGAAAAAATATGAGACTTAGATTACTTCTGAAACCTCAAAAAAGAAGTGTTCATTTGGGAATTATTCAGTGCTTTGGCTCAGGCGTGATACTTTCCAATATGTTAGCCGGGATTCTTCCACCTTATCTTCACTCCCATCCCTGTCTTTACTGTTCAGATTTCTCATTTCAGCCCCGAACACCTCCCAATTTTAGCATTCCCTTTGCCAGCCAGCTCCTCATTTGATCTTAATTTCCATTTGCCTGGTAGCTTCCAGGCATTACCCTTGACCAGCTGCCAGCTAATTCCAGTCTCTCCTGTCCCAGTCTTCTCTGAATATTGTGTATACCGATCTAGCTGATATTCATTTGCCTTTGTCTGTTGCCAATATCCTTTATTTCATAACAGCCTATGTACATCAAGCTACCCCCCTTCTCTTCACAGGCCTTGCTTTTCTCCTTTCTGTATCTAAATCAGGTTTCTCCATTTATTTGACCCAGAAAAACAAATGCTGAAAGAATGGAAAAGAAAAGTTCTTTGCTCTAATGCAGTACAGACTTAGCTTTGCTAACTCTAAGTTCATCTGGGCCTAAAGTTTTAATGATAGAACGTGAATTGAAACTTTGATTATTATAAGCACAGTAAAAGTCCTATTTTTGACATAAAGCATGCATCTGCTGTACAGGCTTCAAGTCTGAAGACTTTATGGGTGATAGGTTTTTGGGTTTTTTTTCTGGGGGTGGGGGAAGAGGTTACTAATTTGATTTAGCATAGCCAAACCAAAAACTATCCTTTCTCCTCATAGGCTTAAGATCTGCTTTTACTTGTGTTCTATCAGAAAAACTTAGTTTTTGTCAGCCATGCGTTACGGAATTTCTCCATCCAAAGCTTTGCCAAAATAATGAGTTGTGGCACAGGTTTTCTTTGAGTAGTTGTCATCCTTACAACAACCAGGGCTGTCCAGTTCTATATACTAAGCTTGATGCTTTCCTTTGGCCATAAAATGCTCAAATAGTTTCTTTCTTTTTTCCTAAGATGGCTTCGAAATGGAACTGAAATTGACATTGAAAGTGATTATCGCTTCAGTTTAATAGAAGGAAGTTTGATCATCAACAACCCCAGTGAAATGAAGGATTCTGGACAGTATCAGTGTTTAACCACCAACATGTTTGGCAGTATTTTAAGCAGAGAAGCTGTTCTTCAATTTGCATGTGAGTAAAAAAATTTTTAACATGGATAAATCAGATCTTTACATTACTTCATAAGGCTCTAAACTGTAATTTTAATGCATTACATGCTACACTGACCACTGACTTTACTGGGCTAGGATTTCGGAATTAGAAATAAAATGCTTAGTGGGGAAAAAGTGGTTTGCTGTACTGGACTTTTAACTCTTAAAATAGAACTAACTATCAGAGAAAATGACTTTCATAAATGATCCCAAATGCTGTCCTTTAATGTCATACCTGAATATTCTGCAACAATATTTCACTGATTGCTAGTTCCCTGAAACATATATCATTTTGCCACACTATGTGAGCTCGAAAGAACTGTAAACTTAGGAACAGAGTGGGATAAACTTCCTATATATCTATAGGATAATCAGCATCTATGACTGTGTAAGCATAATTTTGTATGTATATAGGCATAAAAATATACATTTTATGTTCATGTTTATGCATACACGTCATGCATACATTTATACATTATGCGACTGAGATAATTTTTTTTTGTAATTGTTAATGGAAATGGAAAATTTCACCACTTTGAAATCCTTCATCACAGTATACTTTCTAGAAGCTATCAAGAATCCATGAATGCAAGTAAATGTATGTGGTCTGTCTATAGCATGCTCTTTCATACATGTAATCACCAAAAACAAGTCCAGAATTTTGATATTCTACCTCCAACACTGACTTCCCTTCAACACTTTGCAAGAAGGCAACCAAAATTATTTTAGTGCTTTATCTAGGTAAATCCTATCATGAGGGGCTTTTTTTCAGAAGCAGGGATGCAAAAAAACCTCCATCCTAATTTCTCAGATTCTGCTAAAAATAGAACATTACCATGAAACATGAGGCAGATCTTCATATAGACACAACTGGAAAACAGTGGGGTTAAGCACAAGTTGCCTACCTGCATGTCTGTTAACACATATGGCGGTGTAGAGAACTCAGCAGAAATAGTATGGGGTCTGAGATACTCCCTTACTGTACCCTTCCCTGGTAAACTCAGACCTCTCAAATCTGTAGCTTTAGTCTTATCTGTCCTGTCAAGGTATTTGTTAGCAAGATCATGGTACTGCCCACCTACTTCTGAGCTGGGACCAATACTCATGTTTCTGTTTCCTCATGCCAGATCATGTTTAAAACTCTGAACTTTGCGACAGTTCTCTTATCACAGTATTATTTGACTTCATTCTTAAACATATATCTGAGAAAACTCAGCAACATTTTATCTTTCATACAAAAAAGCTATCATTAAACAAATTGCTTAGTTAGAGAACCTGACAACTGGTAAATACAGATAGTTCCAGGGCTTGGAACTGAAATTTCTGTTCCATTTCAGGACCATGCCTAATGGGTGACCATTTGACCTCCAGCTGAAAAAAAATTACAAAGAAAGTGAGAGCTGGAGCTCAAACAACAAAAGGCCTATGAGATTCAGTACCTACATCCACAGTTTATTCAGAACCCCATGTACTTCTAGTTACAATATTATTTCCTCCAGTAAAACAAATTTAGATAAGGTTATTAAGAAAAAAAAAAGGAGGGGGAAAAAAAAGAAGAAATAAGAGTCTGGGTTTGGTGGATTTATTTTTATTGCATTTTAAAAGTGTTATTAGCCTGCACACCTGCTTTTGGAGGTATCAAAGTTGTCGTACTGTAATGTCTTGAATGTGATTTCTGTTCATTAAAGTATTTATTTGGCAATTGTAATGAAAGTTTCTCAGGAGACATTAATGGAGTAATGGTAGCTGGAAGGACTGAGGTGTAGCAAATAGTGCAGAACTTGTGAGGAAGAAGAGGTTATTATAAGCATATAGAAATCTTTAAGAAAGGATAGGTAGTCATAACTGGTTGAAGTTCTTTTAAAATTTTGTGAGCAACTCCTCCATAAAAGCAATTTCAAATTCAATATGTGTTTGTAGTTCAGCTTCTTTGTAGCATGACACTTTCTCACCCGCCCTTGATTTAATGCTTCCTCCAATCCCTGGTCTTCAATAGCTGATGTGTTCCTGTTGAAGCAATACTTGTATCAAGCAGCAATTTACCATATAAGTTGGTGTCACCATACTGTAAACTCATAGCAACATATCAGAAGCTTATATCACAGAAATGTTTTATGTCAGATCTAAAGTAAATTTAAAATAAAGATTTTCACTGTGATTTCAGCTTTAAAATATCTAAGACACTGTCTTGAATTTGACCAGAAAGTTCAGATATATTTTCTTGAAGCAAAGAACGGATTACTTTTATCCTGCTATCTTGGGTGATACAAAGTTTACACTGGTTCCTAAAGTGCTAATACTCTTTATTTCCTTTATGAAACTGAGATGTTTCTTAGCAGATGCTCAAAGGGAAGTTTTATACTTTACAACATGAAGGATGGTCTTATATTTTAAAACAATATTTTGGAGACATCCTACTTCATAGAAAAACTTGTATAGTGCAATCACAATCTTTCTGAAATAAATGAGGAATTTTTCCATATTAAGATATTTTAACCACACAATATATAGACTCTCATTTATTAATAACCTTTTCTTGCATTTAAATTCATTAATTACCTGAAAACAACATTGGATGCTGTAGTACACAATTAAATGGTCTTTAGATTAGACTATGTTCATTTAGTAACTAGCATTGAGCTCTAAAGCATTATATAGATAGGTAAAGAAGGACTGAACAAAGAGTGGCTTACATTACACTGAAATAAATATAAGAATTTTTAAAAAGTCATGCTTGTGATTAAATGCTGTAAGAGAAAATGTCAGTATAGTTGAAGTAGGCCATTTAATAGTATTCATAGAATCATAGAATGGTTTGGGCTGAAACGGACTTGTAAAAATCATTTAGTTCCAACCCCCTGCCACAGGCAGGGATACCTCCCGCTAGACCAGGTTGCTCACAGCCCCATCCAGCCTGGCCTTGAGCACTGCCAGGGATGGGGCACCCACAGCTGCTCTGGGCAACTTATGCCAATGTCTCACAGCAAAGTATTGCTTGTTAACAGCAGGCTTGCATGTCCCCAGTTATTTTCAGTAACATGGGAAGTAAAGCATGGGAAAAGATTTTTGTAAGAAAAGGTCCTTAAAGTAATGAAAGTAATTGGTGTCCTGCAATTTTACTGGGCTTTAATGGTTTAAAGGGTAATTTATAATCCCAAGGATAAATCAAGGCATTTCTGATTATGAGATAGAGCTACAGATTATGGCATTCAGTTTCTCTTTTTTCACTGAAAGCCATGGATTCTAGAAACTTAGAAGCTTACCACTTTCACAGAAAATTTTAAAAGTTAAGTTCATGGACTTGCTTGAATGCATGGTTTGTACTGCTGCAGAAAACAGTTACATCTTTGTAGCCTGCAGAGCTGTTCAGATGGAAATGGTATACAGCTCAAAAGGAAACAACAGTGATCATTAAACTAGGCTTTTGACGCAGTCTTACGGGAAAAGGCATGTGCTATAATGTGCCTATACAAAATATCACAAAACTTGAAAAAGAAGAGTATGCTTATTGCATTTGCTCTTAGTATCCTCACAATTGCATGGCCAAAGCCCAGTTGCTATATTTATTATCATGTAGTTCAGCACTGGTGATGCATTACAAATATGAATGCTTCTGTACTATGTAATTTGCAGACTTTGGAATACTTACACTATTTCTTTGGATTTGAAAGAGAAAGAGGTATAAAATGAACATTATTTCATATATCTTAAGAGATAGAACATTTGAAAAAGCCCCTGTATCACTGGTTATTTTTATGGGGCAAAGTGGAAAAAACAGGTATAAGCACTTAAAGGTCTGCTCAAAATTTTATACTACCTTAGCAAATATTTATGAAGATTTAAACACAGAAAAAAAAGGGTTTTTTTTCTCTTCTTTGCATTTCCTATGATCTCTCATGCCCAAGGTCATGCTGGTTTATGCTGTTTTAAGAAAGTAAGAAAAAAGAGAGAGACAGACACACACACACATGCTGAAACAGAAATTAAGAAGAAATGTATTTTTTAATAAAAACATATATTTGCCAGGAATTTCTTTTATCTTCAATAGAATTTTATGCAGAGAAATTGGAGAAAAATGCCCCAAAATAACACTGACAAAATGTCAAGCAAATCAGTACTCTTGATCACAAAAATCGTATGTTTAAACTCATATTTCATAGGTTTGCTCATAGCAGGTTGTTAAAAAGATAAAAACCTGTCAGTTTGCTACAGCTTTAAATGTCATTTATACTTCACAATCACAAGGAATAGTTCATATATGAAGTGTATTTTTTTTAACAAGATTCTAATCAGCTTATTAAAATGTAGGAGCATTAGACTAATAATTACTGAATTCCTTTAGCCCATCTTAACGTTAATGAATTGCATATTTCTGGGCGTGGTTAGCTATATGGAAGAGTTATGCAAATCCCAAACACATCTTTAGTGATTTTGCAGTCAATGGAACTAGAAAGGAGAAATATAGTTATTCTAGCTTAAATTTTTACTACATTAAGAAAAAATGTGTCTAGATGAAGGCAAGAGCATCAGCCAAATAAAACAAACATAGAAAATTTACAGTTGCTGCCAGCAGAAACCCAACTTTGTGAACACCTAGTAATTTTAAAGAAGTGCATAACATCAGAGGTGTTATGAGGATATGAAACTTAGTGTAGAAGTGTAAAAGTTTTATGAAGTCACTTATGCACTAAGCACACATACATTGTTAGATGGTTTTAGTTTGGTCTCTTATCTCTCCCCCTTTCTTTTAGAAATTTGTGTAACCTAAAGGAAGGATTTCAAAATTAATTTTTAATTGTAATTTCTTAATGTTGGCTACTTTCAGCATGTGTACATGAGCTAAAAAAGAATAATTGGCTTGAACCTGATGGAAAACTGTAAAAAATACAAATTCCAAGTAGACTAAATCTACCTGCCTTACTGCACAACAGCAGTTCCACAGCTTCTCTTTGGATCTGTGTGCTACAACTTTGGCTATAAAAGTGGATGTATTCTGTGCTTATGTTTGCCATGTGTACAATCTCTGTATTTCATTAGGTCACAAAACAAAATTGCTTTTCTTTACCTGTGGATTATTCAACCTTTCATAAGCCTACTATCCTGTGATGTTTTCAGCCTGGGCTAAAAAAAATAAAGTGCTAGGGGAAAATAATTTCTCACCTGTCATTTATGGAATTCCTCACTGCAATTTTATTAATCTGATTGTCGCTGGCTTCTTTGTATCATTTTCTTTTTTAAAAAAATTAAATCTATTTTCTCATTTAATCTACAGAGAAGGTTATTGATTACATACGATTTAAATGTCCTTTTTCAATTGATGAGATACCATGACTGTCCAGTGATCTACAGAATAAGAAGTCAGCCATGATTCAGACATGTAAATCAATAGTTTTCTGGGGAAACAGCCTGTGCGCTGCCCATTCCATCATGGCACACTTCTGATGGCCTGTTAGCAAATTCACCTCATAAGAAATGAGCTTAGTGATCCATGTTTTCTTTCTTGCCATCATGCTCCCTGGACATCTTGTGGTGTTTACTCCATAATTTCCTCACATTAATTTGTAAAGTGTTGATTAAATTACAGACCTCTACAAGTGAGAAAAATCTTGATTTCTTATGGTAATTCCAGAATATGCAATGTAACAAAATGTTTGATCACATTACAATATTAACATTTTATTCTAAATCATACAAAGCTAAACATTATTAAATGCTATACAAGAAAGGTGAGAACAAGCTGAAGTAGGAAAAGAAATCAGAACGCAACTAGTTATACTTTCATTTGTAAAAATGTCCCTGATCATCCTGTAACACAGCATTTTTAACAAAGCAAATTGTTTTGCTTTGAGACCATCACAGCAACATGAAGAACGTTATTATGTTGGTTAAGAATAGCTACAGCTGCAATAGCCATTTGCAATATAAAATTTTTGTGTGGATTTCTGCATAATTCCAAATTCCTGTTTGGGGGAAATGCATGCTTAAGAAACACCTGCAAACCAGCTGTATATGCCAGGAAAAGTTCATTGTAATAAGACTGGTTGCATTTTAGTCACAAATAGTTTATTAATTGAAGAATGTGATTCAGTGAACCTGAGATTAATATGAATATATGTCACACTCCACAAAGCATTTCAGTTAAATGAACACCTGGGAAATTGTGTTATCTTACAGAAAGAAGGGATCTGACTTCTAGTTCAGATGTAGAGACTACTTCTTATCTCTTCTGTTATTTATTTGTGCAAGGTGGGACAATTTCACAAGGAAGGATTGTGAGATCATTCTTACAAAATGCAATTTCAAGGCTAAGGTCTTCAGTGACTAGGATTTGGATCAAATCCCCAGGCCACAGTTTCCCATTTAAATGTTCAAACCACTTGCACATATTTACTTACGACTACTGCAAATCTAACCCTTTCTTCTTTTAGGAGAATCAGAAAGAATTTTAAACTCTATTTTTTCATAATAAAATTGTGGAAAAATGAATCTTTGAGTCAGGTTAGAACTTATTGTTTTATTTCAACTTCAGAAAACCGTTATGAATTTTAGCTGTACTGATACTTTGTTTTTTACAGAAACATTCAGCTTATACAACTATGTTTAATGGTGCAAGATGCTAAGAACTTCGGCTTTAGTCTAAAAAAGTATTTAATCTTAAAGTATTTGCATATTCAATCCTTTTGAAGTTGATGGGATGATGTATTTGCTTAAAATTTAGCACATGCTTAAACTCTTTGTTGTTGTTAAACATGAGAATTTCTAAAGCAAGAGTTGAAACAGTCTGTGTGAATTTGTTACCATAGTGTCATCATGACAGACATATAATAGGTTTAATTAAGCCTTCTGCCATTCATTTCTTGATCCTTTCTTTCTTAAGGTGAATAAATAGCTTAGAATAACAAACTTCATGTCTTGAAAATAGCAGAACTCATTACAACCCCTTTTATCCAGCAGTTCTCAAGGAAGCTTTCCTGTTGAAAAAGCTAGATCTGGGTTTATCACTGTGGCTATAGTGAATCTTTGATGAAAATCTGCCTTCGACATTGCTTCACATAGGTGAATCTTTCACCCAAGTCCCAAAGCAAGTCTGGAAAAATAAATAAAATCAGCATTCAAGAGGTCACCTAGAACTGTAAAGACAGCATCCACTCTTTCTGACAAGAATGACAAAATGAATGAATATTTATCTGTTCAAATTTCCCAACAGACCATTAATGAGCATTGCCAGACAGTAAACCTTATGGGAGTTCGGCTGTATTCAGGAGTTGCATCCACTGAAAGCTACAGGAGAAAAAAAATACACACCTTGTCTCCTGGAACTCCCCTTCCACATACAGTGTGCAGCATTGTCCTCAGAAATGGTCTCCTGACCCTGTCTACAGTGACTTGTCTATGATAGCATAAGACCTTCATAAGAGCTTCTAAGAGCTGGTAGACTTGCTATGAGTACTTCTGTCCCTTCAGTTCCATATCTGAAGCTGTCAGAGGATTGCAGTAAGTTTCTATTTTTCCATTGCTACATCAGCATTAAAAGATCAACTGCCTCCTCTGTATTAGATCACTCTGAAGAGCAGAGGAAACCCAATTATTTTGTATCTACAAATGCAAATGCTTTCTTTCCTTGAAGGCAGGAGAAAGGTGGGATAATTCTCTTTTATCTCCTCTCTGCTGCCTTGAATCAGTATCCTGTCAGTTCCAAAAGGTGTTCTTATTCTATGCTACTAAATTAAACATTCCCTTGCATAGAGAACAAATCATATGGAAAGGTCCACATCATACTTCTAAACTCTTTTACCTTCCAAGACACAGAGTATTTCTAAACTTCTTTTGGGGATTACCCCCAGTCACTCCTGCTAACACCCAAAATGTGACAAATGTGGTGGGCTGTGGTCCCACTGAAAAATCCCATGAATATTTCTAACACTGTGACAGGGTTCATGATGAAAGTCCAGTGCAGGAATGTATTTCTTGATACTAAATTATACTAGTATAGACAAAGTCTATCTTGAATCAAGAGTCCTCAGCATACTAGAGAAAATGCATACCCTGTGTCTTCAATATATGATTCTGATATGCCATAGTTATCCAAAATAATGAAGCTTTACGGCTTTTACTTTGTAAACAAAACTATGAGAATTTTTAATGCTAAAAAGCACTAAATAAAGCTACTTAAATTTTGGTCTAGTCTGTCCATCCTTCCTTAATTTTCAGTCTGTATGGATGTTACAGTTCTAAAAGTCTTGGGACAGACATCTTAAGATAGGACATTAAGTCTGAAGAACCACAACTACATATGAAGTCTTTCTGTAGGGTGAACATGAGAAAACCATGCTAATCATCGCTGTGCTCCAGAGATATTCAGTAAAGCAAAAACATTAGACTTTCCTTGTTCTCCTGAAAGAAGCTGGTTACTCTGCATGTGTCCTTACAAAAACTCATTCCTTCATCTATTGACTTTTCATGGTGAAATCACACGTTACCTCAGCCTGAAAGGGGCATTTTTACAAAGCTGAAAGCCAACATTCAGGAAGCTCCAGAGCAGCAACTCATGAGCATTTATTCTTTTGCATGGTGGTATTAGAATGAAGGCAGTTTGAAAAGTTGAGGTCAGATCTCTAATTAGGAATTATACATCAATATAGTGCAAATATGATTCTCGTTATAATTTACTAGCTTCAGGAAAGGGTATCATTTCCGGGTGTACTCCATTGAGCAACATTTATTATCTTGTTCCATTTCAATTGCATGTAGGCAGTGCAATTCAACCTCATTGATCCTTGTATCCATCAAACACCAAAAAAGTTACGATTATTTCAAAGTATTCAAATGGAAATGAGCTTTATTGACGTTGTCGAGGTCATTTATTGCTGCATAAGTTTTGATGCCAAAACCAAATATTCTGAGGTTTAAGTTCTGCTTAGTCTTTAACTCTGAAAACGTACTTTAAACAATACATTTTATATCTTCTATTCTGTAGAAGCATCAGTCGAAATCCTCATGTAGGGAGACAGTTCAAAATGTAATTACAACAATAATTTAAAGATGAATAGTACAGCTACTGACTTCTCATTTTAGCACTATGCATTTCTCTGCAGGACTAGAAGACTCGTGTTTAACCTGCTTATAACCTACTTACTTATCTCTCACAATCTGATCTAATATGCTAATGAACCATTTAGTCTTGGAATTTAAATACAGATGACAATAAGAGTAGCTTTTCTAAATAGCAGAAATTTAAAAAAAAAAAAAACAAAAACAAACCCTGAAGGAGAATTCTATGCCAAGACCAGACAACACCTTCTAAATTTCCTTTGCAAGTTCTAACTCAGACTGACTTCTGACAACTACCATGTCATCCCTCTACTTACAGCCTTCCAGGCGTTGCAGATTGTGGTGAGCAGTAATCTACCTTCTTTCAAATGAAAGGGCTAGTTTTACTTGAAATTTCTTCCATGGTATTTGTAGCACTATCATGGCACTCCTGCCCTCACTATGTTCCATCCATTATCCTGACACAGATGTATCGTGGCTTTCCTGAGGAGCAGATCAGGCTTCTGATCTGGTTGAGAAATAAACTGGTCTGACAGGTTATTCTTCATTCATAAACACAGGTGCACAAGTACTTGAGACAGCATAAGAGACAGCAGCACAAACCTGGGAGGGGAAAAAAGTGGACAGGGCATTTAACCTCACCTACTCAGGAACAACACTGAATATAAAAGCAGTAGAGTCACTTTTGATAATACTTTTGGAACTCGGAGGGAAAACTTTTAAGAAAGACTGGAGTTCTAGATTAGTTGATAACACTGCAGCAAAAGTGTTAAGCTTAAGAAAAGCCTAAATTGAATGAAGGAGATTGATCTTCAAAGAAAACAACATCTGGAAGGTTGTGGAACATATGGATGAAGTGAGAATTAGCACAAGTCAGGCTAAGTAGACTGACAAAGGAAATCATAAGAAATAGAAATAAGCTTTTTAGCTAGCTTAATAAAAATTAACAAGAAAAGATGATGGGATAGAATCTACATATGAACCCAGATCCAATGGTTGCCTGCCTTTGTTCTTCCATAGAGACAGAACAGCTTATACAGATGATTCTGTATGAAGCATGAGATACCAGAAACAGAATGATAAACATTCAGTTTGAGGATGGGAGAAGACAAGAATGGTAGAAGTAAATTCACACTTAAAAGGCACTAGTTGATAAGATCTGAGGCTCCTACAACATCCACGAGTTCTATTAATAAAGTTTAGTAGCTTAGTGATGTAATGTCAGAACAGTGTGCAGTTCCAAGGCCAATTTGTCCTTTGTTCTTCTTGACATTTTCATTAGTGTTCAGAGCACAATGATAGAATTATTGAAATTATGCTAAAATGATGGGAAATATTGTCAACATAAAAGTTGTATTCTCAACTGTAAGAATTATACATTTTATTTGTAATGTTTTGCACTCAAAGTTGTGAACACATTAATGTAATTTTCATCTTGCATAGCATTTCTGGTAATTATTGTGAGGATAAAGCCAAAAAAAGCTCCATGAATAATTTGTCACCAGCGACAATGATAACTTCAAAAGCATCCTCTGATGACCACCATGTGATGATAATGTCAAGTTCCCAAACATCATAGTCTTAAATTCAGTGAGATTGGGTAGATGCATTACATCTGCACACCAGGACCTGGAAGTTCATAATTCCTTCTGTAGGGTTTTAAAAGTCAGATATCAGAAGTTAGTTTCATGGAACATAGTATGCACATAAAATGGAGAAAATTCTGTAAAACATATTGTAGTCTGTCTCTGTATATACACCCCCACCCCCACCCCCAACCAGAAAAAAACCAACAAACCCTTTAATTAGGTTTCAGCCCTATATCTCATCAAGCATGGAAATATGTAAAAATGCCCTCAGGATTCTATAAATATGTAAATCCTGAGCCCACCCACCTACCCACTCCATACACCACATTAATTAAAAGACAATAGTTTAGTCAGAAACTTTTATACTGTGTGTCTAACTACACATTAAATAGTATACTGAGTTTTATTAGAGTTGCAAGGTCAAACATTCAAGCTGTGGGGTGAGGGATTTATCGTTGTCTGCGCAACTGACTTTTGCCTTGCATGTAAGTCTTACTATATAGATCTGTCACACAATCTTTTTTTTTTTTTTTTTTTTTAACGTTAGACTCCCTAGACTTTCAGGTCACAGAAAAATTACTGCTCACTCACTGAACAGTGTTCTATTTTCTATTGCTCAGTGCACAGCTCTACACCTTCATTAATTCAGAGTATTCAAAATCTACTCTGAATACAAAATTAATTTCTTCAGAAGCTTTTCATGGTGCTCATCATTACAGCATCCAAGTGCTTCATGAACATTGATACATTTATTTTTACAATGTCCCTGTGAAGTGAGTAGTTATTACTATGCCCTTTTTAGAAATGGAAAACTAAGATAGGAGAGATAAATGTAAAATATTCAGTAATCTGGGGAGCTGTATGTGAGCTCAGGAGGAACTGCTTTTCTCAAGTCCTTACAGAACTGGTCGATTTCCTATTCATCACTCTAACCAGTCTTTTTCTCAGCCATTGTATCGGTTATATCTCAATCCTGCATCTGGTTTCTGATCTCTCTCCTACTATCGATTAGGCTGCTGATCCCATTTGTGGTTTCCTTACTGAAAGCATCTATTTGACTAAAAAAGCAAAGTAACCTCTTTCTAGCTCTCTTGTAAACTCCATGTGCTCATTCTGTTTTGTTGCCTGCAGTTCCTCTATCTCGTATTTCCCACCTCAGGCTCCTAAGCTCAGTTCCCTTCATTGTCCATATTCAATACATTCTGTACCATGCTTTTTCCATGCATTACCTTTTGCATACTTAAGAAAGTAAATGAACATTTAGTTATTTTTAACTATAACGAAGTAACTGAAACATGATCTAATGGAAAACGTGGCTGTCTCAGTCACAGTAGCTGTTACCTGTTTTGTTTATAATAATGGATGGATTTCTTGACAGTACAAATATCCATTGGCAGAATGGATTTTTTTAATTAGAAAAATTCTCTGTATCTTCAGGCTAAATGACTCAAATTGCTGTTCCATTAGCTCTCATAATCAAAGTAGGTCAAGGCTTTGAATGGCAAACTTGCATTACATTAAATAGGAAGTTCTACTGATAATTCAGCAGCTGGTACTTTCTTTTTAAATTATTAAATCATTACTGCAGAATAAACTACAATGAAACAGGTCCTTCTTAGATAAATTTCTGCCTGGAAAGGCATTTCTACTTAGATATTTGCCATTTATCAACTTTTTTTTTTTTTTTTTTACTATGAGGTCTCACCATCTCCCTCACTTATTAGTATAACAGCATCCAACTGTAATCTGTGTTTTGTTTGGTGACTCCAAGATTTTGAGATTTTAAGACAGCCTTTATTCAGTCACATCCTCTGAATTTCACTGCCATTTTATTGTGTTACTCTTCTCCATTTCCTGTTTTGCCTACTATGCTCTTTTACACTTTACAAATGAAAGGCTGTTGCTCCATCTCAACTGGAGCATAAGAAATACAATCTTAATTTATGATCATCACAAACCATGACAAACCACAAATATGGACAAGAGCTCTTTTAAGATTTTTGTTTCACTGCCAGTTCTAAAGGTCTTGTAATGTGTACTAATGTGATATTGGGAAATTACACCTGTTTTTAATTTTTAATTAACTTAAAACTGTTGCCTCATTAAAATCCTATCTGCTAAAAAAAGGTGGAAGCATCATAGATAATATATGTCAGTGAATGTAAAAGTTAGACTAGAATATTGGTGAGAAAATCATCACTAACTGAAAAAAGACACTACATATTCTCAATTTGAGATTTCCTTGTGGCAATCTCAACAGAGGAGCCAGTCCTTTAAGAACTTTATGCTGCAAAACCGTTGCCAGCAGTTCACTCTAAGTCACTGGGACTGCATTCAGGCTAAAGAACTTTATTGCATATTTTGGTCAAAGTTGTCTGAAATGTACAGAGTTGTGTACTATGTAAATAAAGGATGTTTAAAAACTGGGTTACTAGTTTCACAGGAGATTGAAGAACTTAATATTTTTATACTAATTTGATTTTTTTTATTATTTCTTTCACAATAAAATTCCAAAGCAATATTTTTGGAGTCAATAAAATATGTTTTTTTAATAACATCAAAATGTTTTGTATACCTTGTTTAAGAAAAACCTATTATAGTGAGTAAAATAATTTTTACCACAGCATTTTGAGTACTTCAAGTTTTATTTTATACTATACTGAAAACATATCCAATTCATATGTATATGTAAGATGTACTTAGACGTGGTAAAAGTTGACTCAGTATTGACAAAACAAAAAGCCTCACTAACTTTTTGTACATAAGACTGTTCTTACAAACTATTTCTGTACTCATAAATCTGCAAAATTACAAAACACTTACAATACCAAGACTGAAATGCCATTATAATGATCTTATTGGGGTTTTCTCTGAAAGCTATGTCACTAAGTCTTTAATATTCTGGTATAGTTGTTGAACTGTTGAAGTGGAGCTATAAGAAAATAATCTGATGAGGAAGGTAAGGCCACAGATGAAGTTGTAGTGAAACTGCCACTGTTGCAGTGCTATTTTGCCTAAACCCCCTGCCTTTCTTCCACCACATCCTCTTCCATACAACTTCTCCTTAAACTACTTGATCCACAGCCAGTAAATCATCCTTATTCAGTGTAACTACCTGATGACAAAGGCATGCACATTCTTCCTAGTCACCTAGACCTAAAGTGAGACTTACTCACAGCCCTGAAGCTTACCTTTATTTGCTGTTATTTCATATTATGATCCTAAGTGTATGACCAGAGCACATATATATTTTTTTCCCTGGGGGAAACATTTACACAAAAGAGAGTAAAGTAAAAGAAACTAGAAATGGAAGAGACAATGGAAAAATGACCCAGACCAAAAATCTGCAGATTCTCTGTTTTAAGTGAACTTTGTATCAGATCAATAACATGAAAAGAAACATACTTTACAAAGACCTTTTAAGAAAGACAGTAAACTAGCACACAAAATTATTTCCACATTATTTGGGATTAAACTCAACTGAGTACTTTTAAGTGGCATAGATATAAAGCTTGCACAAAATTTGTTTAAGATTGAAGGAAAAAATTAAATTCAAATGTTTACTTTCATAGCATCACAGGTACATTATCAGATTCAAATAAAATGTTTACTGAAATACATTTAAATAAAATAAATCCTGGCAGTTGGACTTACTGATCCTTATAGGTACCTTCCAACTCAAGATGTTCTATGATTCTATATGAATCGAGGTAATACGAATAATGAAAATTGCATATTTAAAAGATTTTATGGAATCATATAACAGAATCATAGAATGGTTTGGGTTGCAAGGGATGTTAAAGACCATCATGTTCCAACCCCGCTGCCAAGGGTCACCTTCCACCAGACCAGGTTGCTCAAAACCCCATCCAGCCTGGCCCTGAGCACTGCCAGGGATGGGGCAGCCACAGCTCTGGGTAACTTGTTCCAGTGCCTCACCACCCTCATAGTAAAGAATTTCTTCCTAATATCTAATCTAAATCTATCTCTTTCAGCTTAAAACCATTACCCCTCATCCTGTTGCTATGCTCCCTGATAATGAGTCGCTCCCCACCTTTCCTGTAGACCTCCTATCATTCATTTTCAAAGCAGTCATATATTATCTTCTGAAATAATACAGTGTTTGTGTAAAAAAATTACATAGTATATGGAGAAAGATGGAGACATCCATACCGGACAGATAATTTTTTGGAGAGTACATATATTTTTCTAAGTAATACATTTAGAAACATACTAGACCCAAAAATTGCTCATGTCATCTTTTTAGGAGTCATTCTATTTGAAAAAAATAATGAATCCTCACATCAGTTATTTTGTACAACCAATAAATTGTTCACAACCCTATCTAATAAGATTGCTTTGCAGTCTTTTGCTTCCTACAAAAACATTTGGAGATCAGTAAAGTACATAATGGTTTCTATTTTTAAATAGCCGAGCTTTTTAGATCAGTTACAAAAAATTCTTGTCTTCAAACTTTATTAATTTAGAGCCTAGCACTCTGTGACAGTGTATTGTAATGAAGGCAGTGTTCAGCAGTCTACTTCAGTTAATCAGGGCTGCCAAGTTCTATTCTTTTTTTTTTTTTTTTAATTTTATTGAGTATCCTGAAATATAATGTTTTTTTTTCTAGTACATTGCATATATGTTGTTGTTTATTCTTACCTCATTTAATGAAAAACAGTCAAGGCAAGTGAATCAGACACTGATGTAAAAAACCACAAACTAAACACTTTCTAAAAGAAATACTCTTTGTGATTTAGCAGCTGAAAAATCTGTAAATTATGTCTGTCATGTAGCTCCATGCTTTCACTATTAATGGTCTTAAAATGCTTTCACCCACTTTAGCAGATACTGTTTCCAGATTTTAATTATGATTGATATTTTTTAAGCAAAGACTAATGATATGTCTGTGGTTGCTATGAAAATGCATGCAAACTAGGTCAGTGCTGCAATATGCTGGAATGTAAGTCTTCATTTTGTAAATGTTTTAGATTCCAGAGGATTCTGCTTCTGGTTTTGTTCAAATCTACCTTAATACTACATGAAATATTTATACTGGAGTTAGTTCAATCAGATGGTCATTTTGTTTGACAAAGTGGGTCACCTTTTGGGGAATTAACAGTTTGTGAGCTGCAAACTCATGTGAAGTTTTGATACGCTGCTCATTGTGAGCACCACGATATTGGCACACATGGGTCAATACTACAACAATGTTGCAAAGTGGCTAGAATGCATGTTCTCATAAACTAGTAAGGGTAGAATAGTCATATGGGACTTTGATCCTGAACTGAAAAAAAAATAGATTGCTGTAGAACTCAAGAAGAGGAAAACAGATATCACAGAAACTGTTTTCCACCAGTAACATGGCTTTTTGAAAAAGCTTTTCCAAATATCTTCTCACTATGGTTACCTGTACATTCATATTCTGTTAATTTGATTTTTTTTTTATTTAAGTTTTTTGCTAACACAAATTCCTGGGAATATTCTGGTAAAATAAATAAATAGGCAGAGATTTAAACAGAAGTAATTTGTATATTAAAGACTTTTCACTCTCTTCAGTAATAATAACCGTCTCTGTGCAGACACAGCTGAAACCAGTGACACTGATTTTCAAGATGGAAGCCAACAGGCAATATCTTGAGGCTAGCTCCCAAAATAAATCACAAGTGAGCATATCACTTCTCAGAGATCTGCATTATCACATCTATGTGACATGCAATCTGGAATTTGTATCCTTGGGTTGTTTTGCCACTAGAAATGTCTAATTTGCTGACCTCATATAACTTATCTGAAGTGCACATCAGTTTGTGAATAAACACTTAGTCTGGGAAGGATTTAAATGATATCATAACTGGAATAAAGTTTGGAGTAATTACAAGAAATGGTATTTTTCCTATATTTTATATACATAGCCTACAGTAACATACCTACAGGGAGTAACATTGCATTCACTGTTTGTACCTCTCCAATAGTACAAATTACCAGAAGGAGAAATACTTTTGTTACTTTAACCATAGGCATTTTGAAAAAGGACTATAATAAAAGGTTTACAAGTTTCAGTGTTTGAATTATAATGGCTGCAAAGATGATATTTCTGCTTCAAGTCTTTAAATTAGTGCTTGTAAATGGGAATGCATTTAGGTACTTAAGGTTTGATTTATAAAACTTGTTTACTCTTATGCAGGTTCTTTGCTTAGTTTACCCGGTAAAAGTAAACCACTTTTAGTTTATGTAAACTGTATTTTTCTTTTCCTTTTTCATTGAATTTCTTGTGGATGCTACCTCACCATTCTCATCTCAAGAATGCACATTAAGACAAAAAGGGATTGAAGATGTGAAAGAACTGTGGTAATCTCAGACTCAAGAAATAGGTTGCAGTGCAGAATATTTTATTTGAAGAAAAATAGTGGAAACATTTTACAGTGAAGTGCAGAAGCTAGAGGTGCCTGGAAGAATGTAAGACTGGCAAAAAAAAAACCCCAGACTACAAAGAGTGTGTTTGATCTGATCTGGCACTTCCAGGATATTCACATTCAGCTCCTTGCTAGGTAAATTTTCTATCTTTTGTATAAGCGTTGTTAAACAAAATAGTGCTAAAGCATTACCTAGGACAGCTTCTTAGCTGTCATCTAGATTTCCAGTGACTGTAACCCATGAGAACTTTGAGTAAGATACAGAAAGTCAGTAACATTTATAACTGAGGTATAAGCATTGGAGTTGGGGTTGTTCAGTCTAGGGGAGAGAATGCTCCAGTAAGCCCTTACTGAAACCTTTCAATATATTAAGGGGGCTTATAAGAAAGATGAAGAGTTACATTTTACCAGGACCCAAAGTGATAGGACAAGGGGAAATAGAAAGAAGGTAAATTTAGATTAGGTATAAGGAAGAAATTCTTTACTGTGAGATTGGTGACAGTGTAACAGTTTGCCCAGAGAACTCGTGAATATCCCACCCCATCCCTGGAAATGTTCAAAGTCAGGTTGTATAGGGCTTTAAGCAACCTGTCCTAGTGAAAGATACCTCTTTTCATGGCAGAAGGGAGTAGACTAGATGATCTTTGAAGGTCCTTTCAAACCAAACCATTCTATGAATCTATACTTACATGATTCTCTGAATTCATTATTAACAACATAAAAATTTACAAAGCAAATTAAAGCTAAGAGATAACAAGGCAATAAAAATCTCAGAAGACAGCATACAAAGGTCAGAGTTAGTGCTTTAAGTGACAGGTATTCTGGATTAGTAGAGTGCTAAGGAGTATTCTGAAAAAAACTCTACAGAAATGGACATTAAGCCAAAATATGAAGATAGACAATATAATGGGAAGTGGGATTTCTGTGGGGGTTTCTAATGCTTAAATATTGCATGAGAGAATATGGAAAAATGATTGAACTGATCTAGCAAGCAGCAAAGATCTACACAGTCAGCAGAGGCTTCTAAATAGGTCACATTTCTTGGCTTCCATACACAGAACATGTGCAAAGTATTTCACACCCAAATGTTTCTATGCTGTAGATTATGGGAGCAAATAGCTCAACGGAAAGTACTGACCAGTATGTATCCATCATCTTGATGATTTGCAATGTGTGTGAACTCTGAGCTGTTTGAACCAGCCTGATAGCGATATGATGCCAACATTCTGCTTTGTAGCCATAGCAAACATGAGTAAGAAAAGTATCTTTTTCCTTGATTATTCTGGCTTCTTTTTCTATATTTGAAAAACTAAGACACATTTAAAAGAGTATTGTGTTCATATTAGTGCTGTCTCAACATTTAATCTACACAACTTCTGCTCAAATTATTGACTAAGATCTCAGTCCCAGGAGTTAGAAGTTTAGATGCAAAAATGCAATCCTCTTCCTATTTTTGGCATAAAAAGCAGGAATAGAGAAAAGAATATTGTTAAGGGTTTTTAAGAATGTGGCCTTCTCTGCCAGCTGCTCCAACCCAGGACCTTGCTGCCCAGCTGCTGGAGCCCAGCCTTGTGCCCTGACACACACTGGACATGGACACAGCTGGTCACACAGATTGCCACAGACAAGGCACACCAGCACCTACACACAGAACTCATAGAAAACAAACAGACATACAAGTCTCCTCCTCTTGTTCAGCTCCTAGAGTTAAAAGTTTACTAGTGCAGGCACACAAGACAACATTTTCCAGGTTCACAAGCAAACCCATATTTTCAGATAGCTTAAGCACCAGCATGGCCTCTCTGTCGACCCATCACCCCTGCCCAGATCATACACCCACTTTTCCATGTCATGTGTCCCCTACTAGCTATCTGGTTCAGCTTGATGCTCGTTGGAAAACATGCAGCACTCACACACTCACCCCTCAGGCACCGCACATTCACGTGTCCCCCTGGATGAACTAGGATAGACCCTCTGCCCGCCTGATACCTGGTCTGGACCCAACTAATCCAGCTTGAATTTTGCTAGGGAATACACATGCACACCATGTTTGAGGAAGTTACAGACACTTGCCCCTCTACCCTTAAAGAAGCAGGCACTCTCCTTCCACATACCCTAAGAACTATGGTTACAGAGAAGTTGCATCATTTCTTCACCACATTATGATTCTTTCCCACCTCTTCTATCACTCTTTCCATTCGTATTCAGAAGCACCAGAAAATATTACAGGAAACTTGAAGCAAAAATGTTCCTAACAATCCCAATTAACCACAAAAGCACTATTCTTACATACTTTTCAGTTGTTCATTTTTTTCAAGCAATGCCAGTTCATACTATGCTTTTCCCAAAATATTAAATAAATACAGCAGTACTGGGAGCATTAAAGTAACACTAGGCAGTCTCTTAATGTATTTTGCAATAATTTTCCTTTCACCCTGAACTGCTACGCATTGTTGTCATAACTATCATGAGAATGAAAGCTCTGGTAGTCATAAAGAGTGTGAACCCTCGTTCCATTTGCATGAATTTGCAAAACTTAATGTTTCCTGGGTTTATGCCAGTGGATTTCCCCCCCCCCCCCCCGATCTTGAGCTCCGTATCTCATAGATCTTTCCTTAAAAGAATGCAAGCAGCTGATAAGTCACCTCTCTGTAGTAACCACAGGACATGTGTCATTTATTCTCTTCCCTGCTCCTCAGAGCCTGAAATCATATTTTTCAGCCTACCTGTAACAGACACTTTTGCAGTGGTGTAACACCTCTTTTTCAGCTCTGCTATAATTTATTAGCTAGCCTAGTGCCTTTCTTTTTTACATTGTATTGTTTGCACATAGGGCTGGATCTCACAGTGAGAGCTCAGATGAGTGTCAACAGTCTCCATTGAAATTATTGCTAATCAACTAGTTAAATGTCACAAAATCCATATATATGCATCCATGCCTATTTAAAATACAATCATATGCTTTAAATTTATCTAGATCATAAATAAGAATATAAATTCACACACACACACACACACATATATACAGATCTACATATGTATAGATTTTAAAATTCTGAGTCAATCATTATTCCCAGACTCTTATACTTAATGTCACTCTATATAGGACTGGTTTATTTGCCATCTCTTCATGCTATTGACTGTCTCTGCTGTCCATTGGACCCTGTTTGCCCAAGGTTTTATAAAGCAGTAGCTGAGCCAGATAATAGGGGAAGATTCCAAAGCTGAGAAGCGTGTCAAGATCTTTTGGTAGAAGAACGTGTAAAGAGAGGGAAAACTGAACCACAGAATGTGCAAAGTAGTTGTTGTAGTAGTAGCAGTAGCAGTAGTAGTAGCAGTAGTTGTCATCATTGCCTACTGTTAACATCCAAATTAGCTTTCATGAACTTAAATCTTGAATGATTTGTTCTTCTCAAGAAATTCACAAGTGAAACTAAAAAAAAATTGCTTGTAATTACATCTTGATGTTACTCTGAACTTTCAAGGGACTGGTACCTCCCACACAAATTCGACCACAACTTCTTAACTGTAAGAAAATGAATCCTTGATTCTTGTAGAATCTAAACTTAAGAACAGATGTAAAATATTGAATTTAATAGACTGTCTTTCACCAGGTTCAACTAAATGAGTTAAAAAACTGCAATTCTTATGAAGATTTTAATGAGAATAATGTTAAATATATCCCAAGAATTAGAGGGTGCAAGGTCTTTCTATTCCTGTGAGAGGAGTATCAAAAAAAATCCACCTATTCCTGCTACACAGCAATCAGCTTACCTTGTGCCTGTCATCGCGACTGCTTGTTCTTAAGTCTGCTGGAAAACTATAGAGGTTACCAAGGACCTGGACTGACACATGGCTTCTGCCACCTTGCATGAAGTCAACTGATAGCCTGTGACCAGGACACAGATCTTCCGATGGATCTTACTTGCTCACATAGAGCTTCTTTGAAATAAATAATAATAATAAAAAATGTTTATGAGAAAATGTCAGTTTTCAGCAGTGGTTTCTTTTCTTGTGTCTGTCTAGTTGTAGGATTTCCCGTCTGAGACTTAGCAGGGTCAGGATTTTTGAGCTCCTTTGTCTAATATGATGAAAGAAAGGGACCTTGTATTACTGGCAGTCATTAGCTTTAGGATGTGGTACCACATTTCCTGGGGTGATGTTCTTTGTTGCTCCTTTGTGGCTCACATTACCCTATGGGTCAGCCCCTGGTGGCAGTGTGCCTCTCCTTGGCCATAGCACCTCTCATCTAAGGGAATGACTGTTTTGGATTATTCCAGCTTCCATTTTATTGGAGCTCTTAATCAAAAATCTAGGTTATCCTTTCCATACTGACAGTCTGAAGATTCTTCATCTTCCTCTCCACCTTGTCACTTCTGGGGCCTACAAGTTGAAAAAGATGTTGATGAATGGGAGAGGATGTGGAAGATTGTTTAGAAAACCAAAGTTTATTCTTAAAAAAAATGAAATTTGTTTTGTGTAGCTCTAAAGAGGAAGGTTACCAATGCACTGATACATAGGTAATAAAAATAATAAATATGCAGTCTAGGAAGTAAGCAGTAACAAAATTCAGCATTTGAACCTTAAAGTGTGTGTTTTGTTTCGTTTTTCCTTGGGAATAAATTGTAACTTCACAGGGAGAAAAAATAACAACTGGAAGAACTTGACTACAAAAGTAATGAAATTTTTTCTCTTTATTTATTTATTTTTTTAATTAGATTTAATTTAGAGAAATCCTATAGTTCATGTTACACAGCAGGTGCAGTAGGTGATGGCAATGGTGTCTTCTATAGTTACCACTTCTTAATGTATAGTGTATAAATAAAATGTTTAAAAATTACATTCTATATTTTTTACTCTCGCATTTTCTATTGGGAGCATCATGGTAGTTAGTTATTCACTTGCTGAATATTAGCTGAAGAGAGCAAAGGTAAAATTTTCACAAATGGTCCTTCATTAGGAGCACTCATGACAACTTGATTTATTGGTACACCTTAGGGTATGTAGTTTGATTAGCTTCTTGACTTTGACATACCATCTTTTTACTCACAGGATCTCTGAAATTTACTTTTGTACTTTTTCTGATTTTTTCTCTGATTTATTCTCTGTGACAATCACTGTAGTAACCTTGCCATGTCTAACCATATAAACAAATTCAGACATTTAGAAATGAAGTGGACAATAATGTAACCAAAATTATTGGTAATATATATTTTTATTTTCCCTATATTTTAGTCCTAAATTGTATAGCCCCAAGGGGCGGTTTGCTAACTCTACTCTTCTGTCAGAGAGGTTCCTTGTAGAGATTCAAAATTTGATCAGACAGGGCAGCCTGATCAAAGATAGTCCTGCCTTTAGCAGGGGATTGTAAATGATCTCCAGAAGTCCTGTCCAACCTAAATTATTTTATGAAAGTTTTATGGAGGAGAAAGGAAAAACTTCTTGGCCAAAGTCAGACTCCAGTTCCAAGTCAAAAACGGATTTGCTATGAATAATAGGCTGGATACCTGTGGCTCACATTTGGCTGTCCACACCAACTGTACTCCAAACAGAAAAAAGAATGCGAAAGATCTGACTGTAGCATAAGCTGTCATTTTTCTCTTCTATGAGGATGAAACTATAAGAGACGGAAATTGTTTAAGATCCTTCTAATAATTGTACACATATACAGTGGTCAAATCCAGGGGAAAATGTGAGTACAATTCCTCTTTCCAAGGTGGATGGAAGATACTGGTTGGTGATGCGTTGTTTTTGTGGATGTGCAGGTATGAAAGGTGCTGCCATGTGCAGAAAGAAGCTGGAGTCATACCTCTGTACAAAGTAAAGGTCTGCATTTCCAGCTTTCAAAGGTAGTCAAAATCTGGAGCTGCTGTGTCTAAGGTGCAGAACAACAGCTCTTCAGTTGTTTTCCTCTGTAGTGCTAGTGCTCATTGCATACTTTTACATATCCACAGATTTGAAACGCTGGCTTTGGTGAGAGAGTGTTTGAATGCACAAACAATTTATTTCATGAAATGACTTATGATCTTCTTGTCAGTGTACTTCTACCCAATGGAACATGCAGAACCACTCCCTATCCAGGATGCCAATAGAAACCCTTTTAAGCCCCGAAAACAAAACCTGTGTATGTCGTAGGCCTACTTGTTTCTGTACATTGCATACTCTAAAAAGCACAATTCATTTTACATGGCTTTAAGAACAGTGGCTGACTCTGGACAGACTTCAGAACCTGGTGATTAGCTAAGTCCCTTCAAAATCATTTGTCTGTCTGGCGTCCAGATCTCAAACCCAGAAGGTATTTTTTTGTGAATTATTCTCTGAAAATATTTTTCCCATTATAAGCATTGATATATATACATCATTCACAAATGGATCTTTTATACTCTTTTGCAGCTTTTCAGTAATACTGATTCTGATGCAAATGTAGAGTCACAAAGTGATAAATAAGATATTATTCAGTTCTCAGCTGAATATACAGTTGTTAAATTTACCCGTTGTGATACTCTGTGAAGTTAATGAAATGATAAAAGGGATTTGATCCCTTTCATCTACAGTTTTGACAGATTAATAATTGTAGTTTATTTTCTTTATCACCAACACTTCATTAAACACATTCTTGTCTATCTTACACACTGTGCTTTACACAGCATTAGGCTTTTGGAAAATATTTATACCCCACGTTAACCTTCTGTGCCCCTGGACTTTGCCTATTTAACAAAGGCACAAGGAAATTGATCTGCATGTGGGGTTATATTTGCATAACTCCATTTATTTCGGTGACAGAAAGTATAGATGAGAATCAGCTCACAGAGACCTGGTACATAAAGGACTTAATGTAATTACCTATTGAACTGTCAGAAACCTTTTAGACTGACAGTCCATGTGGAGGGCCTGTGTCATTCTGCTATTACTGTACCTCTGGTTTCTAATTTCTTGTTACAAATTCAGGAGAAAGAGTTGAATGCCCAGAAAGCATTTAGACAAAAACATGATAACAAAATAAATGGACTACTCAAAGCATGATTTCTGAGGAGATAATATCGATAAAAACCTTGCTGGTGTAAATAAGAGAAAAATCTAAACTTAGAAAGATAAATAGTGTCTTCCTGCCTGTAACAGGGACCACACAGTGACTATATTAGATAATTTGTCTGATAGAAATGAAACTTGTCCCCAGAGTGTGTTGAACATCACAGCTGTCCCCTGAGATCCTTATATTTGTCAACATTAAAGGGTGTCCATTTAGTCAAGTTGTATACGCTCATGCCTTTAGCACTAAGAGATTCTGACTGACTGTCACGGTACCTAAATTGCAACCTCTTTATAAATATTAAGGCAAGGAAGTACTTCTATTTCAACAATAATTTCAAATTATTTTAAAGGTTCTTTAAGTAATTACAACAGTAATTAAGTTTAAGAGATGAAAATTAGGGACTCAGACACTTAGCAGAAAACAGTCCCTGCTGATGAGATCCATTTATTCCATGAGATGATGAATTGATACTGTGGCCAGTTTCAGGCCCACTAGTAGAGGAAAACCACTGATAAACTAGAGGGAGTTAAGGGGGGTGGGGGGATGTGGGATCCATCAAAATGGTGGAGTCTAAAGCAATTGCCCTTTGAGGACAGGCTGGGGGAGCTCAGTTTGCTCATCCTGGAGCACAGGGACCTAACAGCATCTCTCCAGTGCCTATAGGGAGGTTAACAAGGAGATGAATCCAGACTTTTCAAAGCAGTGATTGCCAGCAGGAAAAGAGAAAACAAGCACAAACTAGAGTGAGAGTTATGAGAAACATTTCCCCCATGAGGACAGCTAGGCAGCAGCACAGGTTCCCCAGAGAGGTTGTACAGTGTCCATTCTTGAAAGTTTTCAAGACTCAACTAGACAAATCTCCAAGCAACCTGATCTAATTGTCTGGATGACCTTGCTTAAACAGGGCAATTGAACCAGCAACCTCCTGAGGGCCCCTCCACTGTGAATTACCCTCTGATGCTATGATCTGACTTCTAGCTTCTATATATCCCTTCATCTGTTAAATAACTTTGACTTTGGTATTGCAATAAGCACCATGTGTCTATATTGTTGCATTTAAATGAAATTTACTGCCAGGTAGGGCTGTGAAGCTCAGTGTTTTCAGTTTATTCAGAAGGCAAGCAAATACATGTATTTCCATGTTCTGAGAGACACGATTGACAGAAAGCTCTTTGACATCAATTTGGATTACACAGAGAAAGTGGAAGAAAAAAACCAACAACACCCCCTTCTACTGATTTAAATATAGAAAATTCATTTAAGGATGACTTGAGTCCTTCACTGTATGAAGAACATAGAATATTAAACATCTAGTGTCAGATTTTTGAACTTACTACTAAGGGGGGTTTACTGTTAGTTTAGGAATTTCAGCAACTGATATTTGTTTAGGGGAAAAAGTCAAAATAAAGCATGAGAACATTAAGGGATTTCCCCCCCAGTACTGTGAGTTTATTGATGTGACAGAGTATCTAAATGACAAGCTGTCTCTTCAGGTTCACAGAATTTGGCTGAATGCATAGTTAATGGATAGAAGACATAAAGTATGCTTAAGAAATATCAGCTTTAGTTTTAAAATAGTGGTTTTACATGTGCCCTGAAAAAATGAAAGACAGGTTTATAAGCTTTTATGATGCAAGAGGAAAGAAAGAGCTATAAACTGGGACTTGTGTCATCTGGTTGTGTGGCACTGTGGAATTTGAAGGTCAAATTGCAGTGAAACTTCTGGCTCTGTCAGCCACTATTCCTTGTAGGGGGACAAAAGGTGAAAGCAGCTCCACCACTCCATCCATGGATCTGCCACAGACACTCTGCTTACCACTGGAGATATTGAAGGACACCCAGGAAAAATGAAAAGCAATCAGATGCCTCCTGATCTTCTCCTTCTAAACCTTGATGTCTGTCATCTAGGTAGAGCATGTTCTCCCCTGCTTAGCATCTGACCGTCATTGTCATATACCATCTGGATCATAAGATTCAGACCTCTCTCCTCCTGCACATGCCATCCTTCACTTATGAAAGAAAAAAATAATGCCACAGACGAGATTTAGGGGATAAGAGAATATACAAAGGTACCTAATAAATGGTATTTGTCTATTGCATTTATTCTTTCAGATATTACTTATGTTAAGAATTACAAAGGAATTGCAGATTACCCCCTTTTGATACTGTTTCTGTGATTCAACCACTAAAAATACCTTGTGGAAAAATCAAACTATACAAGAAGTGTGAGCAAATTTCTTTGCTGTAAGATAGAATATGGATAAAATGGGGAAAAAAATTAGTCCACTGTAGTTAAACTGCATTTCAAATTTTCATTTTTATGTTAATCATTGGATTGTGAATTGCACATATAAAGGTTATCCTGCTCTTCCTTCTGGAAAGAAGAGGAATGTCCTATGTTGTTCCACCCAGTTTTTGCTGTTGTGAGCTATACCTGAAACCTTTCTCTCAGATCTGAAGACATACTAAGCTTGCCCTCCATGTCTACCTACGCAATTCAAGGCCATATATGGGCTAGAATTCATCTATAGAAAACTTACATTTTTAACACTACAGTGAAAACTTGCTGAAATCAGCTGCCACATGAAAATATTCATATTGCATAAGCAAATGAGAAAGAACCCAATTTCAGAATCGGTCTGAATGACAACTCCTGAAAGGTTATTTGGCTCTGTGCTTTCTGACTGACAAGCCGTCATTCCATAGTAAAGATGTGTGCTGACCACTTATGCATTGCAAGTGTACCAGAGCTCTTCTCAGAGTGCTTGCAAAAACTGTATGAATTTTCTTGTCGTTGATATAATTAACTAGTGCAGACTCTCAGTGCAAAACAATCTTGGAATATTTTCTCAAATACATACATATGTATATCCTTGAACACATCACTTTTTTGCTTTTCCTTATTTATACATGAAGACAAAAAAACAAGGACACAGATTTGTCAACCTTTACTAAGACTTTTCATACATCGGATACATTAAGGTGGATACTTAGGATGAAGCTAGCTGAGCAAAAGATACTTGTCTTTAACCAAAATCTACTTAAACATTTAAACACTTCCTTCTTTTTCTCTTTTCCCTAAGGTTACATAAAATTAATGATTTCCCATTATATAAGAAAAAGGCAGGGCAACAGCTATTCTACCAAACAGTTACTGAGCAGTCTGCTGGAAGCAAATGGAATTTGCATCCCCTTCATAGCAGATGTATTGGACATGCCTTCTCTATAGGCACTGTGCCATGAGCATCTATGACAGATCTAACAAGACTGACTAGTAATTGTCTTTGCCTAAAAAATGTTTCAGGAAAGGATCACAAGTCTTCTGGAAAATTTCACTGCAGTAATATAAGACAATAAAATAAATTTAAGAACTGTAGATAAAATAAATCTGGAATTTCATTTACTTTCCCAGTAATTCCACTGAATAAGAGCACAACCATTAAGTTAATTAGAAAATACTGCACCTAAATAAAGGCTAAGATAAGCAAAAGTAATATAAAATTAATGAGCATAACCCATTTTTTTGCATAAATGGGTATAGTTTTAGTTTCAGTTAATGTGTTCTGTTTGCTTTGCTGATGGACTTAACCTTATTTATATCGTATTAAGATAAATCATTTTAAAACAAAACTTTCTGAAAGAACTGATTTCTGTTCTATGATGAGAGGTGACCGTATTACCTTATTTACCACTGTCACATTATTTTACATTGTACCTACTTCTTTGCCTTCGACCTCTTGAATCTGCAATTATAGATGGTTGGATTTTTTTCTATAATAGTTAATTCCAGACTTCAGACTATTAATTTGTGCCAGCTCCCAGAGGTTTTTATAGACCACCTTGCATCTTTAGCCTCAAACATTTAATTCAAATCCTTGTAAAAGCAACAGGCTTCTATGGACCAGCTAGATATTTCCGTAACCTTTTCATGACCTGAGGATTCCAGGACTGTTGGTCAGAAATCATTGTTTTACTGCTTTACTTGCCAAATGTATAAGTATTTGTTCAATAGTTTAGATTTTCTTTATTATATTGATAATATCATAGTCCCATTCACCTATTATTTTAAAGGAGGGTAACTGTAGACAGGGGAGTAAAACCATTTCTTTCTAACAGACCAGCAATAAAAGTGTATTCAAAGAAGCAGAGATTTAATATTGCCTAACAAGACATCAGGAGCTTAAACAATACTGCAGTGCAACCTCATGTATTAAATAATAAGATAGTTGGGTTAAGTGAAGTGATGAAACATAAATGAGATCCTCTCACATGCAATAGATTTCACATTATTTATTTATGATAAGTATGTATATCAATAGCTGTTATTTGTGTAGTTTGATTATAAAGACTAAAATATATGAATGTATTTAAATTTTCTAGGGTACGTCCAAAAAATTACTGATAGAATTGCAATTCGATAGAGCATGACTATGAAAAATTATTTTGAGAGTTTAAGATTTGCGTGTTTCTTCTGTCACTATTTGTATGTTAGAAATTAGAGTTATAAGAAAAAAATTCTCAATCCTCATTCTGCTTTTAATTAGGAAGCTTTTCTATCTTTTGTATATATATCCCATTAAATCTATCTATTAAGTGCCATTTCAACTCTAACTTAAGAGAACTAAGCAGCACTCAAATAACTTGGAAGTATTTAAATAATGGTGGCATTTAACAGGCAGAAATACTCAGGCTGCATTTGTGAGGCTGAAGAGCAGGTTTACGTGACTGCAATCATCTTTAGTGTTGTCTACTTAAAATCAATACCTACCCAAAGGCATTGCTTCTCTGACATTACAGGTGTCTCTAGAGAGGGAAATAGTTTTCTACACTCTTTACAAAGTCAATACAGTAAAGCAGATGCATAACAAAGGCGTTTCCATTTCCTCCTTGCTATTTTGAAAGCTGTTTGCTTCTACTGAAATTACAAGCAATACATATGAAATGCTAGCTACTTTTGTGCATGCATAAAGTCATCTAGTCATTGGAAGTTGGACATTTAACGGAACATTATGGTGGTGGCACTTCCGTTACCCTATTTTCTCCAATATGTGTCTTCCAAAGGTGTAGAAGATTAGGTTGTCTAAGTATCACTCAGGCTTAGCAGATTGAGCTGGAAGTTTTCTTGCATATGTACATTAATCACCAAAAAGGTAGGTAAAAGATGGAGTTCACCACACTGTAGACTTCTTTTAAAAGTCAATGTAAAATCCTTTAATACATGTAAGTTTTAAATTTTCTATATTGCAGAACAATATGAATACATCAGGTGTAAAATTAAATGTGTATACCCAAGTTGTTTTAAATGTTAAGTTATGATCTTTGTCTTTCAGGAACAGTACCTTGCAATACAATTAGTACCACAACAAGAAAGTCTGTGAGGTTAAATGCTCAATTTGCCTTTATTTGGAAATTATTTGGAAAAGTACTACAGTCATATCGTGATCTCCTGTGTACATTTTTAAAAATTAGTTAGCTCACTGCTGTGCTGTTAAGTAAAAAACTGTTGCTTCACACTTTACTAACAAAGGGCCAATCCAGTTAAGGGATTTTATACTTGCCTTCTATTACTTTTCTTACATATATCAGTGCAATCCTTGGTCATCTTCTACCCAGTTTTATCAGAGAATTGTAAACAAAATGATGATATTGAGAAAAAAATCTGAATATCAAGGAAATAGTAAAGTGCTTCTAAATGCACTTGATTCATTCTCCTTTAATGTCAGATAGCCACACTATAGGCAACTGCAACTGATCTAATTGTTCAGATTCCCTACTTAATCCATTGCACTATTAGGATGCAATTCATTCATGTTAGGTTGACATCTAAAACAGGTCAAATGAATCAGGCATTTGAAGTGTCTATTTCTTTGCATTGTCTTTAGAGGAAGATTAGTATGACTGGCTCAGATGTAGCTATCAGACAACTGAACTCCACACTGAGAATAAAATTTAGCACACACAAATACTGTTTTTGTGGTAATAAGTTAGAAAAAAAGAACTCATGTATATTCCAAGCAAAAGAAAATATTTCCCAAATAATAGGGATAACAATTTAAAATGTTCTATTATATTCAAAATCATTTGCATAAAAATAAATTTTAAAAAAATATTTCTCAGCATTAACATTATAGTATTACCTTAAAGTATAATCTCACATGAATCTACTCAGTGACTAGTCACCATTACTTAGTCACAGTACCATTCATTTTAGATTTGCTTACATTTTATTCATATTTGGTAGACCATAGATATTTATGATATGACTTTATCTGAGTCACTAAGTGTAAATATTCTAACAACATATTTTTACTTAGAATGAGCTAATCACAGTAAATTTTAACCTACAATCTGTGCTTGTATTGTTAACTGGAAGCATGTAAAATTTAGTAGTAATTGACTTGGATATAATGAATGTATGCTACCAGTGTATTTTTCTTGTCAATAATTTTCAATTACACTGATAAAAATCCCATTTCATCTTCTTAGAGTGCAAAATGTGTAAAATGGGTTACAATGAATTAAACAAAATATTTTATATTAAATTACATTGATAGCATGGATGCAATTCTCCTCCGGTATTTAGGTGCCATCTCCTTAAACCTGGGTCTTTAAATAAGATTTCTTCAGTAATTATTAAAGTGATAACACTGTAATAATCATAGATTACTAGAATATGTTGGGGGCCCCAGAGCTGAATGCAGTACTCCAGGTGGGGGTCTCATGAGAGCAGACTAAAACTTGCTGAGGTCGCACTCAATCCCACTGTCCATGTTGCTGACAAAGATGTTAAACAGTGCTGGTCCCAGTACAGGCCACTGAGGAATGCCACATGTCACTGATCTCCACCTGGATGTCAAACCATTGACTGCAGCTTTTTGAGTGCGAACATCCAGCCAATTCTTCATCGACTGAGTGGTCCATCTGTTAAACCTATGACTCTCCAATTCAGAGACAAGGGCGACGTATTCCTATTCTTTCCCACACATCACTGAAAAGATTTCATTTTTTTTTCTCCTTTATCCTTTCTAAGAATATATCTTAGTTTGCTATTATTTTTTGTGTAAATAATTTACGCATGAAATCTGTGTTAAAAATCATATTCCATTGTAAAAAATATTTCTGCATTTATTTAAATAAGTTGAGTAAACCCACTGAGGTCGAGGGGACCACTGTTAGGAGTGAACTTAAACAATCACATTATGTTTATTTGTAGGATCACCTAGACTCCCTAGAAGATTGATTCAGAAACTCAAATAATTTCTTTTAAGAAAAAGAAATAATGGAAATATCTTTTTCCTTTTCTCACTTTTAACTTCATCAGACTATTTTTTTTAGCCTTAGGCATTTATCACTGTAAGATGTTTTCTGTAATTCAAATTAATCTCCTAACTTTTCTCTAAAGCCGTTCAGATTTGTCAACCTCTTTTTACAAGTATGGCATCAGAACAACATACCATACTTATGTGACAGAGAAATTTTCAAAGGACCTGATTTTCAGACAGTAAAAACTCAGCCCTTTTTGTTAAAAACAACTATAACTCTTACTGGAGCAGGGGAAAACAAAGTTTTATAACAAATAATGTTAACCATCTAGAAACCAACAGTATGAATAAGATATTCCACCTGAAATATTGTAGACTACATATGCACAGTTTCACCCATTAGTTTTTGTTAATTAGATTCTTTGGCTATGTTGGGTTCTTTGTAAATTAATACTTTGTATTAAGGAACAATCCTTTCACCACCTCTGAGGTTACTGATCTGCTTGTTCTAAGCCATTCAATGATCATCTGGCAATGTCACTGCAGAAACTCTGGTTCTGTAAGTACTTAATCTGTAGATTTTTTTCCCCTGTGATATTCCTTTGATATTCATTAATATCCAAAAAATTCTTTACATCATTTCATAATACTAAAATCTGACCAGCTACCTTCACAGTCTTCATTTCACAGTCCCTAATTATTTGGTCAGTATAAAATCCAGACATTAGTTTTAACACATTGTCACTTCTGTTTTTCTGAAGTGAATTTTCAATTCCTTCATACAGTGTATTCACTACAGAAGCCTGGATTGTCTCCTTGCTGGTAAAAAACATATTATGTATTTAGCCTGCTCTACCAAATGTACACCATATGCTTAAATTGCTAGACTTTTTTAACATTTTTCCCCCATGTCCTCTTTTAAATCTGACTCTCTGAATACCTGTTGCAGCTGCTTAATGGTGCCTTCCTACAAGGCCAAATCCTAAGAGGTCCGATTCCTCCAGCAGAAGTTTCCCTGTTACGTGGAGAATTCAAGTATTCAGGTCTCAAAACTTCTTCAGCCTGAAATTATTATTTTTTAACCTCTCAGTGGTTGCTTTTGCCCACACTACTCAAAACCTGTGTCACAGACCCCATGTTACCTTGGGGCAAATCTTTGTCTAAATACAGGTCTGTGATTCTGGTCAATCATGGCTTTAAGGACTATAAGCGCTGTGTAATTCATGAGTAGTAATGTAGGAGGAAGTAAGGCTCTTTGGTAGTATGGCTCTATGTCCTGTGAACAAGTTCAGTTGACTTGACCAGAAATATCTGTCTTTCAGCATTATTTTTTTTATCTCAAAGGATTACATATTACTAAGGTTTGATATGGCTGCAGTCTTAGACAGCATGGCCTAACATTTGATCCTCTGCTGTACATTACATGGTCAGCAGTCTCTATGAGAAGAGAACCTGTCCTGCTGTTCTGCCCTGCTGCATTAGCAATGCTAGCAAATTACCCATAACTTCCAAACCAACAGCTTTCGCAGGTCTGATGGTGCTTAGTTTCAGAACCAGAAGTCTGTGCCACTGTTACAGCTGGGATGCGCTTGGCAGTAATTTGCTTTGCCCTAGGAAGGTCAGTTAAAAAAAAAGAAACAATTATTAGATTGCTTAAATAAAGTAATCCATATTGTGGAGCATCTAACTGACTTCGTTCAGGAAGCATATTTTATTTTTATTTCTATTGATCAGTGGGCAATAATATATAATTGTGATAAATGATAAAGCCATTTAAAAGATCAGATGAACTACAGGGGGATTGCTGCCTGATGCACATTCCTATAACAAAGACAGTGATTACTTCTTTGTGCAACCTTATCACTATGTGGCAGCCTGAGTAGTACTACTGGTGTATCTGTGTCTGAATCGAGTTTCTTATATGGATATCTCAGGAAGGATATAATTTTCATAAGAAGCATGACTGTCTCAAGAAAAAAGAGAGACGAGAGGGAGAGGGAGAGGGAGGGGGAGGGGGAGGGGGAGGGGGAGGGGGAGGGGGAGGGGAAGGGGGAGGGGAAGGGGAAGGGGAAGGGGAAGAGGAGGGGAGGGGAGGGGAGGGGAGGAGAGGAGAGGAGAGGAGAGGAGAGGAGAGGAGAGGAGAGGAGAGGAGAGGAGAGGAGAGGAGGTTCTGCATGCTAAACAAGCTCTCTGACACTAGCATACGGTAGAATTAGAAAACAAGTGGAATAGAAGAATAATAGTTGAATAGAGAGGTAGGAGATGTATATGCCCTTTAGAGAGCATTTGAAATAGCTTTAAACCAGGATCTCACAAAATTATGAAACACTCTATGAAGGTTTAACTTAACTGATATAACAAAGAAACAGTGTGCCATTCACTGGCCACATATGAGATTGTTAAGCGAATGGTCAGACTACCTTCATAGGGCTTTTAATTGATGTGTTCTAGTTTACAGATTGAAAAGGTTAAAGTATATAGACAGTAACTTATAGTAGCTCAACTGACTAGTTAGAATTTATTTATCTTTGATGATTCTTACTTGTTCAATTACATGCTCATATCCTAAACTGTGATTTGCAGTGACTGGTATCACTTGATATTATGTAGAATAACATGCTCCAAAAAAATCTACCTTATCAAAAACATTACCTGAGATCATATGTAACAAGCAGCTGCTACCTAGAAAACACGTGTGTTTGTAAGATCTTCATTTTCAGTTGAGCTATTCAGCTAAGACCAAGGTATTCCAGATTTACACCTTAGATGTGTCCAAGCACTTACTTATCTTGTCACAAGTGACTTGTAGGTCATATTAGGCACTACAAGTCTTAGAGAAGAGCAAATAAATAATTTCCAGGAGATTGTGACCTTCTTTTCTTTATGACAGACCAGAAGTGAAGTATGTAGGCATCTATACACATTAGTCTAGTGAAAAGTCAGCACTGTGAAATGACTTGTTTAGAGTGGAGCCAGCATTTGATATGTCATACCTCTCAGAAATGGTGTCTACAAACCTCCAGCTGTTACTAGAACTTGGACAGTCAAGCCATTCTCCAATCCTTAGATCTGAACAGCAGTTCTCAGATATTATATTTGACCTAGTTCACGTTCCTATAACTTGCAATTCTGAAACAAACCTTCCATTTATGAAAAATATAATTGTTAGGAAAAAAAAGAGTAATAATGAAAACATTATCAAACATCTCTACATGTTATCTGCAGAACAGGGACCCTGGTAGGGCAAGGTTTTCTTTTATTTTCTGCAGTCTTTGCCTGTACCACCTTTGCTGGATTTATGCCACTAAACAAAAACATCCAAGAAGTTAAAAAAGTCTTTGCCTGAATTTGTAAATCTAGGTCCCCTTTGTAGTCAGTAAAGAGAAATAATCAATTATTTGATAGGATTAATATCTTCTTAAATTAGAGATCTAAACTAGGTCACTTTAAACAAGTTATGAAAATATGGTGGTATTCTGTCAGTGTAGTATAAAAGAAGCAAGATAGCCTTGAATGCAGAATTTGTAAAGATGTGGAATTTGTAAAGATTTTCTTTTAGGTGAGCTCAGTGCCATCTCTTCTGAACCTGACAAAGCTTACTTCCTTTGTGACCTTTCCATGATAAGAATAATTTTATTTCTGAACTATTTTATACACTTCTGATAAATTCCAGCTTTGGCAAAGCCAGACTAGAAACTAAGAGATGTAGCAGAAAGGATCCTTAAGGCTAAAGGTTTGCAACATTGTTCTGTACATAAGGAAGTGCTGCCGTTATGTTATATTTGGGACCAGAACCCATGAACTATAAGTATTAAACATATATACGCAATGTTTTACTCTCTAATATAAATTAGCTCAGTGAAATACAGAATGTCTTTTCCTTAATGACTTGTTCATACAGAGTGGTCAGCAAAGGTTTTTTTCTCTGTGTTACTGTTACAGATCAGCCTCCTATGAACCACAACACCTATATTGTGACTTTCCAGTAAACTATAGGAAGGAGTTTAGTCACTGTCAATTCCATCATAAGATAAGAAAGTATACTCTGCTAGTCATTCCATGTTTAATCATGCAAAATCCTAACTCATTGCTATCTTTAGTTACTAACTAAAGGAAGGAAAAGTCACATCTAGTTGAAGACAGTTACAACAAGCAAAATGGTCTTTACAATATGTTCTTAATGATTTGGAATTTAATTGAAAGAAGTAATTAAAAAAGCAAACAAGAAAAAAGGAAGAAGCAGTCATAAGTACAAGGGGAAAAAAAAAAAGTAAGAAAGTAGGATTATCAATACTACCAGGTATATAGAATTTATACAGGATAGAATAGCACTCGATGCCAGGAAGGTGTATTACAAAGTATGTAAATACAAATGTGTATTTCTCAAGATGCAGATAACACTGTGTAAAAAAGTGTGTTCACAAAATAGTACTTTGCATGCATTACTCAAGTGAAAATCTATTTGCTCAGAAGTTCTAGAAATAACACCATTTATTTACCCACTTTATTTTGGTGGTTAAGTGTTCGTAACTGTATTTGAAAACCTTTCCTTTCATTTGTTACTTAAGGTTGGTTGTTTATTTTTTTGGTTTCAGCTGTTGCTCCTAAATGACAGATCATGAATACAATGAAAGGGTGAAAAAGTCTTAACTATATTTCCACTTGGTTCTGTGTTTACCTTGATATTGCAGTATGTAGATATGAAAGACAGCTGAGAAGCATGCTGAAATAATTGTGAGAATAGATGAAACCCTACAGACACAGAATGATTGTAATTAATTAATCATAACCATCAACAACTGTAACCACAAGCATCCCAGATATCATGCAATTAACATGGCAAGTTGAATCATATAGCAGATCTACAATTTTCAACGTAATCTTGTTATTTTATTCTGCATGTAAATATTTCTCCTTCTAATTAACTTTGATCCAGTACTTCAGGATTTATGAGTGCACAAATTCTACTGAAGTTCAGGTATCTACAGATTCCCTTTTTTCTTCAAGGCCCTGGGAAGAATTAAACTTTATTGATGACACTGATGATATTCATTGATGTTATTGAATCTGTGTAACAAAATAAAAAATGCTTCAAAGCTCCCAGTATACACAAGACTCCTGTGGTACCTCTCCATGAATGATTAGATTATATAAAAAATAATTAGCTGGTCTGGTCAAGAGAAAACCGTGGAAGAAACATATCAATTTATATTTTATATATCGTCTATGTAGGATCACAGGTAGTGAATATTTTAATTGAAAAATAGTATTCCCTTTCAATAGGTATGGCATAGTAAATAGAGGCAAATTCTGGGGTTTGCCTTTTATAAAAAGTTCTAATTTTCTAATTAATAATAATTATTTATAAATAATCTAATTTGTGAAGGACATTTAAAAAAGAAAAAAATTATACTATATTTCATTCAAAAATCAATACATCATTTTAGGAAATAATTCTATATAGTTCTTATATTCACTAGAATATATAATTATTACTATAATAAATTACATTATGGCAGAATGTATTAGCCACATTTATAGAGTCATGGCTTCTCTGTAATATGAAACGTAGAAAGTACGAAAAGATGTTCTCTACTCACAAGAGAAAACAGCTGGACATAGCTAGATGAAGATGAACAATAAGCAGGATAATACTACTGACTGCAGTATACCAGGTATTATTGAATTGATATAATTTATAAAAATTATATATATATATATATATATGGCATTAAGGAAAGAAAAAAACAATGTTCCTTTAGTTAACTACTTTTCTGCATTTCATAGTGAAAATGTAGTTCAGGGCTAATGAATTGATGCTGTATACATTATATTTCATGCTGACAGCATGTCAAAAAGAAGATTCTTTTTACAGGACCATGCTCAAGGACCACCATTGTTCAAAGGTCCTTTAATGACTCCTTTTCTTTCTGAGAAGAAATCTTTGTTCTAGTATCTGAGAAAGGGTCTGGAAGATGTTGATCTAAATATAAGAAATTACGGTATCTTGTGTCTTCTTTTCTTCATCTTTTACAGGGGACTCAGCTTTCCCCTGGGTTCCTTGTCATTTTTTATTGGCACTCGCTGAAAACATCTGTATAACCACTCTCTTTCCTAAAAACTCTTTGATGGCTCTGTAGATGTACCGAGACATAGGATAGCTGGCATACAGGCTTAAATACATCATTGCTTATTTGTACTGTCTTTTTTTCTGTTGTGTCTTGTTATATAATTGCACAGTACCTTATTTGACAGAAAAAAATGACCTTTTTTCAGGTCGTGTCAGACTGATGATCCATGAAGGATTCAAAAGCTTTCTGGTTATAAATAATAACAGCAGCAATGATAATAAGCATGATAAATTCTGAAGTACTTGAATCTTGCCCTTATTTTGTCACCTAAAAGTCATATGGTAATGTGATTTTTAAAAGTTCAAGATGTATGCTTTCCCATTAACCATGGTAATATGACGTTTCTGTCATGGCAGAAATCTTTTTGTCCGAGCTTCCCTTCGCACCTTTTCTAGTTAACATCTTCGGTATTAAAACTTACTCTTAATTCCAGTCAGCGAATAATAATACAGCTCCCCCTGTTTAATCTGCTTTTCCTAGAAAACAGGGATATGTCAATAAAAAATGATCTATTGATTTATTTGGACATCTTGATGTCCTGTGAGTATTGTATTTAATTCATCTAATTTAAACGTTCCCTATACAATCACACGTGTAATTTCTTTTTAATACCTACCTTTCATTCTTCTATAGCTTGTGTTTATGGGCTATTAAACACAACGTTTATATTTCCCATTGTTTAGAGTGTACAGTCAGACCATGTTTTTGATTTAGGTTATAATGGAATTTTGAAAAACACATTTTTAATAGAATTCCTTTCCCTGTAAATCTCATCTTTTCTAAAAGCTACAATTCCATCTCAAGGTCTATTTCTTAGTCCCGCCTTTCAAATACAAGGAGAGGAAGGCTACCCTCTCTAATGACAATACAATGAATAAGTTTGTCCTTGGCCTGACAGAAGAATTTTATCTTGTGTAGAGCTATTTTTACCTTATTGGAAAGAATATTGCCTGCTTTATACTTACCTTCAGATATCTTCAGCATATGACTTTAAACATTTTAATACATATGATATGATGCTCATTTTAAAATTCATAATAAATTTGCACATAAAATGGTTCAAACTCACAGAATTGGGCTGGCAGAGGACATTGTTCACCAATCTAATTTCTACTTTAAAAGTGATTTGACTGGTTCAAGTCGCTGATAATTAACCTCAGAGCCTTCCATAGTTTCCATGCTAGGTTACCAAGCCGTAATTACCTAAAATAAAAACAAGATCTGTTTTTCATTTCACATTTGATCCTAATTTCATAGCAATCATCAGTGGACTGTTTGTGACAGTGGACTGACCCTTCACTGTTGCTTCTGTCAGCTGCTGCCAACTGATGAACACACAGAATGAATGATCCCTTCTGTGCATGCCTAAAGCAAACTGCAGTGAAGGTGGATTGGAAGGCTACTAAGCAACAAAAACTGCTCCAACTTTTGTACAAGTCCTTTTGCCAATGACAGACTATTTCCCCCTTTATTTAGTTGTTTATTTTGTTGCTAGTCTTGCAAAGCTTTTCTGTTGCTTTGACTGCCTTGACATTTTTCTCATTCATTTTCCATTGCTCCTTTCACCTTCAGCAGAAGTGTTTTATCTTCTGCTGAGTCTCATTTAAACTGATACTTTTGTGGCGGTGAGCATCATTCTTCCACAATGCACATCAATATGTATCTGTGTGTGCTGAGAGAAACCCATGTTTCAAGTCCGTCCAGAAGAATGAGGATAGCTACTGTAGAGACAGATATACTACCCCACAGCTGCTTTGGATCAGAGTTCTGAATGGTTTTCCCAATTCTTTAACTTCTGTTGAAGATGGAGTGCTACACTGAGCTAATTATACCTGAACCATAAGACATCCAGAAAGTGTTGCACCAAACCCAATGGATTTAATGTCTTGCCTCTTCACTAGCTCTGGAATTTCTCTACTGTTTTCCTTTCATAGTGGAGACCACTCCTGTGTCACAGGTTGTACACTAGTGACACTGTGTGATATTTGTTGAATTGAATATTTTTTTAACAATAAAGCAATTGTGCTACTCCTGCCACACTCACTCCATCCTAAACATTTCTCGCATGCTTTGTGTATATATTGCTAATACTATATTTGCATTAGAAATGGTGACTGACACTTAACTATACATTTTCAAAGGGGTCAGGGCTCTGCCTCATGTTAAAGAATATGGAACTCATGTAGCTAAAACTCCAGGAACCGATTTGAAAATAATAAAATTGGTGTTACCACCTTTGCCTCTAGCACTGACAGAAGAGTAAATAAATCCAATTTTCTAGGGCAGAAGATGAACACCTATGGGGCACAAAGAGGCATTTTCTTGTCAATCAGCCATATACATCATAATAATATGAAGGATAGACTCATTCTGTGTAGGGCTGTCTGACATGTCACATGTTACAGGTTTATACTGCAGAAAGAATACTGAACTGATAGCCAGCACTGCCGCATGAGGGGTTACAGTCTCCACCTCTAAAGCTGTATTCTGTCCACCTTTTCTTTCATTATCTATTTTTATAGAGTTTTTAAAGTAAAATGGTAGGATTTTGAATACTTTTTAGTAGCCTTTTTCAATACGGTTACGTATGAAATGGCTGAGATTTACAGGAAATGAATTAAACTTCCCTTTCATTTGATTTTTTCAATAATGAACCTACTATTTTAATGTGAGGGAGCTACAAGCATAATCCTTCACATTTTCTTCCTTTTAAATTCTCCTACATTTATTTGTTTTATAACTAAATCCCTGTTTTGTACCTATTAATCCTTTTCTACACTGTATGTTCACAAAAAAATCCATTTCAGAAAGAAGAGATAGTAAAAAACAACTGAAATTCAAAGCTCTTTGTTACCTTCCTTCTTTAATTTGAAATTAATTGGTTTGAACAAATAGAAACTTGACTCACACACAGAACTTCTACTTTTAAACAAAAAAAATCTTTATTTTTCACTTAGATAAAAAAAAGTTGTTTGTCCATCACAGTGCCTGTACAAAGCAGGAAATGGGGGGGGGGGGGGGGAAACAGCTTCTGAGGTTGCTATAGCTAATGGGAAAATAGCATTTATCCACCTGAGGAAAAAAATAGCAAAAGCTATAAAACTTTCACTTCTGCCTCTATAGGATACCATTCAGATGTCATAAATTTCCGTTTTTTTGTGTTGACAGGCTTCCAGGTTGTGCATCACAGGTAGTTAAAACTTAGTGTAAAGTATGAAGACATATAACCCTAGAAGACACAAGATTCTACATTAAAATGAAAATATTTTATCCTCCAGGAGAGATATGTAAATTATAAGCTTTTTCAAGAAAATAAAAAATATTTTCCAAAATTATTTTTAAATAATAATTCAATATTGCAATTTGACTTTGTAACGTAAATCAAAAGACTGAATTTCTTATTTTTTTTTTAAAATAAAAACTTTTCTGAAAATTCCAATTAATTATTTTCTGGCTTAAAATGAATTGAAGAAGCAGTCTGTTAAAACAAATCTCAGAGACTTTTTTAGAAGTAGAAAAGATTGCCTCCTTGTCCTGCTCTCTATATAAATTACAGAGGATCACTCTTCACACTAGTGTGAATTTTTACTACTGCACTCACAATATTTTAATATATTCAGCAATTTGATTCCCTGACCCAAATGTGTTTTTTTAAATAATAATATATTTATATCATTTTTTAGTCCATATCGCAGACTTGCAGTATGGGCGTCAGGTAGTCAATAGTTTTAAAGCTCTTTTTCTGATGTATCCAACATAGGTGTTTTTTTTTTTCCTCCAAATATTGGGAAAGGAAGTACTGCTTATGATATCTGTTCCAACACAGAGAGAAATAGCCTTTGTAATTCTGACAGAGCAGCTATTCTGGTTTCAGAACATCTCAAAACATGTTGAAGCCATGGCACATCAGTTCAAGTTCTGTCCATATTTTAAATTCATTAAGGTTTGTTCATGCATACAGTCTAGAGCTTTAAAGGGATTTCAGGAGTAAATCAATCTGCATATTTTAGGACACTCATAAAGAGAAGATTCATCATATTTTCTTGAGAAGGAAGGTTACAAGAACAATTTTATGGTAACTTAGTGTCATTCTTACCTGAAAAATTGATTTTGGAAAAAAATCTTTAACAACACACACTGTTTTTACAAGGTCTCAGCAATAAAGCATTAAAAAAGGTTATTGTATTCCTAAATTGTGCATTAAAATTAAAGATAAACATATATTTTCTATTAGGCTGTAGACAATATTGCTTGATATATCAGCTTCCCTTTAGAAAAATACAGGACTAGAAAAGCACAAACATACATAAAGTTGTAGACTCAAAGTCACATGCAAGTGAAATGCAGGCATTCTTAACTGAGAAGACTTTTAACTGCAAGCTGTTCTTCCATCCAAAACAACTATTTTTGCAGGGATATACTGACCCACTGTTTTCTAGACATAAGGTAATAATAATTACATTTCTACAGAGTATACTATCAGATAACATCCATTAGGTGACACTTTTAAGTGAAATTACACCAGACTCTATTATAACTCATAGTGTGTTTAATTTAAAATGCAATATAATATTGCATTAACTATTGCCTAGCAAAATTTTGCATAATTTGGGAATGGTGACTTATGATTTGTTAAAATTCTTCTGAAGCCTTTTCTCTATTCAAACATGATATCTATGGTTGAAATCAGAATGCTGACTTATTTTGGCCAAAACCGGCACAATTTTAGATACATTTAAATATTAGGCTTCTGCTTATGCCCAAGACATCTTTTAGAAATGTGAAAAAAACATTTGGAAGCATTGTAAGTCACTTTCTACTAAAAAAAGTGCACCTAATCCCCATTACGAAATCCATCAAAGATGAAATCATATTACTTTTGAAAATCGTGGAACTTCAGTTTTATGCACTAGCAGGCATGGTGCAAGAATTGGAGTTTCAGCATCTGACAGAAAACGGTCAGCTGAGTGCAGTTAAGAAAATAATAGTTCTACTCAATCTATTAAAATTGATTTGTGCTCTCTGGCTCACGCTAGCACCTTGGTCCGTATTCGGAAATGAAGATGTATGGCTATAGGTCATTGAATGGCAATGAGAGATGCTCCCACTCCCATCTATTCATATTTTGGATCCTCGTGTAATGCTTACTGAAGCTCCTGTGTCCCTCTCAAAGATATCTTTGGGTACCCTTACTGCAGCTGTCTTTGCCTTGATCCACATCACAGAGACATGTCTCTAGAAAAACCCTGAGTGAATAGAGGCTTTAAGTGGCATCACTGGCACTGAGGAAAGGATGAAGGCACTAGTCCAGTGACAGAATTGAGCTGTCATATCTCTTCCACTACAGATACACACGCTAGAGCATAGTTATCTACCTCAAATGTGAACTTAGGTCCAGTGTTCCCGGTGGTAAACAGAGGAATTGGATCTTCTGGTTGAGAGGCTTTAATAAACACAATGAACTGTTCATAGCAGCACTCTACAGCTTCATTCAAAAGTTTTTGTACAAAAAGGGAAATGTTTATTCCCCTGCCAGAGGCAAAATTTTGGAGGGAAAACATATTTACCCACAACTGGATTGTGTTTATAACACCAGAGAAATCAGAAGGAAAATATTTAAAAAGAGTAAGTGTGCAATAGACCAAATTTAGTTTTAGAACTAATGCGGCTGATTTTCCCTTCTTCTCATGACAGTGTGCCATGCACTCTCCAGATGACTCCAAGGTGTTCTCTCCACTTTTCTTTTCTTTTTTTTTTTTTTTTTTTTTTACTGTGTATGAATCACTTCTACTGGGGGGGGGGGGGGGGGGGAAGAGCAGGATATAGCAAAAAGAAATAAAAGCACTGTTAAATGTTTTTGCAAATTGTATATATATATTGTCTGCTGGTTTTCCTTTGATACTGTATCCAAGTGCACTAAGAAGAGTAATAAACTGCTGATGCAGCATGGAAATTTTTTGTTATGGAAACAGATTTATTTTTAAAGACCCTCCTATTGTAGATTAAGGTATGAAAAAAGGAACTGTCAGCTTTACAGGAGGAAATAAAATGTAAGTCACAGTAGCCACAACATTTAAAATCTTTAGCATGTAACTAAAATGCTCTGTTCTTTTGATAGATCTGGGGAATTTTAGCGGTCGGACAAGAAGTGCTGTCTCTGTACGTGAAGGTCAAGGAGTTGTTCTGATGTGCTCCCCTCCACTTCATTCGCCAGGTACAGTCAGCTGCAGCTTGCATGCACACTGGCCCTTTACAGTTCACTCGTTATTGGATGCTTACTCAGTATTTTAGATACAACATATATTTGGTTGCAGAACTTAAAAAATTAAATATCCGCTGTTCTGCTGACAGGTTTTGGAGTACCAAAGGAGTAATTAAAGCTCATACACTGCAAATGCCACTGCATAGCAGCAGAATTTCTGTTAATAACACTTGAATATAACAATAGTCTCTGTGCCACCAGTGACGAAAACGCTGCCTTGAGGCCACAGAAGATTTCTTTTGGAGTTTAGAAATCTTCAGAAATTCTTCAAAATGTCAGTGTCAAGATACTGTTGTTGAATACAAATTGTCTTTTGTTTTCAGTAGTACAGCCATGATTTCGGTTGCTTCCTCTTGCCGTATAGCTTAGTTTCCAGTACAACTGCATCATTATTAGAAGCCAGAAATATCATAAAAACCATGAAATGCCTAAGTGTTCCCAAATGAAATTGTAGATATTCCAGAGAGGTTATATATTTTCTTTTCAAATTGGCACTCCTGTAATATCTGCAGATACCTAAGTATGTCTTTATATTTGCATATCATATCAGACCTGAGACATGACACTAGACAAAATATCTTGTTTTTCAGTAGATGCAGTGTAGACTATTCCTGTCTTCTTTGGGAAACGAGGTCTTTACTAAGGGGATTTTTTTCTTCCTCCAAATTTGAGCCCTGAAAAAAAGTCATATTACAGATGGAAGAGCTGCAGAAAAGAAAATCTCCTAGTTTCTGTTAGAGAAATGTGTTCAATTTCTATTTATTCTGGAATGATTGTTACTACTGTATGACAATTATCAATGTAATTAATGTTTGTTATCTTCTGGATATCTCTCTGCTTTTGCATCTTCTGAGTACCTTCTCTTGTTATGGCTACCTTTATAATCTATTTCTGTATTTGACACTACAATCTCTATGTAATGGAATTGAGTGCATGTTGTTAAGGCTTGATTCTGATAAGTAAACTGAGGGGTAAAAGTTGTAGGCAGAAAAACTGAGAGATGGCTACAACATCACAGCTGAATTTGATTTCCCCAAACAAACTGAGAGTGTAAGGGCAGATAAGCATCAACAGTGAAGTAGTCATACACCTTTTAAGAGCTGTCATTCAACAAAATGCACCTTGTGCCATCAAACTGTTTATATTTTTTTTCTGTTAAATGATGCTTTTAAATGTCTAGTTAGATTGCAATGCAATGTTCTACTGATAACACACAGCTTCCCTTTGATGGTGAAAACCTAGTATCTTTCATTTTCATTAGTGGGCCACCAAAACCCCTGCTGTGGAAACTACTGTGTTCACAAACAGAGTTCAGTTGGTTTAGTTTATATTGTTTGAGCACTGGTACACTATGCCAGCAGAAAAAATACTTCCAGAAAAAATATTTTGAGCCCCTGTTGGCATAATTTTGTCACCATAGCTATGCCAGGAAATGTTCTACACTATAGAAAAGTAATCACTGAGCTGAACATTTGAATGGATATGCAGATGTAAACACAACCTCATGTGAACGGGAAGGGGACTTGGCTTCCTTTTCTTTTGTTTATCATGTAATGCAGAGTCACATGGAATTTCCCTCCAGCTCCCTACTTGCAAAATATTGAGGGTTTGTAAATCCTTGTGGTACTGCAATGGGACTGCAAGTGGTATTAGTACAATGGCTGGTGTCTCCTGGGAAAGGGGAGACCTATCTCCATGGGCCTTCCAAAAAATTCCACAATTGATGATGTTTCAACAATAAATCATTCCATGAAGGTCTGGCAACAAGGTACAAAACATTAATGAAAGATGCCTTATTGCCAGATCAGAGTCAGTTTGTGAAAAATAATTTTGGACAAAATCAAAACTTAAGAGGGAAGTGTGTGAATTTAATTTTGAAATTAAGCAGCAAATATGAAACTTCCAGCTACAAAACCCTTTTTCAGAGCAGAGGAAGTTCAAGGATGTGCATGTAGTAACATCTAAACATTTTTATTTTAAAGCATTCTGTTTCTGGATACTATATTTCAGTTTCTGTGTCTGACCTGCAAAGATGGTATTGTCTGCTAAATAGTCCTAAGAAATGTTTACCTTTAATATCATCTGGGAGACAAAATTTCAAATGAACACTAAGCTATTGTAGTGGGTATATCTAAGATAAAGAATCTTTAAAGCATGTTACAAGTGGTGTTCCTCAGGGCTTAGTACTGAGGCCAGTCCTGTTTAAGATCTTTCTCAACAATCTAGGTGAGGGGATTGAGCGTACCCTTAGAAACTCTGCAGATGACATCAAGCTGGGCAGGAGTGTTGATATGCTTGAGGGTTTGAAGGGTCTACAGAGGGGTCTGGACAGGCTGGACCGATGGGCCAAAGCCAACTGTATGAGGTTCAACAAGTGCCAGGTCCTGCACTTGGGTCACAACAAACCCACCCAATGCTACAGGCCTGGAGAAGAGTGGCTGGGAAGCTGGCCGGTGGAAAAGGACCTGGGGGTGCTGGTTGACAGCCAGCTGAACATGAGCCAGCAGTGTGCCCAGGTGGCCAAGAAGGCCAATAACATCCTGGTTTGTATCCAAAACAGTGCAGCCAGCAGGACTAGGGAAGTGATCATCCCCATGTATTGGGCACTGGTGAGGCTGAACTTTGAATCCTGTGCTCAGTTTTGAGCCCCTTGCTACAAGAGGGATGTAGAGGTGCTGGAGAGTGTCCAGAGAAGGACAAGGAAGCTGGTGAAGGGTCTGGAGCACAAGTCTAATGAGGAGCGACTGAGGGAACTGGAGGTGTTTAGTCTGGAGGAAAGGAGGCTCATGGGGGACCTTATTGCTCTAACTACCTGAAAGGAGGTTGTAGGCAGGTTGATCTCTTCTCCCAGACAATAAGTGACAAGGGAAGAAGAAACGGCCTCAAGTTGCTCCAGGGGAGGTTTAGATTGGATATTAGGAAACATTTCTTCACTGAAAGGGTGTTGAAGCATTGGAACAGGCTGCCCAGGGAGGTGGTGGAATTACCATCCCTGGAAGTGTTCAAAACACACATAGATGTGGTGCTTAGGTCATGGTTTAAGAGGAAGACTTTGCAGTCCTGTGTTCATGGTTGGACTTGATCTTAAAAGTCTTTTCCAACCTAAATGATTCTGTGTTTGAAATGTGTGAACATCTAACAGTAACAATGCCATGAGTTATGAGGGTGTTTGCGATGATAGAGAATTTTTTTTGTGGATGAACACTGCAAGCTCTGCTGTATTGATTTATTCACATTGATCAGCACCTTTAGAAATAATTTTCACTTACTTAATCCCAGGAGATAAATCCATGATACAGTATCAAACCTAATCATTCTCCACAACCTCGTAAGCAATTTGGCCTTCAACAGAATCCCATTCCTCAATCTCTAAAATCAATAACTACTTATAAGCTTGCCTTAGAATTTCAGGATTGAGCCCTTTTAGAAAACTACAATATCATCGTGGAAAAAGAAAGATGACTTAATGAAAGAACACTATATTAAAAGAGATATAGGTTTATTCACATGTTTTCAAATAGAAGATAAAGTAAATAATTTTGATTGAATAATAAATACATTCCATTCTCTACAGAGCACAATTCTAGAAAAATCTGAAAGTCTTTACAAAGCACCAGTGACTGAAAATATACTACACTAATTTTCATATGTATGCAACTTGATTTTTGCTTATTAATGCTGTGATATATTATCAAGAGGTAATGCAAGAAACAAACAAACACAAACTTGTGATACATATAGATTATTAGTGTAAGTTTTCATTAGATTGTTGTCCAAATATTTTACAGAGGAAATAAAGGAGAAACAAACAAACAAAAAAAAGGTGCACCTGAAATATATTCAGAATATTTGCAGTGCAGATTTAAATGAGAGAATTATTTTTTGGTCTTAATAAAGGAGTATGTGAAGTTATTGTCATCTTCATTGAGAAACAGGTGAGAAGCAAAATGAGGGAGATTTTTGGGAGAGATACTATACCCTCTTTCAGAATGTTGATGGAAAATACATTCAACAAAAAGGATTTTGTGTGACCTTATGACCAACAGCCACCAGCAGATTCTCACCTCCTGCTTTCCTTGGACCATCACTCTAAAAAAATGCTGCCTCTGACTTCACTGGGAGTCCTGTATCATTTTAATGTGTCTACTCCAGAAGCTTTTCCACTAATACTTTATTTGCTGCAAATCTTTAAGTTGTCCCTTGTGAAATATATTCATCATGGATAACTTTGATCATCCATAAACATAGCACCTTTTTCCTTTTTTTTTCTTTCTCCATAAATATTTGATTCTTCCTCATCCCCCAGTAGTTTTTTCTTCAAGATTGGTTTCCTAGACAGTTAATTCTTACGTATCCTTGGTAAGAGAGCGGTTCCTTAATTACGAACCGCTTAAATTATAAGCTTTGTTTGATGTCTCCATTTTATGAGGCTTCTACTGCTTTTTTCCATAAACAGGATTATGGCTTTTCATTGTGGTATTCTAAAGGGTGTAAATATAGTGGTTTATTCAGTCATTTAATCATCTTAATTACAAGGTTTACCATAGCGAGATTAAAAATGAATGGAAGATTTCATCCAGATTTACATGTTTCCCTCAGAATTAATACTTTCAGCTGAGCTTTTTAGGGCTTTTATTCAAAGCTTTCAGCATGAGCTTAATAGAGAATGACGATTCCCATTGTTAGAATGAGAACGGCACAAAAGTGCACAGGGGGAGGCAGATGCGAGCGAGCTCCCTCCTCACAGGGACTCTGGCGTCTGAGGGGAGCACTGCTACATTATCGTTCCACAGCATGTAACATCCGTACAGATGTTAAACTATAACTTTTAAAAATCTCTTTCTAAGGACAAAGCTAATCTTACCCAGTTTGGAAACTGTGTTACAGGCTGCATCTTTTATGCCTCCCCTTCAGTGTTATAAAACTGTAGTTTTCATGAGAAATGCTTCACCAAAGATGACTATTTAATGCCAGTGCTATGGGGATCGTGGTCCTTCCCCATGCATGTCTTGGAAGAGATCCATGTTCTGGATATCTGCATAGTATGTTGCTAACCTGTCAAGCTGCTAAAATAAAACTCTACCAAGGTCCAGGAGGTTTTGTCCTGTTCTGTTTCCCACACAGCTGTCCTAGACTTCATATTAATTGGAGAAAGTGAGAGCAAAGAATGCATTTTTTTTAAAAGTCATTTTGAGCTCCTGTTTGTGCGTACTTTGGACAAACACAGAAAACCACTTAGGAAGTGGACACAAACCAATTGCTTCTCACTCCTCAGGGCCTGCAAAAGGAGTCTGAAAGCCGCATTAGCGTTAAAACAGCACCTTTGGACTGTAGCTCCACTACAAGTAAGAAACCAAGCCCAGCTGAAGTGCAGTAGCTCTTTAGTTGGAACTCCCCTGGTTAAGCCCATACTGAACAAATTATGCATAGAAATAACAAGGGCAGGCTCTAAATGACCTGATTCAGGTACACAATTGTTAGAAGTAGACTTCTCCAGGCAAATTAGTTATGATAACAAGATTGTTACATTTGGGCTGGACTGCTCTCAGTATGCTCGTTAGCTTGTTTACAGGCAATTGCCTCAGGTATCTGCATGCAGGACACAGCAAATTCTGTTTTGAAGGCATCCATACACCCTATGGGTCTCCATTTACTAAGCTGACTTTTGTGAATGCAATTTACAGAGGTCTAACTGTATGTATATAAAGGTTACAAGGTTATCTTAAGACTGTGGATTAAGTCCCAAGACCCAGGCACCTAACAGTGGCGTTTCAGTGCACATTAGATAACTTCTGTATTTACACAGATCTAGCTATTACTTATTACTTAAAAATCACAGGAAGCCTGCGTGAACTTGAATCTCTGAATCTCCATGTCTAAACATCACTGGATGCTACTTCATCATCTTAACCTGTCACTACAAGAGAGATTTCTTCCTGGCCGTGATTTGTGATATCAATGTAGTTCTTTATGTATTAAACAGTGAAGTAATATCCAGCTTTGATCTATGATATATTTTTGTCAAATCTGACTTTTCAAATCAACTTTAGCATAGAAAGCTGTATAATTTGCTTTCAGAAGAGACTAATGTGTAGATGAAAGTCACATTTCTTCTTCCACTTTGAGAACAAGCAGGACTCTTTTACTGGTTACTATCAAAGCACTATCACTTCTTTACATGTCCATAACATAAAAAATATCATAATGTACATATTAAATGTTTTTAAAATATTGTTTTAAGAACCACACATATAAAATGAATGAGTTAGCTATCATGAGCCAAAGGGTTCCTGCACTTCCCTCTTAGGCTTTACTATTTTTTCGTGTTTATTTGACTTTAACTGAATGCTAATGAAGCTTGAACGTCAATTTTCAATAAGGAGAGAGAAAAAAGTTTTAGAAGACAGGTTAGAGTTTAAAGACTCTATATTCCTGTCCTAATTTTGGGTTAATTCCATAGAGCCATCTTGTCTCTTCACCCACATTTTTCCCTGGAAGAATCATAAAGTTGTTTCCCTCTTGCATCCTCTACTTTATCACTTTTACTAGACTGCTTTTGAAACTTTCTTATCTAGTAATGCTAATTCCCATGTGTGTTATTAAAGTGAATGTCCATGGCTCCTGACATGGCTCAATATAGGAATCTGTATTCTTTATCTGTGCAACTGATTGAAGACTATGCCTGTAGTTTTCATTATGGAATGAACAAACACAATTAACTTCGTTTTTTTTTTCTTCTGTGGTCTTTTCATTACTCAACACATGACCAGTAATCTCGCTGCTGACTTCCCCGGAGCACTTTGTAGGATTTCCTTCCTCAATCTTGTTGAAGGCATGCATCTGAGGATATGAAATTTAACAGTTTGGGAATGACAGAATTTTCTGTAGGGTAGCTTTGTAACAAGCCATGTTTGCCACTGAGGAGTTAATCCCAGTCTGTTGCAACGTGTTGTTATTAGATTTTAATTACATTTTAATGATCTGCATGTGCCCCAAATTCCAGGCAATGTCTGTAGCATAGGCATATGGATAAATAATTGTTATCAATTTAAACTTTCTTTATATAGAAATCTAGATTTTCTCTTACTTTTTTATATATATATATATAAGTAATACATGACCATAAATGCATTACTGGTCCAACTGTAGTAAATTGTCCCAAGGAACTTGTAATTTTGCATTTCAAAGAAAAACACAACCACTTTTCCAAATGTTATCACTGTTGATCCCCACCCCCTTAAAACCACTAATAATTTTTTAAAAAAATATGTTAAGCTACACTAGAAAGTTTAATATCTATAGACCCACTGGATTACTCACTGGAGCTGTTCTTCCCCTCAGGGACTATGAAAACGTAGTGAGAGAAAGCTGGTTGACCAGGGCCAGTTAAAGCAGCATGCAACACTGGATGAAGGGACAGCCCTGTCAGGGCTCTGTTTAAGGGACATGTACCGTAGTTTCACAGCCACACTATTGTCAACAAATATTACCCCAACTGCTACTTCAGGAGAATCAAAATGAAAGGAGATACCAAGACAAGAGGGAGGAAGCACAAGAGATTAATTAATTTAAAAGACGCATCAAGTATGTTGGTCCTTGGGCTCATGCTCTATCACCTTTCAGGAGCCAGCCGTATGTGACTATTTGTCTACAGCTTGACAAATGGGACAATGATGATGAAAAGGTTCTCTAGTGCTCAAGCTCCTCTTCTCTAGAGACAAATTACTAGCCTGTTACGAAGATGTCCCAACAAATTAGACGTAACTATCTGGAACTCTCAGTCTAATGATTAAAGACAGCATTGTCCTGCCAGATTTAACACAAATATATGTTCCTGATATCACAATCACATTTCTGCAGCTAGTATTGTAAAGGTATCAATTAATGTGCTGCAAAGACTGTTTTGCTGTGGCACAGGCTATATAACTTCTAGAATAGCAGAAGCCCAGCATTATTAGATTTAAGATTGGAGTAGCATACAGTTACAGTCACAGAGGTACAGGGCTCTCACAATATTGACCTTCTCTTAATAACCTTCCTATTAAAATCCGTTTGCTATTTAGTTCTGATGTTTCACTAAGCTGGTGGCTGGAACAATACCATTTTACAAACATGTCAGTTATTTAAATGTCAGAAAGCCTATTTTGTTTAAGATAGAAAATTTCTAATTAATCCCAATTACCTCTCTACTTCATACCATGGAAAAGAATAGAGTGAGAGTGCACATGTTAATCAATATAACTAGGGAGAAGAAGTCAGAAATACAATGCTGATCAGACAGCTGAAACAAGAGGAAACATAAGAAGAAGAGATGAGAAATGATTAATTTCAAAGGGTCTGGAGTCTAGCTTTTTCTTTCAGTTACCATTGTAGGGAAATATTAAAGGATTAAAAAAAGGATGAAAACAGTGACGTTTTCAGAAAATGCAACCCTTCCCAGGCTAGGCATGATTAAATGAATTCAACAGCGACTCTAGTAGAAACAACTACTGAAAATGTTAGGAGGTCAGTCTTGATTCACAAAGAGGAAGTTTTGTACTGAACTGATCTGAGTTCTATAAGGTGCCATTAACAATTTTCCCTATATGATGAAATCTTTTTATTTTACAAGTATGATATGAAATTGAGTTTACTACCATTTGAGGTGATGCAATGCTTAGTGAGACATAGATTTTAATATAACCTTATTCAATCAGTTCAGGAAGATTGTTCCAAATAAATGAAGCGGTATGAAAACAATTCTAGTTGGGGTATCCAGTTTTCATTTTTCTTTTTCAAAGGGAAAACTACAAATTGTTCATAAATGTATATATGGATGTATTTATGGCTTTTTTTCCCCCTACATAATACAATTGTAACTGACATCAAGGTAGTTCTAACTTAATAGTAAATACATTAAAGGCAATTGATTGGATTTTTCAAGGAGAAAATGACTGCATAGATATAAGCATATCATAGACTTCAGACAAAAATCTGAATGATTACAGCCAAATCCAAAGCCCTGTGCAGCAGCACATGTGTGTTCTTTATCTTCTGACAGCGGAAGAGCAATAACATTGGAAAAGTGACTTCTCTTGATCATAATGCCATCTTTTTAACAATATAATGATTAATACCACACTTACTTCTGATAATTTGATTGCCCACTTCTATATCTTGTGTTCCTATGCTATGTTCCAATATTGTTAAAATCATTGCTGATGACTTCATTAACCAGCTAATACAATTATTGTTGCATTGATGTTATTAACCTAGAGCAGAGAATCTGTAGCTGGAAAATTTCACTTTATTGGAGTGTTTTCATGGTATTTTCCTCTTTCAATAATTAAGAAAGTCTTCTGTTGGAGATTGCAGGGATAAAAATTCAGGAAGAAGAAGAGGGAGAATGGAAAGAAGCATGTAGATAACACGGATGAAGGGTTTGTCTCAGTCTGGCTTTTCCTGAAGAACCACAAGATCCTTTAAGAGTTTCACAAACTACCATGGATTTTCAATCCTAAACAGTATTTTCAGTCCAGATCTTGGACTTTACAAAATCATGCTTCATGCCTAAAAGAAAAGGGTTTTGAAAAACATAATTAGTCATCTGAAAAATACGCAGGTGCTCAGCAAAAGGGCAAACAGAATCACCTGTCGTTACTTGAATAATGATATTTCTTTTAGAAAAAGAATAATCAGGGAGAGCTGGCCAAATACCTTATTTTTCCATGTGGTATGTATATATAGTGTGACACATCAGGTGTCACTTTGATTGCTGTTGCTAAGGTGTTGAAGAGGAGAGGTTATAATCATGGGACATTGCCCTAGGCTGAAAGTAAGACAACAGAAGGATATGTATTATCTCTAACTAATAATTATGTGACAAGTAGAAGATGGATGGAAGCAGTTCACTGGGTTTCCAGTAGTGCAGAACAATGTGCACAGGGACTCAACAGTGTATTTTCTGTATGTAGAAACACGTAAGAGTTACAATCTCTACATTGTTAATTTTTAAATGATTTATTGTTGGTGAGGTTATTTGTAGTGATTTATTTTTACAACGTGGCTGAACAGCATTATCAGAATTCTAGGGCAGTTTGCTAATGTGACATGTATCTTCCTCTTCATCTGCACTTCAAGTTATTTTTTAATTAAGGTGAAAAAAATCATCTGTCACTGTCATTCTTAATACTTAAAAATTGTCTTTTGGGGACTATAAATTTGGTTTTGTTATCCTCTGAAGCATATGTTCACATGTTCCGTTGTGTTCAGAAAGATGTAATGGAAGATCCATTCCTTGGTAAACTTTAAGCCTAGAAAATATACCAACAAGGAGCTAAGCACTAGACCTTGAGCATCTGGGGGATTATGTGATTTATACTGCTATTTTTTTAATTTATTTTTTTTTAACATTTGAAAATCAAATTCAGAGGGAGGGTGAGGGTGTAGCTACCTATCTCTGATGTTCATCTACGCAACTTCTAAGGATTAGTTGACTGCTACTTTGTGTGTGTGTGTGTGTGTTGGCATTTCCTGTAGGTGAACAAAGAGCTGGTAAGGAAAGGAAAGAATATCAGAAACTGAAAGAATTATGTATTAGTGGAGATTTCTCTTTGAATATGGCCTGATTCATGACTGCTTCAAAGTCTCCTCCTTCCATCTTATTCAGTTTTCCCATATAAAAGTGATGATAATGGTACTGCCCCTGATTTTAGACCTTAGGGTAATAAATACCATAGGAGCAAAGGAGCAGGCCCAAGGAAGATCCACAAATCATATCATGCTGTGGCTGTGGTGGAATTCACCAAACACTGACCTGCAGAGAGACCCAGCAAAAGCCTTTACATTTATATTAAGACACATAGCACCAGAATATAAAGCAGAGAGGCAATGGGGTGTATCTTAAGTTCTATATGTGCAGCCATACAAAGGTGACTCTATGAACTCAGTTTTTGCCGATACAATTACTGACAACTGCATGTAAAAAGTAGTGAAGGCTGTTAGAAAAGACAGTGTTTTGAAGTATGAACTAGAACTGCAGCAGCCTTTTCATTTCTGCACCCAGAAGCCTGAAATTAAATCTTTTAAAAGAAATCTTTCTGCTACTATTAATCCTTCCTGGCATTAGGAATAAAGATGAATGAGGGATAAAGTGTCAAATTTAAGTTGTTTTCTTTCTTGGAAGTACAAAACTCCAAACTGAAACATACATATAAAGTCCTTGAGAGACTGATACTCTGATAACTGGAGTACTAGTGAGTATTTTCAGCCAAAGTACAGAATTTGCCTAACAAAACTTTTGTTGCTAAATGAGGAACAGAGGAAAGCTAGGGATGCAGAGATTTTGCTGAAAAAGAGATAATGTTACTCTTGCACTTGACAGAGCAATATTCCAAAAATTTGGATGATTATAATCCTATCATTACTTTGGGTCTTTTTTTGTGTTGATGAATCTATTGGTATCATTGCAGTAGTCATAAAATGGAATTAAATTTCCATGCAATGCAACATCCCAGTTGGGTACAGGTTCACTGCAGGTGAACTCTGCAATGCTCTGGAGTATAGCTTTTCATCGTGCTCACCCCTTCAGCAGACTTAGGTAAGAAGCAGACCATGCCAGAGTAACTATCACATCACTACCATTAAAAAGTAGAGAAAATAAAGTATCATAGCATGATCAGAGAACAAGAGAGATTTAAAGAGTGAAAGAGAAAAAAAGAGAAAAAAAAAACTTTAAATTCTGTTGAACGTTTTGCTGGATAAGATCATTTCTTCACATAAATATTCTATACAGTGATGTGCTTTCCTGAGCATTAAACAATACCCTCATTACTTTCCAGTGCCACACTTTTCATGTGAGTACTATAGTTAGCCATCACCACAGAATTCTTGTTCATTCAAATTATTAAGAAATAACCTATTTGTGTTACTGTACATTCAACACATTTTCATCATAAAATAAAAGGTTCAAATAGTAATAATAAGCTATCCAAATCAGAGTTTACCCATGACTTGTCCTGCACATTTGCCACGGCCAAGTTTTATATCTCCTGTAGATCAGTGAATACAGCTGCATAGGTTTGCTTTTAATTGTTAAAATGTTCAGCAGTACGGGACAAAGAATTCCACAGCTGATCCTTTTGATCACACTTTGCAGTCATTTTTTAATCCTTTCAATGTACAATAAATTAATTTTGAGGTTATTCTAATTCCTTTTACAGAACATGAATTCTAGGTACATTACAGAAACTTTTCTGTCTTTGTCAAGAAAAAGAACAATAAAATACACTGCCTTAGTTTGACTAGATTTATTTACTTCCAATATTGTTAATTATATCCTACTTTTTCAATTGGATATTAATCAAGTTTCATATCAGCCATTGAATTATTTCATCTAAGATTGAATCTAATCCATTTATAATGATGTGGGTCTTTCTGATTACCCTTTCTATATGCTGGAACAAAATTATCTGTAATACTCGCCTTTGGAAATTACTGATCATAGAATCATTTAGACCCTTAAGATCATTGAGTCCAGGGATGGCGAGTCAACCACTTCCCTGGGCAGCCTGTTCCAAAGCTTCACCACCCTTGCAGGTAAGAAGTTTTTCCTAACATCCAATCTAAACCTCCCCTGGTGCAACCTGAGGCCATTCCCTCTTGTCCTACCACTTATTACTTGGGAGAAGAGACCGACCCCCACCTGCCTACAGCCTCCTTTCAGGCAGCTGTAGAGAGTGATAAGGTCCCCCCTGAGTCTCCTCCTCTCCAGACTAAGCAACCCCTGTTCCCTCAGCTGCTCCTCATAAGGCTTGTGCTCCAGACCCTTCACCAGCTTCGTTGCCCTTTTCTGGACATGTTCCAGCACCTCAGTATCTTTCTTGACTAAAACCAAACACAGTATTCGAGGTGTGGCCTCACCAGTGCCGATTACAAAGGGCTGATCACTGCCCTTTGTCCTGCTGGCCATAAATGTTTCAATAGTTTTATAAGGTCAATAGTATTGATAAAAAGAGCTGCAATGCTAATGCTTAAACACTGAATTAAGTTCTCTGGTATTACTTACTTAGACTGTCCAACTTTATTGCCTTATACCATCCACTTTTTTTCTGCTTTTCATAGGAAATAGCATTATGCAGTGAAATCTGCATTAACTTGTATATTATAAAACATAAAATGTCAATTTATATATGGCATTCAGGGTTTTTCTACATAAGTATTGATTTACATTCCTACCTAATAATAGATGAGTACCAATAGTGCAGAGCTGTTGTTAAAACTCTTTCTTTTGCTTTCAAAAGACTTTTAAAACTTCTTATCCGTAATTTCTCTGCCTTGTGGTCAAAGTTTGCTTTTTCCAGTATTTTTCTTCCTTAAAAAAATTCTTTAAATCCTAACAAAAAAAAATATTGGTTTCTACCATCATCTTTTTTTTATTAATGTACATAATTTTCACATTTTCTTTACTTACATAAGACAATATGTATTGATTAAATAGCCTTAAAATCTGAAATTATCGCATGTCTAAACATTCCTTCACATGAAAATGTTACTGACTATATGGTATCTCAAAAATTATTTCAAAATGTGTCAAGAAAATCAAATGTCTTTTTTTTTTTTCCTTCTCTCTTTTTTTTTTTTTTTTTTTTTTTTTCCTTAATAAAGAAGGGCAAATGGTCAGGCTGAGTGTGACTTCTGCAAAGTTACTGTGTCGTAATATTGAACACTGAATTTGTAGGTAATAAGATGAAAATGATGTGTTAAGAAACAGACAATGTGTATTTGTCAAGAACAAATCATATAAAATTTAATCTTTTTTTCTTTGAAAGTGTGAGTGGCCTAGTGGAAGGAAAAGTGTAGGTAACATATGTGAATGATTCCTAGCTGCAAGAGGTTAAAATCACTGCAGAGCATAGAATGAGAATCCAAAAAGGTCAATACATTGGAGAAATTGCTTGCAATGAGTAACACAAAATTCAGCAAAATGTAGGTTACAATACTTACCAAAGATAAAATTTACAGATAGAACAAAGGGAAATAAGTGATTAAACCATATTCTCCCTTAGAAAAATACTGCTATTACAGAAAATTAAATACTTAGTAAAATGAAAAATTGCATCCTTCAATTCTAGGTCATACTAAGATGACTGCTACCTATAGAGTATGAGACTATTATTCCAATTATCAATAGCATTAATGGCTCAAACAGCATACCATGTCCAGGTTTGGGTCCTAATTGTAAGATGTAGAAAAGCAGTAGAGATGACAACAATAAAATTAAGCAGAGAATTTAAAATCATGACTTCTAAGGAGAAGTTAAAGAGATTTGGCTGATCTAGCCTTGAAAACAGAAGCTTGATACACACAAGGATAATTGTCTTCCATTGTATGTGTAAAAGTTTAACATAGGTCATCAATAAAGTGTTTTCAATATTTTCAAGATCGTAAGTTGAATAGTAATAAACTATTTAAAAGAATTATACGCAAAAATTCAGGAAAAGTGTCTAATTATTAACTGAGCAATGAAATAGGTTGTTCTGAAGATCTAAATTTAGGAATATAACTCACTGGACATTTTTAAAAACTAGGCTAAGAATATCTGATCTTGCCCGAGGGCAAAAGAGAAGCCTGAAGAACATGTAGTTTTGAGTTCATTTTAATCACAATATTTTGATTCTTTATGGAACAGATTTTTTTAATATGAAAATCATGATAGTGATAATCAAATATGCATAATAATCTAGCATCCTTTCCCAGAAGCAATATTTTTTTTGTATGCTATGTGACCTCTTTAAAGGTCATATGTATGAGAAAGAGATTTCATCAGTTTACATGTTTCAATGAGTGGCTACATTTCATACATGTCAAATGTACAAATGAGACTATATTGACTGTGTATGCTGGTAATGACAATATAATGTTAGTATCCTCCAGTACAAGATCAGTCTTGACAGTACACTTACCTTTTCTACCATATTTTTAGTTATTGGCTGTGTAAATGGTTACAAGAAAGAAAATATTTGAAGATTTATCACTGTAATTAAATCTGAACAAAGACAAATATGTGACTGGTAGAATTGTGTTTCAGGTAACTAAGCAGTAGATACAGAGCCCCCAGAGCAGAAAAGAAGCAATTTCATTGCTGGCTGATAAATCGACAATATCTGTTTGCTCTATGTGGGTGCATTACAATGCAACAAATAAATTACCTTCATTAAATATTTTCTTGGAGGATTAATGAGCACTGATAATAAGACGCAGCAGCACAAAGAAACGCACCAAAATTATTTATCTGGTTGTTGTGGGAGGCTGGAAGAACAACCCATTTTTATCATTCATCAGAACTAAAAAGAAGCTTTCCCCCCTCTGAATGTGCAGTGTTTTCCATCTTTAGAGAGTGCCGCATATTGCACCCCTATTCTGTGGCTGGTACACAGAACATCCAAACAACAAGTGTGATAAGGGTGAAAACTGGGCTTGAGATAAACTAAGATTTCCTATTTTGAGCAGGGGAAATTCGGGCATATATTTTTCCTAATACTTTGTTTAAACAGAGTATTTCTGAATATGGCAGAACAAAGCAATCACACAAATGTCATGGTTTATAGCTATGTATAGGAAATTCAGCCTGTAATCTTGAGTGCACTTTTTGCTGCTTTTCTTAAAAATAGAAAAAAGGAGAAGAAGCAACTTCTCCAGAGTTGCTAAAACTCCCAGTTTATATCAGATTTTGGCTGTCATCAGGCATCAGTACCGCTTAATCATCAAGTACTGCCCTCTTGTGGAACTGCAGTAATCAGAGGAAATCCTAAACAGGAAATCTGTTTTCCCAACAAGATACTGGAGGAGATGGAGTACTGTATCTCCTACTGCATCACAAAAAGATACAAAACAGACTTGTACAAACACCATAACTCCACAGAAGTGCAATTATGGGATGTATGTTTGCATGCTTTTCCCTGGGAGATGCAATATTTAACCATTCTACTGACTGCACATGTAGCTTTTAGGTGGCCTTAAAGGAGTTTGTATGGCAACTTCCTTGTTACGTCATCACTTGCTACCTGAAATACCACTTAGCTCACAGGACTAATGAAAAGGCTGTCCAGAAACCATGTTAAATGGACAAACCAGACAGTTTCTCAGCAGAAAAGCCTTGAAGCAAATCTGGGAAACATTCAGGCACTAACAAATACAGAAGTGAATATTTGGTGTGATCTGAATGCTTCCAGCACAGCTCTCGTTATAATACTTAAGTGGTGATTTCTTTCTTACTCACAATGACAGAAAGACTTTTGCATAGCCACAGTACTGACATATTCTGCATCAGAATGATCTTTCCAAAAGCACTATACGACAAAAACACAAACAAAAATGCTGATATGTCAGTACTCCAGCTTCATCCATTATGGGAAGTACGTCACATTGTGACAGTTTAAGAATTAGCGTTGTTGAACAGAGAACATAGATCAACAAAAATCATTTAAGAAATTTTAGTAAACAAAATCTCATGCAATAAATTTGTTTTGGCAAGAGAAAAATGCTCTCTTCTCACTATTTTATCAGCAAGTGACCCAGATTTTCACCTACATGGCCCACTAAAAAGTGTTTAATAAAATATGGAAACAAATTGAACATTTGGAAGACTTTCCAAATACCTTCAGAAAACAGATACAAAGCTCCTTGGAGACACTATTCTGGTCATTCGTAAAAGGAAATACCAGTTTTGCAGTTCCAGAATGACTTAAATAATTTTCACACCAAGTGTTTGGATGCAACAGAACTTACCATAAGAACAGTCCTCCAGCCCAAGCCACAAGAGAATGGCAATTTACAACTGCTTCTGTAATTCATAATTTTTCTGTCTTTTTACTCTCTATTTCTGTTTGTGTTGATGAATAGCACCTGCATAAAAGTTTCTTTTGTGTTGGCAGTCAACCGTAATTTCCAGGAAGGGCTTTGCATCATCTTTGTGGTTTTGGCATAGGTGTCACATTAAAAATAAAATAGATGGGCATAAAAATAAAAAATAAGCTCAGCATATATCCTGTAAAAATACTTTAAACTTCTGTATACATCAGTATTCAGTTTCCTATTTTCACTTAAACTTTTTTTCCCTATTGAAGCAAAATGAGTACAGCATGGAGAAGCCATTTACTCAGCCTTTTCTCAAGAGGAGGTGACGTCAGGAGGTTTTATCTAGAGCAAGATAAGATTTTACAGTTTTAGTTTCTGATTTTACAGTTGTAGTTTAGTTTGTTTAGATCTTGGTAGCACTGACTTTTAGCTTCAAAATTTCTTGAAGGTCACTTTTATTTACCTGTCAGTCTTGAGATGCATCTCTGGAGTTTAGTCTCCTAATAAAAAATTAATACAATTGCAGTTGTGCTTTGTGTTTAGCCAAATGACACTGGTTCTAAAACGTTTTAGCATAAACCATTATAGGAAAATATAGGCTTGAAGTTCACTGACAGGTGCAGTGAGCTGTGTACAAAAAGTCCTAGTGTCATCTGTTTGGTCTTAGGCTTTTTCTTCTGAAATTCAAAAGGTTCACTTAGCAGTTTAACATTTTATAAGAGTGGATTTCAGACAGTATTTAAACACAAGCCTCTCTTGTAATTTACATGTGCCTCTGTGCTGAACTGCTGTGGCACTTGTGGCATGTAACTACATTCACTTGTTTCAGAATATTTTACTGTGCATGTATTTTCAGAATATTTTACAGACTTGTCTATAGATAGCAATGTTTTAAATGTTGATTTTCCATCATTCTTTCTTTATTAGTTATTTTTATTTGTCATTTGAATCATTTGGGTATTCTCTTATGCATGATACTGCCAGAAGGAAAAAAAAATACCAACAACAACAAACAAACAAAAAAAAAAAAATCAAAACAGACCAGAACAAAACCCCAGGTTTTGTACTTGGGCAGCCTTCATTAGAAATACTGGGATTTAAGAACGCTAAATTTTTGTCTTGCTGGCATACAAACTGGGAACAGTCAGAGCCCCAGAATATAAGCATCATTGACGTTCTATCCTCTACTATAGCTGCAAATTCAGAAGTGTGAGACATTTGTACAATGGATTAATGTCAAAGTACAACATTTTCCCATAATGGCAGTCATTCTCTCAACACCCTTTTGTAAAATCATTTCTTGAAGATCATGCATGCATTTTTGTCAGCTAGAAACTGTTGGGTCCCCAAATCCCAAGCCAGCTGTGGTTGTTTCTGACTGTTCTGTATAGCATGCATTGGAAATTGGGGAGTTTCCCTGAGATATTTCTGCTGAAGCCTATGCATACCGTATGAACATAACCCTCAAAATTATATTTAAGAACCTGCTAAACTCATTAACCAGGTCTAATAGAAGAAAGTGTGTAAGGGGCTTTTTGACTGAAAAGAAGGTTCAGAATTCCAGATCAATTCCAGATCTAAACATTCAGATGCAAAGTCTTGAGGTATTTCAAATTGTATTATTCCCAGGGGTTTGCTTTTTAGAAATGAAAAATAGGTTTTAATTCCTTCAATGTCAATGAGCTGACAATATCAAGAAATAAACTTTTAGCACTATTGTCTGTGCTTTGGAGTTTGGGCTCCTGGCTGGAATACAGATGCTGTAGGTATGCACAAATAAAAGCATTAACTGCAGTTTAATAGAATAAAAGATTTGAGTTTTAGATCTGACAGAAGGTCTGTTACTTTTTTATGGGTACCCTGTGCCAGTACCCATTCATCCATTATTCTATTTTTAACAGCAGAAATCACTTAGAAGGTGACAAAATGTCAGTATACCCCCACTGGATTCAGCACCAGCAAAAACTAAGTATTCTATTTCCTTAGAGGCACAAAAATTTATTCCTGAAATCTGTTCCTTCGGAGTAGTTCTAATTAATAATTAAATAATTAATTGCATGTGGGTTTAGACTACAAATGGAGAAAATTCGATTTTACAGAAACTACCAATGAATTGACAATGATGACTACTTCACATTTGGTTTGAACTACTTTTAAGCCTGAGCAATTAGTGAGACTGATTGCTTTCCATTTGAGCTGGTAACAGGTGTCTTTGATTAAAGCCTATGCGTTTTCCTTGAACTTGTGTATTCGTCATCACTTTATAGAATTTTGTGCTGCCATGAATCATTTCTGCCAGGTAAGGCATCATGGCAAAATGTGGCAATAAAATTTTCAGAGGCACATATTTTGCACTTAATATTTTCCTGAAACATAACAGAAGAGGAAGGGAATTTTAAACACTCAGAGAGCTCTCTGTGAGCCCTGAATTCCTCAGGGTCTGTCCTGTGTAACCTCTCAGAATAACAATTAGATCTGAGAAAGGTTTTAAGCAAAAAGTCAGTGTGTGCAGCTTAATTCTCCATTTTGGAGAAGTCTTCCCCTACTATCAGGTAAATATGTTTAGTCCTTTAACATAGCATTTTTGTACTAACACCATGAGTTTTTCATAAGAGAATTTTCATCTGACTTCAAAACTAGGCTGAACTTCTTCAAAATTAATCAGAACATTCTGCATCTCTACATCACTGCTTGTACTGTTGGGCTTATATTGGTTAAAAATAGCAGTCATTGTGGTTTTCTGTTCCTTTCTGACCACTGTATCAGGGAATGGTACAACATAAGGGTAGAAGGAACCGATCAGTTGGAATTTCTAAGGTTTCTATACTGTTATAGTCAAACTGCTCATCTGGCTATGGCATATGTTTGGTTAGGTTGTTAAGGTGTTTCACACTTCTCATACCATGGACAGCTATACCAATGCCTCTCCTATCATTAGCAGAAAAGGACCCAGAAAAATTTAAATTTTGAGGTGTTTCTTCTCACCTCTTTGATCCTTTCCTTTTCCAACTACCTTTATATCAAGAAACATTTTGACTGTAGGTGAGGATAAAAGTATGAGAGAACCAGACTGATACAGGTGCAATTACTGTCTTTATATTGCTGCTGAAGCTGACAATAGTCACCCAGGAAATCTGAGTCTAAAAACTTGGAACCTGCTGTAGCGATGGAGCAGTTTGCATTTTCATGCAATATTGGGGACTTTATGTACCTAAACTAGCTTTGGCTTTTTTTGATTTTGAAGTCAGTTCTTTAAAGACTATCACAGGGGGAGATTATAGAAGAAATTACCTTATAGCTAATATGCCAGTTTAAGTAGTGAAGAATATTTTTTTAAAGTGTGAAAACAAAATGAAACAGTGAAGATATGATTGGAAGAAAAACATGTAAAAAAGTATACATAAGGTTAAGGCTTTAAAGTCTGAATTGGTGGAACTCCACATGAATAATTCCCTGCAAGGAGTTCCCTGCTAAACCAGAATCTCATTAACTTTACTGATATTTCTAATGCCAAGACATTACTGTATCTAGGATTTTAATAAGTCATGATATAATCTCATACAATAATAAGAAATAATCTTTTTTCTCAACCAATTATTATGAGCATAAAGGGAAAAGTACATACTTTTCAGATGAACAGAGTGATTCATGGGATAAAAATAAGAACCAAGGGACTGGCCTTAATTACCATTTTTTAAAATCACTTTGGTTAGTCTTTGATCCATCAGATTATGAGGCAAAGCAGTTGGTAGCTTTGGTTTAAGGAATTATTCATTGATCATAGGGATTTAAGCTGCATAGGAAGGGTTCTGAGATTCTTCAGTGAAGCAGATGTAGAAAAACTGTAATGCAGTAATACTACCTGCAAGGTAGGTTGAACAATTATTAGAAACTGCTGATTTTGAAAACAGATGTTCAGAATAAAAACTGGTTATACACACTTGCAAAAGTCATCCCTTGCTCTGTAGGAAGCATCTTGATATATTTCACTGCAAATTTGACCAAATAGAGAAAAGAATGCTTTGTATATTATTTTTGGTTTGACCTCAAAGATTAGAAAAGGGAGTTATCTAATATTTTATGGCTGTTATTTAATATGTTGAATAATTTAATTATTTTTCCTGAACTAAATCTGTCTTCCCAGGGAACTTGTAGACTCAATGCTTATGTCATTTTCAAAATTCCAAGGAAAGAAAAAACCTCTTTAATTCTAAACCAAACAAATAAAAACTTTAAAAAGCCTCTAGCTTCCCCCCCTCCCCCCCCCCCCCCGATTATTTAAATAAAGTTAATGAACATTTATTGAGTGTATCATTTCTGTAATTACTTTCTCTCATTTTTTTTCCTGTGTTCTTTTAGAGATCATCTATAGCTGGGTATTTAATGAATTCCCATCTTTTGTGGCAGAAGACAGCAGGCGCTTCATCTCTCAGGAGACAGGCAATCTCTACATCTCCAAGGTGCAAACATCTGATGTTGGCAGCTATATATGCCTGGTAAAAAACACAGTGACAAATGCCAGAGTTTTGAGTCCTCCTACACCTCTGACACTGAGAAATGATGGTAAGAAAGGCATTATTTCTGGGTACCACATAGAAGCAAAAATACTAAGCCAAAAATACTCTAGTTAATTTAAGAACCATGATTTTATTGTTTTTCAATATACGTATGCATTTGCTGCAGCAATCAGCAGAGGAAAGGTGTTCATGGAGACAGTTTCTTTTAAAAGATCTAACAGTTGTGAGAATATTTAGACCTCTGAAGGCTGAGGTGCAATCTGACACCTCCTGATGTATTTTGTTTAGAACAGTTCCTCCTTCTTGTTATTCTGGTGCTCTGTCACTGACAAAGAGAATCAAATCTCCTTTCTCAGTAACGTCTGTTTCTTTGGGGCTCAATTCAATTGCTTCAGCCCAAATGGCTACTGCCACACTGAGATGCCCTCAGGCATCCGAGACATCCACAGGGGACTGGCAAATATCACATAGGGCATAGAGACCAGCAGCGGGGTGCCAGGAGATACACATTCAGGCATCTCAGATGGCCAAAGCACACATGGTTAGACAACTGAACAGAGGCTGTATTGCTTAAAACTTTACCTGTTGCTCTACTGAACACCTGTTACACTTCCAGGCTCCAATTCAATGCACTAAGCACCACCAAGAATATTACAACAGTTGTGATTACAATGGCACTTAGTTATCCAGGTAGTTTTCAGTTTCATCATGGCAAGTAACCAGTAATTTTTCTGTAAATAAATACCTAATTCTTATTATCAAAAAATGGCTTAGGATTTTTTCCCCAAAATCAAAAGAAAATATCTTCCAATAGTATTTCTTGTGGAGCAATAGAACCTTTCAATATGAATGATATGTAACTGATTCGGTTGGAATATCTACATATAGACACAACTGTGCTATTTTCTCTTTTGAAACAAAAAGATTTGTATTTATTACATTATAATTGGTTTTTGTTTCTTTTTTCTGTCATTTTTTTTTTTTTTAGAATAATGATTTATGATTACATAAGGGTCTATATTTTCCTGTTTTCCAAAATGTTCCACATTTAATGATGCTTTCTAGTTCTTCAAAAATACATTTCAGCAATTCAGCATGTGTGAGTCCATACTTAGATAAATCAGAGAGAAAGAAAGAAAAAGACTTTGAGGCTTTTGTCTTGCTTATAGCTTTTTGTAAAACTAAGACTAGTCTTACAATGTGGAAGCATTACAAAAGCTGGACTTAAACACAGATGACTTATTTTAACAGAGTAAGTAAAAAATGTGTTCACAGATCAGAAAGGAATTAAGTTAATGTTTATTCATTGTAACAGATTGACATTTCTGTCTGCACAGCATGCAGCCTCTGCAGCAAAAGCTGCATGTTTTAGTGCATCATATCCTATTTTCTTTTGTTGGTTTAGTACCTGCGCTAATTATTTGGTTTCAGGTATTTAACTGAATTAACATAGCAGACTCCATCTTTTCAGTATCAACCTTAGAAAATTAAAAAACCCAACACTGACGGTCTTTAATCAGCTTGAACTGTGAAAAAAAAAAAAAAGATACAATTTTATAGTCATATTTATTATCTGTACCTTGCTCTATTGTTTCTTTATGACATTTCTCATGCTTTTATTAAGTTCCAGTTTTGTGCAGAAATTCAACAGTTTAATTATGCATATTGGACTAAGAGTACATAGGCACACAATACAAATACAAGAAATTGAGAGAGTAAATAAAGATGAAGTCAGCAGTCTACATCACTGACCTAAGAAACAAAATCTATGAAGGAAAACTGCACAGATTTTCCTAAATGTCAAGTGGGTAGTATATACCAGCCTCAAGCAAAATTGTGTTTCATGGCTGGCTGTCATACAACTGTGATAATCCAACCTCCTGAACTGTGCTGGAGTATTGAGGAGGCATTTGCACATAGATGAGCTGCTCCTCAACAATTTCCCAATTCATTTTTTCACGTGCATTAATTTCTACCAGGCTTCTATGCCTTAATTTTTATCTGTTGGGATTTATGAAAAGCCCCCTTTTTTTGTAATGGAGATTGTTAGTATTTCTTAGTAAATTGTTTGCTTTCCTGTGTGACTAGGCAAGTTTCTTAGAGATCCAGGCTTTGTACCTAACCTTGAAGTCTCCATAAACATACCTTGAAAAGATATTCAGGAAGATTCTGCTTGCTAAATTATATTTATTATTTAGAAGATCTGCTTTGTCCTACCTCCTCCACAGAATGCAGTAGTATAAGCCTTTTAAAAACTATCTGGGATCACAAATAAAATATTCCATTAATGGTACTGTACTTTTTCTTTTTGATAGAAATTGCTTTAGATTATATTGCCTTGTCCCATTGACAAATATCAATGGACGATGGCAGAATTTGAAAAAAATATATACATTGTACTCCAAAATATGGAATAATACAGCTGCTGAAAAGAGGTGGTCATTAGAGCTAAATAAAATAAGAATAATTTGTGGAGAAAGAAACAGCTGAGGATGAAGTGTAATAAGGAAGTGAGAGATTAAGAAGGGTATTAAAACAAATATCCAAGTTCCTGAAAGTTTACTTGACACTATGTTGTTGTGTTATGTTGTATGATATTGAATGTGGCTTTTTAAGCTTTTTGATTATAAAATTAATTGAATCACTTTCAACTTTTCAAATATTGGCTTAATTTTAAAAATCATGCAGCCTTTTGAGTTCTAATGGTTGGCATCACAACTAACATTATCCTATGCAGTCAGCACATTTGTCAGAAACCACAGGAAGAGCTTGTGGTTTTAAACAGCTTTTACAAAGGGCATTATATAAATAAAATTATTTATATAGTCTGTATTCTCTGGACATATATATCATTAAATCAAAAATATTCTACTTGATGTATTTGTCAAGTGTTCTCAGGTTTTGATGTATAAACAGTACCTGTACCCAGGGGACTGGACAGCTTGTAACAAAAACCAGTCCTATGACAACGCTGGTCTCTATTTATCTATGTGGAAGACACGGAATAATATTAAGGCTTTCTGTCAAACTCTGCAAGAATGCAGGAACTTCCTTGGCTTTTATTAATCTTTTATTTCTTTTGTGATGTGCCTCAAAGGGGAACTTAACTCCTTGATATGAAGCAAATTAAATAAAAACATCAAGAAATCCTTCAATGGATTCTGAATAAAATGAATACCTCATTTGTTCAGATGTCCTTGACAATCAGTCATTTCGTATAATTCAATTTCACTTCAAGCTGGGTTATAAAAACTACTCTAAAATTCTACCTAAGGAGATAAAAAGTTTTAGCAGGAAAAAAAAATTATGTATCGTTTCATTAACTGCCTTTATAATGCATTAGAAACTTTGAGGAATTATTTAATAACCATTTACAAATAATAAACAGGGTTGTTAAAATGGATCTTTGCAGGCTTGGATGCTGATTGGGAGCACTAAATTATCTTGACTAATAAAAACAACAGATAACATCTTCAAATTTAGGAAATAGAAACCTAGGGAGCATAAAACATTTGATGCTTGATGGCATAAGGCAGTTATTTCAAGTTCACACATTTCCATTCCACTTTTTCTCCCTTTTTTAATCTTTTTTATTTCTCTTGAAAATATGTTAACTTTAACATTATTCCTGTACAGCAAAGAATTAAGTAATTCTTCATTTCATTTCTGTGTAGATACTGCCTAGTGGCTTTGCTATGGTGAAATTTCCAGGAAAAAAAGAGAACCAGTACAATTTCAGATGTCAGAGGATACTTTCTACTGTGTTCCATTAGAGCAAATTAGTTCATATCTCAGCCTAGGTTGATGTATCTGACCAGACATATTCTCATGTAACTGAATGCAGACCTTGACTTTCAATTTTTTTTCCATGTCATTATAGTTCTGTGAGCTAAATCTTGTCTGTCCTAATTTTATTGATTAATTCTATGTGATTAATGGTCTCACATAACAATAAAATGTACAGTTATCAAGGTATTAAGCATGTTCATTTCTACTTTTCCATAATAGAATATGTTCTGCATGTGCTTATGCAGGTTGAACTTCGGGGTATGTTGTTTGAATATTGGTGGGTTATCTAAAGCTCTTCTTCCCAACCTTAAGAAAAATTTGGGAGAACTCATAGTAATTTCCTCAGTGGTGGAAACTAAGCAATATAAAGGGCCAGTATAGAATAGTAAGGTGACAAATAATGCATAAAAATAAAGATAAAGCAAAATTAACAGTTTCACAGCCATTGACTATTTCCATCCCTGAAGAATGCTAATAGTAGTTAATTAACTAATGATTAACATTAGAGATAATTGCTTAAAGATTAACCCTATTGTTTATGATCTGTCAGTTTTCCCTTTCCAGAAATCTACGGATTTTTTTTTTTCTTCCTACTTGCATTATGAGTTTTGTCTTCTAATGTGTTTATTCATATGGAGATGAATTCTAGAAGACAGAAAGCATACCTGGATTTTAATGGGAGTTGAAAATACTTACCTACTGTGACTTCATCCTGCCAGGTTTTTTGGAGTGTCTGGCCTTGTTGGCTGCCTTTTTAATGTGGGTTATATTGCAAGATCATTAACTTACATTTTTAAGTGTCCAGCCACAGTTCATATTTGAATTGTGCAAGTCCATAAAAACTATGCAAGACTAGCTGGAAACTGTGGAAACTCCTCCTAATGCTCCAGTACAGAGCTCAACTCTGATGTAAGACTACCTTGATTATTTTTTTTTTTTACTCTTGTGCCTAAATTCTATGGCAACATTGTAAAAAATAATAGGATGAGAGTTAGGATTAAAACAAACCCAGTGTAATCTTATTTCAATTAAAATAGAAAACCAGGACATATATGTAATAGGATGGTGGGTGTGTGTGTGGGTGGTGGTGGTCGTGGTTTTAGTTTGGTTTTGGTTTTTTCCACAAAATAGTAATGTAATTAGAAAATCTGTTACAGTCAGCATCAATGGCCCTTCCACCTAAAATTCTCAGTGAAAATCTATAGGTATGTAGGAAGTTTTATGGGGGGGTCCTATATAATGACTCTTTACAAAGTGTTTTATAGGGATTGTAAAATGGCTCAAGTGCACTATCAAACAACACACAAAAGCTCAAAGACACCATTTGTAAAAGATTTATCCTAAAAAAGTAGAAATAACATCCTGGGGTGGTCTTTCGACAATATAAAAGGGCTGAACCGAAGGAAGTATTGCAGGAGGAAAACTGAGAAAGGTTTGGAAAAGATTAGATTCCAGCATTCAATGTAGAACAAGAACTCTTTACACTGTGAAACAGCTTGCTTTGAGTTTAGTTTACTTTGAGCTCTGTTAAGATAACCTGTTCCAAGGAGCTTTAACTGCTAAGTTTTCCTGCTAGTTTATAGAAACACTATCTACTGGAAATGTGGTTGTTGCTTTTTTTAGTTAAAGTATTTTAAGAGTCTAGGCATGTATCATCTTGAACATCTTCTGCACTCATGTATTCTTGTTTTTCTTCTCCTCCTGATGATTTATGAAACTATTACACAAAGGAAAGAGTTAACTGATCCATATACAGAGTGTACAAAGTATAAAATAAATGAACTTGAGAAAAAATGTTCTAAATTCAGCTCGGGATTAGGAATGGTGTTGCATCAAACTATAGCTATTAAGATTTCAGACAAAAATGTGTTGGTAAGATTTTAATTAATGACTATATTAAAATTTGTGCAAATAATTAACAAAAATAACCTTTTTCATTGTGAACTATTTTAGATTATTAAGAATGGTCATACCTAATGTTAAGTATTTTACTGTCTCAGGATCTGAGATACAAATTCACAAGTGACTGCTTGCTTTGCAATCATGTGTATGGCATAACATTCAAGTAAGAGTGACTTGTCACTTTGGTGTTCTTGCCAACATAGGGAAATAAACTGATCATGAACAGCAGGAATTTTGCTTGAGGTTAGGACTGCAGTAAGTTTATAACAAGGAGAATTTGTTACTGTTGGGTTTAAAGCAGTAGGTATTTCAAAGGCTGTTGCTAATGAAGGAGAAACATTAATGTTAGTTTGATCTTTCTTATTGAGGAAATAATAGGCACTTGTATTTACATGGTTATATGAGTAGTCTCAACTGAAAAATGTTTCCCATTTAGGAAGCTCTTTCTGGTTAATTAGATAACAATGAATATTTAGACCAACATAGCTTTGTGTCCTAATTGATCAGAACAAAAAAAAAATAATTCCGCTCTGGAGACTGCAACAACTTTGACACCTTTAATACCTAAGTGCAAAGGGAATATTGTGTTTTTATCTTGTAAAAAAATAGTACAGGTTGCAAGAAAAATGAAGCATTAGGTGATATCTGAAGTACAAACAACTATGTAATTTACTATAGAAGAAATTAGGTTCTTCAAGAACTATGAACATGCCATCAAGAAGATAATTAGAAGCACTGTGAAAATTAGATTCTCCTCCTAATAATTTAGATTAAATAATATTTTCCAGGTTTCTGAATAACTTTTGTGAGCCTGACCAGGATGAACAGCAGGCAATTGGAAAGGAGGAACAATAATCATTGCCCATCAATGCCTAAAAGAAATCTGCCACAGACTTCTTGTGCCAGTTCAGCACAATCTTCTCCTCCGTAAAAACAAAATGAAACAAAAGAAACAATGATAGTTCTTTTAGCTTTCTGCTGACCCATATTCTTAGGCCTCTCAAGCAAGATGGCATGTTGTCCAATGTAGTGGAGTCCTGATGTTTCTTGATGTCTATGGCTGCTCAGAAAAATTATCTATATATATAGTGAAAATGTTCAGGTTATCATGTTTCCATAGAACTATAAATGCACAAATCTGCATAGTGGAATGCTGTAGACAAGCAATTCATATGCTCTCACTCATAATTGAATATCAAAAGGGTTAGGTTTGGTTTCATCCAATGCCATATGTGTTGGGTTTAGCAGAAAAGCTTAGATGTTAGATTATATATATATCTGAAAAAATTGATGGATTGAAGTCTAGGCTATGACTCAGTAAAGACTTCTTTACATAGAGAGAGCCAGCAATCTTGGTCATAGTTACTGCCTGATGTTTACAAACACAGGTAAGCAGAGATCTCTGCAGACTAAACTGTAGACTAGAAATTTTGGCCTCTTGTTTGAAGAACTAAAAATACCACAGCTCCCCTCACTGCTTGTTCTGAGCTTACCTCATTGCTTTTGTATCCTTAGGGTCTGGCCCCAGTTCTCTATAATTTAGTCATAACACACCCACTTACAGTTGAAAATGCTTTTAGTTGTATTTGCTGTTTAAGAGAGGTAGAATGTTCTTATGTATGCATGCCATACATGCACACCATTTATTATTTATAAATAACGAATTTTTAAAATATCTCAAGATGGGAATACTACTTCTAGTTTAGAGTTCAGAGATCAACTGCCAGACTAGTGAAATAGAGTATAATATAAAGACAGATTTTAAAGGGGAAGGAGGAAAATTTTGTTTAAGCTTTTGTACAATGTTTTGTTTTGGTTAAGTGTGAAAGTCTTCTACATTTATACCTCCATAATTAGAAATACATTAACATCTTGTCCCCTAGTTGTAAACTAAATAAGAGTTTTTCCCCTTCTGGTCCTGTATTCATTAAGGTATTTTTTTCCCAGAAACTGAATTACTCAATTTTCTTTCATGTTAGGATAGATTCTAGTAAAGACTTCTTTCCACTCAGTAATACTTGATAGAATTTACTCTCTGAGTAAAATATGAAAACATTGTTGCTACTTCAGCGTTCAGTGCATTGCAGAATGCAATTTCATGTGAGCATTTTTAAGGCTTCTCAAAATACAAATTTATAGTTCAAAACTTGGCTAGAGGAACTTTAAGTGGAAGGAATGTTGTGAACAGTAATCATAAAACAACCCTTCCCATAGTAATTTTTTAGAGATTTTTGCAGGCACTGGTCTTTCCATTTAGAGTAAGATTAATGCCAGGTGAGTCAATAAATTCTTCCCAATACACTGAAGATTTCTGCTGCAGTCAGGATATAATGGTGGGTATCATAATTATACCTGAAATAATTCAATTTGTGCTGTGAATTTACTGTAATTGTAAATGTGTATATTCAGGGATCTCTCTTCCAAATAAATATTTGGGAAAATTTAATGGTGCAGGTCTTCAGGGGAAATACTAAATTTTTATTTGTCACTAAAAGACCCACACCATAGACAACCCTAGTTTGCATCACAGATTACTGATAGAAGAAATTATATATGAATATTCCTGCCATAGTTTCTTAGTTAAAATTTTCTTGGGTTTGGGTACATATTCATACAACAGGTCATAATTTTAATGTGATAGGAAACTCAGTTACTGATCTGTAAAATCATTAGAAAATTCTTATGCATCAGGACAAGTTCATCACTCCCCAAGAGGTTTCCCAGAAACTGAGAGGAACTTCCAAGCCAATAAGAATCCCCAATAATTTTGTGATTAGAACACTATCAAGGCTGTAAGAGAACCAGATTAATATTCCTACACCATGTGATTAAGATTGGGGACTTCACCCGAAGCTGTCAGGCAAACACCCTTAATCACTGAACTATGGGGGTTGTATCTTTGCTAATGAAATAGTGGCAAGTAAAAATATGTGCCTAATCTTTCTCCTGAGCACAGGAAATCTTTAGCTTTCATTTTCTCCATAGCACTCTGACACTATTTAGCCAGGAATCTTATATTCTTTTCTAGCTACTGTCTTAAAAGCTTATCAGCCACTTATTCAAGTATTCCATTCAAAATTACTTTTTGAAGTAAGCTGAAGAGCTGTTACTTAAACAGTTTGAAATAAACCCAAATAATTTTAACTGAAGGGTTTAAGAAGTAATCATGGAAGCTTTTCTTCTGGGATATTCAAGAAGGTATTTAATATCTGGAAGACTGATAGAACAGAAAGCATTAGCCTCTACACAGCTGGAGCAGACGTGTCAAGATTTCTCAGCAATCTGATTTTGGATTTGGATTCATTATCCATGAAGACAAAAAATTTTCTTCTGTGGACACAGTCATAGACTCACAATTTTTCTACACTCTTCATTTGAGGTTGTAACACATGGAGTGTTGGGCTAAATGAAGAGGTGGAGCAGTCCCTTTCAAAGTGATAATGACTAATACCCAATCTGTAGCTCTTTTGCTTGTTCTTAGCTGAAAAACCAACCATAAGAAATGGATCCTTCTATTTTATTCTATTCTCTGTGTCCATTAAATGGTCCATAGGGGAGAATGTAAACAGTTTTATCTGTAGTAATATCTGTAAATGTTTGAAATGTTGTCACATCTACTCCTGTGGTATCTGAGCACCTCACAATCAGTGTTTATCACATTATTGTGATTTAGTGTTATCTCTATTTTGTGGTGGAAAATTAAAAATGCAGGCAACAGTATAGTTAAGGGTTCATAGGACACTTTGCATAGCAAAGATTTGAACTCAAGTCACAGATTTGCAGCCAAGTCAGAGGAACAACTTGTTAAATGAAACCACTTATTAAAATTAAACCTGATTTTATGAAGATTTTTCCTTCCCTGAGTCGGAGAATATGTAATTATTGTTCTGTGATAGATACTTGCACTGTTGCCAAAAAACAGTAGCTGAAGGAGGAGACAGGGAAATCATCTCTTCTATAAATATTGAGCTCCATTTCTGCCCATGTGACTAACAAGCCATTAATTTTAACAAAGTCAAGCTGTGCTTAGTCCTGGGATATGTTCATCCATTTGAATCAGTGCCTTTTCTGGTAATCAGAAATATAACAGAAGGATTATTGGTGTTTCATCTCAGTTTGACTTCACCCACCCGGGGAAGACCCTGGCTGGACAGAAATGTGGCAGGCTCTCCTCATACATGCAGAAAGGGCAGAGGCCCAGGGACCAGGAAACATAAGGTGGGATGAATTTTCAGAATAAAACCCAGGGGTAAGATTTTCTTAAACAAAAAGGAAAGTTTGGCTTTTAATACTTTTTTAACTCTCTGACAAAATTTCAAGATCTGGTAAATTAGATTTATTTTGGAGCAGTCTGTTTCATACCAATCACAAATTCAGCACTTTCATACCCAGATCTGAGCTCAGCAGAAAGGCACAGCTTGTGAAGTAAGGAGTGTACAAAATTAACTAATTAGCCTAAGGAAAACTGAATCATGGGAGTCATCTCTAGGAAGTTAAAAGATTGTTCAAAAGGAGGTATTTTCATGGGAAGGCAGAACATGGGAGCGCTGAGAACAGCTCTCTGCTCCTCTAGAGTGCTCAGGCCACGTGAGCAAAGTGATTTGTTAGCCACTTGAAAATCGTATATTATGTTTTTATTCTGTGCTGATCAATTTTATTTATTGTTATATTTCATGTTTGATAACTGGAAATAAAAAATGACAGAGAGAATTTTTTATTGCCTCAACCAAACCTCTGAGAGTCATGTATATAAGTCTGAGAGAGATTGATTCTAATGCACATAACTCAAGGCCTCGATATTTCTTAGAAGTTCAGGTTCCTTTTAGCACCTGATACAAATGAACAAAAAAACTTGATGAAAATGCAGGTGGTGGTTAATTTACCATTCCTGACTCACAGTGACCAAAACAGAAACTAGGGGAGATAAAGAGCCAGGAGGTACAACAGCCGTAGCAAAGCAATTACAATGTAACGTTGGAAGGTAAAGCCTCAATAATTCCCTTGATGTCTATACAACTGTAATGGCCTACTTGGTCTCAAAGATCATAAATAATAAAGATGAAAAATATCCCATTGCAATAATAGGCTTTTGTTTCCTAATTTTCATAAGGACATCAAACAATTGCTCGGTAATTTTTCTACATTTTTTTGCCAGTTGCTGCAGGCATGTCACTTGCTAGTGTAACAATAACCCAGAAGAACAGAACATGCTATAGGAAATGAATAGATCAGCATTTCATAAGGAACATGAAATGATGGCATGATTTGCAAAAAGCATTCAATACTTGTACAGGATATACCTACTAAAGGGAGTTAATGTAATTTAAAAACATAAGATCTGGAAAATAATATTGTCCCTCAGATGTGTTCATAGGTACTGTGTTATTTTAAAAGCAAGAATAATATAATCTTATTTTAAGTTGTGGTTTTTTCAGGGATAAAAAGGCAAATCTTTAATAATATATGCCAATTCAACACAATGATTTTCAGGAACAGTGTCTTACACAAAAGCAAAAAAAACCACCTTTTTAAAATTCATTGAATCACAACGCCTGTCAGCAAGTATGCAGAGTCAAGAGATGCCAGAGATTTAAAAGGTACACCTCAGGAGTACAAGGCTGCATCATAAGATCTAAATGAACTATTTTCTGTAATGTTTACTACATGGAAACTTAGGCAGATTCCCCTATCAAGACTGAAGTTCTCATAATTGAAGTTTCAATAGACAAAAGATGAAGACATATTGGCATTACAAATCCTTACAAATCCCCAAGGCCAAACTCATACATGTGAGGAAGTGGGATGTGCTATTCTCCTTCACGGGGCTTCAGGCCTAGAAGCAGCATAGGTAGAAAAGGTGGGGATTTTTTTTAAAAAAAAGAGACTCCTGGGAACAGCTGAGGAACTACAGACCAGTAAATCTGACTTCTGTGTCAAGTCTTTTGATAGAAAATACATGGAAAAGTACAATTAGTAGGATTATATTTATTGCATTACTATATAGTGATCTGACCATATGGTCATATACCAGGAACACAGCATTTAAAGAGGTAAGTCATGCTTCAATCTGTATACAACTTTCCTGTAAAGTCTGAGAGAATACAAATAGGAATGGTCAAGTTAGCACTGTGTACTTTCATTTCAAATAGCTCTTGACAGGGTCACTCATCAAAAGCTGTCAAAGAAATGAAATCCTTAGAGGGGTTGCAGGACAGCTTTATTTTGAATTAGCAACAGATGAAAAAAATCCAACTGTTGTAGGAGTATCTGATCAGTATGGAGAACTGGGAGATTGTCGCGAAGCCACAGAATTAATTTTCTGGGACTTCACCACTCAACACATAAATAATCTGGAAAGGAAATGAATACAGAAGTAGAAAGGTTTGTTGATAAGTTATTAAGGATAATTAAAATTAAAACTAACTGTGATGATCTGTGAAAGGATATCATGACAATAGAGTAGACAGGTGATATAAAATGTCACAAATTTATATGATACTTAAACCTAAAGATATAATATCTTGATTAGATATTAGCAGTAAAGAAATTAGGGTGCCATTGTGGATGAACATTGGCTCAAGTGCAAAAAAAGGCAAATAGAACTGAATTGTGAGGAAAGCTATAAGGAAAGAGCAAAATCAAATAAATACCCAAGCAAAAAAAAACAAACACAAACCTGTGACAGAAAGGTCTACAGCTTCATTATTGCTGTGCAGTTCTCGTCTTCCCATCTCAAAATGCTAGAATGGAATTTGAAATGGTGCAAGGTGGGCACAAGGAATGATTACAAGTTTATAAAAGATTCAGTGTAAGGAAGGACTAATACTCTGAGATTTTTCAGTCTGTAAAAGACACAACTAAGAGGGGATGTGACAGATATAAAATCATGAACAGCTCAATGGAGATGAAGCAAACTGATATTCATAATCACACACAAAAGAAGCCAGAGAACAGTAAAAGTCACAAGGACTGTAATTAAATTATGGAATTTATTGATACAGTACAAGCCAGTGAGAATATATTTTTTATGACAGGCTAAACTACAAATTATTTCAGTTTAGTGTAGGGAAAATTTTAATTGAATACAATTTGCTTGATGCCTTGACTTTATTTTAATACCTTGGACAAAAAGGTTAATTTTCTTTTTTCCATTAAAAAAAAAAAAAAAAAAAAAAAAACAAACAACAAAAAAAAAAAACAACTAGCCAACAACCTTTTAAGCTTTAATGACAGAATTGGCTCAGAATTTGCCTTTTCATACAAGGGGAAGTATTTCTCCACCAGTTCATAAAGTGATGTCAAAACATTGATTTAGTCAAGTTTTTGAGGAAAATTGGCTTACTGTTTCTAATACATGAAATTCCTGCACAGAATCATAGAACCATAGAATCATTTAGGTTGGAAAAGGCCTTTAAGATCATCAAGTCAAACTCTTATCCCAGCACTGCCAAGTCCATCACAAAACTATGTCCCTAAGCACCGCATTTACGTGTTTTTTAAACACTTCCAGGGATGGTGATTCCACCACTTCCCTGTGCAGCCTGTTCCAATGCTTGACCACCCTTTCGGTGAAGAACTTTTTCCTAATATCCAAACTAAACCTCCCCTGGTACAACTTGAGTCCACTTCTTCTTCCCTTGTCACTTGTTATCCGGGAGAAGAGACCAGCCTCCTGCCTACAGCCTCCTTTCAGGTTGCTCTCAGGAGAGACCAAGAAGGTCCTCCCTGAGCCTTTGCATGACTGTGTTTTGTAAAAAGTACTCTGCTGCTCTTTATAAAGCCACATTATTTATGGAATTACACTGAATTAAAAGCATTCTATGTGTTCTACTTCTGTTATTTTATTCACATACCCAACACATTTAGATTTTCTTGCTAAACTTAAGCCCCCAAAGACATGTTTAAATGCATATATGTTTAGACTTCTTCCCAGATGCAAGCTGCAGGAACCTGTGAGACAGGTTGAAGACAGCACAGCCCAGGTGGACATTCCTCAGTCACATAAAGAACATTTGAAGGGCTAGAACTATATGTTTTACCATTTCAGCCTTATATATTACTTTTGCTCTGATAGGCTGTGGGTTGTTTTTCTGCATGTCTATGCCAGCTGGTCTTCTCTCAGCTGCAAATCTCATATTACCCTACTTCCATGTTCTTCCTTATGTTCCTTTATTTTTCTTGCATAAGATCTCTCTTCTCTCCTTTCTTTTCTTCTCTTGCTCCTATTTGCTTGCTTTAGAATACTTTGGAGACTCCTGACGGATTTTTATAGATTTAGACTAGACTAGTTTTACTGCTGCTGTGCCCACAAGTCAGACTTCATTCAGTTTTCCTTATCTAAAAATCTGAACAATTCTTATTCTTTTAAAATAGCTTTTAGTTCCTGAGCATTCCTTATCCCAGTAACCCACCTTCTGTCTGACAGAACACAGCTGTTAGTTGTATTCTTCTCCCGCCACGTTCATTATGACATTTCCTTCAACTCACATCAAATACAGACCTCTCACCTTGCCTTGTAAAACCTGTCTCACTTCCCTGCTTATTTCTTATTTCCTAAACTCTTGTGATTCTCCAAAGTGATTGGTCACTCCACAGCAAATTCCAGGTAACTCTCTTGATTTCAATGTTTATATTTTTTACATTCCTGAATACTTTTCCAGTAGCATCTTACAGTGCTAAGCATGTTGTCCTGATAAAATTAATCGTGTCCCAAATTAAAAGGGTCACTGAAAATCCAATAACTGAACTGTGTATGAGTCTGCATATCTGTGTTTGTATATGCGTACACAAATGCTCTTACATCATTTGAGTTTTCCTTGCTGAGCTTAGAAGGTCTTCAGTCAAACACACCACGATATGTTGACTTAGTTGTTGTAATTGTCACTACACTGGTAAAAATTGCTTTGGTTTCTGAAAATCCCCACACTTATAAAATTGATTGCCTGTTTTAATCTTTCAAAATGTAAATATTAACCTATGTTTGAGAAAATTAATCCTTTTTCTTAAGCTCACTGTTGAGCTGCTGGTAACCCTGAAGAGTGTTTTAGAACGTATACTGGACCTGACAGAGCATGTCACATCAAACGAGGCTATCTCCGTCAATTACTAGCTTTACTGCTGGGCAGGTTCAAAAAGCAAGCCATGGGGTTTTACTGTGCTAATCTCAACAAATGGAAAAATGATGTTCATTCATATTTTAAACATTCCTTTTTTTCCAGGTGTGATGGGGGAATATGAACCAAAAATTGAAGTTCATTTTCCTTACACAGTTACAGCTGCAAGGGGAACTACTGTTAAGATGGAGTGTTTCGCACTTGGCAAGTAAGTACAGATTCTTTCATAATTAGACATCATTGTTTATTAAGGTGTGACATGCCTAATTTGTGGCTTCATTATTTTGCTGGATTTCATTTTCACAGTCCTTACTGCACACTCAAAGTAACCAATTGACTAAGTAGCCAATTCTAAATTCCCTGCCCAGCCATTTCTGTGGACAGTAATTCATTCAATTAAAAGACTCTTTGTCAAAATGAAAAGTAACATTCTTGTAAACAACAAAAGGAAAGGGTTTTTATTGAAAATTTTACCACACTCACCCATTTATTCACTGAGATGTTATAAATAAGTAAATTAGAGTTTATTCTGCAAAAATATCATAGTGAGAGACTAAATGAGTTTAGCAGTGTTTTTTTTTCTCCAAATGCATAGTTTATATGTGAAGCTAAGAGCACAATGTTTTAAACATGTCCTAACACACCCTGTGGCAGTGACAATTCTCTAGTTTCTAGCTGATAGTTTCTAGCTAATAACACTACTAGAGAACAGGTGTTTAGTATTCATGTCAAGGGGTTTTTTATATGTTTATTGATAAATGAGTTTACAGAGAGAAGGTTTTAGAAACACCTCTCTGCTATTTCATACAGATTAAATAAGAAGTGAAATTACTTCTATACACTATTCCGATTATAGAATATAGGATGAAACTGAGAACATTTCAGTTTTGTTGTCACAGTTACTGTTATTAATGTTGCCGAGAATAAGGTGGCAAAGGTAGTATACAATCAGAACTAAGAAGCAATTCTAGTGATTCAATCAAATTATTTTTTCTTCTTTACATGTATGTAGGTAAAAACAGGTGTTCCATCAGTGGTGTTTTGCTAGAGGTGTATAAACAAATATAAAGGGTAGGGTTTCTTCCAAAATACCCCATCAGATTTGAGGGGTGGGGGTGGAATGTTGAAAGAAATCTCACTGTATTGAATTATTTTCAGTTCCTTCTTACAGTGTTCCTTTTGGAATCCACACCCCACACGCACCCTCAAAGTCATGCTGCTCAATATTGTATCTCCTGCTTGGGTTTCTGGTTCATAGCTTATCAAGGCACACCAGGTTTATTACAGCCTGGCTTTGATTAAGAAATAGTGGAAGGATTATCTTTGTAATTCCTGTGGAGAAACTTCACAAATCAATTAGTCTAAGGACTACTGTATCTTTCGTATCAATTCTTATTACTTACTTACCTAAGTAGGAACAAAACATGAAAGGAAAGCAGTTTTAAGACAATAGTCTGTTTTCCTGAAGATCACCACTTGCTTTCTTGGCAGCTCTGGTTTTCCAGAGCAACCTTTCAAAGTATGTCTCTGCTACCTGAGAGGACTCTTTAAATGGTTTTATAGCAATTTTGGCCTTCATGTGTCACTGGTCACTGGATTTTTTTGTTCAGATTTTTCTCATAACAGTTCCTCTTTACTGAAGGGCTAAGATATGTCTTAAACTTGTTTCCCTTCTTGCCTGCTTTTCCTGTTTGACCAACAGCAAGACTTTTTCAGTGAGCAGGTCAACAGAAAGTATTGATAAAAAAATAGAGATAAATTCTCAAAAACTGTTTTAATTGTGTCTATTTAGGCCCAGTGAAGTGGAAGGAGAGACAGGACATAGACAAACCAGTCCAAACAAAAAGTGGGAGACAACAGCCCACATACAGGGAGCCATTAGACAGTGACAGTGGCTTTTGCAAATTCATTCCCAACATAAATGTATGCAGTAGTTTAGAAAGCACACATGAGAGAACTTCTGTAGGGTAAAACACAAGTCTTATATTTTATACAGTATAGGTGAGGAAAGATGTACATGAGGAAAGACAGAAAAGCAATATATTGAGAGATTTCCTGAAATGCTGAAATATTTGAGGAAAAGGGCTGTTCTATAGAGGTTGGTGGCTCTAGGCTTTTTCTGTCAGTGCAAATTTTCTGCCTGGTCAATAGTTGGCAATGAGGCCCTTTTTAGACTCTTGGCCATGGCTGAAGCTGTAACCAACATGTTAGTTCTTGTTTTCTTCATTTTGCTGGAATTGAATTGCAGTTTCTGACAGATTACAAGTCATCTGTCACTTTCCAGTCAAGGAGGGTGTGCCACAGACCTCCTTCACAACCATCACTGAAGGCAAGAAACACAGCTACTGATATCTTCCATCATCAGCACCCTGAGATTTAGTAAACTCTGAAAAAAAGTCAGTCACTATTCAAACAGCCACATAAGGAAGATGAAGGTTGACAAGAAAGTGACAAGAAAGGCTTCAATTAGCTTATTTCCATGTTCATATTTGGTATTAATCTTTAATAAACAACAACAACAACAAAAAAACAACACCTGAATGATCAAGGAATTTAAGGTTATCTAATAAGCTGACCCCATTTGCTGCTACTGTGATGGGCAGCTATTTCTACCATGCACGTTCCTTATCTTCTTTTCACAGCCATTAATGCACAATCAAATCAGCTAAGTTGAAATTGTTTTCAACCCGGTATGGTAATAATCACATGAATGACATTTCAGGCCTCGTTTGAAACATGGAGGCTGAGGTGGGAAGGAGAAATGCATTAAATTTCCTATTAATTTTCATAATTTTCATTTTTTGCTCCTACCTCTTATTCCCAATAGCTTGTAAGGATCTTTTCTTGGCACACTGCCATGGGTCCCCATTACCAAACTGAAACAGCAACTGATTTGTTCTTTCCTTATTTAGTATTTTCAGATTTAATGTTTTGAATTCTTATTGTAAATAACACAGAAGTTATTACAGTCTCAAAACCATTGTGCTGCTGCTTTTCTCATGTTTTAATTTAGCTGTCTGAAACACTGGCTCTTCTCTCTCCACAGTAATTGTGAGAATGACAGACGTTCCAGGGAGATTACCTGAAGCAGGCATTTGGCAAATATTCCAGAAAAAAGCCTACTCTTTAGTTAAAGATTAATGATTTATTAATAGTGTTTATTTAGAACTGCCAGTCACTATGGCTGTAGGAATTAAATAAATTTGAGCTGCGCAGCTTTTGTCTCCAAACTAAAATCAAATGTCTTAATTGCTTGACAGATAAAAATTCTCTAAGAGACATTTTATTGTGACACAGGAAATATGTAGCTGGTCCAGTTACAAGTGAAAATATGTTATTGATGCTACTTAAAAATAGACTTTGTTGTTGCTAAAGAATTCAAAGTAATACAGGAGTGAAATACCTCAAAATTATGTTATTTGTATTAGACAATGTTGTTTATAGTCAGCATTAATCATTAGCTAAGAAATCACTGCATATATCTATGATTTACTGCTGAGGTATAACAGAACACGGCAGTCAGAGGAGTCAAATAAAATTTACTGTATTATGTATCAGAATGTGCATTTTGCAATTAATGATGTTTTGTGATCTGTTCTGGATATTTATGCTGGCCCACTTTCATTAAGAAGTTGATTTTATAGCCATATCCAGCCACATCCGCACAATAACTTGTGTTTCAATTACATCTATGTTTGATATATAGCTGTATATATAGCATACAGATGTGTTTTCTGACACCCATTTAGTTATGTCATTTTCATTAGAAATATTTGAGGTTTTGTTTGTTTCCTAATGAGACAGAGGACCAAGAATAATTAAATAAACTACTGGCAATAACAAAGCATTAACATCTTCTATTTTTTTAACTTTTCATAAGAACAGAACTATATCTTTTTATTTTAATATTGATAAATCCAGATTAAGATTTACATTAAGCATTGTTAATAAGGTAATAATTTAAAAAACAGAAAAAAACTCCTTCAAAACTTACTGAATGGAAAAATTCAAAATGCCTATATAGACTATCTAACCAGCAGTATGTTAATATTTGCTTTTGAGTAACACAGTTTTCACTGCTTGTGTCTTCTGTTATTTAAAAAGACAAGCTTGCTTTTTTTTTTTTTTTTTAATAGTAAATGAGCTTATTGGTAATGAGGTGGTTGGTTGTAGTCCAGATAATCCTGGTTTTCTAACAAGTCCATCATTTCAGTGTCAGAACCTAAGTTTATTACGTAAATCATGAAGACAGATCATGACCTTGTTGTTTGGGTAAGTTCTGGTGAAGAAGCCATCACGTTCTCAGCTGACACTCATGCACAGATTGCAGCATTCCTGGCTTTCCCTGCTCCAGAAATGCAAATTCTCAGGCACTGCCTTCTGTGACAGCAGGTTGCCATTTTCATTTTCTCTCAAATATTACTGACTTTGCTTCCAAGAATATCTGGAGCCAACTGGTTAATTCTTTAATTTCTTTTTTTCATGTACTTTTTTAGAAAGAAGAATTCTGATGTTTTCATTTAGCTCCACATTAAAATTATATGAAAGTAATAATGCTGATAGGTAAAAAGACTTTAAGTTCTTTCCCCACCACATGACATATTGATTAATGATGCACTTCTGGTGATGGCCATCCCAGCATTCTTTAGCACTTCCTAACTTTGGAGCATTGTTATTTCATAAGGGTTTTTAATACTAGTATTTTACCATGGCACTTAAAAGCAGGCATAGATGGAAATATATGAGTTTTTCAAAAGCCTTAAAATGAACAGATTTTCATAGTTCAAACAATGATACAGAACTGGTTTGTCCAGCTTGAAATGCAACCCTCCTTACTGAGCACAGACCCTTGCTCTCAGAGGAAAGCAAGAACAAGGAAGTGTCATAAATTTAACACACTTTTTTCCTTTTCTTTTTCTCTGTTTTTTTGTTGGTGTTCCCCTCCCACCCACCGCCACCACCCCCACCCCCACCCCCCAGCATATAACTCTAGATTGACTTCTTGTTTCCCTTTCATATAATTTTCCTACACCCAGTCTTTCACACAGACTTTTTAGTGTAAAAGTTGTCTCTAAGGCACACCCCCTACCTGACACTCACACTACAGCCTTGTTCTCACTGCATTTTTGGTTGTGTATCACACTATACAACAGCTTCTATTTTATTCTCCATATAAACCTTATTTCATTGGTCTTGTGGCTCCAGACAGGAGAGGAAAAAAAAACCAAAAACTAAAAGGTAAAGTTTATATTATGATAGTGCCAACAGCCAATTTCGAGTGAGTAATCATATTTTATTTCTCATTAGAACAAATAAGAGGATGTGGGCTATTGCTGTACTTGTAGGTTACCAAAGTTTTCAATCTTTGCTTTTAAAATAGGATCCCTGGGTCATGTAGACTGCCAAGAGGATTGTTTTGCTAAAAAATTAAATTTCATGCATCCTTTTTTTCACTATGGTTATTTTTTAACCACATAGATCAACACATAGGGGTTTTAATCAAAAGAATCAATAGACAGCAGTGCTGACAGACAATTTTTCTTACAACCTGCATGTGTGTTTTTCTGTATTGTTGAGAGATGTTTTTATGTTTGTGCTATTTCTGTACGATAGTAACATCTACATGGTATATCAATATTCTTTCTAAATGCTAGCTTATTTCATTTTAGTAATGTCAAGATTGTGTTTTATTATGAAATATTCTTTGTTAAAGATAAGAGTACAATAGAGATATTGACTTCCTTTTATTACTGAATTATGATGAGGCTGTTATGACAGAAGCATTGTTCATGCTGTTATATTTAATGTCGCTTTAATAATTCTATTTTAAACTTTGTTTTGAAGAGATTTATAGCTCAGTCATAAACATTCATCCCATCTGTAGTATGGCTTGCAAGAACTCAGCTGATAGTCCATTTTTAAATCTTGCTTTCTAAATGAAATAAAATAAAAATAACATGAAGCTACAGATATATTTAAGTCACATACAATTGAATTAAATTTAGTGATTTGTAATCTAGGAAATGTTCTAAAATGAACATTTTGAAACAATGAACTCTAAATCAAATCTGATTAATAAATATCTTAAAGTTTTAAATCTCTGGAATATAGGATTTTATTTCTCCTTGACCTGATTTTCTTTCAACAGACTTTTCTAATTGTTCTTCAAGCTTTTATTTAAAATGTTATCATTTATGTTATGGCACTACCAATATTCTCATTGCAAACTGTACATATAGAGAGAGCTTAATTTAATTAGAGAGAGGATTTTTAATTATGCAGAAATAAAAGCAAAAAGTGTTTGGGTAAGTGAATATAATATCTAAGCAAAGATCAGGGTGGCAATATAAAAAATCTTTATGATCCTGTGAAGGGCATTTGACTGTAACTGTGGAGAACTGCATAAGCTATCTGAAGAAGTTATTTTTGGTGATGTTACTCACTAAGACAATGACACAGGGTAATGGCTATAAAGAAGGCTTCTAGATATTGCAATCTTTTTGCAGGTGTAAAAAGGTAGACTTTGCAAGTTCACATGTAAAAGGATGTTTCTGTGAGGTCTAATCAGTGTTTATCAAGCAATGTTATACAGGAGAGTAATTTCAGAAAAGATGGAAGGTTAAAAGTAGACAAGAATTGCATCTTTTGTCAAAGGTTTCTTTTCTTCCTCTGAATTTTAACTATATGTGATTTTTGCCAGGAACACAAAATTCAGAAACAATAATCCTGTAATAAGTCACAGATCCAGGCTACACAGTTCTCTGAATAACACATGCAGTTACCTGTCTGGTTCCTCAATACAGGTGAACAGAAGTTTCGAGCCACATTGTTTCTTCACTGCAAAGGACAAAACTTAACTGTCTCTGCTCTTGGAATTTGTAAAATATGTTTTTTTCCAGTTAAAATTATGCCTGAGGTCTTCCATTTCTTTCTCCCTGACTTTTGTTCTTTTGTGGGCTGATCTTGGAAAATCAAATATTGCCTATTTTGTAGTGGTCCAGAATGTTTCAGAACTGGTATTTGTGTGCTGTAGACAGCAAGATTCTTCCTGGCTTCAGACCTGGCAGGAGGCATCTGCTGCTATAAACTGTCAAAAGAAGCAGACAAGACATTCTCATAATGTGACCCTTTCCCAATAATCCAATGTCAAAAAAAGGTCTTATGGGGGTTTCTATTTTGAGATCAAATTATTTTCTGACATAAATCTCCTTAATACAAATCCATGAATCTACCTCTCACTCCAGCCTTGGTATCATGCTAAAGAGTAGCAGACCTAATGTACTGATGACAAGTTTAAAACAAATTTAAAGTCGACCTCTATTAACTGCACTATGCTGCTTCCTGGGGGCACTGAGATGAGCGAGTGGTCAAGGTAGCAAGCAGCAGCTGAGCATTGTTGGTCATAAACGTGGGAATATAACATGAGTATAAAATGATACTAATAGCTGTGATATAAAACAGGCTTCACTGTTTTTAGGGCCAGGTATGACAGCTTTCTTGGCCATTTCCTTGGGATATGTCAGCAGTTCTTTACAGTGTGTTGGCAGTCAAGAGATAGACAGTCATAGCATATTTTATGAAAGGTTGGCATCATGAATGCAATGCAGGATTTACAGAACAAAGAGAAAAGACTTTTTTTTTTTTTTTTTTTAATTCACTCCATCTTAAGGCAACTATCTACCTGAAGGCATTTTCCCTCTATACGTGATGTACTGTGATTGACATGTGCTTGAATTTAATGACTGGAACAAGCATAGCTTTCTCCCTGAGTATAAGCTGTCTCTTTCTTGGGCAACTGTATGAAAGTCCTTGGGGAGTAAGTGCCTCTTTGCTAAGGTTACACATGGCTCATGGAACCGCCGTTCATCCCCAGCAGCTGCTCCTTTCTAGGTAGTCTTTTGAAAATGATCAAGCCTCCTTGTACTTTTCCGTGAACACAGAACAGTTCTTGCCTCTTCCCACAATAACAGTGACACACAGAAACACCTTTGATATTACAGATAACCTGATTCTATACTAAGGACATTTAGAGCACATTAATATTTCACAGTATTAATATTTGACAGTAGCACGTACAATTTTATCCCCTACATGGGAAGTGCTGGTCAAAACAAAATAAGAAAGAACATGATGAATCACTGCATTGATAAGTGAAGGCTGAGGTTTGAGGAATTCTAACCAATTTTAATATACAATTTGCAGGCAAAGAGCAAGCTAATTTTGACTTGCCTATTAAATGTTATCATGGTAGTCACAATTTAATGGCACGCCAAGATCCCAGGCTTGCAATAAATATAGCAAATAATTCTAGATGCAATACATCCACTTCCTCATTGGAACTAGGGATTCGAATATTCAGTGTTTTTCCTACATATAGAAGAATTTCTATGAGAACAAGGAGTGTTAGCGTCTTAACATCGAGTATTAAGCAAATTCACAGTGTAGAAGTCCACAGATAGTAATTTGCCTTCACCAGCAAATACAGTTCTTGCCACGATGTTCTATTTTTGATCTACAGGTCACAGAGGCATAAAATGGCTGTTTTCTCTTTTTAAAACAGAGAACGATGGCATAGGGTATTAAAATAGAATGATTTGCCCAAAATCAAACTGCAGGATAGAGACAAAAACTGGTATAGTAATATAGGTTTCTAAGTCCCACAGGACAAAAAATCATGTTCCTCCATGCCCCTTCGCACTGCTCCTCACTTCAGGAAAAAGATGCCAAACCTAGAAGCTGTGGAAGTTACTCTTAAATTTTATTGACAACAAAACAATCCCAAGAGGGAAATGAACACTCTCAGTAGAATGGCATTTGTCTGTGTTATAAGTAGCGATCTCCTTTGCCCTGGAGATAAAATTGTGATGAGAGGAAGGAACTTTTTTAAACCTGATCTTGGCATCTTCAGGCCAGAGTTTGCTTAACACAGGAATAGATCTAGGATTTTTGTTTTCCTTTGATAGCACATACTGTTTATGTCAAATAAATCTTTCTAAGACTTTCATCAATCTAAAGTTCATTTTTAGCTCATACCGAATAAGAATTTATGTTATAATGTGCTGGACCAGGATTGGATTTTATTCCTATTTTTCAGTTTGGATTGATTTCTGCCTTCCTTTAAGTGGACTTGTTCTTGCATAGACTTTATAATGCTGTTACAAATACCACGATCATTCATAGTAATGTAATAAATATTCTTTGGTAAATCTCAGGCAGCACTCCCAGGCCTCATGCTGCCTCACTCTCACTAAATGCTTCGTAATTACATACAAAAATTTAGAGTTAATTGCTTGTACCGTATGACAGAGAAAGTGGGAAAAAACCCACCCTTATCAGCAGAACATCATTCTTGATGAAACAGTGTTACCAATCCCTTCCCTTTCCCTCTCACAACCATCAAAGAAAACTTGAAAATGCTACTGAAAACTTTGTTCAGTAACTTACACAGCTTTGCTCTAGGTTTAAAGGTGGAGGAGAACTATTTTGCATTCCAAACTTACTTTCCAGAAGCACATATATATGCTTTCTGTCTGTATCAGAGCTTGAGAGGATCAGAAGGAAACAAATTCTGGCAATGATCAATAATAGGTCTGCAGAGTTATCAGTGTTGTATTTCCTTTCAGGATTTCACACAAATAAATGAATGCAATATAATACTGTGTGGTACAAGAGGCTTAAATCCAGCACTTCTGGAAATCATCACACTCACTGTCCTAAAACCTTATAGCTGATCAGAAGATTCAAAGCCATCTTTCACATCCTAGACACACTGGATTTATGTTTACATTTACGTTTACCTTTACCTTTACCTTTACATTTACATGATGATTAATGGTAGACCTGTTGTTTCTGGAAGTCCTGGACTCACTGCAACTAGTCCTCTGGAATTGATCAGTTCACAGATGTTTGCTGTACCTGTACAGCAGAGTTCCAAAATCCCAGATAAAGGTACCAGCTACATAAATCCTGCCTGGACAAAGTCTGGAACAGCAAAATTACATGTCAGAAAGTCCAGTTATAAAACAGCTTCACACACAGGGCAAGTGCACACAGTATGCTCTAGCAGTGTGGCCCTGACAATCTGTATGAACCCCAGCCAAAAACATGTCACCTTTTCAGGCAAATTTTCTCCTTCAAATCATTTGTCTCCTCTAACTTAAATTTGTGGATTCTTCACGTATTATCCCCCATACTAGCACAGAAGATGTGTTTTGCTTTTCAAGTTGCTTCATATCCTCTTCTCAACAGCCTTGATCAAGTCACAAGCTGGTGGCAATTTACCTGTTATATCTTTAATACTTTTTAGAAGAATGTCCACTTATTTCAGAGTTCCCCCAGCCATCAAGTTTAGGTAGGGTGTGATACAGAGACTAAAAAAAATGGGTCACTGGATGGCTGAGGGAAAAACAGAGTTTACTCCTGTCCTTATTTAACAGTTGTAGTAGCTCAACTTCTCCTCCATCCCACAATATAGCATCTGCTATACTATGATGACAAAAAAATATGGAATTTTGCAATGTGGCCAACCCTGAATCCACAGGAGAAAGTGTTCAGCTTTTTTCTAGTAAATTTTTCATTTTCTAGCTGCACTGTTGTGATTTCATTAAGAGTAAGTACCATTATCTAACATTTAAATGGAGAAACAAAAGGTTGTAGAACAGTTTTTCCCCTTTACTCATTAAATGTGAAACCAATGTCTTGCTTATTGTGCATCTTCTGTTCTCTTGTTCGATTACACTTTAATCAGATGAGTCATGTGTTCATGATTAACTTGAATTTAACAATTTGGAAAAATCTTTGAAATCACCAGAAGTGTCAGTTATGTACCTAACTAGCTGTCGATCAGTTAAGGAAACAAGCTTGAGCTAACACTTTAGGCACTGATCAATCAGTACAGAAAAGCCTCTGGGTATAATTCACTACAAATAATGAATCTTTATAGATCATTATGCATAGTGCTATTTTAGATGTTACAGAAGCTCTAACACGTTAGGACTTAAATGTGAAGAGAATGACATGGAGCTGGACATGCAGTCAAGCAGGCATGCTGTCCTTGCTCTGTTCCATAAAGAACAAGCCAGCAGCGGTGGGATAGCACATCCACATTAGTATACGACACTGATACATGCATCAGACCTTTTTAGTGCAATCAGGTATGTGTGTTGGTGTGACTTGCAGACCTGGACTTGTTCTTGCATGCAAGTTTCAGACTCATTACCGTTTCCTTCTATTCTATTTCTATTCTTAAATCACCACTACTCACGGTTGCTATATTTCATGAGTACTATCTTTTAATAACCAAATGATAGGAAAAGTTATTATCTTGTCTCCTAAATCTCTGCATCTAATCGGAACAGATTTATATGGGATGTTCTAAAGGTAGAATTGTGTGAATGGTTGATAGGCACTTCTGGAAAGTATCTGATAGAGAAAATTTCATGATACCTCTCAACATTTTAATCCTATATAATTATCCTGAAATAATTAGAAGATATTCAACACAGTTACAAGACTGGAGGGCATAAGGAGAAAGGGTTTTTTCTAGTCTCAAATGCACAGGCATGAGAGGTTTTCAAGATGTATTATGATGTGAACCTGTGGGTTTGAAAGCACAGTTCAGAACAGTGATGTACGGTAAAGAGAAATAGTGTGGAGAGGAATTGAAATTATAGTAGAAGGTAAAATATTTCAGAAATAAATCAATTTGTACCAAGCAAATACAGAAAAAGTAACCTGTGCATTGTTATCTAAGATACTGCTGAAAACCTAGGAGCTCAGATCCGTGGAAAAGGTATTTTAAAATTCAGACATTAGTCTTATTTCCACCTCACCTATTTCCTGAAATAAACATATGCTTTATAGTTCTAATTAAATTCTTTTTCAGATTAAATTGGAAAAAAGTATAAAATTGCTTTCAATAGGTTATTCAAAACATTTTTATTGCCACTTAAACTTATGAAGAATTCCCAACAAATTCAATAGATCTTGTCCCAAATAATATACTACTGAAAACCGACTTACAACCTCTTCTAGATGTAATCTATGAGTAAACTCATATTTTCTTCAAAGTGAACAAACCCACAGTAATATCTATCACAGTCACCAATGACCTCGTAGAGCATCTACTTGAGCTCAGATGAATGAGAAGTTTAATGATGGTATTTCTGAATTCAATTAGGACTTTTTTCTTGGTGGTGCTAAGATTTACCAGTAGTATTCAACAAATTGTTTCCAAAAGTGAGGAGAAATCTTAGCTTTGAACTCAGTTGAAATGTGAATCAAGTTACTTATAGAAGCTGAATGTGAACAAGGTTGTAATAAACAACGAAACTATATTCCAACAGATGTCTGCTGAGACCAAAATAAAAATGGATTATGTTGATTATAAGATTTAACAATTATGCATATTACATTAAATTCATATTAATGTTAGAGATACTTCTGCTGTTGCTCTATTTTTCAAAAAGCTCTGAATCATTTGAAAAGATGAAAATACTTGCATATGTTAGTTTTTATGGTGGGTTTTATGAGTTTTCTAGAACAGTCACACAATTTTATTCTTTCACATCCTCAGTAAGATATATTTCATTTCATTCTCAGACAACTCACAGAGGAGAAATAGATATAGATATATATTTATTTCAGATGTAAAACTCATACCTCACTTGTAAGTTATGCAAGGAAAATAAGCTTCATTAAACAGAACTACAAGTTTTCTGCGAAGAGTGAATTGCAGTTTGGGAGTACTTTCCCTTGAAATCATTAAACCTACACAGATAAAGTAACTTTATCTCCTTGAAAAACTCCACTTACTATCCTGTACTGATGAAGAAAAAAGTGTGTTTTTTTTTTAAAAAAAATGTTTCCTAATGACCCAGAGAACAGCACATTTCCTCTGTATTTGCTGTGTTGTAGGCATCTATTTTCTGTAGCAGACACAAAAGCAAATTTTTTAAAAAAATTAGTTAAATGTAATTTTAAGGAAATTTCCTATATACATGACTTTCAGAAGTCTTGTAGCAGCTAAATGAGACAACTTTCATTGTTTTTAATGTCTTCTTTGTTCCTCAGAAATATTCACTATGAAAAATATTCCACTTATCAGTTCTATTCAGCAGAACTAGTTTTCTTCCATGACAATAGAGAAAAAAGTATTCTTGTCACTGATTTTACTGGAAGAAGGGCTGAAGGGCAAGTCAGTGATAATGGGCAACAATCATGGCACCCATATGGTGCCAAATAATGTGTACCTGCACATCTATCTATCATTCATAAAACAGCAATTGATGAGTAGTATGGCACTGTACCAGAATGAAGTACTCCTACTGTGGACCTGTGTTGTGATTAATAATGATTAATTAAACACTTGCCTGGCCACGGTGTCTGTTTTGCAGCCAGCAATCATGATGTAATTACATTCCATATAGAAAGAGGACAAGCGTATAAGGAGTTTGCACTTAAAGCTGACTGCAAAACAAGAGACCTCCAAAATTTCCAGAAAGTTGCTCAAGCAAGAGTATAAATTTTGTTATCAAAGTGTGCAATTAGAAATAAGATATAAGAGCTAATAAATGGGGTAAACCCCCATAATATTGTTATTTTTACTACTTCCAATACATGGAAATAGCTATCAAAGTGCAGTAAATCAAAATATGTAGCTAAAGATGAGAAAGGAATATCATAAGTATTAGGGCTAAACCCAGTAAGTTTTATTAGTGCATCAGAGGCAGAAATGTCCTATTTAGTCTTTGTGTGGAGAATTGGTCGGGTTGAAGTACCTGTGTCAGGTAAGCATGTGAAGTGCTTTTAATCTTCCAGTGGAAATGTATGTAAAGTAACTTCTCATAGGAAGCAAACTTTATAAATTAGACTCATACAAGACATGTCTTCAAACCAAACCTACAGGACACCAAAACTGGAAATCAGTCATCAAGAAAGACAAAGACATACATAACTGGAGTGCTGAAGAAAAAGCAATCAGTCTGTTTTGTTTTCTAAGGAAAAAAAAAAAAAAGTTACTTGATTTCTATACCTGTATTTCTTCCATGGGAGACAGTGATAAAGGACCACTTTGCAAGAATAGAGAGGTATTGTAGGGACTGTGCCTCAGAGATGAATCCACACACACTCCAAATAAAGTACCTTTAGGTTAAGAACTTAGTGCAGCAAACTGACACAAGAAACAATGATTTTCTCTTTCCAATATATTCAAATAAATAGAGGATACCATTCCATACGGGACTATATATTGACGTTGTGAAGGTAATTCTGTTAATAGGTTCAATGAAATTCAGTGATTTGTGACATAAGATTAGAGAAAACTTCTAAGTTCCAACTACAAGTCTGGAAATTTTCTGAGCCTCTATGAAGTACTGGAATTTGGAGTATCTTGTCTGCAAGTTTGGGTGCACATGCAGTAACTCACAGCCTGATTTTAGCTGGCTGAAGAATAGCTAGAGTTTTACCCATGGTTCTTTTGCTGTGTTTGCATTTGTTCTGTCTCAAATTGGACACCCTGAGATACTAAGGGAAACGTGATTTTTTAGTGTAACTTCATATAGTTGCAATAAGTGGAAGTTAGTAAATGATGGCAGAAATTAGTAGAAGCTTTGAATTTGCACCTATGTTATGAAGTACTTTTCCCCATCTAAACTACCACAAGATCTAACTGTTTTTGTCTAAGCTTAGACTTGAAAGAAATTCAAATAAATACAAAATATTTCTTTAAAAATATTAGCTTGTAACAGTTACATTTTGTGTTACGATGTCCTCCAAGCTTCTTTTGGAATACCTGAAGCAGTCTAGTTTTCAGTTCACAATCAAATATTTTGTAACTACAGGGTTGTTTGGTTGTTTGGGTTTTTGTTTTTTTTTTTTTCTTTTTTCTTTTCTTCCTTCTTAAGTGCCTGCCATATTTAAACAAATGTATGTCTGTACCAAAAAGCCCAATGGGTGCACAACAATTGATGGGTGTTTGGGCTAAAAAGAAAATTAAATGAGCACAAATGCTATCTGATCCATCTCTTGCCTCAGCGTGAATGTAAATGACAGTTTCCACATAGAACTGTGTGGAACAGCAAGCCACAGTGAAAAGCCCTTCAACTCCCGTGAGCAGGCATGTAATACTGTGAGTCAGAAGCAGCAGTGCCATTAATATATACTTCTTACACAAGCAGTTTTTTAACTTAAAGAATATTGCAACAGAAAAGGTAACCAAAGCTTTGGTTACCTTAATATATCCAAGATAGAATGATACTGAAATCCCCCATCTAGACATACTTTATCACTTACCGATCTCCTGAACTGTGATGTCATTGCAGGAAAATCAGGTTGTGTTGGAATTTGCTAAATCCATCCAGGTTTTGAAGTTGTTGTTCTATTTTGCCCATAAAGTGGAAGTGTTCAGGAGTAAAGCACAGAGTGCTAAAGAAGCTCTACAGAGAGTATTTCAAGTGATTTACTTGATCTCAATAAAATCTTGGCCTCCCTTGTGGATGAAAAAGACAAATTCCATGTAGCAAACCATTTATTAGGGATTCCCTACAGAAAGTGAAGTATATCAAGCATTGTATGAACCTTAATTGTCGTTATATTTTATTGCTACTTAGATTATTAAGTGTTTAAACTACCAGATAACAGAATCTATATTCTTGATAGTGGAAAAGTGCTAACAGTAATTTCACTAAATATTTCAGCCCTGTTCCAACAATCTCTTGGAGGAAAGTTAATGGTCATAATCCAAGTAAAGCCCGCCTGAGAAAATCCCAAGCTGTTCTTGAAATACCTAATGTGCAGCTAGAGGACGCGGGAATGTATGAATGTAAGGCTGAAAACTCTCGTGGAAGAAACGTCTTCAGAGGACAACTACAAGTGTACAGTAAGTGTAACTTCACACAGTATTATCCAGCAATGATTTGTGCACTCTTAAAGCTTTAAACTACATATGAAGGATGCTAAGGTCCCTTAGAAACAAAAAATCTTTCTTCTGAAATAAAATCAGTATTAAATTATGTATTTTTTATTTCTTAGTAATGCATTAAAGTCTGAAATATAAAGTTGATTCCCTCAAAGAACTGGCTTAACTACAATTTTAAGTTTGCTGTTTATGGGATTTTGGCTTTCTTTTTGAAGACTATCACTATAATTTTTAGTCTATTTTTTTCATCCTGATATAATATATAACAATGACATGCAACCTAAACATGATATATCTGTCAGAAAACTATACTAGGGATATCTTTGGGTTTTTTATCACAGTTTTAATAATGTTTCACCCTTGCCACACCTGTGTGCTGAGTTTTGTCAAATTTATTGTACAGGAATCAAAAATGGAGAAATGTTTCAGTTTTGGCAGAAAATTTTCAATCTAGGCATGCACAATTTCTGAAGGTTCTGTTTTTCAGAAAGTGCTGAACATTTTCTAAGACTGGTTTTTCTGCAAGTTTTCTGAGTGAGCACACAAAAAATATTGACTCATGCATCACATTGAAAAGAAAAAACACAACCTGAAATCAAAAATATTTAGTAAAAGTCATGACTTTTATATATTATTACTGCATCCTAAAGGATAGAAACAAAAGCCTATAGGACATTCCCTGAATACTGAGAAGTCAAAGTTTTCTTTATACTGAATATATGATTGAGCCCCACCTACTTCTTACCAATTAAAGCTACATCACTTGCTATCATTCCATGAATCCTACAACCTTAAATACTTAGCAGGAGAGGTCTACTGCCAGAGGTCATGTGATGAATCTCAGACTGAATTGTTTTCTGTCTTCAAATTTCACAGTCAGTGGAATTCCAACTGCTGCAGTTTAGACAGGTCCTCAGGCTAATAGATACCTTTAAGAAGGAGTTTCTCCTGTTAATCAATTTTATTTTTCTTTTGATTTCAGCCCATGGCTCCTAGTGCTTTTTCTCCATTACTAACTATGCACAGTTCTCTGTCTTTGTTACACACTTTCATCAAATAACCATAGACTGGCATCATATATTTAGTTTATTTTCCACATATGTCAACATTTCCAGGTCCATAATCAATTTTCCTGTCTCCTCCAGCTTTCCAATGTCTTTATCTTAGCTCCCTTGTTTTTAGTGAGTATCCGTATATCTCTGGATGATGCTTGTCTCCTTGCTTTTCATTCACATCCATTTAGAGCGAAGGGCAGGTTTTGGTCTTCAATTTTTTATTTTATATTTTTGTATATGCTGAAAAAATATTTGATGGCAAAGATGGTGGCTTGCACCTTTTTTTTTGTACATGCCATCCATACTGCCCTTGAAGCAAATGTTTTATAAGTCTTTTACTGAAAAACAGCAATCAAAGCCCAGGAACTACTTGATGTCTCCTATTGTGCCAATACCCCAGCAATATTTCTCTGGTATTACAAATTCTTACTGTCAATTACTTCCATGGAAGTATAGCAGCTCATGGTAGGGACCTGGGGGCCAGGGGCATTTAGCAGCATGCTGGTCTTTTTCAACAACATTTCTTAAACTGCCTGAAATTAAACAGATTAAAAAAAAAAAAAAATATTGAAGCAGACCACAAAAAAAGAAATTATTTGAGTTATAAGGTGTATCACAGCACATGCACTTACGAGCTGTTTTCTAGAACTGTGAAACTACTAGATGCCAATGCAAAGGTGTTACAATTCTCTATGGTGTTACAATTCTCTATGCCTTCCTTTTTCAGAGTTAAAGGAATATTAAAGGTGCTCTTCAAGAGGGAAACTAAGCTGTTGGAGAAGGAAATTATTTTCTCAAGGGCACCCTGCAGACCTGTGGCAGAAAATCACAGCAAACATGATGCAGTGTTCTACATGACACTGCTTCTCCATTAGCCTGTATACATTTTAGTTTTGAGCAGAAATAAAGATGGTACTCAAATCTAGGAATCCATAGAAAATATTTTCTACATAATTTTATTCTACTTTTTCCCAATTGAAATATGAATTTTTAGTTCTCCACCATTGTCAAAATTATATTTTTTACAGTTATTGCCTTTATGGATACTGCACAATTTGTGCTAATTAGCATGTTTTGCAATAATATTAGAAAAACATCTTTAATACTATAGAAAGGGAGTCCACTTCAGATTATCTCATTTCTCTGATATGCATTATTATACTTTAATTCTACTATTAGTATACTTTAGGCTATCTTACAGGTAGTCCAAACCATATCTCAGTCAGTTTCACCTACCTGCATTAGTGGGGAGCAAGGTCAGAGAACATAACAGAGGGCTTCTGGATGGAGAAGACTGGCAGCAATCTCCAGTACAGCACACCAAGAAACACAGTTACCAGCTCCCTGAGAGTACCTTTTCTTGGCCTTGAGATTAAGTATTCCCCAGTGAGCCTCTGCCAGCCTTTAGTGCTCCTGAAGACAGCATTAGTGTCTCACTGGCCTACAAACCTGGACAAAACTTTCCAGGAGCGTGAGAAGGTTTGGGTCAGAAGGTTTTTAGCAGCACAAAGTTTAGCGAAATGTAACTTTTCAAAATTCTCAGCTTCCTTTGCTGACAGCGGATGTGGCAAAATTCGGGGGCATTACTTGAAACAGCATTTCCTGCTGTACCTCTTACTCATAACAACAGTCAACATGAATTATTTACCTTTAAACTCATTGTCTTTTCACTGACATCTTGTTCCTCCAGGAGGCAACGATTATTTTGGCTCACAAATTCAGATGTAGGCCATCATTTGTTACCAGGGGCTTCTTGTAAAATTTCAAAGCAGGCTGTAGGACCAGCTGTGTCATACTGCAGTCTCACATTTTGCATGTCTCTGTGGGAACTCGCTGTCTGTCTGTTTGAATCTTCTTCATTTTGACAGTTGCATCTGATCTGGGTCACCACAGAGTATTTTGGAGAAAGCCCAGGACACCCAGCCTGCCTGTCTGGTCACATTTAATTCCATCCTAGTGATTTTTCATTTCTTACCTGATGCTGCAATCCAGACATACCATGACTGACTGATGCAGCTGACACTTCGGATGTTGTTCAGAAAGTGGTATTTTGGATGCTGACAATTTTAGATTGTCGTAGTCTCAGCACTTAGTGGAAATTCAGCTGTGGAACTGACAAAAGCATTAAAAACACAGTTTTGATAATGTAAGACATCCTCATATGCACTGCAACCTATTTTAAAAGGTGTGATTTTTCCCACAAGTGATCTGTTTATTCGGTAAATTTCCATGAAATTTTATTCAAGCTCAAGTTGATTAATAGAAGAGACTACAAAATCTAAAATTTGGGTAGACAAATTGGCCATTAACCTTTTGTATTTACAATTCCTTCACAAACCCTGGCTAGCAGCATTTTCCCAATGGTAAATACTGGTTTGTGCAATTCCTGCTCTTCTCTCACTCTAAAAAACTTTTTGGGTTTTCTTCTGCACTACCTACTTACTACTTACTAGTACAAGTTCAGCAGACGGTGGTGGTATGAAGCAGACCACAAAAACACAGTTTTGGTCATTTTTCTTTTGGCTGGATCAGTTGCCTGATCCTCCTGACAAAGCCCCATGAGCAGCACTGCTGCCACAGCAGGAGGGGATGTTTGCCTTAACACCAGAGTGGAACAAGCAGCTGAGGATGGGAATATTCTGTAATGCAATGTAATGGACCATCCTGATTTTAAAAACAGTTTTCATCGCTTCTTATAAAAACAGTATGGAAGAACATCCACTAGTGCCACTACAGGTTAGCTGCATGCAGTAAAACTGGGTAGAGAGGAACAGATTTTTGTGGTCACAATTGAACCTTCAATTTAAATTTGCTATCTTATCTTTCTCACAGTGATAGCTATCAATTCTTCTCCTACTATATACTTCCCAATTATCCTTGTGTCCAGAAATTATTTTTTTTTTTCACCAAAACTCTATACTGATTCCCATTTTAGGACACCATCTGAAGTCACTTGTCTATGCAAAATTTTGTTCTTAATGTTCTCAGTCAAAAAGTTTCTTTATTATTTGAGAAAGCAGGCTGCTTTCTGCATCAGAATTTTGCACAGAGGATATAAAAACTGGCCTGTAAGCTTGCAGATTTATTGCCAATTTGTGTTTGTAAAACATTTTGACATCCTTGAATAAACAGGTGCAGAAATGCAGCATAAAATAAATCAGGGATTGGATGGTGATTTTAAAATCTCGGCAGTGTTGTATAAAGCTATAGCACAATATCCATAAAGACTACTGAATAATAAAACACATCCTTCTATTCTTACATTCACCCCAAACCTCTTCACTGAACAGATAAAAACCAGACAAACTCCCATTTTCCCCCAAGATGAATGATGCATTTCTAAAAAGAAAAATGAACCTATTACTTTTGAAATCTGTTCAAATGCCTCTCACAATTTATAGCTTCTAATTAAAACTAAGCGCAGCTATGGAATGAAGTTTTCTTTGCCTGTATGTATAACAGGATGATGTTAACATTTTTGTTTAAAAAAAAAAAAAGACTATATTGAATCAGAGGTTGTACACCCAGTTAAATATTTAACTTTTTAAATTATTGACAGAATTTAAGAACAAGTGTTATGGTATTATGGAGAGTGACCCTTGCTAAGGGAACTCTCTGTGCCAAAGTAAGGAGTGCATAGAGAGGAAAGGAAGCTAAAAAGTGATCAAAGTATTTCTCTCAATCATGCCTTTAGCGATTTTCCTGCTACATCTACCTACTACTTTGCTACCTTGTTCCCAAAGGAGTGGTATTCTAATTGCCTTCACTGACGGCAAGTTCAACAGCTTGAAAATTATGAATCCAAAGGTCATTTAGACTATGAGGAAAAAATGTAGGGTAGAAACACCCCAACTAGTGAAAAAAAAAGTTGTTAATTTCAAATGATTGGGGTTACAGAGGAAAACCTGTGCCATGATTGTGCTGCCAACACAGTGCACAAACAACAACAACAACAACAACAAACCACAGTCACAAAGGGTAGGGAACAGCAGTTTTGTACTGAGGAGAACAGCTCTGCAGCCATGCTTGGGGAGACGGTTTTATTTCACCTGTAAACAGGTGCACACTCTAATGCTGAATGCTCTGGTTCATCATGAGATCAATTTCAACACAGAAAAATGAAACTAGATGTGCTTTGGGTCATATAGTAGATTTTTCAGAAAAGCAGATAAAAAAGAATGAAACATAAACTGGGACAGTTTAGAGCCTCTCTGCATGATTTTATAGCACCGCTGGCTAACTTTTATGAATTTTTAGGTACACATTTAACTGTCCCATCTTCCAAAATCATGTTAGCATACTCACTTTCAAAGAAACATTTCTTCTCAGCATGCTTTCTTCATGCATATTGAAACACTCAAAAAGAAAAGAACAGCATCATCTATACAATGAAATCAAACAATATTTTTAGGACAATTAGCAGACAAGTGAGCAGAGACTCCTGCAAACTGCTTCTGAGGGGTTCATGGGACCCTTTGATATAACTTAAGAATCAAGTGATTCAGTGCAGCGGAGCGTACATGGAGATGTCAGTCATTGCCTCGACAGCAATAAGAAGAATAAGGGAGCAGATGGGTTTGATCTTGGGTTTGCGAGTGAGGTTGGGTCAATCTTATTTCTGTTTTCCTTTACTAAAAGGGAAATTAGTGATTCTTTTTCTGATATGTTTCCAGCTGCTGAGAACTGTCTGGTCAGGAACTCTAAAGCAGACTATTCTCTGCTTAGGAACGGTAGACACCTCATTCACTTTTTTTATCATCCATGCATGAGATGTAAGGTAGAAGCTGTTAGTCACCTGTCATGCCTTTTCATATCTTCTTACATCTTTGATTGGTGACCTGTCAAACACCAGCTAGATTCAGAGATTTATTTTTAAGCTAATTTCCGCATGTTTAAGTACACTATCAATTATCTGATGTTTGAAGCAGAGACTTTGTTGTGACAGATCTGGACTTCTATTCATACCAAGCAGAAGAATTGTACAGTCCTTTAGCAATGAAAGCCTTTTAGCTACTTATTCTCTACTATTTGAAAAAAAAACTCACAAAAATTTTTAATATCATTAAGTTAATTAATTTCATCTACTATTCTCTTTGCTACACAAATTGATATGGTTATGGTATGAAAACCCAGAAGCTGGCTTTTAAGCGTACATTTTTATTTCTGCATATGAATGCTCAGTTCCTCACTGAGTCATGCAAAGTTTTCCAAATTGTAAGATCTATATACAGCTATCTGATAGAGTGCTGCATTAAAGATCTGCTTCTCTGGAAAAAAAAAAAAAAATCCTTGCTTTTTAACAGATTATTACATGAAACTTAGATTTTAATGATAACATATACACCTAACAACAAAATTTTAACAAAAATGTGTGCAAATACCTTACAAAATGTCCAGTCATTCATAGTTGAATAGATCATGATTCCTTAGCAAACTGAAGAAAACTACATGAAACAGAGTCTATAATGATTGACCTCTTTACCAAAAATTAAATAGCTTAGGTCTTAAGAAGTTACTAAATATTCTGTTGTGACTACCAAGCAAATGTTCTTAAGTACAGTAGTAAAACATGCATTAATATATAGTACTGTAATTGAGTCCATTGGACTTTATTAAATCAGGCAGATTTCTATTCCTGTTCATGATACTATTCGCTGCCTGGTGTCATTACAGCATTTCCTTTAAAGTTATGGAGTTTTGTTAATTTTATTAATTTCTCTTTTGGTTTTGATTGGTTTAAAATGTGTTTCTGAAAGTAAGCTAAGCTTTGTAAAGGCCATAATTTAAGCTCTGTAATTGATTACATCTTTGCATATCAGCTAGAGACTTACCAGTTTATATGCTTTGTATATAGCTTTTATATGCTTTTTCTTGCAGCCTACCCACATTGGGTGGAGAAACTTAATGATACTCAATTAGACAGCGGAGACCAGCTCCGATGGGAATGTAAAGCCACTGGAAAGCCAAGGCCCACATATCGTTGGCTGAAAAATGGAGTTCCTCTCTGGCCTCAGGTACATTAGATGAGGAGTTACCAGCATGTTGCATGTTTATCCTTTCATTCAGATGAAGTTGGTTAAAGAAACTACTGAAAAGTACAGAAATTACTGGTTTTTTATGTTAGTTTCTTAAGTGTTAGTATACAGATAGGTTTTCTATGCATGTCTCCTCTGAACCATCTCAAGCAATGTAAAATTTCATTAATCAGCAATTCTCCAAAATATTTAGGAGGCAGAACCTTTTGAGCTGTGTCTGCAACAACATCTGCCATTGTACTATAATGTACATCTAAACAACCTCCATTAAGTTTTGGTGTTTGCTGGTTGTGGGTTTTTTTTTTTTTCCTTTAGATAGTGGTATTATACTCTTTGTATCTATTTTTTTTTCTGTATAAAAAGATAGTAACAACTCAAAGAACAGCTGTATTTGCTGGATCAGATTCCTTCATATTTCCCCCAATGTTATGCTATTTACCACATTTTGCTTGTACATAATCATACTCTTCAAACGTTAGCAGGATAATGTAAGAGGTACAATGATTATTATATTTTCATCAGTTTTCAACTCCATTAATTATCTGCAAGTAACAGAACTCGCCATCAACACCATTAGAATGCTCCATCCAAGACTGCTAGAATGTAACACCTTTAAATACGGTCACATATTTAAATACAGTTATATATTTTAAAAATAGACCTAAATGAAATTCTCTTTTTCTTTAGAAGACCACTCATGGCCTGGCCTGCCTTTTATTTCACTTTGTTCTGTTTCTCTCACTGAATCATCAATTCGTCAGCTCACATCATGTGGGTTTTGTCTAACACCTTTCCATTTTTATAGTCTCAAATTATTTAAAGTAAAGAAAAGTTTTGTAAATTTATTTCATACATTTTTGCAGATTAAAATAAAGCTGTTCAATCCTGGGAGAAAATGTCTTCATTTGTAAATGAATTCACAGAATAGATTTATGAATATAAAAGATGTAATGTCTTTCTTTTCAGTGAATGTCGCTTCTATCTGTGAACATCAACCAATTATGCAAACAATGAGAAAGGAAACATAAATATAGTTTACTTTTGAAGCTGTGAGGCATTGAAAATAAGGTTATACGCTTTTACTTTATCCATTTCTGCCTTTTTAGATGGAGCTATTAGTCCTGAAATTGAAGCAATTTAAATATCTGTACTTTTTGGTTTTCTGATTTTCCAAACCATTAGTTGCACCAGGCTCTGAAATTTCAAATTAAAAATCAGTTTAAACCGGGGCCTTACAAGTTTTTTCAGTTTTCTCTGTACTCCCAAACACTTTATTCTCTATCTGTTTTTGTTAAACCTACAACTGTAATACTGAAACCTAGAGAAGTTTTATAGTAGAATAAATTATTCATTATACAGCTCCATGAAGTACACATGTTCATAAACGGCTATTAATGCCCCTTCTCTGCCAGCTTTGGTAATTATTTTCTACTAGTGGACCTTTCAAATAAGAAATTTGCACAAATAATGAAGGAAAGCTGACTCTTTCTCACTCTTGTTCATGCAAGCAATCTTTCTCATCTATTTTTATGAGTATAGTACCATGACTGAAACCAAGCCTTTGCTAGAGATCTGAAGATCTTCAGATATGTTACATCCACAACAGACTTTTCACCTCATTGAAGTTTCCAGGGTGAACTGCTTTTAAAAATCATGTAAGGGTAATAGCAGACAAACAAGCAAACAGACAAAAGCAAGCCTTGGAGGTAGTGAACTTGCACTGAAAAATATTTACCTTTACATATCTTTTGAGTTTTTTCTGCATTGCCCCACCTGTTTTATTCTTGTCATTCTTTATATAACAAGAAAAAAAAAAAGTAAGCCCAAGGAAATTTGTTGCTCAGATTTCTTTTAATGTAAAGATGTCTTTTGTCCCTTTGCCTAACAGCATAGCGAATTTCCAATGCCTGTTTACTTTTATAGATTGTTTTCAATTATTATTCCATTACAGAGCAGGATTGAGATGGTTAATGGCGTTCTGATGATCCACGGTGTGAACCTTTCAGATGCTGGAATGTATCAGTGCTTAGCAGAAAATAAGTATGGCACCATTTATGTCAGCGCTGAGCTGAAAATTTTAGGTAAGTATTATTGAAAAATAGCAGACACTTCATTTTTTTCCCATTTGGTAATTACATGTGTTCTTGGTCTGTTATGATAAGGAACAGCATCTGCCAGTCCAAACTTAGCAGAGCAGGTAAAAGTTCATTCCTTTTTATTTTTGTTATTCATGTGTGAGTGTGTCCTTTGCTGCTGAGAGAGCACAGGTCCTTCTGTTAATTGAAAATTTTATTTCATAAATTACTGACTCAGTTACATTTTGTGACTACTTCTCATATAAGGTTATTTCAGTTCAAATAAATGGAGAAGTATTTTTTTACTCCCTCAAAAATAAGTGCAGGAGAATAAACTTAGAGAAAGTAAATATATTTTTGTCTCTGTTAAAATAAAATTATTATTTCTACCAAGACCATTATTCAATGTTAATTAAGCATGATCTTATTTTTAAAGGTGTAAAAATTCCTTGTGAAGTCACCAGAACTGATTGAATACTGAAAATTACATACTTGTAATTGGTCCATACTATGGTATGGTCCATACTAAAGCAAATACACTACATAGTTTTACCTGGAAATACAATAACATTTTCATTATTCTGAAGCTGAAGTGGGCAGTTAATGAAGACTTGAAGCATGTCTTTCCAACACTTCTTTTTCTTAAAGCAAAACATGGTAACACACAATGGGACAATAGTGATAAGAGGGCTTCCACAGAGTTCAGTGAGATCCTTATTAGAGCATGGTATAGCTGGAAGACAGGTGTCTTTCAAAATAATTCAATGGCCGTATCAGAGATTAGAGGTCTCTGAGATGCTCAAACCTTGCAAATTTCAAAATCTGCACCTGGGCATTATTCTTGTAAACTCCCAATCAAGTGAATAATAACACTGGATTTACTGAAATAATATTTGAGCTAAGATTTACTTCTTCTGAAGACTAGCCTATCTAGTACATTTCCATTATTTTCCAGCTGGCCGACATTAGGATTTCACTGATAACTCTTCAAAATATTTCTGTCTAGCCATAAATTAAACCCCACAGTCAGTGGCTGCTTTCTTTCCATCACTTTCCATTGTCATTTATGATTCAGTCAGCAAAGACATTCCTGTTGGTTATGACGTTCTTTTGCTCTGTTCTCTATATGTACTATAAAATAGGTATACCTATTACATGAGGTAGTTGTACATTTTCTTTGATATTCTCTAATATTGGAAATGGCCACTGTATGTTGCAGCAGTAGAATCATTTTGTCACTTGTGAGATTGTACCCCTGTTTAATTTTAACCATAAGGTTGCATTAAAGAAACAGTTATGTTTAATTTTCTGGATTACTAAAGGGAAAAGAACAGAATAAATTGTCCATATAAATATCTCTGGTATGAAAATTACCCAAAATAATGGTACAAAATTCCTACATATTTGAGGCAATGGAGAGTAACATGTTCCTATATGAGTAGCTGAGATAGTGCAGAAGGGGTTTTGGTTTTGCAAAACTGGTTTAAGAAAAACAAACAAATGAGATTACTTGAGAAAAACTGTCCTTTCTAGGTGTGAAATTAATTAGTGTCATTTTGTGATACATTTATTAGCTTAGCTCACATATATAACCAATGGGACTTCTTGAAAAGTGAAATACTAAGAACAAGACTTGGTTAAATATCTTCAGTGAAGAAGTTCTCACTCTTTTTTTCTGAAATTCTGAAATTCCCAGTATTCAGACAAATATAAAAAAGGAAAGCAATGAAATTTCTCTAAGAGTAATATTTTTTGTAAGAATTAACTGTAGGGAGTGCATTTTGGATAGATGCAAAATTTAAACTTCTTTTCATTTTGAACTAGTTATTTCTAACAAGTTATCTATGAAATCCAAAAATTTTTGAAAAGGTGTAGCTAAATCAACTGTGTTATTTAATTTCTAAAACTGTTTGATTTCACAGTCAATGTTACTTTTGTATGCTGATGTAAAGGACATCTCACTAATTCATAACTGAATTAAATTATAGACCTGGCATCGAGTCTTGGTTACTGATTTCAAATATTTTGTAAAATTCCATCTAACCTGTGGTGTAATAATTTCCAAGCCAAACCCAAATGTACTACTCTAATATTTTATTAGAAGGTAATGAAACAGGAAGTTGTGATTATTCTCTGTAGAGTTAACATCCTTCTTTTTAACAGCTTCAGCTCCCACTTTCCCCCTAAATCAAATGAGGAAAACAATAATTGTTACCAAAGGCCAAGAAGTTGTCATTGAATGCAAGCCACAAGCCTCTCCAAAGCCAACTATCACCTGGAAGAAAGGAGACAAAGTGTTAAGGGAGAGTAAGAGGTCAGAAGCCTGTTCGGTAAACTAAATATTGTGTTTGCATGTTTGATTCTGTGACATGAATGTATGAAAATACAGCAAGCAACAAGAACATGTATATGTTAGCATGGGTATGGCACAATTATTTTGTCAAGCTGATTCGTCTGTCAGTAATGACTTTATTGTTTCCACAACATTGAAATGAAAAACCTTGAAGTTGTTCAGAGATGTAGACAGATGAAAAGATATTATTTTGGGGGTCCTCTCTATTTTCTGTTACTCATTTAAAAAATGTTTCAGTTACATTGTGGAGATACTACAAATTCAGTGTATGAGGGTGTTAAAAGCATAGAGGCTAAAGTAGTCAGGACCACATAAAATAACAAATATGCTTTTTCATTTGAAATAATTTTAATAAGGCAGATTTGCAGCTTGATCACAATGGAAGTCTGTCTACAAATAGCTTTAAAATGACTCAAAGAAGAAAAATATGATTCCATTATAGGATGTAATTATACAAGTCATTTCTGTACTCAGCAGCACAATCTGTTTAACAGAATATGTTTGATTAAATAAGTTCTGTCCAGCTCTGTACATTAAACATAGTTTAAAAACAGCAGGTTAAATGCCAGCTGTAATTGCACTTTACAAGATTGCACTTCTGTACAGTAGAACAGTTTTGGCACCCTGCGCATGGTCTTTAAGTACACAGAGCAATCTTATCTTCTTTCTGGTAATGTATGTGAATAAACCACTTAAACTGACTTGTATGGCGTTAGGCAAAAAGATAAAAGCAACGCCTTTTGGTTCATTTGTGCAATAGTAATGAAAGCAGTAGAGCACATCTGTCCTTGTTAGCTGCAAGAGCCATTTCATTCAGGTGAGTTTTATTTTTGTCTCATGCCATTTGTTTTGTTCCGAGAAGGAAAAATGGGTGACTTTTCATGCCATATTGGCTCTTTGGGAGAGCAGAGTGAAACAGCATTATATGTAACATTTTACTAACAGGTATGAGTTGTATAGTGCATGTTGAGAAGATACGACAGAATGATATTACAAAGGTGCTGATAATATCAAATATTTTAAGACTGGTGCCTCTATGCTGTAGCTATGCAATTGACTTTTTCATTACATGACCTTCCCTTCTCATCTCCACAAGACTCACGATGGTTTCCCTGATCACATGTAAATCACTTTTTAATCCAAGACCAGTAAAGCATTTTGGTAATTACCTGATGCTTGTGCAAACGTATGACTAACTCTGAAGTAAAAATCTGCTAAAAATAAGAACTGAAGCTACATTTTTGGTATTTGCAGCTTTTGATACTTGCTTACTTTGACAGGGGTTGGAAGGGGAAATTACAAAACATGGAAGACAAAAAGTTTCTTAAACTATTTAAAATCTTTGAAAGACTTGGGTTGTGTTCAACTTAATTTTTAGTCAGCTGTTCAGGGAGTAACTTGTGTCATTCAGAGCAGTTTCCCTGCATCTGCTGTTTATAGAAGGGTGGGGGTGGGGGGAATATCAGGAACTCGGTTCTTCCTCTGCATATTAATAGAGTCTATCTAAAGAAGAGATGAGGAAGCCTGTCATGATTTTGGGAAAGAAAGTGTAAATCAATGCAGGAAGTATGTGTGTTTCCATGTTTTAGCCACTCTGAGAAGGAACCACTGGAAGGGAACTATGTATACATTTTTTAAAAAGGAATAATGTGACATGGTTAGCACATCTACACACTTTTAAAAGGGGATTTCTTCACAGTCTGCTGATAAAAATCCCAGCAAAAAAAATTAGGAACTGTCATGTGATGAGTTTACATTGAATGTTAAACCATCAAAGATTTCGGGGTGGGGGGGTGGGGGGAAGCATTCTGATTAATTAATAAGGAAGGGCAAGGACAGAACAGTAGAATATATTGTTTTTCTTTTCTGCCATAGCTTATTCCTCTTTGCAAGTTCTTGTACCAAGTGCATGTTGTGTTTTATTTTTGCCAAGTCTGCCACCCAGAAAAGGAATTTGCTCCATGTAAGCACATCTGTTAGGAAAGTCTCAATGCAAAAGAGACCTTCCCCTCTGTGGTGAAGAAGAAATTCCACTTGACTAGCAGGTCTGTTATCATCTATTCCACCTCTTCCAAACTTAGTTGCCTCCTTAAGTGTTCCTCCATACAACTAAAAGCTCATTGACAGAAATACCTCATGTGACATTTGCATTTGTAACTGAGCAGAAGGCTGAGCTTGTTCCTGTGTGACTCATGGCTGGGTGCAGTTCTCACTGCAGTCAGACCTTGACTCTGGCTCCTGGAATTTAATGCAGTCTGAAAGCCTCAAATGTTTCAGATTCATTCAAAAGGCTAAAGCCACTCACTTGGCAACGTAAATGTGGAAAGGGTCTTCAGGAGTTCCATCCCTTGGTCTGTTTCTCCCTTTAAAGAAATTATCCAACTCAAGGTCTTCATATTCATAGCTTGCCTGTACTAGGTTTGCTCTCACTGGTGAGCAATCATTATTCTGAGCAGTCATATCATTTTATTCCATTTGGAAAACATCTATTTTATAACAGGTCTTTTGAACTGGGTTCTGAATGAGTGGCAAGTTTATAAGATAAGAGCAAAGAAATTAGGATATTCACAACTATTTGCTGATGAAAAGTATCATTGTGAGTGTTACAATCTTATAAAAGTTTTAAATTTGTTGAAATTACTCCTATAGAAACATACTTATTTTGTAAAGCTTCCACAGCATTCACAATTCATTCTATTCACCAGAAGTGAAGATCAAGACCTGCTGCAAAAGCCACATTTTAATGAAATAAAATATATGGTATTAGGGATCTACTATGCAGAAGATTAGGACTTCCAAAGAAGAAGGCATAGTCTGTGAAGCTTACTGATACAGGACATTTAATGATCGCTATCAGCATTTTAGAGGAACTACACATAAAATTCAAATCTCTTTCATATATCATTCTCTCAGTGAATCATTAATACATTCAAACATTTGTACATTCAGCATTTTTGCCTAAAAGTTAAGAGGAGGGGGAAAAAAAGTTATTGTTATACTTCTGTTTTGGAATTAGAACACACCTGAGCACAACAGCAATGGGAGTTGTGTAGGTAGAGAAACAGGTTTAAGCTGCATATTTTCATCAGTTAACTCACAGTAATTAAACCTGTTAACTATCCTTACCAACCACTTGTTTCTGGACTTCATTGTCTCACATGCTGATAGATGACTGTGTGCCATTTATGGCACCTGTGATAATGTGTACTCTGGTTATTGATTTGAACATTGAGTTCCTTAGTCCATAATAATTTTGTAAAGAACTTTTGAATCTTTTAATTCATAAGTAGTTTTGTTTTTGTGGAAAAGTGGATTCTATTGGGATCCAAGTCTGAAAAAAATATTTTATGCTTTGATTGTAATAAAATGTTTGGTTGGAACTATGGTTTAGTTCCTAAATAGGAAAAATTGGGCCCTTGGGCAAGAGTACAGTGATCAACAAGCATTTTTGTGAAGTTTCTGAAATATTCCGATCAGATACTTCCTAATCTGTAATCAAGCCCTCATTTACTATTTTAGCAACAGCTTCTAAACAAAACCCAGACCCAAACTAGTCAGACCAGGAAGCCAGACAGGAGTCTGTTTTTAATTAAATGTTTTTTAAAATTTATGTATCAACCTTAAAGAAGGCAACAAAAGTGATATTTAGTGACATTATTCTGTGTAGACAGTAAACTTTATAACACACAGTAGACTAGACTGGAATCTGCAGTCAGTTGCAACAGTATGAAACATGAATAGTGCTATTAAAGTCAATGATTAAATTCTGGAGAAGCATTTTTTATGAATTCTTTCAGTTCCTGTGTTCAGGCTTCTGTAAATTGCAGGTACTTTCTAAATGATTTACTACTGCCTACATTTTTGGAAGCTATTACTATATGACCTGTAATCTCTGTTTCATCACTTTCTTAAAGTCACCTACTTTCTTGTTTAGATTGCCCTGTAGTAGCGACTACAGCTGATGTTGGGGGGTCATAGATATTAAAAAGCATTGTAAATCTTTGTTCATCTGTTTTTCTTTTTTCTCCTACATCTAAAATATTATTCTCATTAAACTTGTATTGAATTTTTACTCTAGTTCATTATTTCCATTACATATTCATTAATTATAGTAAAAATAAAATCATTCAAAAGCACTCTAGCAGTGCAAAGTGTTCTATTGCATCCCTATTTTTCCTTCTTTCAGACGAGCCAGAAATAAAAAAATAGCACAATTTAACCAACAAATGGGTAACTGAGGAAGCAGGATTTTTATAGTGCCAATTTTGTGCTACTTTGTCTTGCTTTCGTTTCTTTTCCTTTTAAAGCTTCTCAATAATGCTTATTTTACCAATGTTTCTTGTATATCTAAAATCAAGTGTAGATTAATAGTTAATCTAAAAAACACATATCTAAATACAGTGATGTAGAAACATATATGTATCCACTGGCATTACAATTCTGCATTGACTGCTCCCTTTCCATATGGCACAGTCTAAGCTCTTTCTCATCACAGAACAAGCTTTGCTGAAAACTGCTAACAGCCTCCGAGGGTCACATTCACAATAGATCTCCATGAGCTGAACAGCAGTGCCAGTCTCTCTATGGTCATCGTGCAGTTGCTCATATTCATCTACTTAGCTCCAAAGTTAATTTTGCCTGAGGACTTAAATATATGAAGTATTTTTTTGGAGGAGCAGAAATTGTAACAGTACCTCACCTGCCACTTCAACTGAGCCATTTTTCCTATGGAACAATTAGTTTCCTGCATTCCACTTCTGTTTGAAGGAGTTTGGGAAGTTGAGGTGAAGAAAACCTTTGGCATGTTAAGCAATAGCCTGGCCTGGGTTTGGCCAGGACACAAACTTCAACATCCCTATTCCTGAAGCAGACAACATGGTGGGGTTTTGTATTGATTGCAAGTGGGTAAAACCTTTGTTTTCCATGTCCTTTGAATAATATCAAGGAATTACAGAACAGCTGAAAGTGGTAGGGACCTCTGGATATCACCTGATCCAAACCCCCTGATCAAAGCAGAGCCAGCTGGAACAGGTTGCTCAAGGTCATGACCAGTCAGCTTTTGAGTATCTCCAAGGATGGAGACATGGCAGCCGATCTGAGAGACTTGTTCCTATTCCAGCTAATCACCCCCTAAGAAAGATATTTATATGTATAATTGGAATTGATGTTTAAATGGAATTGCCTGTATTCCAGTTTGTGCCCCTTGCTTCTTGTCCTGTTACTGGGCACCACTGAGAAGAGTCTGGCTCTGTCTGCTCCCATCAGTGCACATATCACTTAATCAGTGTGTCAATCAGCTGGCAGCCTCTGATTTATAGTACATATAGCCATATAATGAATTAATATCAACACTACCTCTGTGACACATGAAATTCTAAATTCAGATCTGCCCCAACCTGCTTGGCCACCAACACTTACACAAAGCCCACCCACTGTGTATTGCCACGTAACAGTTACTGTCTGCTTGACATGTTCTGTATTTACTGTGCCTCACCTGGGATCATTGGAACTGATTTGGAGCCATATAGAAGCCTTTAGAAGCTGTACGTTGAAAAACAAAGTACTGGATATAATAGTGAGAGCTCTGACAGTCATTTTAAATATCACAAATAAAATTAGTGGATACTGAAAACAGGGAGGCATGAATATTTGTAAAGCTACCGGGCATTAAAAACATGGAGAAATATTAATGAGGAAATTCTGTCTTCACAGTAGTGAATATAACATTTCAAGCCACACATTGACCTACGAGGAACAGGAAAACAGTGAACAGTACCCATTAACTAATTGAGAAGCATCATCTATAGGTATTAAATGAAGAATAAATCCCCTGAAGGGAACAAATTGTTCAAATTGTGTGTAACAATAGACAAGGGTGTGAACTGAGGCTGCTGAAATTTTGCCTTTACCTAAACTTGCATCATTTTCTGGTTCTTCAGTTATGTTTCCTTAACATTCAGCAGCTGTGGAAGAGCTCAGAGAAAAGAAAAAGAAAGAGATCTCATATGGGGACATGAAATTCCCAATATTAATACAGGTTTGCTACAATCTTGCCAGACAGAGACACAGGGAAGCCTGACACTATTAGCTTTTACCTACCTTCAGGTTAATACTGAAATCTTTGGACTACAAAAGTAGTTGCCGTGTATGCCTAGGTATTTCATCTGTCACACTGCTATGCTATTAATGGAAACACATAGAGCACTTAAATCTAAAATATTATCATCCTAAAACTTAGAAGTGGACATGGGTTTATATTTTTCTGGTCTCTCAGACTTCATTTTCGGTTTTGACAGGATCTTATTACAGTTTTGCTATTTACTATATTTAAGGCTCTGTCAGTGTTTTCATTATAAACTCCTACTTTAATGGCTTTATAGCTCAATTACTATGAAAAAAAAAGAAGAAAAAAAAAGAATGGTGTTTCAGAGCAGAAACAGGAAAAAATATATGAGTTTGCAGGTGAAATTTGTATTCAATTGTATAAAGCGTTTTGGTTAGTGCATGTTGTATTATGTTTTAAAGATGAACATGTATTTGTGTCTAACAGAGGTACACATTTATATGCTTTCTTCGTAATCAAGGTGGTAGCTTCCCAAAAGCTACAGTTCCATCCAACTGTAGTATGTAATGCTTGCTTAAACTGAAAACTGTGCACTGTGAAGGCAAAATAAAGTATATATGTAAAATGGATTGAAAATTACTCCAAACTGTAATTTTCAGTTTCTCTGTTGGTCCCTAAGTTGCACCAGGCTCAACTTGTATCTGGCACAAGCTTTTCTGCACCTCTGTGATCAGTCACACAGACAGCACAGTACCACAGTTTACTCTCCTCCCAGTTTTTGGTGAAAACACCACAACTATGTTTTTCCTTGTAATAAAGATCTTCAGAATTAGTCTAACTATGGGAGCTGATTATTAAGCAGTTTGAAGATTTTGTTTTGTGTCCCCAGTTAAATATCCAAAGAAAATGGCTACTCATGAGTTTCAATTAATTTAACAAATAACATTTCCCACAGGCTAACAAATGAATTTTGTGATTATATTCAAGGAAGTTGTTATCTACAACCTCCTAAGTGACGTCTCTGAACTGAAACATCCCAGTCTCTCTTCCCAGAAATAGTATTCAGGACAATACTTTCTATTATTTCTCCTTAATACAATACTTTATATACTGCTATACATCTATTTAGGCACTCACTGACTTTTTAGGGAAATAATGTTTAATTCTAATACAGAGGTGTATGTTTAGGTAACGGTGCATTGAAATATACATCATTTTAGAAAAATAATCTCTTCTTCACTCATTGGGTTGATGTTTGAAGAAGTGTTCCACCATATCTCACCAATTTTCAATTCAAATGGGATTTAATTGTGTAAAAAGAGATAAGTACAATAACCCCCCCCAGCCTCCAGCTGCCTTGTCAGCAGAGTGCAAGTCTCACATAACTACTCTGCAGTATCCATCAAGCACATACGGATATTTTGGACCTTTTCAGGCACCTAAAGACATGGCACTAATACTTAGGGACCTGAGTCACACCCTGTATAACCTTGCTTTTTGGTATTTCCATACAATTGCATTTCTTCATTTTTTTCTGAGTTACTGTACTGTAAGTATCCCAGATATATCCCATAGTCCTACTGAGAAGAAAAATCTGAAAAGCTCAATCTTTTTAAGTTGCTAACAGCCACAAGATATTTGATCTGCTGTATATGCCTTGAATATCTGCTTATACAACTTAGTTAATTATCAGTTGAGCAAACAGTTAATGAATTTTCATTCTAACTAAGATTAATTTCTCTGCTGGTGTTACAAATGGCTGATTGTGCACCGCACAGGCAGAATATGGCAAATCATCAGTCACTTAAAGGCTTTTCTGTGTTTAAGACCATTCAGACTGTGACTTTCAACATCATTTTTCCGTAATAGAAACTTCATCTAAAATTCTTGGGAATTCAAAGATAACTTCATGTCATCAACTGATCCCTAGATTCCCAAGTGGCAATTTAGTGATGTTAAAGCAGCAAAGAGACGAAATGCTGAGGACATTAAGAAAGAGAAACTTCATGACAAAAACTCTTATCTTCCTGAAAGATTTCTGCAAGTCGCTTCTTTTCAATTTTTGCATAAATCATGGTCTAATTTAGCTCTGGCAGGCTCATAATTGGAATTAGAGATCTGGTAATAAAGTAGAAAAGGGAAATGATGACTAAATAGTAGGAAACCTTGACTAAAGAGTAAAAACAAACAGTAAGATCATCCCTTCACAAAAAAAGGATCTTTGTTCAAAAGCAGCAGTTTCAATAATTGATCGTATTACACACATGAGTTCTGACTACACAATGATTTTGGCCATGCTTCTAAAAAAATCTTATTCATTACTTATGTTTTACTGCAGAGAACATGATTAAAGAAACAGTCCAGTACCTGTCGTGGCTGAGAAGTTTCCTGCTTTGTGGACCTTAGGCAAGAGATATACTTTTCTATACCTGTGGGTGCAGTCAGGTCTGGTTTCAGCGACAAAGTTAAACTGCTGAAATTTCCTTCCCTCATCTCAGGTCTCTTGTTTACAATGAAAAGATTTATGGATCTGATTCAGGTGAAAAACAGCCCCTTTATTTCACATGAGCTATTTTTTTTGCTAGATCGTTTCCCTGGTCAACTGATCACACAGATGCAGACACGCATGTGCCAGAGAAGCCCGGGAAGGATTGGAGTGACTGGCCATGGACCAAGACAGGTGCTCACATCAGAGGAATGTCCAGGACAGCACACAAAGCAAGTCTTACATTTTCCTGCCTATATACGCTGTACAGCAGTTAGAGCAGATGATTTACCTGCACCAGTAAATTAAAAGCTGCCCTGTAATGTTGCCTGGGATTGCACTGGGATGCAATCAGCCATGCTGTTAGGCAGTTACTCCCTGGCTGAATTTTAGCCTGCATCAAGTACCTGTCCCCAAGTAGTCCTTAGGCATCTTAGGACTCTGTGCATGCCAGAAGCCATTCCTGCTAGGCTGTCCATGTGCTGCCACCATGTTATAAGGGCTAACAATATTTAATAGAATGGAAACAGTTTTGTGATAGCTGGCATCAATATATTGAGGGAATATGCCTATTTATTTTCCTGATAGAGAAGTAATCACTGTTTAAATTGTGCAGCACGAGAGTCTTATCTCAGCCAGAATCTCTGGGCATTATCACTGAATTAATTAGCCACACTGAAATAAGACAAGATAAATACTAGTTACTGTTGCTCAGTGACTTGTTACCATATAGGGATAAAATGTTTAAATTCTGTAGGCACCAAGTCTATTTTTAAATTAGAAAGTAACAGAATGTTAAAGAAGACGTTCCCAAGAAATTGTGGGAAATTTTTGAAATGAACCCAGATTGTTTGGACTGAGACATCTTGTCAGACCCCAAAACACAAGCATATAGTTTGAGTGTATCTTTTAATTTATAGCACCCTAAAGGCCTAAACTACATTTTAAGTGGTGCTCAATATTTTGTTAGATCTGCTAATCAGCATCCATGATCTGTGTGGAGACTACAAGGATCTTTCATACATAGGCTGCTGAAATTCATTTTGCACTAGAAAGCCACCTTCCCAGGCAATATTCTTCCTTATCAGCCATGGCTTTTCAACAGATAATCACCTATTGCATCAAGATTTAGTGATCTTTGGGAATATATTATTAAATCTGTTATTAAATTTCAAAATTTAAAGGGAATTTGTGATGCATTTGTCATTTTCTCTCACATTATAGCTAACATTCTCCAGTCTGTCAATCTTTAAAATCTATGGACTCTCAGTATTTGCACGCTAATTCCTCCCTGAGAAGAATGTCTATTCATATTTTAAAAAGTTATGTTTTGCAGAAAATTAAATTGTATACAGAAACTGAAACAAGTTATTTGATATCTAGAAAACAAGTATGGTGTAAATGTGCTTTCTAATGGGATTAGTTACAAAAATGAATTACATAAGTCTAGAAAACCACAAACTACAATTAACCCACATAGTCTTGATTAAAAAAAAAAAAAAATCCTTTTTCAAGTCCAAAGATTTTCAGGCCTCTGTCTAACTCTATGAAGAGATTTCATTACATAAATGACCATAAACTTACTATCCAATCAGCAGTCTCAAAGGTGTATTTCTAACCAATATATGACAATGAAACTACATCTTATCTGGCAAAAAAAGACCCTTCAGATCAGAACAAGGTATATCAGTTCTGTTTGCACTTTTGTATTTTTTTCAAGTACTGTAGAACATCAGTCTTTGCAGTAGACAAGGTTCAGTTTGCTTCACTGTGAAAAAAAAAAAAAGATATATTTTCTCATTGAAGTTTGATACTAATTTATCTATAATGAAAACCAAGGTATCCTGTTTAAGTAAAATGGCAATTAGTACCGCAAATCAGTATCATGCTGTTAACTGATTATGAGTGAAAGAAACTATTTCTAATATGATCTAGTTGTGTATAACACCAATTTTGCCATGGCAAATTACTAGTGTCAGTGAAAATCAGATTCCTCTGATGTTAGGGACTTACATGGAAGTAAATTTTCTACATACGTATCTAAGGCTCTTCTATCTCCTTTTTTTTTTTTTTTTTTTTTTTTTCTGGTGGCTGTATACAGCTACTGTCCCTACATCAAATAAAGGAAAAGAAAGCCAAAGTGAGAAGAACCATAAGTGTAATGCACACAGGAAGGTTAAAAATATACCAAGACTTCTGTTAGTAGACTAGCCTTGAAAAAGAGAAAACATTCTAATAAAAGCATAGTCCAGGCATTTGATACCTGCGTAGATCTTTAACGAACATTCCTCAACCTTGCCCTTACCTTCTGCTTTCCTCTTGCTAAATCCTTTTTTTTAAAACAATTTCTGTAGTTTCTGGTTTAAAACTTTAAGAAGTAACAGCTTCCAAGTTAATTAATATGCCATTTTTATCAGATTATTAAACATACTTAGTAAAATTATCATCAATATTAATATCTGTAGCATTTCACTGGACTTGATATAATGCTAAGCTTTTTTTCTTCCCCTGCCAGCATAGCCTGTCATCTCTGTACAGTCACTAATATGCTCTTTGTGTTATGCTCATTGGCTATTATTTCTTTGCCTATGTGCACAGCAGACATAACCAGCCGAAAGCTGGGAAATGTATAATTTAAATTTTACCACAGTGTCATTAAATTAACTATGCTAAAACCATTGAAATGTCCTTAAAGGATTAAAAATTTATAGTTTCCAGTTAAAAACTCAAGAAGACCTATAAGAAAAGTGTGTTGTTTTAATATGCATGACTTAAGGTCACAGTGCATAAAATCCCCTTATTGCATAGTCTAATATTTTTGAACGTGGTGATATGGTATTGTACCAATAAAATAAGGTGATATGGTATGATAGGAGTAAAATTATATAGGAATCAGAAAATGCACCTCTGAAGCCACCAGTTCTACAAAGTTCTCAAACCACAGAGCAGAAACATCTTTCACTTCCCCTTTTTTGTTATTTTTGTAGGAATGACCGCTTTCAACATTCTCAAATCAATTTATTACTGATTCTTTGGCAACTACAACTACCACTATTCAAAGGAATCTCAGTCTTCTGACTGTTTAGTGACTGTTTATTACTCATATTTTTATCATTGTATTTTTGAAATTTCATGTAATCTCTTTCCTCTTCAAAATTTTCTTTACTGTTAAATATGTACAGCAGCTACATAACCCCACAAACATCCGATAAATAAACTTCATTTATCACTGTTAGGCCAAATGACATCCATGTAGTGATAATATATATTTGGTTTTTTAAAAGAAATCCTTTCATCCACAGAACATTAACTCTTCATGATTTTGAGGTCAGAAATGAAAAGTTTTTCTGTAGCTTGGCTGTAAATCTATCATAATCCAAAAACTAATGAGTCTTTCCTCAAAGCTTCTTGTCTAGCAAAAATCAAAAGACAGCTCTCTGCCCACCAAAACAATACAAAAATAGGTTCCAGATGAGAAAAAGTCCAAACAAACCTACAGATAATCTCAGCCTATCTTGATAATTCCTTATCCCTCTATCTACAGAAATGAAAATCCACAAATTTCTTTGACTCATTGAAAACTCCTATTTTCCTGATATAGCAACACACAGCTTTGAAACACCTTATTTTTCCACTCCTTTTTTATCATTAATTATTTAAAGTTTCCTTTCTACAGTTCTGGTACCTCTTTGCTGTGAATGGATCCTTACGTCCTTTAGTAAAAAGCCTTTCACATTCACCAGTCCAAAGCAAAATGTGTATCCATGAGGAGCTAGTTAGTAAAGACTTACTATAAATATCACTTTTTTTCATAAATCTCTTCTTTATTTTCCTTTTTTTTTTTCTTCTATTTGATACTATTATGTTACATTGCAGTGCTCCTGGAAAGGATGACTGTTACAGAATAAAGATCAGATAGGATTTCTGGAAACCATCTAGTCCAATGGTCCATTCAAAAAAGGACTAACTGCATTAGGTTTCTCAGGACTTTGTTCAGTCCAGTCTTGAATATCTCCATGGACAGAGATTCTACAACTCTCTGTTCAGCTTTTTCCAGTGTTATTTTTTTCCTTATATTTATTCAGATATTCTAATTTGTGTCTGTTACCTCTTACTCTATGCATCTTTCCAGTCCAGCTCTGTACTGCCAGTAATCTCCAACAGGTGGATATAGACAGAAAAAAAACCAAAAATCTACCCTTAGCCTTCTTTTCTCCAGGTTGAAGCAAAAAGCATTTATTAGGTTCTACTCATGTCATGTTTTTCCACCCCTTGATCATCTCTGTGGCTCTCTTCTGGACTAACTCCACTATGTCAATGTCTTTCTTTTACTCAGTGCCCCAGACAATCCCAAAAGAAAAGTATCAAATAGAGGGCAATGATTGCCTCTTTCAACCTGCCAGATGCATTTTTTGCTAACACAGTTAGGAAGGTGGTTGACCTTCTTTACTGCAAGGACACATTGCTGACTCATAATCAGCTTGGTGTCAACAAGAAGCAGGTCTTTCTTTGAAGACCTGCTTTTATTTAGTCATGCTGAATCTGTATGTGTGGACAGAACTATTCTTTACAGATTCAGAACTTTACTGAGGATCCTGAGGTTTGTCTCAGCCCATTTCTCCATCTGTTGATGTCCATCTGAATAACAACCCTGCTCTACAGTATATCTATCACCCCCTCAATTTGGTATCATTTGTGAACCTGCTGATTGCACTAGTTGCCATTGTACAGGCCATTTATAAGGCCAGCAAACAGCTGTGGCCCCTCTGTAAGTCTGTGAGGGATGCCAACTAGCAGCCAGCCACATGCTGAATTTTATATCACTGACTGAGGAGTTTCAAAACAGACAGTGCAACCAATTCATCCCACACACACCCCCAAAGAAGACCCTAGTGATGATCACCTGCCTGTTCCTCCTTTACACAAATGCTTGGTCCAAGGACAGCTGGCTTTGATGTCTTCTCTGATGAGCTTTCCCCATCAGCTGCTCCCAGGGCTCTATACCTATCCCAAAGCTGCAGCTCTACAAGTGTAAATAATCTACAGGTCAAGATCTAGGAAGATGGCTGTTGCCAGAAGTCATGATTTTCCAGTTTCCCCCATCTTGTGAGTTTCCATCTACCGTCCCTTTAGGCATAGTTTCCAGATGACCTTCATTTCTTGTTTCATGTAGCATTGGCTTTTATCTCTTCAGTCTCTGAGAAGACCCTATCAATCGCCTGTCTGTACTCCCTGATGTCTCAGAGTCTGCAGGCACTGCTGCACTAACAACTGCCAGGTCCCCTCTGTTAGCGGTGCTCCAGCCAGTTACATGGCTGTCCCTCAAGCGCCAGCTAAAGAGGTGCTCAGGCCACTTCTTGAGAGCAGGCAGCTGAAGACAGAAAGCACAGACTGCTCCTAACCAGAAAGCAGCCAACAGAAGCCTTCTGTTAGCTGTTAGAGGCAAAAGTCTCCAGAAGACAACCTTCACCAGTAATGGCAAGTCACCAGAAGATGCTAGAAAGAGAAGGTGGGAACTGCAGCAATAACCGTTTCCACTCGATGTGCTTTGGCAACTGTGTTTGTTCTATAACTGACTTTCTATTGTCCATTTGTATTTTTTTCATCTCGGATGGGAACATACTCTCCACTTACCTTTTTCTCAATACTTTCCCGATCACTTCATTTAATATACACCTCATATTTCTAAAGAAAAGATAAGTTAAAAAAATTAATCTCCTTTATAATTATCCTGCATTATAAAACCAAGCTAAACTAAGACTTTGAAATTCTTTCATCAGGCAGTGTATGGACTTGGACTGAGGTTTGTGCAGAGCAGTGGCTACTTTGCAGCAGGCTGATGGAAGGAGCCAAACAAGATTGTAGGAGATGAAGACTCAGAACCCTGCACTGTGGCCAACAATGCATCACCCGGGATTTTTCTCTTCATATATAGTTTAATAATCAGTGACTCAGTTGTGGTTGAGGTGTGGGTCCAGTTGTCCTCCTCCATCCCAAAATTTTCCTGTCTGCATAAAGTTTGCCTTTTAACAAACAGCATTTTTGGATTTTAAAGGTATTGAACGGAAGAAAACAGAGCATTTCTTTGAAAGACTATTTTCTCTGCAGCGCAAACCCTATTGTGGTTGTTTTAACAATCTAAATAATAAACATCATGTAGATGTTAAAAATCTTATTTTAGAATCTGTAATGGATAACACTAATTTTCTTTACAAAAGAAAGGCACCCTACATTCTCATAGAAGAGTAAATCAAGGTGCCAAAGCCATGTGTTTGTAAGCTGTTTGTAAGCTGCTAACAGATGTAATGAAAACAGCATGGTGTTTAACACAGACATATCCAGAATCTTTTACAATTCAGAAACTGAAATCGCTTATATTGTAAGTAAACTTTCTCATAAATGAAGCTAATTAAAATATTAATAGTAATGTACCTTTAATTTACCTTAGACCTTGAGTGGGTTCAGGAGAAAATATGCTAAACAGTTCAGACTTTGTGACTGACATCTCTGTAGCTGCAGACAAATCTTTCTCAGCCTATCTCCTTGCTCTAGCATTTCTCCTCATTCTGATTTCATGCATCAATAAGCTCTGAACACCGCATCTCAGGGCACATCATGTACTAATTTTGCTCTGACAACCTTGTAATGGGAATTATAACACTTACTACATTTTTTTCTAGGTAAAAACAAGTGAAGTAAAAGACCCTCTGTGTTTACATCACCTGGGTTGTATGACAACAGAGATGCTATTTTTCACCGTGAGTTCCTGGGTGTAATAGCAATTAGCCAAAACCAGCACCATATACTTTATCTCTGCACTGAATATCTTTCAGATGAAAAGTAGTATTCGTGGGGACTTAGAATTCCTAGTACCTCAAGAACTAAGTGCAGCATTCAGAAAGGTAGATCAGGTGAAGTTTTCATCTATATATTCCCCTTAGAAGTAATTTTGCCTTGAATCAGTTTTTCAACACTTCCTCACTTTCGCATGCAAGGCACAGAGTATTACTGTAGTTGTGTTGTTATGTTTTGTTTGGGGTGTTCATTCTGTGCCCCTTTTCAGGATCAAGGCCAATACAATAGTTCTTTGCTGTCCACTGCGTACCCACTCAGGGATATCACACATTCTCTTTGATATTCCATTAATACACAGTGGTGTCTAAACACTAATGTCAGCTTAAAAGACTCATGCAATTACAGGCTTGAATTTAAGCACATGTGCTTTTTCTTTTAAGACATAATTCCTGCTTGATGTTTGACTTCAGCATTATGGGTTAACTGCAGTTCCATGTGACACTCAGATAAAGGCATATACCTGAGAGTATAATCCAGATTTTGTATTGAAGAGAATCCCTTGTGTCTAATAAAAACTCCTATAAAAAGAAATGCTTGCAAGTACAGCAGTAAACGAATCCTTATTTATTAAAATTCATTTATTCCTAGAAAGGGGTTTCCTGTTCTGTTGAATATAATATGCCTTACAATACTAATGAAAAAATTGTTACTGCATAAACATAATATTGAAATGAACTAATTCAGACACTTCCAGCAGGACCCTAGAGTGTAGAGAACTGTGTAATAAAACTGATGGTACATAGGTCAGATAATAAAACTGGGAACACTGTTCATTTGCAGATATCCTCATTTTTTAAAAAAAAATTAATCATGTATTTAAGCCATTTAATTATTTTAACCCCTACCTGTCTGCTACTTTTTGCTTGTTTTCGCAGGGGGATTTTTTAGATGTAGATAAATTGTTTTCAGGAATGGAGTACCATTTTAGGAATTAAGACATAAAATTCAAAAAAACAACTTCTGCAAAGTCATTGGAATTAAACTCACACATGGAAATAACTGTGGCGGGTTTTTTTATGGCAGTTATGTGACATATACTGTGCTACCATTCACCCAGCTTTGTGAAGACATGAAAAGCATATTGCCTATATTCAAAAGTCTTGGAACTTGTAGCACCATATTCTCACCCTGTCATCTGTTTGGTCTGAAGATGCTTGACTGCACAAATGGCCTAGCAACAGGTAGCTCTACCTTGCTGGTAACTCCTCTCCAGGTAACTGCAGAGAGGGAGTACCATTCCCCTTTCCAGCTCATTAGTTTTGTAAATACACAAAATAAATGTTTCTATTTACCTCAATGTATCATTTGATTTCATTTTCAGAGGACCAGTCTTCAGTCGCTTTTCTTTCCATGGACAATATGTTTCTCTTCAGAGCCAGGCATGTTCCTTAGTAGTGCATATGGTTAAATTCTCAGTGATGTGAGGTCAGCTAAGAAAAGCCAAAGGTTATCTTTGGGTATCATCTCTTATATTCCAACAGCTCCTTTATTCAGCATAACACTCATTTTTATACTTTGATTAATTCTATTCAACATGAATTCATGGACATTAAGTGAAAAAATACTGTAGTTTAGAAACTTTATTTTGTCTTCCTTTCAAATGACCCAAACAGCTGTTTTTTTCTCCTTGCTTTATTTCCCTATGCAATACCTCTTTTTGGTTTTGGTTTGCATCAAGACGTCATTTGCCTTTCTGTATATCCCCCTTACCCTCCATCACGGCCTTTTTTTCCAATTTCTGTGATAATTTTCAAACTGTTTATTTATCCAGTCAAGTTCTGGACCCCTTTCCCACAAGTAAGTTTTTCTCTTTGCTTGAGATACAAATTCCTTATAGTTGTTGCAACTTTGACTTAATAAAAATCAGCTTTCTCTACGTTCAGGTCCTTTGTCCAGTGGGTAGCTTCCCAAGTTTTCATCTGTAATCGAGTCACTGAGCTTCTGCCTTTGTTCCCAGGACTTATGTCCAGAATGATCAAGACAGTGAAAAAAAAAAAAATTGAATAAAAAGTCAGTTGTCCATCATGTTCAGGAATAACTGCATTAACCATGATTAATAGCTATTATTCAATCCACACTATAGTCTCCAACTGTGACATGATTTTAAAAGGGATTTGCTTGTTTGCTAATATTTCAAAGATGCCTGCCCAAAATTAAATCTGATCCTTCCTGCAACCATTTCAGACTTACAGACTTCCTTCATTGATCAAATGGAAATGAATGAGTTCTGAGAAGTTCATTATTTTAAAATATCATGTCTAATATTTTCAGTACTTAAGTATTATCAGAATGTAACACTAACAATTAAACGTCTCTCTCTTTGGGGCTTCCCAGTAGTTCTTAAAGTACCAATCTGCACTATGTTGTGAGCACAGTAACAAAAGGTCAGACCTTATTACAGCAGGGCAGCCACAGACAGACAGACTGCTCCATCCGCCCCGTCTGGGAAGTGCTTGGATAAAAAAATGGCTGGAGGGCAGACTGGAGAGGATCTGAAGGGAAGGATGCTCTGGACATAGAAAATTATGTTAAAATTCTGCTTAATTTCTACGTTGAAGCCAAAAGAAAATCAGGCAGGTACTTTCCTAAGGTAGAGGAAAGTATCAAAACTATATAATTAATTGTTCCTTAAAAGCATTTGAAAAAGGAAATATTTGATGAAAAAATTGATAACATTTATTGAATTAGCTGAGCCTTCACTATGGCTTTAATTACAGAATTGACTGAAGCGTTTCACTGGTAATATTGTAAATGGCAAAGAATGGCAAAGTTTGCATTCATATTTGCACAGTACCCGTTTCAGACAAATAATGGAGAAAAAGGTAAAAAAATGCTGAGATTGATCAAGAATAGCTCATCCAACAAAAGAAGTGGCTCTTCAGTGAACCGAAAGTGCAGGAAAATGTACTCTGCTTTAAAGCCCTCGATTCTGGACCTCAGAAGCAGTTTCCTTTCTCCTTAAATGTTGAGGGCAGAAACTTCTTACTCTAGATTGTGGCATAATGTTCTTTAGCACAGTGTTGAAACCTTGCTAGGAGAAAAGAAACACCTGCCACACTTTTAATGCACATTGTGGAAGCTCAGACATTTCTCTGCAGCTGCTATCATTCTCCTTAGCAGAGTGATTGAAAAAATGAGTATCGGTGCCCCAGGTTCTTAACAGCACTCCGTGGAGCCCTGCGGTAGATTGCTCTGTGGCATTATTATCCGTGTACTGTTAAGTTGGATTTTGCACTTAGCAAGTGGAGGATTTTGATCAATAGGAAGGATTCTACACAAGGGATTCCATGGATAGGCATTAAAGCTATTGAAGCAAGTAAAAGAAGTCTCAAGGAGTCTTGACAAATTATAAACGGCTGCTTTTGTCACATTCTCAGCAGTAAACTGACCGTGAGCAAAGAACTGCCATCAGAGAAGGCCAAAATGAGAAACAGTTAAAGCACTGCAAACTGGCACCTTTTTCATTTTTTCAGAAGTAAGTTTCCCATTAAAAGATTCATAGGCTGAGCCTAGAACATGATGAAGAAACTGAAATGTCTGACTGAATATTATCCAGGCTGATTATTTTAAACATTTAAAACTACCCCAAGGGAATACTATCCCAGGTCTATATAGAAAAAAAATGTTATCTTTCAATGAATGCAAATTATTCAAAGTCATGAAAGAAAGATCAAAGAAAGTAAAAAATTGAATTCAGGTAAAATCAGAGGATCACAAATGTTGAACAGCCACCTCGCTTGTCATTTCATGGGTTCATTATTTTTTAGCCAAAAGGTATCAGAACATAACCTGACCGATTTATACATAGTCCTGTAATTTCCTATACTAACATCTGAATTGAGATCAACAATTTCATAAAAAGTTATTTCATACTCCAAACAAAGGCAGAAAATTGAATGGAAAGGAAAGGAACAAATAAAATTACATTTATTCTTTTGCAAAAAAAGTTTTTTGTTATAACGGTTCAGCTACCAAAAGTGTGCAAATAAAACACATTATATGAATATATTAGTGTTGATTGTGCTAGGCACTGCTCAAGCACATGCAGTTCCCAAATGAGGATGCAAGTTCGTACAATGAATGATGCTTATCTAAGCAGGTTTCATTCTTTGTGGAAGAAATGCAGTTCATTATTTATATTCCAAAAGTTAAGATGAAAAGCTTATGTTTTCTGTATGGAAAAGTTCCAAGTAGCAATTTGTCCCAGGACACGTTGCTTGTCATGAGACACAAACATAGCATAATAAAAGACTTTGAAGTTTTATTACTGGTATTGGTGAGACTGACATTCAGTATGACACATGAAAACAATAAAAATATTTCCTCTGACACAAGCTGAAGCTCTCATCAGACCCTCTTTGAATGCTAAAAACTGTCCATAAAAGAGTGTAGGATTTGATAGATATTTTTTCAGTAAGACATTGTAAGTGCATTTCTTGGTTAAATGTATAATCCAGAAAAAATACATCTTAATCTAATTTGTAAACGTTCATCTAGACGCTAATTTTCTACTGCAGGAGAAAAATTACTTCTGTTTGTTTATAAATAGGAGCTTGAAAAACTGTGCACTTAATTAAACATCCACTGACTGATCTGATTGCCCTGGTATATCTTCAGAGTTTATGATTTATAGACAGGCAAAGGGTCATGGGAGCCATTTACCACATTAATGGTGATATATGAGAACAGCCATTTTAGTCTGCAATGTTTTATTAAAAATCTTCAGGTGCAGGTTGTAACTACAATGCAGGTTTATTATCTATCTACCTCTGTATGTGTTGCCTCTAAAAAAGCAATAAGAATCTTTGATTTGGTGGACAAGATCTGAGGCCAAATGATGCCCTGAGAAACAGATGGTGTGTGAATGGGAGCTGTGTGAAACAAGCCAGCAGAAAAATGAGGCTGTAACTCAGACTGTGCGGTACCCAAGCTTGAGTCATATAACATTTTCTCTTTCAAACCAGAAATCTAGAAGCAAATGAAACTCATAGATGTTTCACAGTACACAAACCCCTAATTTGGACAGAGTCACGTCCCTGGTCACAACGTTCCTAGTATTTTGTTTCTCCACTAAACCAACTCAGTGAGACTCTCTGCTAGCTGACATTATAATGTTGAGTTGTCTGTCTTCCCTTCCTCATTTCTTTTACAGATTTTTTACATTCTCAGCTGTTATCCCCTTGTTTTAGAAGTCCGTGCATTTTTAGTTGTTACTTGAAAAGCCAGTTCAAAAGCTGGGGTCTTGATTTGTAGCCCAGATTGCTAAAGAGAGGTTCATTGCTAGTAGTTTCTTGACTAGATTTACTGCTTTTGGTAGCTCTCTTTTCACAATGCTTTCTTCTCACCCTTCTCCTCTTCAAGGTAACTTAGATAACTGGATTTCTTGACACTTCTGTCAGGCAGAAGGGACTGTATATGTAATGTATCACACAGAAAAAGTCAAAGGGAGTTTACAGACCTGTACCATCCCTGCACACAATACAGAAACACGTCAAGTTTCCACACTGTGCTTTTGGGATTGCTGGGGGTGTTGTAGCTAGTGCCACTTTGTTTTCCTTGACTCTAGTGTCTTTTTCTCTCTTGCCCCTTTGCTCCTGTGCACAACACAAATTTCCCTCCTCTTGTCTCCATCATTTTCCTTTGTTGGTTTTCTCCATTTCAGTTACCTTGGACTAAATGCCCTGTCTAGTAGGTGTACCTTTTGCATTCATAAATACTAATCAATTTAAAAAAACACATTTCACCAAATATCACAGGATGTAAAAAACCCATGAGTTTTTATTGATAGAATATCCATCCAAGTAATGTACAGTCAAGACTAATATAGAGGGGTGGGTTGTTTTGGGTGTTTTTTTTTTTTTTGTTTGTTTTATTTTAATGAAAAATGTTAAGCACGTTATATATATGCACAAACGCATACACACACTCTTATACATATTATATGCTTATACATACACACACACGCACACACTCTTTTCTATTTACTTAAATACTAGCAAGGATCAGAACCAAAAGTCTGTGAAAACCAGAAAGTGCTCTGGATTCATTTCGATAGCTACTCTCAGCCCTACTTTTCATTCAGATGTTATGTGGTCCTATCATAAACATTTAAGTGTCTTCATGTGTTTTAGACAAGTATTCAGCCGCAGCAGCTTCCTGATTGCATCCCCCTCAGCCTCGGCCCAGACTGCAGGAGAGTATCTGTGGAGGAACGACTATACTGGGCAGGAATCTCATGAGTTCCATGGTCACCATGATCCCCGCAGGTGTGACTGTCAGCACAGAAGCTGCCATTTCTCTGACTATTGTGTTGCCTCACACTCCACTTTGGGCAAAACTGGTTTACGTTCCCTTTCTCAGCAGAGACTGAGGGTTTGAGTCACGTCAGGCTTTAGCAAACCAGAAGATGGGTTCTTTTCCTAAGCCTGTCATCCAGTCTTTTGGTAAGCAGTAAAGCAAGAACTGGTCAGAATGCTTCACACATCCCAAAATACCCATCCAAGGCTAGTGATGTGAATTGTCCCAATATGCTTATTCCTGTCTGCTCACTATAGGGAGAGAGAACCAGGCACGTAGTTTAGGCAAGACCCAACACCCTTAAGTAGCTGAGTTAAGACAAATTCCATCCTCAAGATTTCACCACAAAATGCAGTTTTCTGTGATAAAAAATCCACACAGATTTTTGGGCACAGACCTAAGATCTTTCTGTCTGAAGAGCATTCCAAATTGTAGTGACTCTCCTGCCCCAATTACTCAAGCAGACCTTCACTTTCATGGCTGCAAGCTTACAGAGTCAGACTTATTAACTCCCTAATACTATGTTCTTCATCCAGCTGTGTTTATAGCAGAGTATGTACACTTGCCTGGAATTCTGCTTTTTCTCTCTTCCCTCTTCCTGGAATTTTATCTGTCCTTTAATTGCTTTTTTTTAGATAGAGTTTAGTTTTAATTTAGCTTCAGAAAGGAAGAAGCAAGGCTCCAATATATTGGATGTTTAGGACAGATCTTTGAACGACTGGAAACTAATATATTTCACCAATATTTTTAGTTTGGAAGGTCTCCCATTATAGTGAAAACAACATTGCTGTGACTTGTGCCATGTGTGTTGCATCTTCATTGTCCTTGGGACGTTGTGGATTAGGATCTGACTTTTTCCAGTCCTTTCTCTAACATTTAGGAAAATACACCTCATTGTTTTCATTATTGGACTTCTATAGTTTTGTAGGGATTTTTATAGGACAGCAATTTTTCTGACCTTTGAACTGTTTGTTTGATATGAATTCACAAATTAACAATTTTTAATGACAAAAAAATAATATTGAAATAAGTTCCTATGTATTTACATAGTGTCACTTTTTTTTATACCATTTCCAACATGTAAGATCCTTAAATATTTGTTCTTTTTTTTTTTTTTTCTATTACTTGCAAATAAAAATCAATATTTATTTACCTGCACTGAAGCTTCTGTATGTGCAATATAGAATTCAGGTTATTTTAATGTCTGTTAGCTGTATGATCTCTATCTCTAATCTTAAACGCAGTGTGTATAAACATCAGATAAAACAAAGCCATTTGGTATACATATCTTTCAAAAAATTAATCACACTTTAATGGAGTTTGAGAAGAGACCTTCAAACAGATTCTACAATGAAAACTTTGCCAAGCAATGTACGCATATCTTTCTGACATTTGTTTTCTGACATTTTTCAGCATTACACTATAAAAAAAAATGCTTTTTTTAATTTTTACTTTCTTTCCTGCTTTACTCCAATCATGGCAGATAGCTAATGCTTGATTTATAGCAATTTATTTTAATTAATTCTGGACACCTGCAACCTGTAATTGATTTGGCACTGATATAAATTTCCTTACTCCGGTCCAGCTCTTACACTGCTTTTAATCATATTCAGCTTCTTCTTTGGATATGGAGACATGCCTTAGTATGGGATTAATGGATTTTATTGCTGTTAGTGATTTAGCTTCTTTTTGTTTATATTCCCTTCCTTCTGCTAATGCTAAGAACTGCATATAACTACAAGATAAAATTGTGCTAAAAATTTGTACAACCATCATCCTAGTTAAGTGGGCATTGAATATCTATGGACTGAAACAGAGTGTAAATATGTTTATTTAAGGGTCCAGAATACATTTATTCTAATTTGGAGATTATTTTTCTTCTAAGTACTGAGCCAAGTTCATCAGCAAAAATCGTAGGCTGCTGAACTTCTAAGAAAAAATATCTTTCAGCTTATAATTGGTGTTAAAATGTGAATATTTTGGTTTCATTGCTACCTTCTTCCAACTAAAGTTCCCTCCTGTGTTAACAGATTCAGGCTCAATATGTTTAATTTCCTCAATTTTATAATTAATATAGGATAGAACTATTTCTAAGTTGTTGAGCTGTACAGCTGCAAACTGTAGCTGTAAAGTACTTTCTACTTTAGTGTAGACAAACAGTAATGTGACCCACATTTGGAGTAATGAGGGTAAGGTCTGTAAGATCAATGACGTCAACAGTTACTGAAGGAGCACATAGCAGAAATCTGGTATTTCTGTCAATCGCAGAATTATTGACAATCCTGTCAATTCAGGAGTACAACCAAAAAATATAGAACTAATTAGAAGTGCCACAAAATTGTCTTCTAACAAACTTAACCCTTAAACTCCAGAGAATCTTCTTACATGTTTTATACAGGAAGCAAAACAGTAATTTACATTAAAAACTGTAAGAGGTAAGACATCCTCATCCACATCTATTAGAACATGAAATACCTGCAATAAATGTATGTTAATCTTGAAGGAAGTTTTCTGTATGGTCTGGGGCAGATACTGGGGTGTTTATAACGCAGTACATATTATTTATATGTGTACTATATGCAAAGTATTTCTTTATAAAATATAACATATTTATATAATGACTATGTATAATAAATATTCATAATCATATATATATAATATACACATAAGTTATTCTATGCATCTAATTGTGGGCTTTTATTTTTTAATACTACAATAGAGGAGATGCATGTACTGGTTTTGGTAAATACATTCAATATTTCTTTTTTTTTTTTTCCTTTTTCTTTTTTATTTCCCCGTGTACTTGAATGAGAAACACACATCAAATACAAAATAGCTACCTAACTATCTCAGGTGGTCTTATGCCCTTTCACTTGTCTTCATTGTTTTTTTTATACTGATCATAGAGAACAGCTCTTAAACTGAAACAAAACAAAACAAAACAGGTTAATAAACCAGATATACACTAAATTAGATATTGCTGAAACACCCTGTGCCAGTCAGAAAGCACCTTACTATGGCAAGAATCACTAAGATTGTTGATAATCATGTAAAGGAGGGAAGGATGTATGGATCTTTCCACTGCTTTCAGGGATCCTGCCACAGAAAGTCAACCTAAATTCAAGAACAGAAATCCAACAAAGGAAAGATGCCAGCTCACTATGTTTCCATGTCTGTCTAGATATTTTCATTTATTTGGGGGGGAACCTTAACCTTACAAGAGTCTTTTGTCATTGACTCTTGTTCAATATATGTCATATTCCGAAGTTTCAGTTCAGTGGAGATCAAAATTTCTGGTTAATTATCTGAAACAGTCTTAATTTCTTTGAGTTTTATGGACAACTTTCTTAAAGTGTCAGTGTGTGGTGTTGCCTTTCTGAATGAACAGAGAAGAACCCTGGGGACTAAAACCTGACTTTGACAAGGGCTGCTATTACCCTAAGTCACTTGACTCTTTGGATTCTTCATCTTGACTAATGGGATGGGAATAATGTTTCTAATTTGCTCTGCAGAGTCTTTCATATTTAACCACTCAGAGAATCACAGCATCACTCCAGTTGGAAGAGACACTGGAAGGTCATTGGCCTTAGTCACTCCTGGTCAAAGTGGAGTAAATACAGAACCAGACCAGGCTGTCACAGTACTTTGATGCACTTTTGAAAATTACTTTTCAATAAATCATAAAATTAACAGCAAACATATGGGGGAAAAGAAGTATGTCTTCATATTGCCACAATGGAATTAACTAAGTTTAGGAGAGCTCATCATCAAAATTATAATTAGTGTTGAGATAATTTCAGAATTTGGCTGATGGAGCTACATGTAGTACAAACAAGAAGTTACAGCTACCTGGGACAGAACAGATTAGTTTTATTTTGTATTGGATGAAATGTGATGAAAAAGACTATCACATTATGATATTTTGAGACAGATAAAAACTATTCAATCTGTATATATTTCATGATTTCAATTAAAAAAAAAAGTTATAGAAGTATTTATTTACAAGTGATTCAAGTGTTTCTAGTGCAACCTTATACCAGGTTATGTGGCAGAAAACTCCTGTTTTCCTGAACTATCAAGAGAAGTCTGTTTCTAATTATTTTTTAAACTGCTGCAGGAAAAAAAAAAAAAAAAACCAAACCAACAACAAAAACCAAACCAAAAACCAATGATATCTGAGCAGATTTTAAAATTATCTATCTTGAAACAATGTTGCATACTGAGGAAATGGAGAGCTTTGTCCTGATAGCTCACTGCTTGTATCACGGTGAGTTGACTTGCATGACTGGAGTGCTGCAATGGATGGCTATAAACTCTTCAGAAGGGATAGAGACAAGGAAGGAGGGATGGTGGGGTAGCTTTGCACATCAGGGAGTACTTTGACTGCCTTGAGCTTAAAGATGGTAGCAACAAGATTGAATGTTTATGCGTAAGGGTGGGAATCTGTTATAGATCACCCAACCAGGATGAAGAGGCAGATGAAACATTCTACAAGCAGCTAGAGAAGTCTCATGATCTCTAGCCCTTGTTCTCATAGGGGACTTCAACTTAACAGTTGTCTGCTAGAAATACAGTACAGCAGAGAAGAAACAGTCTAGGAAGTTCCTGGACTGTGTGTAAAATAACTTCCTGACACAGCTGGTCAGTGAGCCAACCAGAGGAGCTGGACCTGCTGTTTACAAACAGGGAAGGACTTGTGGGTCAGGTGGGGGCTGGAGGCCGCCTTGGGCATAGTGATCATAAGATGATATTTTTGATTCATGGAGAAGTAAGGAGGGGGGTTAGCAGAACCACCACCTCAGACTTCTGGAGGACAGACTTTGGCCTGTTCAAGAGACTGGTTGACAGAGTCCCTTGGGAGATAGTTCTGAAGGGCCAAGAGGTCCAGGAAGGCTGGACACTCTTTAAGAAGGAAGTTTAAAGGCACAGGAGCAGGGTGTCCCCATGTGTTGAAGGATGAGCCGACAGGGGAGAAGACCGGCCTGGCTGAAGAGAGAGATTTGGGTGGAACTCAGGGAAAAAAGGAGAATTTACCACCTTTGGAAGAAGGGTCAGGGAACTCTGGAGGATTTTAAGGATTTTGCGAAGTTATGTAGGAAGAAAATTAGAAAAGTGAAAGGCCAGCTAGAACTCATGGTAGCCACTGCTCTAAAAGATAAAAAATGTTTTTTAGAAATACCTTAAAACAAAAGGAAGGCCAAGGATTATCTCCAGCCTTTATTGGATGCGGGAAGAACAGTGCTACAAAGGATGAGGAAAAGGCTGAGGTTCTTAATGTTGTTAAGTTTTTAAGGAGGTTGTAGGCAGGTGGGGGTTGGTCTCTTCTCCCAGACAACAAGTGACAAGGGAAGAAATGGCCTTAAATTTCACCAGGGGACTTTTACATTGGATATTAGGAAAAATTTCTTCACTGAAAGGGTGGTGAAGCATTGGAACAGGTTGCCCAGGGAGGTGGTTGTGTCACCATTCCTGGAGGTGTTTAAAAAATGTGTAGATGTGGTGCTTAGGGGCATGGTTTTGTGATGGACTTGGCAGTTGTGGGTTAACAGTTTGACTTGATGATCTTAAAGGTCTTTTCCAACCTAAATGTTTCTATGATTCTATGACTATATTGGCCCTGATTTGTGAGTTAATATGCTGGCATTGTTCCTGCCTGATTTTATCTATGTTCAAAGCTATAATAGAAACTTTAAATGCAGTAAACACACTTAGAATTGGGTAACAGCCCAAAATCTGTCCAGTTATTTATCTTCTAAAAAGGACACGATCTCCTTCTGTTGCTTGTGGACCCTGGACTTTTATGAATTATTATAAAAAGCTTATTAGAAAACAAAACTGGGCATTCTAAGTAGCAGCATTCTTGAGACAACAATCCTTAAATTTTCTGTTTCCTTATTGTTGGCAAACTAATGGCATTGCCTTCCAAAGACAATTTTGTTATGGTTGCATACGGATGCTTTTTTTTTCCTGATTAACTTTTCCTTTATTACCTATCTGGGAAATAATATGATCAAAATTTCTTGTTTGCCCTCTGACCCACTTGTAAAAGGCCACTGCACAGCATGTTCCAGAGCAGCACACTTGTGCCCCTTCATCACATTTCTCAGGGCAAGTTAGCGAATGGTAGTGTTTTGTCTGGATGGTTTTCTCATGGTTCTTTTCTCCCCTGGTGCCTATGACTGACGGGGGATTTCCCATGCGTAGTGAGCCTGTAGGCAGTTCTTGCTCTTACAAACATGGAAAACTGCACTAATCTTCATGCATTTGATGCTTCACTTCAGTTTATGCTGTGAGAAGCCAAGTATGTCTGTGGACCTTGCCTTTTTTTTTTTCTTAGAGTGTACAGATATCTTAATAAACTCTGCAAAAATAATGCTTTCAAGTGTCAAGAAAAATACTTTGCTCCTGGATGGCACAGCTCTGTGACAGAGGAGATGGAGTGCTTAGTATCATCTGAACCCATCATCAGCCATCATGTATGGACAAGAGAAAATTCTACATTTGTGAATAACTACTATCTTGTCACAAATGGCATAGATGCAAATAAACATAAAGGGAACAGACTCTTCAATAGCTCTCAGTGCTTGCAAAGAAGTGACACCAAGCACTGAATGCTTTAAAGAGGCACTGATCCCAATTGAATTTAAAATAAAATATCATAGAATCATAGAATACAAGGTTGGAAGGGACCTCAAGGATCATCTGATCCAACCTTTCTTGACAAAAGCATGGTCTAGACAAGATGGCCAGCACCCTGTCCAGCTGAATCATAAAAATGTCCAATGTTGGGGAATCTCCCTGGGGAGATTATTGCAATGGCTGATTGTTATCATTGTGAAAAATGTTCCTGTTCTGTCCAATCAGCATCTCCCCAGGAGTAACTTGTACCCATTATCCCTGGTCTTTTCTATTTGACCTTTAAATATCGGAACATAGTGATAAGGTCTCCCCTAAACCTTCTTTTCTCAAGGCTGAACAAAGCCAGTTCTTTCAGCCTTTCCTCATATGGCAGGCTTCTCAGTCCAATTATCATCTTTGTCACCCTTTCTGGACCATCTTGAGCCTGTCCATATATTTTGCACATCAGTAACTAAAACTGAATGCAGTATTCCAGGTGTGGCCTGACAAGTGCTGAGTAGAGTGTGATAATGACTTCTTTATCTCTGCTGATGACACCTTTGTTGATGCAGCCCAGCATCCTGTTATCTTTCTTTGCCACAGCAGCACACTCTTCACTGATACTGAGCTGCTTGTGCACCAGGACCCCCATGTCCTTTTCCACAGAATTGCTCCCCAGCTGGATAGATCCCAGCCTGTGCTGCATTCCTGGATTATGTTTTCCCAGGTGCAAGATCTTCCACTCATCTTTGTTGAATTTCATCAGGTTCTTGTTAACCCATTCTTCCAGCCTATCCAGGTCTTCCTGCAGGGTGGCTTTCCCTTCTGAGGTGTCTAATTCTCCACACAGTTTAGTATCATCGGCAAAAAAATCTGATCACAGTTATAGATAAAATATGATTCAAACTGGTGTTCTGATAAACATCATGTTAAATTGAAACTGCACCATAAATGTTAGAAACTTTCATTGTTTCTATGCTTTTTAAAAAATAAAATAAATAAATAAATCAAAATCATATCATACTAATACTGGTCATACTACTGTTGCCAATGGAAGGCATACCTCAAAAGAGATAATGTGATCTACTAGCCTTCTATCTGCATGATACTTAAATTTAAATAATATTTTAATACATAGGTTAATTTTACTTTACAAATTCAGAGTTTAACCAAAGTTCTGTGTATAAATGGGGTTTCACTTTGATTATAAATTTTCGACCTTAAAATAGTATAAATTCTTAATGTCTTCTTCGCTTAGTGTTGATAGTATCTTTCTCATCTTCTAAAGTTATTTTTAAGTCAACAACTGAGAACACAGTGTATGCTGTATACATTCTAGCTTTCCCTTCCTGCTTTTTACTCTCTGTTTTTCCTCATGTGTCAGTGGTGATTTGTGTCCAAGATAGCAGTGATAAATACTCTTAGAAAAAGCACATGAGGGATACTACCAGACAATGGATGTGATCAAACTACATATAACAACTAGAGATAACTGGAAAACAGGACATGTATATCCTGAAAACTATCAATTTCTCAATAGCTTAAAGTTCCCTGTTGAACAAAATAGAAACACTGCCAACTGATTTATATCAATGGAATCTTTCTTACCATGTAAATATAGTACTTTTTAAAGGTGTTTGTATTTTTTTTTCCCAAAATGTTAATAACTTGCAATAGCATATATTAATTTCTTGTTGGGTTGGATTGCCAACAGGGTTAGGGTCTTTTCTTTTGCTCATAAAATGTTACAGTCCCTTTGAAAGACAAAGAAAACATATGAAACAAGGACACATTCAGTTAAATAGCTTTCTATGCACATTTTTTTTTTTCCAACAGAACATAAACACTTGATTCCACTGAGATGATAATGAAATATGCTATATGAATACCTAAATGTATCTTGACTTTCTTTAAATGTTCTCACTGCCTAAATATAAGAACTTACCACAATGTCTGTAAGAAACAGGAGTAGGCACAACTATATTAACCTTCTATCAGTCAGAAAACCTGCAAATGCTTTATCATGTAGTATCAGACATTAATGTCCATGTCCAGGCCTGGTCCAAGTACAGCTCCGATGGCTTCAGTTACCTCATGCCAGACTAGGGTAAGGCTGAGTTTAGCCTCCTGATTTGTTGTTGATGTTGTTGTTGTAGTGAAATGGCTGTGTTAGTTATCAAATAAAATTTTCTTTTTGTATTTTTGTGTTAGATGTATTTGCTTTTTCTATGTAACAAAATATTAGATAGATCAAATTAGCATATTCAGAAAATTTTAGCATACTTTACATTTATGAAAGAAGGCAAAACAATCTGGCATCAAATATAGTTACTGTTTTGGGTATTGTATTGTGATTTACTGCAAAGAGGAATAGAACAAAAAGCTTTTATCAGCTCAGTCCAGATCTACCATCCTGGTAATTCAAAACATCGAACAAATATTGCTGTGCTCTACTTTGTAATATGTCAAAGGAGTTGTTTACTATACACGTAGGTAGCAACTATCAGATTCAAAGAGTTATAATTTCTACTACCTCAGGCAGGGTTCTACAACAACTCAATGCATTCTGTGTCATAAATCCACTGGTAATAGACAAACAAAAGGAATCTTCCGCATTCATGGAAACATGAAAGAAGCAACTTGTCTTTTCACATGTTTCACATCACTTCCAGCCACAGAGTTGGAATGATGTTCCCTGACAGTAAATGGTGTGAAGTTTCTTCTGTCATTAGGTGTGTTGCTGGATGCAATGTAGCATCTAATGACAGCCAAACATATGTTCCTTTGCCAATGCTAGTGAGAGGAGGCAAAAAAACACAATTAATGAATATTTCCTAGTTTAATAGAGTTTAGAACTGTAATGGGCAGCTACATAATGTAGTCTGAATTTATTTACTCCTCTGATCCTCCTAATTCCCTGCGAAACAGCATGTTTGACTATAACATGTCTTCTTACAGAAAGGAACCTAGATGTAATACAAATACATGAAAAGGTGGGGAACTGGCTCTTCCCTTGGTAGTCTTGAGGATTTTCTTCCAGCAACTAACCTCTCTCAGTTTGAAATGAATTCTTCCAATTTTAATTTATTTGTCGGTAGCTTCCTGTTATTTGCACTTTTAATCCCTTTCCCTTCTTAGGTTATGAAGCCCTCTGGGATCTATCATTTGCTTGCCCCAGAAGGACTTAAGAAATAATTCTTTCAAAATAACCAAGCAGATGGAACTCTAAGTTTTTCAATATATAATGCTTTGCCTAGCTCTTGATTGACTTGAAATGTTTTTTTCTGAATTCTTTCCAAAATTTTTTTTTTTACAATATAATGTAGAAATGTAAAATTTATGCAGCATTCCGGTGTCATTATTCTAAGTGTGACTGTCAAGGTAAAACCACCACTCTCTTTTTCCTCTACCTAAATATCCTGTAATTCCAAAAATAGCAAAATTCAGAAGTAAGTAAAGAATTGAGCATCATTTTGGAAGAGGGCTGCATTCTGCAGCAGTATTATTATCTAAATTCAGACTTGTTTTGTTCAAGACTAGGAAATGCTTGTACTTCCAACTTCTGTAGCAAACTCCTAGCTACTCTTTAGGGGTTAGAACACAGTGCCACAGATTATTTCTGTGTGTGACATGTGAGGGATGTACCTTGGAGTGACATGTGACATGAATGGAGGAACATGTGAAGCTGTACCTTGTCATATGATGTAGGAGAGAAAACCATGCAGTAGTGAGTGATATTAACAGATTAAGGCTAAACTGTTCATTCAAAATTATTTAATTTTCCTATTTTAATTTTCTTAAATAATCACCCTCTTGGGGGCTGGTGGGTGGGGGTGTGGAGGTGTGGGTGTGTGTGGGGTTGCGTGTTTGTGGGTGTGGGGGTGTGTGTGTATAGATAAATGAACACAAAGTTCTACAAACCACAGAACTTACTTTCGAGTTTTTTACCGTGTTCATATGTTGTTGTTTGTCTTATGCCTTGTCAAATAAGGATGGAATAAGATACCAGTAAAATACATTAACCATACTCAGCCTCTGTAGTGCATGATGGATCTCCAGTATCAATCAGAGGTAGCAGGGAAATCTCTGCACTCAGGCTCTACAACACAACAGATGCTGCTCTGCCGGTTTTCATTATGCTAAAGTAGTGTGGCAACAAGATTGCTTCTGTTTTGATGTTACCAGTTTTCTCAGGAATAATAACCATTTCAGACTTCTCTTTCACCATTGAAATACAGCGCTTCTCAACAGCCAGCACCTCTGCTGTTCTTACATTTAACAGGAAAAAAAAAAATAGAAAAAAGAAAAAACCCACACCAAAACACTAAGGAAAACAACCTAGATTAAATTTTTAAGTGGTTTAAGGACATTAGGAACTATCCTGTGAGTTGATAATAAATTACTATTTACAAAACTTTCAATAGCAGGGGCTTGATTGAAAAGCAAGTAGTTCTTAAGACTTTTATCTAATGTCCTCAGCTGTGCAGTGTTAATGAAGGTTTGCAATTACCATGAATTTTAACTAATACTCAGCTTTATTTTTAATTGTTTTGTTTACAAAATGCATGCATTAATCACATTAATGTCATATTCTATCACTTTCAAAGTTACCTGACAGCAGTTGAGGAGCTCTAGATAGAGCAGCTTGTTTCTGTCTTTTTTAAATGCCTTATGAGAGGCAATACAATGAAAATAAAAATTCTTATTAATTTATTTTTCTGAAGAGAGTTCAGAACAGATTTGACATTAGATATCTTCTTAGACCCATCTTGTCTTAGTATTTTATGACTCTAATTGAAATTAGAGTCCTATAAAATCTTTATTTAAATGTTCCTGAAAGGAAGTTTTAGGCAACAAGCAATCAAGTTTGTTACAAAAGTTAAATCCTAGCCCTAAGTATATTAATGGTAATTAAGCCATTAATTTCTGTGACTAGAGAGGGTTAGTCTTGAGTACTCAACATGTGTACTAGTAATACCGATATATACTAATAAATCTGTTACAATGATATAGAGATTATTATAAGCTTATTGCTAATTGCAACTCTTTTCTGTGCTTGCATAATTAAGTAAGTGCATAATTACTTTTGATATAATTGGTACTGTTGGATTGATAGCCCTCTGACACAGTGCAGATAAGGAGATGTCAGCATGGTACCCTATGAATCCACAGAACTGCAGGCATGTGAAAAGGAAGGCCAGATCAGACAGGGCCTCCTAAGTTTCTTCTACTTTGGGCCCTTCCATGCAAAGGCAAAGACACAGAATTACTTTCAAAAGTGTTTGCATGTCCAGTAGTGGCATTTATTTCCAGAACTATAGCGACTGGCACAACCCACCAAGTGTGCACAATATGTAACGCTGACTTTGCTGTATAACGCAACAGCTTAGTGTCACAGGGGCAGGCCAAGCTCAGGCTGCCTGCATGGGCCTGATGGGCAACGGGCTGGCACTGAGACTGGTTAAAGAGTCTAAGAAATAACCAGAGATTTGAAGCATTCACTGGTTCTTCACTACCTGTTAGGCCGATGCAGCCAGTGAGGCTATTGCACACTGATACTAACGGAAGTGAAAGATACAACCTGCTGCTGCTATCTCCGGTGTTAACTGTTCATTTTTGTTTTCCCTGATTTCACTTGGTAATAAATGCCAAAGTCTATAATCAAATTCCATTTGAATATGATTATGTTAAGCCTTTACAAGGTTTGTACCTCTGTGAGCAGATGAATTAATTTTGATAAAGCAGAAATGGAGCTGCTAGACACATAGCATGGACTATAAAGGAGTCAGAGCTTCTTTTCCCATAATGAGCCTTACTTTTTACCAGGAGGTATTTAACCGAAAGCACTGTTCAATTCTCTTCTTCGTAACTGGGAGACTTATTCAAACATTGCATGATATTTGTCAAATAGTGTGAATGTAGAAGAGCTGGAGTCGAGTGGCAGTTTCAGACAGCAAGACAGCACTGAAGCATGCTGCTTTTAAGTCCTCTCAATTTTTTACTTTGAATCAAAGAAAAAATCCACTGCAGTCATCTGAGCCTTGGGAGTAGCTGATATCCTTACTAAATGAAGTACATACGCCTTTCCAAAGGTCTGACTCCATGCACCTGTCATTCTTCTGATTTTATTCATCAGGCAATCACTGTGTTTCTGAAGCATGACAAACAGCAGCAAATTCCACTCCGTGACCTTGATAATGGAAGTGGGAAAACAGAGTAACCTTGAAAAATGCTGCTTTTAGCTGTCACTCTGTTTTAGCAATTTAATAATTTAGCAGCTAGATAAAAATAACTAAATATGTTTCTTTTTAAAGTTCTTGCTGAGAAATAAGGAGTTTTGAGCCCTCAAAGCAAAAAGTAGATTTTGCCACTATTTTATTTTACTTATCTTTTTTTTTTACTATTGTATACATCTTGGATGAAAATGAATTCTTTCCCTCAGTGGTTACAGAACTACTCTTAATATTTTATGTTGAAGGAGAAATCAAAGTCATAAATAATAAATCTAAACCTTCTAGGTAGAATACACAGGAATATAATGAGTTTCTGTGAAAAATCACAAATTTAATGCAATAATGCAGTGTTTTAATGTCAATGACACACATTTGCTACTACTGAACGAGAATAAATTATCAGTCATTAATGTACGCATTCAAATGAAGATAATTACTATATTCTTCACTGATTTTTGCTACATCACTTAACAGGAATGTGAATCTTAGAGATTAAAAAATGAATCAGTGTACTGCAGACAGTGGGGTCAAAATGAACAATGCATGATAAAAGATTTTGTTTTATTTCACAGAATCCATTAGGTTATATTTGAAAGCCTAAGTCATAACCACAGTTAAATGAAATGAGGGAAGCAATTAGATAAGTAAGTAAAAAATTATCTCAGAATAAAATATTGTTGATAAGGGGGAGGGGGGGAATGGGTACGGGGGGACGACAGTCATAAGGGAACCAAGCTCAGTAGAAGGGTCTCAAAAGAAGGTTTGTGAAGAATTAAAACATAGATGCTAGGCAGCACACTCAGACTGAGAGTTTCATGAGACCTGAAACACTCATGTCCTGTGTTTAATGGGGCCAAACACAACAAAAGCAAGGGTTCATCTACACAACAAACAGATTAATACAGACCTTTCAAAAACTATTGAGCTGAGTTACCATAGTCCTGAAGCCCATACTGTCAGTATAGGTTTTGTGCATCACTGATGTATATGTAAATAACTAAGAATTTAAGCAACCAAACCCGAGGAAACAATCTCAAAAACCTCTACTGTTTGAGCTAGAGAAATCTCATTAGGCCCCTCTGAGTGTGGGTAGAACTAACTTGGAGATACTGTTTTTAAACTGCCCCATACAGAAGATCTAGAAATCAAGTTTCAACATGAGGTAGAGGCTCTGGAACCTACAGAGAAGCTGAGGGGTCTCCTTCACACACTTACAGTACTGGGTCTGAGACAAAACACATTGGCTGTTGACATATTGATTTAACAGTCCTGAACAACTTTTTTGCACAGAACATAGAACAAAATTTCATCAACTAAGAATGCCAGAATTGATGCTACAGTGTTAATAGCTAACATTTCTTCTGTCCCTTGACTTCCAGGGAAGACTGCAGAGCCAATTAACTCTTTTTTTTAATTTTTTTTCCCCCTAGAGTCTTGAGGTTATAGAGGTGTCAGAAGTTTGAGTATCATTAGGGTCAAGTGGGATTAGAACAAAAAACTTTGCTTTTTGGATGAGTTTATGAACATAATTGTTAAAAAGGCACCTTCCAGTTTTGTGCCTAACCTCAGAGAAAAAAAGTTCCTAATACTTTGGTGCTTGAATTTTAAAATTAATTTAGAAGTTCTAGTATTTTGCTGAATATGAAAATAACATAGACCTGAGTTAGGTGCCACGGCTTTGACAACTTTCTAATAAAATTCCCAGGCTAGTATTTTTCATTGGCTATCTGTGGCTCATTGTACTTATAGGCTCTTTCAGTTGCCAACAAAACTGTCTCCACTGATTTGATAAGGTAGGATTTCTTACTGTGTAAGCCAAAGCATCCGTCTGAGAAACTAAGGTAAAAAGTTTTGGGTTTGAGTGGGTTCTTTTTCCCCCATTCCCTGTCCTACCCTTTATGATATGAAGTGAGATATTGTTAGGTTCTTAATGAATAAACATAAAATATTAGCCAAAAAAATGTTGACATGTTAATATGGGAAGCCTAGCTGTCTAACTCTCATCTCAAAAAATCAAGATTGAAGTTGGGCATATATTTGCAGCATCGAAATTGGAGCCACATGTTTAGACAGGTTAGCGCTTGCCTTTCTTCCTTAAAATCCTGGATGATCTGCTCACTTTCCTATCATGGACAGTACTATATTGTAGCAAAGTTGAAACCGTAGGCAGACTTCTGCAACAGATTTGACTTACAAGATCCTGGGCAAAGATCACTTGACTTAATTAAATAAGTAGGTATTACTGAACTCATTAAACATTTAGCTCAGTGTCTATAATTTTTCACTCAGCTATCCAGTTGGTTGACTGCTGTTGGGATGTAGATTTTGTCTGCATGAAACATCTTGCCAACAATGAATGTGCACTAAACTGCCATTCAAGAAAGGATGAAGGGAACTATAAACAAGGCCACCTGGTTAATATTTTTGTCTTTTATTTGTTATCAAAAAAACCAGAATGATTTGATGTCTCTTTCCTTCAAAAGACAGTATTATAAAAAAATATACCCATGCACACCAAAGTGTCTATGTAAACAATTATAAATTAATTTACTGGCAATGTAACTTTTGAGATTCTTAGAAATTCAACATTCTTTTTCTAGTTCTGGTTGTATATACAAAAGGTGGGTCAAAATGTTCCAGCCCAAGATATTCAGCTGTGTTCAGAATGCAATCTGGTATAGTTATCTTTCATGATGAAAAAGCAGCTCATAACTATGCCCATTGTCATCTGGTAAATTATGATACTTCCATTCCAGATATTCTCATTGTAGAGTTTATCACAGTAGACTATCTCAGAAGCTAAGGTTTTAACAAAATTCAGTGAGGGATTAGACATTTGACTGAATAATAATAACTGAATTCTAAGAACATAATATATTTATTAACTTCTAAAAGAGCTTTGGGACATAATCTCTAGTGTGGATTTTAGAAATAGGCTGATATATTTCTTTGCTGTTTTTGTAAAATGTTGATCTAACGCTACTTTTAGAGATGAACTGTGTTGCTCTAGACAGGCCTGTGGTGTGACCTACCAGTTTCTATTTTCTTCAAGCAATGAAGTGAGCAGCACTGTCCTGTATGTGCCGAGCACCCCTCCTTCAACCTTTCTGACTGGAATAATGAGAAGCCATTTACAGTCAGACAGCATTTAACATCTTCTGATACTATCTGTTGTTCATCAAGGGTTTAGATGCATTCTAAGAGAAGTAATTTCTCCCGTGTGAATTGGACTAAGGGGTATATGGGTACTAAGAGTATCATATTCCTATTGTTACACTTGATAGTGCCAAATTGTGTGGATTATTCAGGATTTGTTGTGCAGAGTGTTTATTTCATAAGACCATTTTTTTCCAAAAACTTTACCTTAAATATTGTCTATGTCTAGTCCTAGCCCAAATATAGATGGTATTTTTAAAAAATTACCACTAATAAGGTAGGCTGAAACTATTCTCCCTCCCCCTCCACTAGATTATATTCAATGCACACAGCTCAAAAGTAGCTTCAAAATTTTACAAGGTGATATGTTTCTGTGGTGCCTGAGGCTATGCTTTTTTTTCATGTTTTGTTGATTTGTCATTGGGAAAAGTCTCCATAAACTCAGTGGAGCTCACCAAAAGAAGGTATTTCCCCCATCTCAAGTTAAGAAATTTCTTCCTAGTGTTTGCTTTTGCACAGCATGCACTGTTTGTAGCAACACTGTATAATGACAGCTCTGGCAGTAACTTCTGTACTATGTAAGCACACTGTGAAGAGAAAAAAAAAAAAAAAGCTGAATTCAGTATTTTATGCAATCTTTTCTTATTTGAGGGTGGTAAGGGGCAGAAAGTCCAAGCCAGGGTTTTAGAACAGCACAAAACATCTAATCTGGGCTTTTTTAGGAGAAGATTCACACCTAGATATATCGTGCAGCATTCATACAAACGTCACTGGCTGGTGAAGGAGGTAATAACACAGTGTGTTTTCTCTTTTTTTTCCCTTTTTTTAGTATCAGAAGTTAGAGAATGTTTCAAGATATGCCAGCATTGAGACAGTCATATTAGTTGCATAAATGAGTACCAAATTTAGGCAGGTGTTTTCAAACTTCTCATAGAGGGCCCCAAACATTTTTTCCTTCTTCATATTTACAGATACATTTAGTAAAGTATTAATGCCAGTCTCCCCATCTAGCTACCTGTGAGCAGTCTTTGGCTCACTTGAAAATTCTCCATTTCAGCCCATCACTCCTTCCTGAACTTCAAACTGTCCATTTCTTTCCCTTCTGAAATTTTTTTCAAACTGCCCTTTATGTTTAAGAAGCCAGTACCCATGAAGTCAGAGAAAGAGTTGCACTCCCTTCCTGGCAGTCAAACAAATGTTTCAAAAGGGGAAGCAGGAGACAAACAAGAAAGCAGTCAGGAGAAAAACATACATTTCACTGAAGCGTCTATCCTTCACCTTCAGGATATATTCCACTGCTGACCCAGCTGTCCTGCTGTTGTGCTAGGACATCAAAACATAAAGCTGCACTCAAACTTGGCTCAGATGTACTTAATTATTTTTTTTTCTTTTTTCATCTAGAAGTTTAAGAATACTAGTGTTCATTTGAAGGGAGTGGTTTTCAAATGACACACCATCACCAGCTTGCGTTGGTGTGCAAACTTTTGACAGGTCACCCTTATGGAGTACAGAACGTATCACACCTGGACTTCATGTTTTAGATTTCTTCTATCACATTTTTATTAATGGAGACAAGGAAAATGCAAAAGGTAAACTAACAGAAATAACTTATGAAACAAAATATCAAGTGAAGCATCATAGGATTATTAGGGTATTTTCTGTTCCATCAGTGTGGCCATTACCTGCTGGTTCAAGGGATTTTTGAGCCACCTGTCTTCTGCATTGGTAGCACATGGCAGAGGTCCATTCCCTTGAATTCATGTCGCAGCAAGGGCAAAGCAATCCATCACTGGCTGTGCACAATATTCTTATGCTTTCTCTGCATCCCTGCCACCTGTGTAGTGTGAAAGAAGTATGGACAACCTGCGCTACTGAGATGGGAACGTGAGTTCCCAAAACTTCAAGAAGAGATAAACTGCTGAAAGCTGATGAGGGACCAGAGGTACCCTTGGTCCTCCAAGAAAGTCTATCACTGACACTGCCTACTCTTGGCTAAATCTAGCCACAGCAAGGGCAGTTTATCTTCAGTCATAAATGTATGGAAATCTGCACTCCAATATTACTTTTTCTTTTTTTCTTTTTTCCTTTCCCTTTTACTTGTTTTTTCCCCCTTTTTCTTTCTGTGGCTGAGCAATGGCTATTAGAAAAAACCCAGCCAGTTCCAGCAGGATAGGAATTAACTTTATGTATCAGGAGGAATTTTACTATAGAAATTTGTAACATACATGTTCTAAATTCTGAGACTTCAGAACAAACAATAATACAGGTGATCCTGTGTATTTTATAGACATAAACAAAAAAATATACCCAGTTTTGAAACTTGATTTTTGATAATGAATGATATTATAATTTTAATAAACTGACAATTTCTGAGAGATATTATCATTTTTAAGAGCTCTGTGATACTTAAATACATGTCTAGTTTTAGAAATCACAGAAAATGAGGAAGAGAAAGAGAACAACTCACATTTGCTAATGAATGTTTTGTAAAGATAGTGATAGGTACCTTTTCCTGATGTTTCTGCACCTTTTCTTTTCACAGCGTGTTGCTATTAGCTTCAGCCTTTTGGGTTCATGGTCATTTGTTTGGGTTTAGTTCAATTATGTCTAACATAATGGCAACTCATCCACTTTGTTAGATATTTTCCTTAATGTGCTATACGACTTAGTCCTTTGTTCATTACTGCTCATGATTTGATTTCAGTATGTGACTTATTTGTCACCATTATCTGTACAGTTACAAATACACTGTTCTGTACCCACAGATTTCTGTGTTACTGAGTTAACTTTATAGAAACGATTTATTCAGTTTACCCAGCTGGATCAGGCAAAAATCATCTATGCAGCACTGTTGGGAATTTGAATTATGTTGCTTGCTCTTTGAATATTACTTTTTTTATTCAAAATAATAAATGAAGATGACACTTCTATTTTCATGTTTGAGTATACACTTCATCAGTTTCTTACAGTGGCATTTTTTTTATTTTTTATGCAATAGTACAGCTTGTATTCATCTGTACATTGAAGACATTGGAATCCTGGAGACAACTTTTTCTTTTCCTCTTGCTTTGAGCTTGAACTAGACAGCTGCTTTGGAATCAAAATGCGTCAGTGCTTTACAGAGATAAAATATACGTTTAATAAATGTAGAAATTTATTTCTATTTCCATGATCACACTGCACATATCCACATTAATCACAAATATTTAAAACTAGGAATGGCATTAAACATTAAACTCCATCTCTATCTTCCTTCTCTTTTTTTATAGCAAATTGCATAAGATTTTGTTTGCTTAAATGAGAAAATGGGTGACTTTGTCTGTTATCTATAATACATTAATTAAAATGAAACTAAGGAAAACCAATATATTTTTAAGAAATAGTTATGAAAGTATTGTGGGACATTCTTAGTTATTTCATGACTGAATTCTTAATCCAGAGTTGCTGCACAATGAAGATTTAAGGATAGAAATAAGACAAGGGAAAGGAAAAGGACTGTCTATGACTTCAATCATATTGAAAATCAAATAAAGTTTTGGGATTACTTTCTTCAGATGTTCTAAATCTACAGCCAGCTACTGCAAGAGTTTTGCCTTTTTTGACTTCTAAATTCATGGGTGTCTGCACATTGATCAGCCGTTGAATTGTTTCAGATTAATAGTTATTACAAGAAGACATAGTTAAATAGAACCAAGTGCTGCCATAGTTACCACATGTTGGATTACAAAAAATATTTTAGCTATATTCACAGAATTCTCTATTTGGTAGAAAGACAGCAAAGAACATGAAGATCACTATGTTTTTCCATCAATAGTTTTTCCAGGGCATATGTCCTGATTTCAAGCTCTAATACCAAGACTATTAAACAGAAGCAGGGTGCCATGCATGTGGTCTGGCTGAACTGCAGATGTATTAGCACCAGTTTGGACAGAATGGGTAGGGTCAAAGGGGTAATTACATTTCTTCCTAAAAGTATTATTAAGGGATTATCTTAGATATAAATTAAAAAAAAACATGCTATGTGGGCTATAAGCAGAGCTTTCTGTAATATCAAAAGTAATCAAGTGTCTATGACAGCAACCCAGAACTAGATTTTTATATTAATTAAACAGGGTGATTGTTCAGTTCCAGAGAGAGACACAGAGCAGTCTGTAGCGCTCCAGTAAAAGCGTTACCACTATGCTACCCACTGGGCTTCATTCTGACTGCATTTTCTTTGTACATGTTGCGGATGTTTTGTATATCAAGCACTTTTATAATAGAATTAAAATATTGAACTTCTTGTTGTAATGATGAAAAAGTGATGTTGTGCCAGTGGTTTAATTGTCAGTGTCTTACCAGTTTGAAACTGAGGAAGCAGCTGTGTCAAAGACAGGTAGATAAAAGGAAAATTGGAAGCAGTTATTACATTCATGAATTAAGATAGTTCAGCTATTACTGAGAAGACTTTCCTCTTAATCTTACATCAAATCTGAAAAGCATGCATTAGAGGAACATTCTATTAGTATGTTAAAATTAAATATTTTTTTCTTTCATGTTAACATATTGATTTTAAATAATACCTATATACATCCAAATTCCTTTGCTGTGGTACATGAGTAATTTCACTCCCTGCATGCACTGAGTTTAAACTTTTTAAGGTTAGAAGGTCTGTCAAATGCACAGGAAAGTGATAGAGCCTGCACTGTGGAAGCACTGAGTCCTGAACTGGTGAAATTTTGTTGCTCTGCAAAAGCTCCTCCTATGGCTGTGACTCACACGAAAGTAAATCCACTTTCAGATTCCTTGTTTTGAAGCCAAACATACTGAAGCTATGTAAGAAAACACTGAAGCCAAGACAAAAGCAATCTGCTGATTCAGAATTCTTTGAAAAAAGACTCAGTAAACTTGGTGTGAATTAAGTAGTCTGTCCTAGCATGTCATTGGAAACCCAATAAAAAATGTCATAAACTCTGAATATTGAGTTTTGGCTAATTGGATGGAAATGCCTATTCTTGATCTGGCTCAACTTTATGGTGGAAAATGATCCAGAGTGATTGTGGAATTACAATGACAATCCAGTGACACTAGGAATTAGAAACAGTTGTTTCATCTGTTAAAAAATGTACACAGTTTCTCCATAAGTTCCAGAGCTGAAAATAGTACATTTGGATTAAATATACTCCTGCTTTGGGAGATATTTTTAGCAATCTACCCTGTTTCCATTTTAAGCAGGTTCTGTTTTCAAGTGCAGTTATCTGTCTTAGCTGTATTCCATCAGGTGTATGAACACTTAAACTGAATTTCTGCATTTATGAAATTCATTTTAACAGTGTTCTATTAACTGAATGAAACAAAATTATACCTTATGGCTAGTGTCCCAACATAGAGACCAAGAACTAGTGTAACAACATACAGTGAAATGCAAGTTGTTATTTAATTGCTAAGATATTCATTGTTTAGACATGGTGATTAATTCATTTGGCATTTAAACGATGAAAATGGTAATTCTATAATAATGTAATTAGAAAGAGGCATTATTGCCTTGAATGAAAAAAGACTCAATCTGTAAATCTCAATGAACACAGGCTTAATCTAAATGGAATCATTTAAATTCCTGATATTTTATATTTTCTGATTAAGATGGTGGGTTTTGCTTAACAAATGACCTTTTACACATGAAAATAATACTCCAGTGGCACTTCAACACTTCTGTTCAGGCATCTATGAAGTATTTAAACAAATTTCCATACATAGGAATATTGATAGGTAAAATAAATTACAAAGGGCAGGAGGTAAGGCTTGGCATTATTTATTTGGAAGTCAATTTTGTGTATTGCTACATTGGTCAGATAAAACCTATCAAATTAATTTTTAAAGTCTTCATCTTTGATCACTAACTTTATTCTTTTACAGTCATGCCATTCTCAGAGTGAGTAGTTTGACTGAATGCCCAAACTATGCTTTAGGTCTCAGAGTGTTCCAGAAAACAGAAATTTCACATTTTTTATATATTCAGTGATGTAGAAAGATGAATATTAAAACCATTTTTTTACGTACTCGGTTCAAAATATGCTAAAAAAAATTTCAAAACCCATGGAATTCTGGAAAGGGGGGGGGGGGGGGGGCGGGGGGGGCGGTAAACATTCTGTGGCAAATTTGAAGCTTCCACAACTGTAGCTAATTCTATAGAGTTAGATACAAGAATATTAACTCTAGAACACTTGAATAGCATCTAAACCTTGAATTATCTAGTACTAGAAAGTTATTGTAGAATATTGTCTTCTTTTCTGTCATGCAAATTGTCACTGACATGGAAGGGGAACCAGTGTAATTTATATTTTAAACACACGTTTGTACATGACAGCTAAGAATATAGTGCAAGGCTTATGCTGCATCCAAAATTTTTTTGTTGGTCTACATTTCCCTTGTGATAATGAACAAAGAAGTAGTGGGCTAGTGAATTCCGATCGAGTTTAAAATTCAGGCAATTTCAAAATTTTCTTCATCAGCCAGAAAGTTCCTTCATAACGTACCTACACCAAAATGTGAACATGGAAATTAATGTCTCCAGTAGTCTGTCAGATTTCTGTGCTGCCTACAGCCTGGTTAGCTTTCTATAGTCAAAGCAGAAGCAAAGCAGAAGCAAAGATTTTGTCATTAATGTGTGTTCTGGGAAAGACTACACTTCTGTAAGTATTCTTAGAATTAGATGATTTCGTCTTTAAAGGGGAAAAAATGAAATTGGATTAAAGCCAACCTAAAAAAGAAGAGGAAATACAAAACTTGAATTATCACATAGTTGTAAGCATCACATATCTAAGCCCGACCAAGATCTCAAACACTGTATCTTCAAACGGTCAGATGTGAAACCAGATCAGAAAAACGTCTAATGGGATTAAACCTATATCTTGATTAAAAAATCCTTTCTTTCTGATGAACTTCAGCCTTTGAGTTTATAATGATGTATAACATGAACAACATAAACATTCTTATTTCAAGATGAAAATAATTGTAGAAGATGTGGTATTAGCTTGCAGCTATAAGGTTCCTTTATACTCAAAGTGAACACAAATCTTTCATCTCATCCTTTGGTTATGTTTTTTTTATGATGGCATTGCCTAAGGGCTCCAGTGTGTAATATTCTTTGATAATTTCAGCACTACTTAGCCATTGATACTACTCTTAGTTTACAGCCTGATTGTGACTTTTGAATCACAGTGCCCAGATTCTAAAGCACTTCAGAAAAGAGCTGGGATTAGTCCTGAGGAAGCACTGGGCACAAAAGAACCTCTGTCACCTCCTCCATCCCAAATTGTCCTTCTGCAATCTTTTCTAATATCTGCTGTCCTCCCCCCACAAAATTCATGAAAATGCCTGGTCCTTGCAAGAAATTACTTAGAAAGTAATAAGGCAGTTTTCTTGTATCTTCACTCTTTTTTTCATATCTTTGCAAGGATGGCAATAATCTCCCTCTTAATTAATTCTTTTGTTTAACAGTTGTTGAGCCTTGAGGTAATACATTCTTAGTAATTTAGAAAATCATTACTTTGTTGATTAAATAAATACGAAATGTGGAGAAACAAATTATAAATACAACTAATTCCAGCCTGACCAAGAAAAGCTTTTAGATGCAAATCCCAGTTAGGTAGAAACAGTACTCTGTGAAAACACAGTCAATGGACCACGGTTCATAAATAACTCAGAGGTCCCAAACTCTTTGCACACATATAGTGATCACTTTGCAAGGATAATTACTGAAAATCTATACTTATTTCATGTTTGGCAGTAGGACCAACTGATTAACAAAGTGATTTATCTACTGCTTGTGTCACTGCTGAACAACTGAAGAAGCAGACTGTACATTTGTTCTGCTGCAACTACAGGCATAGAATGTGTCTTCCCTGCTTGGATTACAAAAGTAGCTACACTCAATCACTGAGCATTCATTCTGCATTCATTATGTCTCCCTTTTTATGAGACAAAGTCCATGGCCCTTTAAATTGTCATTAAATTAAGTCTGTTTTCTTCTTTTCCACTAACCGTTCCTATTTTCATAGAATCATGGAATGGATTGGAAGGGACCTTTAAAGGTCATCTAGTCCAATCCTGCAATGAGCAGGGAAATTATTAAACTGCCATTTATGCTTGGATTTGATGATCTTAAAGGTCTTCTCCAACCTAAATAATTTCATGGTTCTATCTTCAACTAGATCAGGTCACTCAGAGTCCCATCCAACCTGACCTGAATGTTTCCAGGGATGGGGCATCTACCACCTCTCTGGGCAACCTGTGCCAGTGTTTCACCACCCTCATCATGATTTTTTATTCCTTGTACCTAGTCTGAATCTATTATCCTTTAGTTTAGAATCATTAGCCCTTCTTCTAGTACTATAGACCCTGTTAAAAAGTCCATCCCCATCTTTCTTGTAAGCCCCTCTTAAGTATTGAAAGGCTACTTTTCTGAGTGTGAGGGAGAGCTGTGAAAAATTAATGATAGAGGGACTCAAGGTAATGTTACTGAGTTATAACAAAGATGCTGACTTGAGCTAATTTGCTTTAGCTCAGATATCTCCCAAGTCATACTAACAGTTTGTATTTGAGTAGGAATCTCATTAGATTTAATATTTGAAGTTATAAATCAAAATACTTCCACAATAAAGATAAAGCCAGAAACTGGAGTGTTTTATAAATGTCCATAAATAAGTCCATATGTGATCTTGGAACCTGTCAAGTAGCACTTTGAATATACAGATATTTCTAGGTATTGCATCTTGAGCTTTATCAAGACCAATCCCGCCCCCCCTCCTCCCCCCTTTATTAGGTTCTAAACTACACCACACTCTCAAAGGGGCATTTTTACCTGATATTTGTAGCCAAGACTCTACCTTACTGTATTCCTTTCCACAGCCCTGCTGCTAAACAACACCTTAGGTTTCCTCTTTCAATACAAGCAGTAAATAAAATCATCTTATAGAAAAGGTCTTTACTTTTGTTGTTGTCCCTGGAAGAACCTATGAAATCTTGAATTAAAAGAAAGGTCATTTGCTCTTTAGATTCTTCTACTTTTGTGCAGTTCATAAATAATTCTATAATTATATCCAAGCAACTACGTGAAAAGCACTGCAGAGGTTCCAAGTTCAAACAGTCAAAAATTAGGGAAGAAATGATGGATGAGGTTACAAGTGTAATCTCAGTTCAGCAGGAATGCACTTAAGTGTGACAGGAGCATGAGTTAACCCAGGTTTTGAGGATTTTTCTGCAACTTTTCATCAAAGTGAGCACCCCTAAAGCACCAAAAACCTTTGAACCACAGGAGCTATGCTGTCTTAGAAGTGAAATAAAATCAAGGAACATTTTTTAAATGAAGCAAACTTGGCAGCAGAAAAGTGGAGCTATAAACAGATCATCCCCATCCACTGTGTCCTTGGAAGGCTCATCTTTCCCTTCAGGTTTGCTCTTAGTTCAGCAATCTTTCATCAGGTTTCAAGAAACTCTGTGTGTAGTCCTCACTGTATCCCTAGGAAAAAATAGCTTTCTTTTCATTGCTTCTGGTCCCTGACTGTGTCTGTTCCCAGACCTCAGAAGAAAGGGAATGAGATACTGACACAGTGAACTACAAACTGACAGGCAAAACTGATGCCATCTGTCACTATCTGCTTTAAGGACACTACACACTACCGGCTTTAGATACTTGGCTTAACCTTGCCAGGGCCCTGGGAAGTAGTCACCTGATCTAATACATTCAGAGCATATAAGTAAAGTCATTAAAAAGAGATTAAAGTACTTTTGAATATCTATAGAAAATAGTTCGGTGTGCAAAAGTCAGATGTGGTTCTATAATGAGCAGAAAGGTCTCTTAATTCAGCACTCCTCTCTGCCATCCTGAGAAGGGAGCTTGCTGCAGTTATATAAACTTATAAAATGGGTTTTTCTGATTAGTCTTAACTGTATAATTATATGACACAACTGCATGTCTGACAGTTGGTTATCCCCAGTGACACAGTAACTTTTTCATCCTATTTTATATACTCTGTATTCCTAGCTCCATGCCAATGTCATCAACAATGCGCTTGGATGGTAAGGTTAGGAAAAAAGAGAGGTTGGGCAATAGTTGTGAAAGCCATAGCAATCTGTTTTGTGCAGGAACAGAGATTTAGGGAAGACTGAGGAACAGAAAAGGTTGAAGAATGTCACTGAAGAAGTATCATGTTCTTATTTCAGTGCTGGTGAGAGATGATACATATTTACTGAGGATGCTGGCATGAAGAAAGCCAGGAAATCTTGGAGTTATGTGCCACATGAATGTTCTAGTGCTGCTTTGACTCTCTCAGATAGGAAAAAAGAACCAATTTTTGCATTAGTTTTCCATAATAATGATAGCACAGCTGCTGTGCCACCACTCTGTAGGTGTGAGTGACACAGCTGATGTCACACAACAATTCCCTGCTGCCTCTAGACCAATACAGGATCCTTTCCAATGACCACTGTCAATTGGTGGTGTGGCACCACAACCATGACAGTTTATATCTGGACATTAGCAATCCACAACTGATCATCTGTGTCGCCTGGGAGTATGTGGGCTCACCAGTGGGATGTAATGATTTGTACCCAGACTTACCATAGTTTATAACTATGAGCTCAGGGGCACTACATCCTATCCATCAAAGGATCTGTGGCTGGCAGCAACAGGAGCAGTACAAATCCTTGAAATGATGTGGGCATCCAGCATCACAACATTAGCAATTGCATCTTCTCCCTAAGTACTTCTCACTGATTCTTGATGGCTCCCTAGTCCTCTCCAGAGTGTGTGACTAGCAGAACTTGCCATCATTGCAAAAGCAATAGACATGGAGAGACTCGAGGTAAAGGCTGTGCCTGGATGGTTTGTACATAAAGCAAAATGGGCTGAGCTTGAGCGCACCCTATTTTTCACATAGTGTTTCTCATAAAAGGTCTATGACCTTCTCATTGTGCATGATAGGGCACCCTAGACTGAAACAAGACCCAGCTTTGGGAGCAGCCTGGCAGAGTAACACAGAAACAGTCACTGATTTTTTTCTTTGTATCACAATTATAGTCTCTTCTGCTCTATTGCACATAACTTATGTCACTGGGGTAATACCATCTGTTCTCTTTCATGCACAGTGATACAGCTGTAGATAGATATGTCAGTTTTAAAAAGAAGCACTTCCTACTGAAATGTTATTACAACTTGTAATCAAAATCTTCTGAGTCGTGGGTAAAATGCAAGGTATTCCAAAGTAAACTAAAGCTTTTAAGGTTCAAACAACTCTAACTGACAGATTGTCAGTAAGAACTTTGTACCCTTTTCACCCTTAGTGTTAGTGGCAATAGAGTTCTTTGGAGGGAACACGTCTCTTTTTAGCTGCCTTTGCCCAGTTAAAAGACTGTATTTCACCTTGTGACACTAGAATAAAATAGATACTGCTTTACCTAGGTTTCAAGCCATAGTACCAGATTGTTTTCCAGAATGCAAAATGAACTCAACTGACTTGAAAACGGGTGTCACTAAGATCCTAGTCTATTATGGTCAAAATCCCATTTACAATTCCTACAGTCTACAAAGATTTTTGTGCTAAGCCAATGCTTTTAAACTGCATCTCCACTGAACAGATTGTCTCTCCTTCCTGCAACATGTCTGCATCCACAGGTCAGACTGGTTCTTTCACAAAATGTAAGAAAGCTAATGTAGCTCAGCCAGCTTCACAGTTTAGTTAGGTATATTTTTCCAACAGCTTGTAAAAGTTTAAACATTGCAGGACCTTGAGAGTATAATCATTAACCCATGGATTTACTATCAAAAGAGAAACATAGAGAGAATGTCAAGGACAAGAAACAAGGTAATATTCTAGAAAAGCTGTCTTCCAGATCAAACGTTCCTGTGATAATTTTGTATGTGTTGCAGAAACAGTACAGCCAGTAGTCTGCACCGCTATTCATAATGGAGGCTTCTGAATCCTCAGCTTGCATTAATATCTTGGTATACAACCGTGTGTTCTCAAGAGACACTGACTTTTAAGCAGACCACTCATTGAGGATGCAGTCAGGAAAGGTGTTGGATGCAAACTATGTAGAAATCTACAGCTAATGTCATCACAAAGTGACACAGAGTATGTCCCACACATCATGGGAGTAGACAGGGAAGGTTTGCACATTCACTTCCCAATATTTTTGTGAAGTCTGTTCTATCACACAGACATCTCCACTTACAAGCTCCTGCCTCAAGGTGTGAAGTAGTCTAGAGTGAAAATGGAGCCATGAGACAGATTTTTGTCTCCATCCTTTGCTTTGTTTCTGGATGTAGTGACAAATTATTCGGATTTTTCCTGCTAGATCTAAATTCCAATGAAGATGATAGAAAAAACAAGTGCTGGAATTTCCAAGAGTAAACTCAGAAGTATTACAGAACTGAGCAAACAAGTAAAGATTTCCCCTTATTGCTCACAGCATGGTGATCTCTGATTTGAATAATCAGAGAGCTGGCAGAGACCTCTTACTGCAAAGTAGGACCAATTATACTATTCTATAATTTCTATCACTGTACTGATCTCTGTCATTTTTGTTACATACAGTCTACCAAGGTTCTCAATGTCGACAGTTCCAAAAACATCTCAGGAAATTTATTTCAAAAGCTTTAATAATCTAAACCTAACATGATCAAATTATTCTTTTCACATTTTCAGAAGTTATTTTTGTCCTAAAAACTCTTTGACTCCTTCTCCTTAGTCTATCCCCTCCAGATCTGTATCTTTCATTAGAACAGAGTCAAACTAGGTTGTGCTCCAACTGAGGTTTTATATTTATTAGAGGGAAGAAAATAGGGGACATTTCACAACAGAAATGGTTAAAAGACCAGCAGTTCTGTGGAGCATGACAGATCACGTGCAATAAGGAGGCTGGGGAGCTGGTGGACAATGTCTTACACAGTAAAATCCAAGCTAGTGTGGAAATGAATTTTTGAGTTTAGCAACAGAAACAGGAGAATCAGCAATACTGATGATAACTTGCAAGTTTGTTGTAGTAGTAAGGAAGCTTTGGAACAGCCTACCGGGGGAACTGGTTGAGTCACCATCCCTGGAGGTCTTTAAGAGACCTATAAGTGTGCTCTTAGAGACATGATTTAGTGGTGGACTTGGCAGCGCTAGCTTAACAGTTGGACTTGATGACCTTAAAGGTCTTCTCCAGCCTAAACAATTCTGTGATCCTATGAACCTAAAGAAATTTCTAAGCAACTGGTGAAGAACTTGTAGCTATTGATTGAAGCAAAATGTTCATCATACTAATGGAGTCTCCTCCCAAAGCATTTCTACTTGGGAAAACATGCAGTAAGTGTAGGCTTTGCACACTCTTCCACAGACAGGGATCTTAGGAAAGCAGTCTTTCTTCTGTCAGGATCCTTACCATTTAGTCCCTAAATGTACTAAATGGAGTCCCTACCATTTGATAGAAATACAATTAGAGCTTCTCCAGTTGACAGCAGAGTCAGTTTGACCTGAGGATGGGGCAGTCATTACCATCTTCATCTGTCCTGTCTTTGAATTGCACTGATATTACATATATGAGATGTTTGAATCCACAGATTTGCAAAATGTGCTCAAATTCAAAGGCATTAAGTAAGAAATTAACAGTGATACATTAACAGCATGTATCAGTAGATCATTAAAATGATCTCAGCCTTCACATACTGTGAGCAGATTCATCTCATTCTTGTGTATATTTCTAGAAATGACAGACAATAAGTGCATATTTTCAAGTTTTTTGATACATGTTGTCAATGGGACATAGAGAGCATGTATTTAAGCCCTACCTTTTCAGACTCCGTGCTCACCAGTTTGGACAGATTCACAGCTCTCTTGCTGATTTGATTCTCAACTGTAAGCTTCCTTTGCAAGCAGTCATCAGCCACTTTGGCTGCTGGTATCTCATCATCTTGCTTGGGATTATGGCATTCAGCTCCCAGTGACACTTAAATGACTGACTGTCTATATATGTAATGGGAAGAGCACTAAAAAGAAGAGAACAGCTCCATCAGGGTGGTCTTAAACAATGCATATTACTTTATTACATTGTTTTCCTCTTTTTGTTTTATTTTTTTTTCCTCACCTGCCCCCAATCCAAGCAGGGGTCTAATGCAAAAGTGGTCTCATCTACCCAACTCTTACATTCACATGGAAGCAGTAAAAGTATCTCTAACAAAACAATTCATAGGGAGTTGGGAAAGATTAAATTTCATTGCTTTAGAACATGGAAATAACACTTGCAGTTAATATTCTAGTGGTGTTGCTATAGAACATGAATCAACATTAGAAAACAGGTTCCATCTGACTGGACATTATTACACAGCTTACAATAATGCTTTAGCTAGATGACTGCTGCCCTAAGCATAAGAAAACTACCCATGTAAACGTCTAATTAACAGTCTTAAATTTACAAGAATCTCTTCAACGAAATTAGAGTTTCTGCTGTTCACATTATATTGCTGAAGTTAATATTAACACTTCAAGCATAGCATAGTTTGGCTGGTTTGAGCTGTGCCTTCACCTAGTATAAATCAAAATAGATCCATAAAGTTGAATGAAATCATGTCATTTTACAGTGGCTAAAGAACTGCCCCCTCCAGCACCTGGCCTGTTTGAATTTTACCTCTTGCATACCAAGTCTGCCTTCGAGTATTAACGTTGCTTTTCTAGTTAACAAGTGAAACATGGAAATATCTTAAAGTAACTAAAGTTTTCTCATGTATTCTTCTTTTCCTGAGGGAACTATGAAGTCCTACAAGCACTTTATTATTTCTAAAGCTTCTGAGGAAAATAGAGTAAGTTAATAATTCAGTGCTGTCACTTAGGAACATGGAAAAAATTATTCAGATAAAAATCTTTTCCTTGAAAAGCAAGAACCTTTTCTAAGTAGCAGAATATTTCTGACATTGAAATAGTGTGTAAAAAAGAGGAAATAAATTTAATTATTTAAAATATTAAAATAGATTTTAATTTTAAATGGATCGAGAGTATAATACGGATTCTAAAAAATATAAAAGAATATTCTCATCATTTAAAAGTATTTTCAGCATGTTTAGAGATATGTTGTCCTAAAACAAAAATATTTTATAAAAGCTTTTAAAAGTACTTTTGGGCTACAATGCAGAGCAGAATAGACCTTAAATGGTCGTTCCTACCCTCTGGGACATTTACCCTGAGATACCTTCTGAGGATTTCTTCCAGTTTTTCTTCTTTACACCAGACCAAACACATTTGGGGGCAAAATATTTGAGCAGAATGGCAAGGTGCCAATTAGCAAAGTGATGTTAAATTTTCGAAACATACCAACAACATATGTCTTTTTTTCCTTGAGTGTACCAGTGAAAACATAGAATAATTTAAAAGTCGTCTTGCTTGTTCGGTTTCTGGAGGTAATAGAGTACTGATTTGAACCTCTTTGCCATTTACGGTAGGTTCTGATTCAGTTTAATACCTTAGCAGATGTTTAAATGTTAGGATCTTTGTATCATCATTGACATTAATGTTATTAACCGAGTCTTTAAAGCAAACTATGTGCTTAAGTACTGGTCTGAATAAAGTCATTAATATGAAGCACCATTAAAAGCAATAATGACAAGCTTACTGGCACAAAGAAAAAAGCACTCTGAGAGACCATGTTAATTCTTGTATATTGGTAGTTTCCAGCCTTCATTGCTCAGCAACACTGCAGAAATCATACTTATTCCCTGTGCTTAGAAGAGAAGCTACATTTGTTATCAAAAACTGACTTTTAGCCACTTGAAATTATATTTACATATGTCAATGCCATTCGGACCTGCAAGAACTCTAATTTTATGCACAAATGTTACTGTGCAGCAAATGGCAAGGACAAAATGAGATGCCCAGTTGTGGTTCCTTTGAAGAAAACTGCCCTAAGACAGTTTGCATAGATTAGCTTAAATAGAGCTGGAAGTAGTTTGCAGTACATTAGTGATAAGTCTTAGCATATTCAAATGACCTAAGATATTCACACACAGGAACTGCACCATTATAAATGTCTGAAAATCTGAAGAGAAGTAAATCCAAATAATTCTGTGTTTTGCTAAGGGACTGGTCCAAACATAGTCTTCTTTCTAATGAGGTCAACAATATTTAAATAAAAAGACTCTATCTGGGGTGATAATATAAAAAATGTATATAAAGTAGATGGCATTCTGCTTACTTAAGTGGTTTTACCGTAGGAATAATTCACATCCATTTTCTGTGAGAATTAAAGACTTGTATATCTATTATGAAGGAGCAAGAGAAAGCAAGGGGAAAGGAGAGGGCCCACAGCCATTCATAGAGAAATAAAGTTTTCAACTATTTACAAATACTTGTCCCGATTCCTTGTCATCTGCATTAAAGGATACTGACAGATCCCAGACCCAAGCTAATGTGAAATGACAGATTGCTCAGATCAGAACACTCTGAGGAGCCACAGGCTAAATGAGTCAGTTTAGCTTCTCTCCATTTGCATCTTTAAAGTTCTTACTTCAAACATGCACACAAACAATTTCATGCTCCTGGTTTTAAAGCCCAATGAGAAATGCAGGGGGGAAATACCTAACCACTTAAATAACTTACACTTTTCCTTTACCCAGTTACTGGGTGTTAAAGTTTGCAAGACTTTAAACTAACTGAGAAGTTTTCCTGATGGCTGTGATTATTTTTCTAATATCATATGCAAATTTACTTTAGTATGAAAGATAAAGTCAAAATAAAATAAAATAAATATTTGAAAACAAGGAAAGGTAAAAGTGTGTACAGCCTAATAAAGAAATTCATTGCTAAGTCTTCCTCCTCACCACAAATAGCCACACAATCTATTTTTTCTCACTCTGTAACTGTTCTTTAAAAATTATAAGGCTCCTAGTGTAAACTGCCTGGCATTCATTCCTATTAAGATCCAGACACTGTCACTGTCTCTGCTACGTACTCAATAAAATCCTGAAGGTGCTGTAGCAATCATAACATTTGCTGTCTCATCTACTCACTTCCTTTAGCATCCAGACTCCAGGGTCCACTGCAGAATTTTTAAACAATTTCTAGCCCCAGCATCAATAAGTCTGTTTGTGAGAATGTGCTATGAATGATGCAACAGAATGAAAATTAGAGTTTCACCTTCTCATTGTCTTAATCTTGATGGAAGCCCCTGCTCACTGATTTTACATGTGATAGGAAGAACAAATGCACATCCTGGCCCTGATGGGTCAAGGTAAAACTGTCCTTGGTGATAAAATTTGCTCAGGATTTCCACCATCTAAACCACTATGTCCTCTACTGGCTGTAAGAAATGTCTGAGAACTTCTGTGGTGGGTGGTACCAGATATTAATAAATTATTTTTTTTTTCTATAAGACATCAAAGCAGTAAAAGCATTTGGACTATTAATACATTTAATTTATCCTTAAGAGTTAATCAAAGGGAAAGTATTCACAACAGTGTGATAGGCTGAACAGACACCCTTTTTTAACACCGAAATGCCTGTATTTCCTACTTCTTTATCAAAGACAGACTCAAAAAAAGGTCAAAGATTACAGTTACTCTCTCAAGTTTTCTGTGCATAAAACAGCAGAAAGGAAAAAGCTTGCTACCTTTTAATTAAAATACTGTAAAATAAAGGGAATTTATTTAAAAGCCTTCCAGACTCCCCACATGAGCAACCCTCAAATATCATATTTGACTCAGTCCTCTCTAAGTCACATGAAGCCTCAAGGAACCTGAGGATCATTCACATTCAACGTGAGATGTTGTTTACATTTGTGGGGACCTTCCACCCCATTCATCTCCATCAGCAATTTTCCTTACCCCTCTGGCAGTAAACACTGATTAAGCGAAGGCATTTCTGACTGACAAATAAAGGACTTCCAAACACCACCTATAAGCAAAGATCCAGCATTTCCTATGAGCCTATTTTCCATCCATCAGCTTCTCAGCAGAAGCTTGGTCTCAGAGAACTTTCTGTTCACACCAACATCCCACACAGAGATGGTATGAACTTTTCACTCTTCCAGATAAAACAACACACTTTTTATCAGGGATCTTACTCTCCCTTGTATATGCTTTATTGGTAAAAAAAGACCAAAATCTATGAAAAGACTAATCTGTGTCAGCTACAGCATATTTGTTTCAACAAACATACTAAGAATGTTTCCAATCTTAAGTGTTACTGCTGAACAACAGCTTTGAATAGATTGCAAATATTTTTACAGTGAAAATAATCACTTAGAAATACTGTCTGAAATCTATAATTACCATTTTGCAGCCTTCCAATGTCAATCCAAGTCCAATTCTGAAGCCTTAAAGAAGAGATTTTATGCTTTTATTCATGCTTCCATGGTTTTGTAACAATTCTAAACCTAGTTTACCTGGTTATGTTGTCATTATCAAAACTGACAATATAGAAATGCTAGTTATATGTATTTCCAAACTTGGTGATACTCTAGACAAGAAAACAGGCCTTGCAAGCTAGGCATCCAACAGCTGCACTATTTCAAAGAAAATCATAGTGGAAAAATGTAATATGCACAGATATCAGATACCCTTTGAAATTCACATTCAATTTCAATTTAGCTCTTTTCATTATTAATTTGTTGGGTTTTTTTAGCTTCATAGGCATGCAGTATGTAGTGAAGCTTGTGGTTAATTGATTTTTGAGAGCGCGACGATTTAAGTTCAAAGACCAGTATCACACTTGATGCTCACCACCAGCATCATTAGCAGACTTTATAACCCTTAATTCTTTAGACCGTCTCTACATTACTCTATGGGCTTGAGTCAGCTACCTCCACACAAACTCCTGCTGACCTTTGAGAGTCCTACAGCGGCATCCTGGTTCACATCTAGACTTCAAAAAGACACACTTAAACCTGCTGCAAAGGTGTAAGTCCTGCAAAGTCCTTTCTTAGGTCTTGTGCCACCTTTATCTGCCCAGTGCAGGTGTCTTGGATACCTTACAGCTATTTCTATATGGGCAGGTAGGACGGATCAATAGAAGCAGCAAAAAATGAATGCTGTCCACACTGCCTACTTCTGAGTTTCTCTTTGGGATAGTTCTAGTCCCATTCCACAGACTGGACGTATATTTGTAGCTGAAAAGCAATGCACTCCCAGTTTAGTATCAGTTGAAGTTCATGTGCTCAGACTGTTTCATTTTACAAAGCAAAGCCACAGCAAGTGGGGACAATGGGGAAACTAATTTCCAAGTCATGTGCTTCATGCACATGGGATTTTGCCCTTCAAATAACCTTAGGTCATAACAGATATCTGGGGAACTAAGTCAGGATTTGAGGGTGAGATTCAGCTCCAGGTTGAGAAAGCTGATTGTAGATATCTACAATGTGAATTAGGCATCTAAACTTTTTTACTGCTAATAGAGGTTCCAATGACTGCTGACAGGATCCATGAATTAACATGTAAAATAGAAACTCATGTCACATGCAGATACATTAGCTTTGATTTCATAAACAGCCTCTAGAACAAAAGGTTTTCTTTCTTCCTTGGTCATCCTGATAATCCTCCTGAGTTCCAGCTCAACTAGAATTAATCTCTCTGGATACTCAAAATTTTCCTATGTTCTATATTATGTTTCTTCAGCACCTTATGCATTAATGCTTCCATAAAAAGCTTCAGGTTGGTATCTGATATATTCTAAGGTTGTGTTTGCCTTTGCTGCATGGTACCATTAGCTCAGAGCCACATTCACTGCTTTTCTATGTGTCTGGTGCTCGGAGTCATCAAAGCCCTCCTCTCATATATGCTGATCTTGCTGTGTCAATGAACTGCTTATTTCATCAAATTTCTAGCATCCTTCTTTTTGTATCCTAGTCATTATGAAAAACAAGATATAGTACAAAGAACCATTTCTCTTTCAAAAAAAAAATATTTTCTCTTCCATTCAACCAGTTTCTTAACCATCTTAAATTTCTGTATGAAACCTTTTTAACCAGTCATGTGAATTTCACTGTGAAAATCATGCTTGAAACCCATGGAAGATCGACTATGTATTTAATTTCTCTTAAAAAATATTTTTTATTAAGTATTACCACAATTTAGTCTCATTTAGTGTCCTTTAGTTGAATCTTGTTGAATTTCATCCCTTCTCCATTTGTTGTCATATCTTGATTATTCTTTCCTAACAATTTCTGCTAAAATCTTTGTTGTTATTGATCTAAAGCCAGCATGCTTATTGACTCTGAGACATCAACACTCATCTCTTTTTCTCCATGTTATTAGACAGACGAAAACTCTTTTCTACAGAGACATTAAGCTCATGTGCCTTTTTTTTCAGAGTCCTTTAATGGACAACAATGGACAACATCTATCTCCTTTATGTGATTACAATGCGTTTTTCTTCTACTTAAATACATTGATCTCTCATCCATCGTTTCTCTATCCATTCATCTGTCATCATCTTTCCCTCAGTTTCTAACAAATTAAAAAATTAGGTTTTTTCCCGAATCATCCTTAGCTCTGCCCCAACCCTATCTCTTCTATCTTTGCTTCCCTTTTATTTATGAAGCTAAAAAATTTTTGCTGTGGTATTTTCTTATTAAAGGATGTAGACATACCAAGCAGGTGGTCTCTCTGTGACTGAAAGATATTGGCAGGGAAGTCTATGAAAGTCTATGTTCCTGCTGTGTGCAGCAAGTGTTATGTGAATAAATAAAGCATTTCAGTTTCCATCATAACCAGCCTCTGGCTTTTTTCCCAAACACAAAAAATGGGAGAACAGATGAATGTTAGGCATTTTAAGGAAAGTATTAATTTCTGAGCCAAATAATTCACCAGTAAATGTGTTAGCAATTCCTTTGATTGAGTGATTACTCTTTTCCTCATGGATTGCAAGAGCTTTTAGCTAAATAGAAATGTAGCTGATAATATGTATAAGATTCATTAGATAATCTTCCACATGCATCTAACTTTCTTTTTCCCTGAGTTCAGAATGAAAAACAGTTTTATATCAGGACTTACACTGTGTATAAGCTTTTATAATTTGTAAACACTGTAGGAGTGTCCTTTCATTTGTCTGATGTTGACAGTATATTGATGAAAACTATTACTGTTTTACAAAGGCTATTGTCATACTAACGATGCGATATCCTTAGAGCATTGATCACAGAGCATCTTGATAGGAAAACAAAACGTACACCAAGAGGAAAGGAAGGAAGCTTACATCACTGTCAGTTCCTAAAGCAGACTATTTCTTCAAAGGTGTGACATATTATAACAAAAATTCAGGCCTTTTTATTTGTTGGAAAAAAAAGCCAAACCCCAAAACTCTGATATAGAGGCATTTGCTTAATATAATGGTGTTTTCTATAAAATTACTTTTAGGCAAAAAATGTGACTTAAATACTGATACATGTTTGTTTAGAGCAAGATGGGACATACATCATCAGATTGCTAGGGAATTTGAGAGTTGACATGTCCTTCCTCTGCCCCATTCACTTTTGAAGCTATTATTTTATTCTGTCTCTCTGCTGAGAGCAGTGAGTGGTTTCACATCTGAAGTGAATAGAAGTACATTATTCACTGGAATGAAATTCTGTTTTCTCCACCACAGTGTTTATAAACCTCAGATAATAAGCCACCATTTTTCACAAACACAAACAGAGAAGAGAGGGTGTTATTCTTTTTCCAGGAGAAAGATATATATCCAGTCTCATATTAGTGATTTACTTTGAGCACATTATTTAATCTTAAGCCTTTGGTAAATCACTCCTAGTTTAAATCAAAGGTAACTCAGCTTTGCATTTTAATATGTGCAGCCTAGAAAGGGAGTTTCTTTCCTTTTTTGGATGCTGCAGAGCCCAAACTAGACCTGTTAATCAGGATGATCAAAACACCTTACTCCTGGTTAAATACTTCTCAAGAGCAAACCACAGCACTGTACCCTCTGTGATTTCTGATCATATCCTCAACAGGGAACTCCTGGCAGAAGGAGTGATAGTCAGTACATTAACAGATAGAAAGCCCTCTCTAGAAAAGTACACCTGAAAATGCAACCATCTCTGGGGAAGAGCCACCCACCTACTTTGACTCTTTCTCTAACACAGAGAGAGGTCATGTCTTACTTTCAAAATACAGAAGGAAGCTCTCCTTCATATCCTCCTAAAGTTCTATGTAATACCTGAAAGCACTTGCTGAGGATTATCTGCTTTCAGTGTCCATTTGTGCTGGAAGGCCACCAACCTACATCTACCAAGTCCTTTGAGAGAGCCATATCCACTACCCAAGCTGGGAAAGGATATACAACATCTGCAAGCATGGCTTAAATGCCATGTAAGAGTTGCCATGTTCCTTTTAGGCTTGTAGTTCTTCTCTGATAGAAAAGCAGCAACAATTATTTACAGCTCTTCCAGGGCTGCAGCTTTAACACATAATAAATTCATGGGTGTTGTCATTTCAGAACAGAAAAAATGTGTTAATTTTCACTTCTATGTATCTTCATGGACTTTGTGATTAATACTGTGTTAGCAAAGCCAAAATCTGAAACTCCTAAATGTAAATGGTTGAACAACATTTCTCATGAGTATACTTCAGTGCGGTTACTTACTTAGAGATGTAGTGAAGCTGCAATCATACAAGTCAAGGGAAAAAAAAAAAGCTGAAATACAAGAAAGCAGAGATTATTTAAGTCCCAATGCTACACTGTGTAGTGATGCCATAAATCATATTTTGACCAGACACAATTAATTTTATGTTTTTTCTATTCCTCTTTTACATTTTACTTCCCATTCCTCTTAGATTTGATTTTTAAGGTCATTTTTTCTAAATGGATTAGCCAGTGCTTGATATTGAAATGTGATTTGACAATAATATAGCAGTGAAACTTTAAAGACAAATTATGAACAATCACCTTTTTTACTTCTTACAAAAGGTTCATTAAAATTCACCACTGATAAGTGTCAAAGGATACTAATCCACTAATGCTTCCCTGAAACTTTTTGAATAAAGAAAGGAGGAGTAAAATGGATTTATTACAACCTTTCTGAAACAGAATTCAATTATCATCTTCCTCATCCCTTGCTACAGAGGCAGCAGTCTTTAATCCTATTTATTAGCTCTAAAAGTTGTCATCATAAAATCTGGCTGCTAGGACAGGAGATATATTTATATATTTATGTATTTATCTTTTTCAGGATAACTATTCTTCCACATGGGAGCCTGCGAATCCTGAATGCTTCCAAATCGGATGAAGGAAGGTACTTATGCCAAAGTGTAAATGTATTTGGATCTGCAGAAATCATTGCATCGGTATCTGTTAAAGGTATGAAAAAATACTTTGATGATAATGATGATTTCTTAGAATCCCCAGCCAGTCACACAATAACATTGTACAGGCTGAATAAAAAAGCTTTTCCAACAAGCTGGGGAGGAAACCTCTGGACCTCCCTCTGGTCAAGTATTGCATTCCTGCATCAGACTGTATACTCCAGTGGTCATGTCATAGGTGTATGTCAAAAGAATCGGTATACATATATAATCACTCAGATTATAAATAGTACATAAGTAAAAGAATCAACATCCCTTTTAACATGTTTTAGCTTTAGGAACTCAGTTACACCTACCTCTTTCTGCATGAGAACGAAGTTTAGGATTAAGGTAATAACCATCAATACAAAATCTAATGAAAGATATCTCCTTATAGCAGTAATAATAATCAAATGACTGAGTTGTAATTAATTTCTAAACCATATTTTTGTCACTTTTCAGCTAAATTCTCATATGATTGTGGTTTCTGTATCAAGGTGTTTAAGTCTTTTGACTTCTTCCTGTATTTAGTATGCCTGGAAACATCCTTTTTCATTGTCAGTGACAAAACTGAGATTTTCATGCAATCACAAGATTTCAAGTGCTGCAGCCTTAAAAAAAAATAATAATAATTAACATGTTTTTCTAAGACTAATAAAACTAATTAAATCTTTTCAGAAGTCCTATAGATTGTTGCTTTGGTTCCTGCCTTATTGCTTCCATAGAACTGGCAGTACCTTCTGTTCACCACTGTCATGTCTTCGTGTGCATTATGAATATATTTCAGTATTTCACCCTATGTATTTGAAATGAACAGTAAATACAAGCTGAGTAGACTAATCAGCACTTGAACATATTATTTTAGCCTTCCACTATAACTAAACTTCCATTGAAATGTTCCTAACCCTTCTATATTTCAAGAACCTACAAGAATAGAGCTGACTCCCAAGAAGATAGAGTTAACGGTTGGAGAAAGCATTGTCCTCAGTTGCAAAGCACTTCATGACAGCACACTCGAGGTCACTTTCTATTGGACTCTCAATGGGCAGCCAATTGACTTTGACAAAGAAGGTGGACACTTTGAAAGCATCAAGGCAGTAAGTGACCATGTGTTTGTCATCTGTGTCCTGTGAACTGATAAAAATTTGCATGCTTTTACATGTCTCCCATTTACCAAGTTCTGACAAAATTGAAAGATGACTAGTTTCATCTAACTAATGTTAGAAAGAAATGTTACCTAGGGGACATGCAAATTGTAGGTCACTAGAATTACTTCAAGCAGTTTTAATCAAAAAGATATTAAATGTAAACTTATACATCTCGTTATTAATGAGGCATCTGATGATCTTTGTGAGGGAACAGAAAGGAGTTGAAATCAAATCCTCCTTAAATTCTTCTGTTCATTTTAATATAGAAAAGATGCTGCTAAGCATTGATGTCTTTCTCACAGATAACATGGCTGTTGGAATGCCCTCACCTCCTAGTGCTTTTACTTGCCTAGCATATATTTTAATATCTGAATGAATAGCAAGGAGTATACTTTATTTTCCAACTCCGCTGCATGAGGTAGATTCTAGCTGTGCAACCGTTATTTAAGTCAATAAGAATCATATGGATAAAATATGCATACCAATTTAAAATATTACCCCTTGATTCAAAAACAATTTAGTATGATCAAACAGTATGATAAAGTAATTCAAACCTTTCCCATGTAAAATGGTTTGAACTTTTCGTAGTAGAAGGAAATCTCTAAATGTTAAGAAGTTTGGAAATAGAATCTGCAGTCATTTTACTCGATCTTCCCACTAATGAAATGTAAATCAAATGTCCATGCTATGTTAACAGAGAAAAATGAAACTCACAAAGGTCAGAAAATTTTAAAAGTTAATGTATGTAATTTGAGAACAATGTAGTGAAGTTAACTTTGCATTAAAAATCTTGTCAGCTGCAATCAATTTAGTCTTCTGCTTGCCTTTATGAAAGTCACACTATATTCACTTTGTGGTGTGGTGTTTGGGGTTATTTTAAATGGTTTACTTCAATAAGCTTTTTAATTGAAAAGCATTAGTAACGTCCATCCTAGTGTGAAGGTTCTTAGCATACTTATCTTCATCTGAGGGAGTCCAATACTCAAAATCCAGCACTAAATATACAGGAAGAAAAGCTATCATTCTTTTTTTTTTTTTTTAACTTGCAGGTTAAACTTTCTTTGATTCAAGAAAACCTCCTCTGATTACAAATTAACTTCAAGTAATTTCCAAAAACTTGAAATCTAAAATGTGTTACATGGTTCCTTCAGTGTATTTCAGCATCTTCTGTGCTGAAGGGAATTTTCAATCACTGGGAAAAATCCTCAGGCTAGGAAATTTTCAAAGTCATTTCACCTTTGAAAGTAAAGCTAATTTAATGTAATTTCATTTGGTTTATGAAAACAGGATTTTGTAGATCATTCATCAGTAATTCTTCACTAATTTCATTTCTACCAGAGAAAGCCCTCAAATTGGTAGAAGTGAGATTCATTCAAACTGAGAACCTGGTAGATGACACACTGGGACTACTTTCAGACAAATATACATGCAAAACTCACTGAAATTACTGATTCCTTTCATTGTCCTGACATAACAAAAATCTTTCCAAAACCTGGTAGATTAACCAGCTATTTTAGTACAAGTTTATGACTTCCTTCACACTGTGATGCTACTCAGTCACTGCTACTTTACTAAGTAAAAATAGTACTAATCGCTCATAATGGAGTCAGTAATGTCTAGATGACTAAGTGTATTAAAAACCCATTTTTATTAAGTTAAAATCTGTCACCTTTCTTTTCAGAGGCATGCAAGCAATTTTTTTCTCCTAAAACATACTTTTTTGCAACAGCAAACTTAACCTGATGAGAAACAAACAAACAAACAAACTAATCAAGCTGACAAGAATGTATTGTACGTTTTGCAAAAAACTGCAAAATCAGATCCTACCTTGTTACTGTTAAACTAGTGTTGAAATAGTGAAATACTATGAAACTATAAAGAAATACCAAAATGAAGCATCAGACCCTGGTATTTTTAGACTAGCTTCATTTGCCTTTACAAGATTGCTCACACAAGAGATGGTCAAGCTATACTTCATTTAGTTGCCTTCCTAACTCATTTAAATGTCAAGATTTATTTTTTTTTTCTGGTTTTCACTATAAAGAGAGAACAGAAAGGCTTGGATCAACTAGAACAGGGCTGAAAATATTATTAACATGTTACAGGCAGGATGGGGAGGGGGACACTCCTTTTCAGAACAGAGGTAACAAAGCATGACCCTTTTAGAACATGAATTTTTGTGAATGCAGTTGGAAACAAAATATGACACAATCTTCTCCCTCTTTGAAAGCAGTAGTTACAATATATGTAATGTCCCTTCCCCAAAAGGCATGTCTTGACTTTTTGCATTGTCCCAGAATGAAGATTAATTAGTTGAGAGATGAAAAAGTCAAAAATAGTGATTGTGGTAATACCACAATTTTTTGTGTGGTTTGACACAAAGCCTCATAATTCCATAATTACCCATAATTCCCATAACTACTCATTTGTGGAATGTTGTCAATTGTATCTCATTATCATTTCTGTTGACCACATAAGCATGTGAAATTAATCACAAGGATGAAAATGTATTTCTTGTGTTTCTTTGCTAAAATCTAAAGCATGACAGGTACTAGGGGAAAGCAAGAGAAAATAAAACTCTTCTGTTTCTTCTGTCATGTAATCTCCTTTAACCTATCCACTGTCAAAGGAGTGATACACAATGTGATAAAGACACAAATTTAAGGGTGCAGAAAAACGGAACTTAAAGTAAACTTGAGATCTGACCGAATTCCATCTATATCCCTTATTTTGCATTTCAAAATGAAATATTTTTTAATTGTGTGAGTTGATCCTGAACAAAATGCTTTTTAATACAGTACATTTAAGAAAAATATCCTTTGTGCACATGAAGATACAGAATTATACACGCAGTTTGTTCTGCATGCACTGATAATTCATCAGATAAAGAAATGTTCAGGTTTGTTTGGGTTTTGTTTATTTGTTTGAAAGCCTGACAAATTGAACATTATTTGAATGGGTTTTGTTAATAATAAAACCATTGTCAGCCTCTCACCACTGGTTGCATACCTCATACTTTCACTGTGGCAGACCCGGGTGTTAAGTATGATGAACATTCTGATGCTTAATGCAGTGTTATAAAAGCTACCACCAAAGTAACATTTGTTTGGGCTGTAGATAAATTTTGACTTGCTAAAATTGCATGCTCCATAGCAATTAAAATTAAAAGGAAAAGGAAAAGCTTGTCTTAGTAATATATATTGCTTTGCTTGTTTTTTGAATTTTATCTGTAGCTTTTATACCCAAAAAAAAAGTGTTATCACTTTTCATACTGAGAACTAATTTTTTACAAATTGAAGCCATTTTTGCTGTTATTTACTGAGCTATCAAGGATTTAGTACCTGTAGTAATTTAGATACTTCAGGGACTTGCCTGGCAAGAGACTAATTGTGATAAGGATGTCAAGTGTAACAAAGCTGTGCATGAAGGGAATCTTAAGGAAAAGAGACCAAACTCTACTGGAGTGACAGCTGCAGACTGCATTCCAGGAAAGGAAAAGTTCCCAAATGTTGTGCATACACTTAGTAGCAGAACCTTTGGCATTAGAAAAGTCTTACTATGTCTACCAAAAGACTCAATAACACTAGGTTTTGTGAGGGGCAACCAGTGTAACTAATAGAAACAGCTTTGCATGGAAGACTGAATTGCCAAAATTTCTTTCTAGCAACACCAGTGAGCACTTGTGCACAAAAAAAAAATAGACTTGCTTATTTTTATTAGGGTAGCTTTGATTTGCTGTGCTTTGCGTCAAATCCAGAAATCTTGTTCAAAGTCTATTCAGAATTTTCTAAGATCTAAGATCTCCTTAATTTTGTCCTAGAGGTATCCCTTTTCTAGCTGATTTTACAAGTAGATTTTCATCCAGCTATCATTATTCCAGCTCTGTGTTTGAAAGACAATATTGTTTTTATGGCAGCCAGGGAAAATGATTTATTGTGGTTATCCACGGACTGGTAAGCAGCAGCATTGCTCTTAGTGTCCCTCACCTTGACCTTCACAAGTACATTACAGATGCAGGAAAGTGACTTAGTCTCAGTATCTTCTTGGTCTTTGATCTTAACTGAAACTGCCACCGTGGGAAGCAATAAACACAACCTGTCATGTTCTATTTTACAGTGGTCAGTTGTTCACATGGAAGTGAATTGAAATCTATGGCTTCATTTAGAAAAGGCCAGTAAATACAGACTGGACAATTCATTAACTACTGTCTAGCACTGGAGACTTCAATCTGATACCTAAAACCTGTGAGAGATCATAACTTTGCACCTTTCCTTACATTTTCAAGTGTCTCCTTTATTTGTTTTAGTAATTTATTCATAAGTTAGAAGTTAAGATTAAATAGGTAGCACTAAGTTGTATACTACATAAAATCAACTATAACAGCAAGCTGCTAATAATAATATATTTCCTTTTTATTGCACATTAAACCAAACAAGGCTAATTAAATAAGAGTTTTATCTAACACCCTCCCTCCTCTCCATACTGAGAACAGCAATAGTTGTCAAAGGTCTTCCAGAAGAGATGTGTTCTATGCACAGAGTATTTCTGTACAGGGTAATGCTGCTGTATCAACCTCATTGAGATCAATTTGTTTCACTATTTATCACAATACTTTCCCACTGATGGAAGAGGCTGAACACAGCCATTACTGTCAACTCAAATCTCCAGACATTTCAGCCCTGTGCTCATTACCAGGTTTTGCCCATTTGTCATGCCACAACCATTAAATACTTGAGTGATCAGAAGCAGTTTCAAAATAAATAAAAAATTATGTTGTCAATTGGTAACATAAATGTCTTGTAAACTAAGGAGGATGCAAAATGAAACAGGGATTTCTGGTCAAAAAAACTTTGAAATGTGTCTTTTATGACTGCTAAATACAACCCAAAATCTGAACACAATGATGACTATGGTCTAATAATGCATTTTACCATGCATTGCTTCCAGGATACAAACAGTCCCAGGGAACTGACTCAATTTATAGATAACACCTGCATGCTGCATTAGAACGGTATACTCCAAACTTTTCCTAGAATTAAACAAGTACGTAAACCGGTATGCCCAAGTGCTGTGGCTTTGGCTATGAGCAGAGAGTAAAAGACAGAGGCGATAAGTAGCCTCTCTTCTATTTAATTTTACTGTAGAGGAGGGAGATAACTGAGCATTTTGGAAAATGTCAGTCTCTGAACATTCCTGAATACCAATCACTATTAAAAACTGACTGTAATAGAAGAGTAATGAAATACAGTCAGATAGTTTTTACACTAGTTTATTCTATCAAGGTATTTTGTACCTTTCCTTGTTTACAAGAAACATTCTAAAGAGAAAACTCTTGGAGTAAATAAAAGATATTTAATTAATGCATTCTTTCCCCCGTTTACTTGCAGCTGATGGATCGTTTAACTGCTCGGCACAGTTTTAATCCGGGTTATAACAGCACAACTGATTATTTGAACACCTGATCAATACCAGCCGCCTTAATGCTAAGTCCTTCCATTTGCAGCACTGCTGCCCATTTTTCACTTGCAGCTCTGCAGCATCTCTCCCAGGCTGCTGTGGCAGTGTTTTCCAGAGCCTTCCTGGCAGTACTCTTGCATTGCAGTTCCTATGCTGCAGATCTTCTGGCTTTGTTCTCATGGCCTTGCACCTGCAAACCCCAGCCACGTTGTCATGGTGGGGTCTCATAGGAAGAAGCTCCCACTGGCCTGAAACTCACACCTCCCTCCTGCCCCCTTTCTTTGTCTCTTGTTTTGTAAACTCAGCCAAAGTGTGCAGCAAAGTACATAATGGTCATGTAAATACTTCATAAATGTTATCCAACAATGCACATGTTCAGAAGCTTAACAATCAATCACTGTGCTACAACTACTCTTAATTGACATATTCCAATCAACATTAACATATAGCAAGTTTAAGTAGGTCCCAAAGAAAAGATCACAGCACTAGAGGGGAAAAAAGGCAAAAAATAATCCTTCTCATCTCCACCTAGTGCACTGGAGAGAGCCCCAAGAGGAGAATACTTTTTCTGGCCAGGCACCAAGAAGAGTTTTCCATTTTCCTTTTCTCTCTTTCTACTCATTGACTTTTTTATTTCTCACCTATGTAGCTTTCTTTGCTAGAGCTGATGTGTGCCATCATCTACAGACCCTGCTAGTAAATCTCTGATCACGTAAGGCTGTCACAACATTCTTTGTGCTGCACACTAATGAAATCCCAATCACGTGTCTGCTCTCCATGATTCCTTTTGTGATGTCTTCTCAAAAGGAGACAGTTATCCCAGATGAGTTTTGCTTTCGTTTCTATCATCTTCACGCATCACTATCACCACCCTTCCACTCAAATCATATATGTAGCTCCATGCTCTTCTTTTTCCTCTTTCTGCATCTGTAAACAGGAGCAGAGGTACCCCATATTATTTGGTCTTGTCTTGCTTTTTTCTCCTCCTAATAATAACTCAGATGCAGAACATGAATTTACCAACATGAGTATAGTGGGTCTCCCTGTCCTGAAGCTTGCAATTTCATATACCATCTTTTTTTCTCATTCCTTCTCATTTTCAATACTTTTTCTATGTGTTCTTTAATCCCTAGATTTCACAAATCTATCCCAGTACATTACATGCTACCTGACATCTGATATTCATTTAACTTCATCCCTTCCTCTGCCTTCTCTCCATAAAATTAATCAAACTCATTGGCAACAATTCAAGCTGCACTTTAAACTCCTCCCTATCCAACTCCCAATTCTCTCTGGCATCCACTTCCAGTCACCAGTGCTCACCCAAAACAATCGTTCTCATTATTCTTGCTTTCTCCATACAAACTGCTCAAAAATACTGGCACTGGAAGGGTCCACACATCCCCTGGACAACTCATGGATTCACAAACCTGAAAAACATCTTTTTTACTTCTTAAAGATGGGGAAAATCCAACTTGTGTATTATCAGGTATCCCTCAGTCAGCCTGCATCAGGCTGGATACTACTATACCACCATTATTATACTACCACATGCCATTAATCACAACAAAACTAATCACATTATTTTCATCTTCTTTGTTCCAAATGTGCTTATATGATTAAAAGACAGAACTCAGAATATAATCTTCCATTATGACTATATCAACAGAAAAGCTGCTGCTTTTTAACAGATTAAATATTTGCAATTTGTAAATATCATAAGCAGTGAACAGGCAAGTGGTTGGTACGTTCAAAGCTGAGAATTTGCATGAAATGGCACTTAAATTGTCCTAAATGTATTATGAACAGAAGTTGGCTTGAAGTCAACAATCCTTCATAATGCACATATAAATTGTCAGCATAATTTAAAAGAGCTTTATTGTATTGCTATTTTTCACTTACTGTTGATGGTACAAAGCAAACATTGCCATGAAGTTATTCTGTAAGGTCATTAGTTTGCTTCAGATAAATTCACCAAAAATAGACTCCATTGCTAATCAAATATGTCAAATAATCAAGGTTCAACTGGGAAGTAATTTTCTTATTATTTAATCTGACTGAATTTCATTAATTAAGGCTCTTTTTCCAAATCAAATAATGTATGAGTGAGGAATTAAACTAATATGTGTTATCTGTAAAAAAACCCATGTATTTTAAGTAATCATTTAAGCTGAACAAGAGAGCATTAACAGTGCAGGTCATACTTGTTTAGGATTATGTCTCAGTCCCATTTAATTATAGACCATTGTTTTACTGTTTTCAATTTATACAGAATATGAGCTTACAAAATATTTAGGTGCTTTTTAAGTTTTTGTACCTCCCAAGAATTCTCTTCTGTATAGAAACCACTTTGTAGAAAGCATCTTCACCTCTCACTGTCAAGCGATTTAGATGACAGCAAGCAAGCCTCAGTAAATCCCTGTAGGCACAGTAAAGAAGTGACTGAAACACCCCTTAGGCTTTCATCATAAAAGTATTTTTGCAATGGCAGTCAGTGTTTGCCTGGTCTTTTTTTGCCATTGATTTAAGCTTTTGTGGAACCATGATCATTTATAGTAGTCTCACTACCCCTTTTAGACATGCTCTTCCCACGCAGAGAGACAATTTTCACCGCATGTTGTCCAGGACGAGTTCCCAGCCTGAATCCTCGGCACAATGACAGGCAGCCTTTCTAGAACCCAGGCCTTTGCATGCAGAAGGCGAGAGCTGTGAGTCGCCACAGCATGTCTATTGACTACCCAGTATTTTGAACTTCCTTGTCTTTTTGTCCCTCTTTCCAAGATAAATCAGAGCTGTGTTCACAGGACTGCAGTTGGAGTGTGGAAGGGAAGTATGACGATCGATGTGGAAAATGAGCAGCATTCGAAACAAGATTAAGTGAAAGCTAGGATTGGTATAATGACAAGAGAAAGATTCAGGGTTTCTAGGTTTCATATCTATTTTACACATGTGATTCTGTAGTTTGAACATATAACTGTGTAATAAGCAAAACAACATTTAATTCTTCCATGGAAGAGGTAGAGGGAAGTAAGCAGAGACTTACTAAAGGTTCAGAAAGTGTACTATAGCATAACTGTGAGCTCCGTTTCAAATGCAGGCAGATAAAGATTGTTCTTGTGCAAAGCCTTCAAAAGAAAAGGTTGGATACTGAATGAACGGCCTTGGTTTAGAGATAAAAACACAGCAAATGAATGGAGAGATTAACAGGGAGGTTTCCTAGCAACTGACTCACAATAATGAACTCACTCTCCCAGAAAGAGTAATACTGTTCACTTGAAGAACCAGATGTAAAGGTTAGTTTACTGTGAAGCAACTCACAAACTCTTAGGATTTATGAAGTGGAAAGGAAAAAATCCACACCCAGCTTCCTCTCTGTAGGGATGTAGGATGGCTGAAGAAGTACTAATTCACCACCAGTAATTCCTCTGCAAGTTGGCTTCCCCCCTTCCACTGCAAATTCCCAGCATTAGGGCAATGGGTGCAAAAGGCAAATCCAACAAGGTGACCCATGTTGAGCAAAGTATGCATACTACATGCTTCTTGGAGCCTTTTCGAGTTTGGGGAAGTATCTCCACATCAAAAGCAAATGCTATGTATAGGTGGCACCAATTCTTGTAAAAAATTACTTCATGCAAGACCTTACAGGTATAGCTAATTAGATACATTGCAGGCACAGCTATGACCTCAGATAACATGCCACACTGCAGCAGAGAGAGCAATAGATTGACACAGCACTAAGCACTGGAGCTTCCCAGAACCTGATGAATAGGATACTCAGGAGCATAATACGAATTATACAATAATTTGTTTTCCTAGAGAAAACATTTCCTAGAGAGATGGCATTGATAGCTGTATTATTATTTATTTACTGCTTAATGAAGACCAGGATTGTGTTGAGTGTTACAGTAGGTCCATGGCTGATGCTGGCCTTGAAGGTTACATTTAGCTTTCCTTAAAATAATTAGAAGTTGGCTGTTAAACCTATCTGTTTTATTTTGGGGGTTTTCTTAAGCCTTGACTTAGGTAAAGTACAAGATATATTCCACACAGTAGAGGTTTATACTGAACAAATATAAATAATTTTGATATTTGGCTAAATGGGTAATATATGATATTCAGAACACTAAGGAATATAGATTTTTCTAACAAAATGCTACTTTGAAATAGTGCACTTATTGCAAAATATGTCTTGTCACTGGAAAACATAAAATTAGTGGAATAAAAAGGAGCTTTTAAAAATGTACACTTAATAAAATAAAAATTTAGATGTAGGCAAAAAAATGTAAACACTAACCATTTCAGCTTTGAATAATATTGGGACCACATGGTTGCTGATAGACCAGGCTGTTCTAACTCATGTTGGTCCAGGTGAGAGATCTTTCTACACTGTTTGCATCCAGGTCACCAGTTTTTGTCTTCCCCAGAGGGGAGAGTATGTGTCTGCTTTTGTTGAAGCATTACATCTTTTTGCACTGAGAGAAGACTAAAAGCATAAGACAAAGTTTCTGACCTTAGATCTTTTCTTAATGGAGTCTCTGCTGCATTCCTGCTTAGCAGTTTTTTTAAAGCTGCATTGTAATCACTCAAATTTAAGCAGCAGCTGCAATGACAGGGTGCAGAGACATTTTTAAGATTCGGAAGGCCAGTGCATCAGTTTAAACACACACACACTGGCTTTGTTGTGATCTTGAACCTCTCATTACGAGATAAACTGATCAACAAAATCCTTCCAAGACTTGGAAGAGTCTGTAAAATTCATAAAGACCACTTTATAAATATCACTGAACAGCAAATGATATGGTATTTTTAAAGGTCCTGTTCAAACATAGCTCCTGCCTATCTGAATGGAAGCGAAAATGTCCATTATTTCCCATGTTCAAAAATCTAATGTCTGAGCATATATCCATCTGTATAAACACAGTGAGTTTAATTTCATTCCACTCACACATCCTAAGCAATGCTGGCTGCACATCCTGTTAAGCTGTAATAAATGTGTTTCATGGGGATGTATTGTACTGCACTGCTCTCCACTTACAGCAATGATTCTTTCAATTGCTGCTTGTCTGCCCAGTTATGCAGGTGTGCAGATGAAATACTTATATTTTTCCTGATAAGAATATTAGGATTCACGCATTCATGAACCCTATAGAAACTGGAGTGACAGCCAAGATTTTTAAAAGCTCCTGAGCAATGAAACCACAGTTGCTATCCATTATGCATTTCCTCCCACTTAACAACAAAACACACATTAAATGTAAATTACCCTCAAAAGGGGACAAATGTGGACTGATTCTGGCCTTCTAGCAGCTAAAGCTTTGTACCAGGATCACTAATCATCTTGAGCAACCCATGTTTCAACGGCTAGTAAATGTTACTGTCCTAGGCAACATAAAGACATTGTAGCCTGAATTTGGTTCCTGGTAGAACTGTGTGCTCTTCTTCTGCATTTAGACCTGCAGGGTACTCAGATATTCTTTCCACTGCTGTGATTTTGATATGCCAAAGCAAGAATACAGGAAATGCATTATACCTCACTGGTCTGAGTATCTTCTCTCCAAACACTCTAGTAGGCAAAACACTACAATTGTATTCACGCTTTTAGATCTACAGGTTTATAAAGCTATAGACTATGCCCACATTCACTTTGGTCTCCCTGGCAGCCTTGATGTTCTGCCTCTCTTTTCCTTCTTTGCATGAGTGTGCTTTGGTAAAGATTTTGCCCCGGTGCTACATGGCATATTACGACAAGTTCAGTTCCAAATCTGCAAATGAAGATAAGATTGGCTGAAGAATGTGTGCCAAGGCATGCTGGAAAGGAATTCTTCTGCCTCGAAGGAAAAACTAAAGTATAGAAGATTGGATCTTGGAACCAATCCTGTTTTATCTTGTCTTTAATGACCTTGGCAGAAAAGAGTGTGGAAAAGACAGCTGTATGGTACAAAACTGGACGTATTACCAATACAGCAGATGATGAAAGTAACACATAGGAACAGACAAGAAATGTAATATTTCAAAGCACAAGGTCATGCACATATGGACGACTGATTATAAAGTAGGATTTCATAATTTGCAAATGATTAAGGATAAAGATCTGAGTGTATCTACCTGCGTACAGAATCAATATGTGTCAAAAAAATCAGCCAAAGCTGAATGCAGGTGAAGTTGGTAGCATATTTCAGCACAGCTAGAGAAGTATCAGCATGTACACCTGTAGTAAAACTTTATTTTGAATGCAGGATACAATTCTGCTCATTCACAATCAAACTGACTCAAATTAGAACCACTGCACAGGAATATTATGACACAGTGAACATGTAATTCAATGAAAGGCTGTCAGTCTTTGCTTGGTTAGCAAAGTAAATAAAATCTGAGAAGGAAAATGCCTATATCCAATAAAAGTTTCTTAAAGTGAAACACGAAGGAAGTGCATATCAACATCTGTATAAAATATAATGTAAGGTATATTATATTATATTAGCTATATAGTAATCAGATATTAAAATGTCACATATATACTATACTATATATGGTAAATACAAGTCATATACCATATTGTATTATTTTTATTAAAATATGTTATATCCTGTGACATTATATTATTTTATAAAATGTACTAAACACTATACAATACATTATATATGTACTATATATAGTACTATATAAACTGAAGATATATAATAGACAATAGTGGAAGAATATAATACTCGTTTATATAATACAGCAGTATATAAAGTTATATATTTTAATGGATATATTATTGTTTGTGTAATTATAAAAATTATGCATCATATCTTATAGATTGGATAATTGTAGTAATTGTATGTTACATAATTAATTTTTACATAATTATGCCCAAAATATTAACTATATGTAATTTATAATATAATGTTATACAAACTCTACATTATCGTTGAAAAAAATCTCTTACGTTCACGTATCATACAAAGTAGCAATGATAAGGTAATTTAGAGATATTTTTAGGACATTTTATCTATCTATCCTCAGTTAATCTGCTAAAATTATTTCCATTTGACTATTCAGAGGAAAAAAAATGCCTTGAAAGGAACAAAAATACGATAATTTGCTAAAATTATTGGTGCTTACATTAAATCAAGAATTTGCAAGCATTTTAAGGATTGCTACACAATGTAGTCAAGGTGTTGTCAGGGTGACTTTTGTTCCCTCTTACCTGCTCTTTCCCTGAGTAGTGACTATTTTAAATCAACAATACCTGTGGGCTAGGGATCCCTAAATCTGATGGAGCAACATTTATTGACTTCAGTAAGTCTGGATAAAACAATGATTTTCTACATGCAAAATCTAGCAGTATCACTTGAATTTATGAAATAATACAGAGATTCTTAGCAAAAGACATTTGTCTTCAAAAAGGCTGTTCTACTTTCCAGTTTTCTCTTTTCTGATCATAATTTTGGGTCATTGTAATTACTGTTTGCTAGAATACTAAAAAAACAAAAAGTTGAACTTGTTCTCTATGTACACTTATTCAGGGATTGCATGTTTCAGATTTAAATACAGAAAGATTTCAACAGGTAAAATGAGAAACTGTTTGTATTTCCTCAATCATATTTAGTATTAATTTTCTCTGTGCTAATAAAAATTGATCAACATTATCTTTCAAGTTATCTTAATTTCATTACAGTAGCGAGACATACTCCAAATGTCACTGCATTGTAGGGAGGAGGAAGAGGAAGAAAGAGCCCTTCATTTGTAAGAGGTCTTGATTGCATTCAGAATATTTCTGTTCATCCCCTTAATGAATTTCTTTGTGCTAGTTTGGAATAATTTCCTTTGAGCATGCAAATATGCACGGTGTGCTTTAAGCAAAGTCAAAGTTAATAAAAAACTGAAATCCTCTTCTTTAATCCCTATTAATGATTGTATAAATGCAATATTCTGATAATCCTCAAAAGAGGGTATTAGGGCACATAAACAGTGCAAGATGAAAGCTGTAATCATGAGTTTCTCAAACTGTACAAAACACCCTCGTAAACTATACCTTGAACACAGATTTACTGAATTTTAAAGTGGCACTTCATCCTCCTTTCAGCAAGCGTCCTCTGCAGATTTAATGATCAGGAACATCCTCCTGATGCACGCAGGGAGATACGGCTGCAGGGTTGAGACCGCGGCGGACACCGTGTCAGATGAGACGGAGCTGCTTGTTAGGGGTGAGTATGCTCACAGTGCTGCCTGAAAACACACTCACCAGAAAATATTGTACCAGGAAATTTAAGTATGTGGGTTTCAGGGACATCCGTGCTACACATAATTTTTCAGATTTTATACTACTGAGAACATTTTTTATTAACCTACTGTCTTTGAAAGCAGTTTCACCATAAACTGACCTGCAGACATGACAACGAGAAACAAAAGACAGTTGGTTAATGGATATACAGTCTTGAGATAGGTAATAGCACAAAAGGTATACCAGATCAGTCAAAATGTAGACAAGTGGCGTCAAGGTGTAGACAAGGCCTGTGTAAGGTAGGTAGGCTGAGTCTCTGGTTTTTTTATGTAATGCTTTACATTTCATCTTATGGTCAAGCCATTCTCTCGGCTTTAATGGTTTAGGAATATTCATTCGCTTCCTAAGAGGAGGAGGGACCATGCAGCCTTTTGTAAAATAGGTATGAGCAAGGAACCAAAAGGCCCATATTATGACATGGGTTTGGTTTTATTCAGACGTGGAATTGTCACCACCAAATTTTGGCTGCATCTTTAGACTCAGATCTGTCATCTGTTGAGTTGCTTTACCTGTCATTTAATGTTCCTGAATATGCACAGGAGCACAGAGCCATTGCCCTGCAGGACCCCAGATCACATCCCGTGTCATATCCCAGACCCACTAGTTTACAATAAAGCAGAGTATTAGCACTATGTGCACTCTGTTAAACAGAGTATTTCTGCATTCTGCACTACTTGTGTGTGTGTGTGTACTCACACATGTGTTCAGTGCCTGACTGGACCAGAGGACTGACTTACCAGCATCAGAGCCCACTAACTGGCATTACAACTGGTGAGTCCTGCAATGCCAGGATAGGTGGATCCCTGCTCAGCAGCACAGCTGGATAGCGTTACTGTAGATTGTACATTTTGGAAGCATAAATCAAGCTAGACATTTTATTAAATTTTGAAAAACTCCAGATAAAAAAAAATCAAGATTATTTAGAGATTATAATCTTTCAAAAATATTTATTCCACCACAACTTTAGATTTGAGATGTTCGTATCCATTGCTTTTAGGACAAATATATGCTTTAAATGATAAGGAGTGTTTCTGGCTGACTGCAGGGCTCTTCACATTTTGATGAAAGTAGCTGTTAAATATTTCCATAAAGTCACTTTGAGGACCATCAGATTTCTATGAGCTATGACGCTATAAGGATGGTGGTATTCAGTTGCCTCAACACAGACACATAATGTCATTTTAGCTGCCTTATGAAATCTGATTCATCCTTGCAGGTTACGCAGGGCCTTTTGTGTTACCTTTACCTCGCTCAGAGAGGAGCTGGAGGCTCTACAGATAGGCAAGGAAATCTCAACTTTAATGCCATTAAGCTTATCAGTGACAAAAAATCTCTGAGCTTACTATTATCAAGGAGACTGCAGACTGGACACAAAATTATTTTTTTAAGAGTACTGGTTATATAAATGAGTTTATTGAATTTGGTGTTGAAAATAAATGCTTCTCTGAGGAACAGATTTGAGATTTTTTTAAAAAAAAAGAAAGGGCATTGTAAGCAGTATCAGAATGTATGCGTGTGGGTGTCTCATTACCATGCCACCTTGCTGATGAAATGAAAACTGCAAGTGCTTTTTAATGGAATTTAAATTCAAATATAATTTGCTTGCAATGTTTTCCTTTTCTTGAGTCTATGATTTGATAATTTTAAGATACAGTAAGAAATGTTTGCTTCGCTTTCACAAAATGCTTTATACGTGTGACTTCTTTTGTCCGATGTAAAATTCAGTTTTCATGGAACTATAGGATATGTTTGGTTTGCTGAAGTAGTTAATTTCCTTAAGATATCCATAAAACTTACGCAAAAGAGAGTAATGCCAGTATTGCTTTCACCAAAAAACGTAGAATGGTTTTGTTTTGTATTCCAGAAAATGTTTAAAACATTCAGTACAGAGTTGCTAATGATTACTCTTTATAAACTTCAGCATTTCAAAGATCCAGAATATTTAGGAAAATCTAATCTATCTCTTCATATACTGCTACAGGCATTTCATTTTAATTTCAGTATCTCTAATTCTTTTTTCTCCCCCTATCTCAGTTTATAGAGTGCACTCAGTGGTTTGCAATTTGACACTGTCTGATGATCCCAAATTGCAGCACCTTTCAAACTTCTTTAGGTTTAGCTTTTGGAGGTACTGGACGTTGCTTAGGAGAAGACACCATGAGCAACAGATGTCTCAATAAGTATTTCAGTAAACTCTGAAGAATTCCACCTGACAGAGGAAGCCATCATCTATGAAGAAAACCCATTGCCACTATGCAGTAAAGTCTGAAATCCAAACCTATGTTATTCTTTATTTCCGGTAGAGTTTCTAGGTAAAATAATTTCATTTTAGGCATATCGCAAAACATCTTTGTGTTTGAAATGTTGCAGCCCATGGCCAAACTGAGATAGTAGAACCTTTGTTATGAACTGTTAGAAGTACTGATGCAAGAAAAGTTCCAGCACATCCTTGTTCTGACCTTTCTCTCCTTTTGCCTCTACAGAAAATGCCAGTCTTGAATGCTGATAGTATCATACCATCATACAACAGCATTTCAAATGTTAGTTATATTGTAAGGAACATGTAGGGTGGGGTTTTTTAATATATCACTGTAATTTTTAATCCAAAAAATGTTCTGCTTCCACCATTTCTACAGGAAATACATTGGACATGAAGAGTAAATTACATTAAAATAATCTAATTTTCCATCCTTTAGATATTCATGAATATCAGAATTATTGCTATTAGTAAGCTTACTAAATTTATACTGAATTATGTATTCCACTGCTGCATTATTTTTAAGTCAAAGGACAGTTTTCTAGAACTTTGTAATACCTTGCTGCAGCCTCTTCAGATGCAGTAAAGAGAAACAAACTATTTACAGGTTCCTATTGCTCACAACTCTCATGCTGATCTTCAAGAGACAGACATTCACCACTGCATTTTCAAGCCATTGCAGTGTCTCAGTATCATTTATTACAGAGAAAGCATGCAGTATCCTTAAACCATATTTATCTTTTTTGAAGACACTTTTGATAGTTACTTTATTGGAAGATTGCTTGAATATATAGCAGGTAACTAACTGTCACTATTTTCACCCTTGTTCTTTTTTGTTCTGCATTATACAGTAGAAGTTTAATTACAAAAATGTCACCAGTGAAAGACAATCTGAAGAACAGAGAATGAGTAGTGCCAAATAAAACTCAATTCTTTTGGGTCTAATTACTTACAAGAAGGTAATTAATGGTGCAAGAAGATTTCTGAATTGACTACATATGTATGTAAATGTGTGTGTGTGCACATGTGCAGAAGAAATTAAGACAGCAGCAAATTTCTATTCTGCAGCTTTCTACAATGAGCTACAGATCTTTTTTAAACTATTTTCAAACTGTTTTAAAATTCACTACCTCACAGGTCTTGATTTTAGGTAAGTTGCAGTGAAATACACAACTAACAGTATTTTCATTATGATATTTATCTAGTGAATCTCTTTCAGGAACACTTCAAAACTATATATGAAAAGATACTTTAGACCATGTTTGGACAAAATCAAGATTCAAGCCCCATCAGCGCATACTACTCAAAACAAAACATAAATGCTTTTCTAAATGTTTTGAAAATGTGATTAAACTAGGTCTATTAAAGTAAGAAACAACTTTTTAGTGGTCCCTAGTAATTTCTCTGCTCCTTAAATGCTGTTTTTCTAGTCCCGTTTACTTATTTTTTTCCTCTTTCTGTTTCATTTTTCTAATGCTACCAATAATGAGTATTTCATCAGAAACAGATGTTCTACTGGCAGCTGGACCTGTCAGGCAGTACATTAGCTTTCCAGCTTAAGTGTCTTGCATTTTAATCTTGGAGCGGGTTGTGAAATGAGCAGTATTTCAGTAGTCTCATGTTAGTCAACAGTGACCTTCAGAGGTCTGCTGTCCTGACATGCATGACATCATCTGTTTATATTCAGATAGGCTACTACCTAAATTCCAAAATCATTTCTTGTAAAAAACATAGTTCTAAAAAACTGCAATCCATCATCACAAGTTGTTCTTCTTCTTAGGTACTGAAAAAAAAATAACTCACAATCTTTTATTCATCCATCCGAGATTCATCATGCTCTCTAGATAGACGCATTGACTCTGTGGAAGGCACAGAGTCCGAATATGAGGAGGATGAGAGGATTCAGCTCAAAAGCCAGAACTGATTTAAGGTAGAAGAAGCAATGCCAACCACTTACAGCTTAGCTCAGAACTGCAATGTTTATCTACAAGGCAGGATATCTCTTCTTTGCTGTCTCAGACCGAGGCTCAAAAATACACTTGTCTCTCTTCAAGACCATGCTATACCTCCAGGCAGTAGATTAGGTGAAAATCAAGCAAGGAAGAGGGTCAACAGAACAGCTATGTTGGACTTCTGAAGGGCACACTTTGGCCTAAAGAGGCTGGTTGACAAGAGTCCCTTGGGAGATAGTTCTGAAGGGCCAAGGGGCCCGGGAAGGCTGGGCATTCTTCAGGAATTAAGTTTAAAGGCGCAGGAGCAGGGTGTCCCCATGTGCCAAAAGATGAGCTGGCAGAGGAGAAGACCAGCCTGGCTAAACAGAGAGATTTGGCTGGAACTCAGGTAAAAAAGGAGAATTTACCACCTTTGGAAGAAGGGGCAGGCAACTCTGGAGGATGTAAGGATGTCATGAGGTTATGCAGGGAGAAGGTCAGAGAGGCAAAAGCCCAGCTGGAACTCAGGCTGGCCACTGCTGTAAATGATAACAAAAATGTTTTTACAAATACATCAGATATAAAAGGAGGTCCAAGGATAATTTCCATTCTTTACTGGATATGGGGGAGAACATTGCCACAAGGGATGAGGAAAAGGTTGAGGTACTTAATGCCTTCTTTGCCTCACTCTCTATAATAACAAGACCACTTACCCTCAGGGTACTCAGCCCCCTGAGCTGGAAGGCAGGGATGAGGAGCAGAATGGAGTCCCCACAGTCCAGGAGGGAATGGTAAGTCACCTGCTGCTCCACTGAGACACGCACAAGTCTGTGGGGCCAGATGGGATCCACCTAAGGGTACTGAGGCAGTTGACAGAGGAGCTTGCCAAGACACTCTCCATGATTTATCAACAGTCCTGGCTAACTTGGGAGGTCCCAGAAGGCTGCAGGTCAGCCAATGTAACACTCATCTACAAGAAGGGCAGGAAGGAGTATCCAGGGAATTACAGGCCTGTCAGCCTGACCTTGGTGCTGGGGAAGGTTATGGAGCAGATGACCCTGAGTGCCATCATATGGCACATGTACAGGACAACTGCCAGATCAGGCCCAGCCAGCATGGGGTGATGAAAGGCTGGTCCTGATTGAGGAACCTGAGCAGCTTCTACAACAAGATGACCCACGAGGGAAAGGCTGTGGATGTTGTCTACCTGCACCTTACTAAAGCCTTTGACACTGTCTCCCACAGCATTCCCCTGGAGAAACTGACTGCTCATGGCTTGGATGGGTGTGCTTTATACTGGGTTAAAAGCTGGCTGGACAGCTGAGCCCAGAGTGTGGTGGTGAATGGAGTTACATAGAGCTGGTGGCCAGTCACAAGTGGTGTTCCCCAGGGCTCAGTATTGGGGCCCGTCCTGTTTAAGATCTTTGTTGATGATCTGGATGAGGGGATTGAGTGCACCCTCAGAAACTTTACAGACGACACCAAGCTGGGCAGGAGTGTTGACCTCCTTGAGGGAAGGAAGGTTCTGCAGAGGGATCTGGACAGGCTGCATTGATGGTCTAAGGTCAATTGTATGAGATTTAACAAGGAGAAGTGCCGGGTCCTCCACTTGGGTCACAACAACCCCATGCAATGCTACAGGTTTGGGGAAGATTCGCTGGAAAGCTGCCTGGTGGAAAGGGTCAGTCTCTTCTCCCAAATAACAAGTGGCAAGGGAAGCAGAAACGGCCTTAAGCTGCACCAAGGGAGGTTTAAGTTAGGACATTAGGAAAAATTTCATCACTGAAAGGGTGGTGAAGCATTGGAACAGGCTGCCCAGGGAAGTGGTGGAATCACCATCCATGGAAGTGTTTAAAAAACACATATGTGGTCCTTAGGGACATGGTTTAGTGGTGGACTTGGCAATCCTGGGTTAACAGTTGAACTTGGTGATCTTAAAGGTCTTTTCCAATCTAAATGATTTTATGATTCTAAGATGTGTTCAACCCTCTTTCTGAGGCAGAGTAACCAGGAGCACAGAAGTCAAGAGACAAACAAATGAGAGCCTGACTGTGTAGGGTACAATTTAGGGTATCTCTAGCAACCCAAATATTTTCTTCTTTTATTAAGTTGACTACTGCTCCAAAAATGAACGTAGTCCTTAGGGGAACCTTTGTCCACAAGTTAAGCTAATACACTATAGTGTGTACTGGGAAAGGGAAAAGCTAAATGACTGGCATGTGCCCTCTGCACCAGATTTGTCCTCTAGCAGGGTGATGAGGCAGATAGCCATAAAGTCTTAAATGCCATTGCAAGATTTTCTGGAAGATGGTCATCAGGCCCCGTCGGGTACAGCTCAAGGACATTCAGAAGAGAAAACAGCTTTTCACATAGGGTGGTAACTATCCTGGCACTAGGCCCACACAAATGTGCTACTTTAGAGAAATCCCATAATGGGAATTATGTATGTCTGATGGTCAAAGGAATAGTTTTAGTGGGGTGAATAAATACAACATAAATCACAGCTATGATCTTACATTCCTGACACCCAAGTCATTGCCTGATTTCATTCCATTTATGCCTTCTGTTGTTTGCTCACCCAAGCAAAATATGTGCAGAATAACTGTTTGCCATGCAAACAAGGATGTTTACAGGAGAATATAGATATTTGGTACACAGTCAACAAATGTTTTCCCTAGCACATGAAGTCATCAGCCATAAAAGAAGCAAAAGTGATTTATGATTTTTATGAATGTCAGTCCTGCTCTTGACATCAGTCCAAAAATAGGTTTCCAATGTCACGTGCTTTGTCTGGCTACCAGCCTCTATTTATCCACCCAGATCTTCAACTTTCAGTGAGTATTAAGTAGCAGACAAGCAGAACAACAAAATGTTTCAGCTTGGCTGGTTTTCCATCTATCACTGGCACACCAGTAGTTGAGCTGTCTGTGTACTGATTTTTCACGAAGAAGTGATTGCCAAAGCAGAAGGCTCTAATACAGGATAAATATGCATGTCATGTTCTGACACTAATGATATGATCACAAACATGGTTACCAAACACCCAAGTATCAGCCAGGAGACTTGCATCTCACAGATGTCTCGGGTGATCTTGTAGCCATCAATGTGTCAGGTTTCCTCAAGACAATGTCTGCTTGGTAAATTAATTTAGTTTTTAAAGCCTGTCTTCCAAAACAGGATTATTACATTCTTATTTCCCCATGATGCTGTAGAAATTTGAAGCAATCTGTGCATTCATCTTTTCATTACAAAGGACATCTTCATGATCCTGTGATTCCACCATGTTTCACTGTAGAGTCATTTAAAACACCAAATGCTTCTGTCATAAAAAAGGCTGACACCATGAAGGGGCTCATCTTTATTAACTTAGGTTGGTCCAATCAAAAAAAAAAAAAAAAAAAAGGCAACAGTGTTTTTATTTTGTGTTTGTTTAATTAATCAATACAAAATCTGTTACTCATATATGGTGAGGTTTTGAAGAGCAACAGCAGAACTCATAGCTAAGAGCAGGCTACTTCTTACAATGACATTTGGCAAAAAGTATCCCTTTGCTCTTGAAACACATAGTTTTCTAATGAACTTGTTTCAACCCTTGCTTTGCCATAGGCTGCAACAAGGAAAAGCTTGAGTAAAAAATCTACCAAAATCAATTATTACACACTTCTTACTTTTTCTTCTGCAAGTTTGGAGGGTTGGCTTAGAAAAACATCTGTACAGTTCAGCACAGAATATAGTGTGAGCTGGGAATGTCACATAGGAGTCTAACACGCTTCTACAAAGATCAGCATGAGACTCTTTATAGTCTGTTAAGAGTAGAGATTCATTTCACCTGCGCTGAGATGAGTAGTACTTCTGGTGCAACAGCAGTTTCCGAGAACACCAGGAAGTTTCTTGCAGATTAGAGGATCACTGCAAAATTTACTGTGACATATTGTCTGATGTGGATGGGTACAGTGCTTCAAACATTTAGAACGGAGAAATTATTTTTCGTATAAGAACCTCTATATTGTTAGCAGTTATAGTGACACCACAAACACCAATGTAGGTTATTTTTCATTATAATCTTTTCCTTGCGTTGCATTTCTTTTTAGCATCATCATGACTGAGTTAAGAATACAAGGTTTTGAAGTTAAAGGGGTTTTTTACATCTGCGAAAACTTCAATGCCTAATCAACAGTACCAAGTCTTCAGTATTTTAATACTTATTTAATAAATGAAAGCTTTTTATCATAATAAATTACTGGGTTCAATAATTTTAAGTTGTCAAATCAATTCCATCACTTAAGCCCTATTTGTAAATTGCTCTTGCAAACCTCGTTTACAATATATTGTGCCCAAGAGAGTAAGTAGCATTGATTGCGGGGATTGCAGTGGGATGCTGCATTACACACTGCCTTACAACAGCCTATGGAGCAACCAGCTCATCTCCAAATTACCAAACTTCCTTTCAGATTGATCCATTTATGTGTTCTAGATACAGTGCAGCCTGATTGGTTTTGCAAAGGAGCAAAAGGTACTAGTCCCAAAATGCCTTATTCAATATTTGACTTTCTTCAATGTAAACAGTGTAAACTGTAACCTGTAGCAAATGTTGACACTACAAGGTAATTAAGTACGGGAGAGCATTGCAAACAAAAAGACCATTAGCTTTTTGCAATGGAACTACAGTAATGCAGCAGTCAGGCAAGTTTGCTTAATTTTTTAATTTGAGGTGCTAACTAACAAAAAATGCCATCTTACGTAACAAAAAGAGGTCAAATAAATAAAATGCAGAAAAAATATTTCTGTATGTTTCCTTGTGTTATAAACTATGCTTTAGGAGAAACTAAATTAATTTATTGGTCTCAGTTCTGTTACAAATAGGTCTGTGCTTTCTAAGCATTAATACTGTTAACTTTGTTTCCAGCACTATCGCCTTGGTCTATACGTAAGGATTTTTGTAGATTTAGATGCCAGATATTTTCTGGGGGGTTTAGTAATAGTACATTCACTGTTTTTTGCTTTTATCATCCCTTTTACTCTTACTGCTCAAAATGTGTTTTCTGTTGTTATGGATGTTAATAGACCTTGTGCTTTTGTAGAGGAAGAAAGAAATAATGCCCAGTCTTCCTAATTCTCTGTGTCAGTGATGTACACCCTTGGAAACCTATTAGCATATACAAAGCTAATTGAAATCCTTTGAACTATACAAATATTAGTACAACATTGATGGCAAGAAGATTTCTTAAAAATAAGATGAAAATCAGCTTTCTTCTACGATGTATAACATGTATTGTAAGACTGTGCATGGAAAGCTAACCAAATGCACTGTGCATGCCTACTGTAAGTAAAATGAGCTTTAAAATCAAACAGCTACCTGGAAGCTGTAAGATCTTGAAATGGAGCAGAAAGCAATCCTGTAGTGTAAAGGGATGAAAGCCTTTGTGACTACAATCTGCGGTTTAAGAGTACACATTTTGTGGTCTAAAAATAAAAAAGAGGTTAAAGCTATTCATCTTGTAGACTGGCAAAACTACCAATCTAAGCAAGTAATCCACTCTCGATATATTTTTGGACAAGTAATGTTTCCTCTGAACTCCACTGACCTGGAGCAAATATAATGCAGGAACTGCTGGTTAGGTTGACCACACTGCTCCTTTCAGTTGTGATATTGCCAATAAAACTTAAAGACAAGCACTTGGGTTTAAAGGCCATCAAACACAACATTATTAAATGGAACATAAACAAGGTCAGCAGATTCTTGCTGGTCCTTGAAATTACATATGAGCTGTAGCAAAGGCCAGGAAGATGCCCTAAGCACAGACCCCATTAATTGGACTCACAGAATATGTCCATAATAGTAAACTGCTCCCTGGGGCCAATGGATACAGCAGAGTTCCCATCCACACAGCTACATTTCTGGTTGCCCTCCCTGCTCAAAATAGGATGGGTACAACAAACTGCCTGTTGGGATCTGCCCCAGCCCATGGTAATCCATAAATTGTGCCAAGCCATTGGCTGGGAGAGTTATAATTGCACAGGGCTGAAATTATGATAGGGACTGGCTGACAACATAATGGCACATAGGATCAGTGCTAGAGTTCAGATTTGTGTTTTGGCCCTTTTCAGTATATCAGCATAACTAAAACTTTTACAATTTTAGAAGAGAGTATATTACTGTAGATGTAGCATCAGCCCTTTAACCCACAGACTCCAGACCAAAACATTTGCAGCTATCTGATCTTGTAACAGGACCTTTGTTATAATATCTTCAACAGTGTGAAAGGGAAAGAAATTCATCTCTTTAAAAAGCTGTAGGTTTTTTTAAGAATTTAAACAAGATCCTTTGTTCCAAGAAATGTTTTTACAAATATCAACTTATATCTGTAACTTCAGTCAAAAAAAGTACCTAGAAACAAGTACAAAAGTACAAATCAGATGTGGTGATGTTCATGAACTCAGTGCCTAAAAGAGACCCGTGCAGATCCGGGAGTGCTGGTGCCCACGCTGTGACTGCAGGGAGCAAAGGAGGCAGTACAGACCAGAACTGGGACAGCTGGCAAGCGATGCCCTATAGTGCTAAAGATAGTCAGCACGACATGCCAATAAAAGTGTCATGTCTAAAACTCAGTCTCTAACTCTATTTTTGACCTGCTAGCTATGTCATTCACAATGCAATTCATAGGCTACTGGCGTTTTTCCTCCTAAGGTGAAATTTCAGTTCATGTTCCCTGCACTGTACCTTTTGTGTCAAGCCACAACTGCCACTTCACAAACATCCAGCTCAGAGGTTTTGGACTGCAGTCTGGCATCTGAGCTCACAACACTCAGCAACTCTGAAAGTTGCCTTGCCCAAATCCCCTATTTTTAGGTTTGTACAAAGCAGAGAAGTCATCAGGGAAAAGGAGAACAATGTGACATCTGTACCACCAAAGGCCTTCTCAGACAGGACACCAGGGACTTATCCTGACCCTCATTCCTGGAACGAGTCAAAACTATTAAGGCTGGAACATCAATGTCTTCTCTTTCTTACCTTCCAATCCTGAGTCTAACTTCCCTGTCTATCCTGCCACTGGTTGTGGCATAACCTCTCCACCTGCCCAGGGCCCTTATGTACTTTATAGAAACCACTCAAGCGCACCGTACGTGGAGAGGTGGAAGGACTGGGGAAACATATGTATCCATGAAAGCCATAGTGCCTATTGCATTTACTGTACGTTGAACTTTCTCTCCATCCTCTTCTTCCCCACCATGTGCAAACACTTCACAGGTGGGCACAGCAAAAGACATTTCTGTTACAACAGTCAAGCTCCTGTTTTATCAAGCACCTTTTCAATTATTCTGCAGTAACTGACTCTTTCTTTTCCTCTTTTTCTCTCTTCTCATCTTCCTGATGACAAGCCAGTACACTTTGTCATTCAGAAAGGAAAATCTTCAGGTCAAGAAATCTGTGCTCATGAACTGCTGCATATCAAGCTTCTTAGCTGTTTGGTAAAAGTAAGAATTATGCTGGTCAGGCAGCAGTGGAGTAAATCAGCCCACATTCAGGGATTCACAGGAAAGGGCACTGCCTCATGGAATGACTACAGCTATTATTGGTAATAGTCTTTCAAGAACTCTCACATTAACATTGTACCATGGCAAGTAATCTAAAGGACCTTTCAGGATGGTCATTCCAACAATAAAAGATACATAAAACAACTTTGCCAAAATGCAGTCATGCATGTCCTGAAATGAAGTATCAATCTGTGGAATTGCTCTGAAAGAAGATAACTGACTAATGTCCTTGACATCAGGTTTCCAGTGCTCCTAGAGCCACATAAGAGCCTATTGCAGTCCCAAATGTCTTCTCTATGAAGTTCAACTGCACTGTAGCGCATTTATGACCAGTCGTTTTCTGTGTAGTTTCCAGAGAAACATTCGAGCAGACTGTGCATTTTTTCCTCAATTGGTTATTCTCAACTAAAAAAATGTTTTAGAGATCCTGAACAATAACATAGCCCTTGGGAGAAAAGCTTCTCTGCATTAGCCATCCAGCTGACACCATGAATGATTACATCCAAGCATAAAATTTAATGAGATTTCTACAAAAATGAGTGACATCTGCATAGCACTCAGGTCCTGGCTAAGTGTCATACATTTGTCATCACTGAGGCTTTTGTCTTTTATTAATCCGCTTTCAAGAATGCCTGCTGTTGGAAGTGGAAATGCTTTCTAGCAGTCATCCTGCAGACTGTGTAAAAGCACACATCTCAGAAAGCATAATGACACATTGTCATGCTAAGGAATGCATTTAGGAGGTTTAAAAAACATGAAAGAACTCCAACAACAAAATATATTAAGAATTTAGCAGGAGATATCTGCATAAATTTATTTCAAATCCTTTAATATAAGCAAGATGCTTGTTCTTTTGTCTATAATACAGTGGCTACAAACTCTTTAACAACATTTGGTGTGCACAGAAGAAATACTGTCATAAAGAAAAAGTACTAAAATATTTCCCTTTAATTTTGTTTGTGCTCAGGACCACGATATAACTCTGGGCCTAGGGCTCCAACCCAGGAAAAGCGTATGATTGTATCAAGATCCCAGCTTTCCTTTAAACCTTCCCTCATGGCTACAAATAAAAATTTCACTAGTATTTTCCTACATCAACAGATAGCCTGAAACAACAGATGATAGAGATTGAAGATCACCCTGTTTTATTAAATTAGCCCCAGGACTTGCTATTTTGAGATGAAGGCCTGACCTGGTGCTTCCCATCAAAGAACAGAAAAATCTTGGCAGGAAAGCAGGAGTGCAGAGGATACATCTTTCTGCCATGTTTTCTTCCAGGAGGAAAAGCAAGACCTTTCAACTGCAAATTAAGGTGGGACTCCAAAAGGCCAAGAGTCACAAGGTGTCCAAGAGGTGGCACCATCTTACCCCAGCACCATTTGTGACTCGATGAAAGGCACTGACAGTGGCAAAGTCAAGCCTGCTGAGCAGGCAGGGCAAGGGAAGAGGACACGCTCCCAGCACTGAAGCTCCTCACCACCCATGGAAGTGGAAAAACTTGTTCTTCTCTAGTGCAGAGCTGTACCCTGGGCTCCTGGGAAGATGACTGCAGTGTGTTGTGGAGACAATCTTCTTCCATCATACATCCATAGTACTCAACTTTATTGAATTCCTTCCATTCCTGAAATGGAGGGAACTGAATCCCTTCAATTTCAGACATTTGTTTCTCTTTTTTTGTTGCTATTATTTCTAAATCCCATGTATTTCTAACATATTAATCTCAATTAGTTGCTTGTAGATCATTGCCAAGTAAACAGAGGCAAGTGAATAGCGTAAATTACTTTCTCATTTAAAGAATTGAATGTCTCTCTCTCACTCTGAAGCTATTGAGCCCAAGTATTACAAAACTCTGATCATACTGTTGTTATAGTTCATGTAAACATACTTTTGTTGAAGGCACGTCAGAGGAAATATAAAGCTGTTTGCAGCTGCAAATGAAAAAAATCACAGCAACTAAAAATACTTCAGTTGATGGAGGTTTTTTAGCCTTTGATACTCAGTTAAATTTGTTTCTACTCATGGACTAAGGATTCTGGCCAGCAAAAGATTTGATTGCATGAAACAGCACAGAAACATAATAATGCTAAGCTCAGTAATGCAGAAATCCTGGCTACAATTGTGACTTCAAATGGTGGCACCAGACCCAAGTGTTTGCCACCCTGGTCTGCAGGTGCAGAGCTCTGACAGATCAGCAAGTGGGACTGCACCACTCACCACAGCTCATGGGAATGGAAGGATCCAAAGGACCTGCTCCACTACAGCTTATGATACATGCAAACAGCATCAGGCTCCCACAGAAGTGTAGCAGCAATTGCTTTCTATTAATAAAGTTGTTTCCATCATCACCTTTCCTGCAGTTTCATTTTGGGAGGAAGTGTCCAGTAGTACATTTCTGATTTTACAGTCCTTTGTCTGTGTAGGAGCAGAAGCAAAACTTCACCCTTCAAGAACAGGAGGATGGAAAAGAATCAGAAGGGTCTTGGATGCCAAGTAAATCCAGATTTGTCATAAATAATTATAGCTATTAATAATATTAATGTTTTACAGAAGTATTAAATCCCGTCCTTCAGGACTTACGTAAGCTTTTAAGTATAAGAAACCACAAGAGAGATGCTTATTCTGCATTTATGCATAACAGAGATGCACATTTTATCCTAAACATCTAGTTACAACAACTGTGGAAGAGGATCCTGAAGCAGGAAAACTTTGCCTCTGACTTAGTTTGACAAGGGTGAATGCACAGTTTTCAAACACCAGTAATATCAATATCAGGAAGAATTAAAGAAGAAAATTCGGGTAGGAATGGGACATTATAGTCACATTTTTCATTGTAAAGTAACATTTGTTACCAGAGACCTCACTTGTTGGATCAGTCGCATGGCCTTTATAAATGGTGATTAACATATTCTCATTTGGTGCAGCTAAATGGAATAAATAATCCTTTAATTTCTCGAGTGAGAGGTTGTTGTGGTTTTTTTGTTTGTTTTTAATAGAGCTATAGTAATTATCAGCCTTCACAATATTTGAATTTGGGTCTTGTTTCGTTTATAATAGTTTTCAATTAAACAGTTAATGGACTTCCAGCAGAAATCTAATCCAGGAGGTTTCCCTGAATGAGTGAATTTGAGAAAAAGGATGAATGCTGTATCTTTGACTCAGTTATTAGTAATATTATTGTTCTCCAAGTAGCACATCCACCTGTGCTTCATTTTGATCACTATTTGTCTTTCCTGCTGACAAGTTTCACGCAAAGAGAAAATGTGATTGTGACTGTGCAGTCTAGCCTGGATGCTTCTTAAAGTTGCTCTTTTTTTCTTTTAATTTTAGGTTCAGAACAATTATAATGGAGATTTTTCTTTTTTAATCTGTTTCTATTTCTAGTTCTTCTGCTGTCACTCTGACAAGTTAATTGATACTCACCCATGCAGCATTTAAAGAGTAGAAATAATCACAATTTACCCACAGAAATCATGGAAATGAGGTATCTCCATGATGTAGTAGTGTGCATTTTAACCCTTATATTTCATGGATAGTGAACTCCAACGGGTCCCTACAGAATGCATCTCCTATATTAATGCTGCTCATCCACAATGGTGGTGTGGTCTGTTTGATTATTCCACTTTATTTCTAGGTCCTCCTGGTCCCCCAGGGGTTGTAATAGTGGAGGAAATTACAGACACCACAGCAACACTCTCCTGGAGTCCTGGGGCAGACAATCACAGCCCTATCTCCCTCTACAACCTGCAAGCACGCAGTCCATTTTCTCTTGGCTGGCAGACCGTAAAAACAGGTGAGAGACACTTTCAAACAGCACCAGTAGACTGTTCAAAACTCCTGCTCTTCACAATAATAACCATCTGCAACTGCAGGAACAGACACTCTTAAGAGAACAATGATAAATTAAAAGCACTGATTTTTTTTTTCTTTTTTTTTTTATTCTTTTCACGTTACTTAGCAACAGCTCTGAAAGGACAGCACAAAGACACCTGCCATGATGCATCTGTGAATAAGCAGAAAGCTCTCCCCTATATCCTTTAATCTGTGCCTTTTCAGGGGTACCACTGAGTACCAAAAACCTAGCTGTGATTTCCGACATACTAGATCCTTGACGTCCATCTTTCTAATGGCCATATTGTATCACACAGTCCACTTGCCATTGTGACACTGCATTTAAGCTTCAGATATCTGAGTGACCTACACATTTCTTTGCCATCTGCAGTTCCAGATGTGATAACTGGTGACATGGAGTCTGCTATGGCTGTCGAGTTGAACCCTTGGGTGGAGTATGAGTTCAGAGTTGTGGCAACCAACAAAATTGGGACTGGAGACCCCAGTGTACCATCGCGAGTGATCAGAACCAACGAAGCAGGTAAGAAGAGGATGGAAAGGTTAATTTTCCAGGACTACCAGAAACAAGAAGTTTTTTAATATTGTAATAGACCTATGCTCTTCTCCCTGGTATGCATCTGTGTGTTCAGTTATCACTGTTCCAGGGTGATATTCTTTGTAATGGGGACCCAGTTTATTTTAATTACAGGAATATTATTTAATTCACAGAAATTTCAAGTAAAACCATTCCCTGCTTTCTTACTCCATCTGGGCTGCCTTTTCACCCTACACTTAAGCCATTGCTACCTGCCCTCTGGTAGGCTTCTATAGCTCTTTGATTACAGGCTGCTTCTCAGTTTCTTCAAACAACTGCTCCCAAGCAGCCTCTCACTCCTTATTCTTCAAAACTCTTCTTCTTGAAGGTGCACAGATTTTTTTTCAGCAAGATAGGGAAGCTGTGGGAAGTTACTTAATTTGAAATACCTTGTGCTCTAAGTGTTTCTTTGTCATGTACACTCTACTATGAACTGCTATTGCATTTAAAGAAAACTGATTATAATTCTGACTGGAATGGTACTGTGGGAGCCCAGCAAAAACGTTTTGTATCCTATTTGGGTCTCTTGAAAATTTCAGTGGTCTTGGAAAGTTTGGAATCATTGACAGTAATTGGGCAGAATGAAGAGAGATAAAGGATTGGGAATCTGAGAAAAATCCCTAGGCAGCTAAAGAAAGACATTGTAAGAGGCAGAAAGAGACAGGGTTTGAATAAAGCCTCAGAAGAGAACTGCATCTCAGAACACTTTCAGATTATTCTTCATTCTTCTTTGTTACTTAGGAGGCCTAGAGAGTTTTGACTTTGTTTTGATGTTTCTTAAGCTGAATAATTTGTAAGTGGTTTATTGATCATACGCGATAGAAGAGTGCCAAATTCAAAGATTCCACTTGAATTTGCAAGTATAACTGTTCTTGTAGTTGTAAATATTCTGGATGCATACAGCAGCTGTGTTGCACTCTGTCTTCTCATTAAGGGAGACTATAAGAATTACAAGTGGCAATGCCAAAATGTGTCCACCTTTCTTCTGAAAAAATATTCTTACCTTTAAGATACGTTAATGTTGTGCCTCAGTTCCATAGTTCACCAGTATGTGTGTATGTCACCCATAAGCATTCACAGCAGAATGTTCAGGCTGATTTTCTTAGACAGAACCACAGAATCAACTCAACAATTGGGGCTGGCGGGGATCTCGGGAGGTCTCTAGTCCAGCCTCCCACTCAAAGATGTGTAAACTGACCCCAGAGCAGGTTGCTCTGTGTGTTGTCCAGTTCAGTCTTTGAAACCTCCAAGGAGGTAGATTGTGCATCTCCTCTGGGCAACCTGTACCAGCTGTTAACTAATCTCATTATGATTTTTCATTCAATATATCCAGCAAGAACTGCCCTTATTTCATGTTATGACCTCTGTCTTGTGCCCTTCCACCCTGCACCACTATGAAGAGCCCATCTCTGTCTCATCAATGACCTCCCCATAGGCACTGGGAGCTGCTGTTAGGTTCCCCAAAGACATCTCTTCTCCAGGCTGAACAAGCCCAGCTCCCCCAGTATCTCCTCACAAGGCAGGTACTCCAGCCCCACCATCCCAGTGGACTCTCCTGAACTTGCTCTTGTTGATCAATGCCTTTCTCATTGTGGCACTCAGAATTGGATGTACTATTTCAGACAAAGTCTAATAAACCTGTCTTCAGTTGTAATAAGACATATTTATTTACTTCTGTTTTAAATAACTGTGTAGTTGCTAGCTGATATTAAATTTCACTGTGCAATCACAGAACTGCACTGAAGTGATTTGATTTCCATTCACGCATGTGGAAGGACGCTTCCTTTCCAACTCTCCCTCCCCTCTTCTTCTGCAAGCTCCCCACAGTGTGAAACTCAGTAATTTTATAGCAGAAGCTTCATATGCTACATACTTTGTTCCATTAAGAAAAGGAGGAAAGGAAAATTAAATAAAAAACACGAGCTAGTTTAATCTCAAATTATTTTTTTTAAAAATTATTTCACCACCATCATTCTTTCATTGATTTTGTACAATATTTCATGTGCAGCGAAAATTCTGCTGGACCCTAATGTTTGAATGGCTTCCCTATTTATTCAGGTGGTACATATCAGAAAGGACACAACCATTATGGAAAAAGTTTATCCTGTAATAGGTTGCACCCCTGGGAATACGTTCTTTTCCATTTATGAATATGTTCCCTGTTTTTGAAAAGATGGTTCAGGATTTTAATCAACTGCATGTATTGAAGCTGTGGTTGAATGTTTTTCTCACAAGTTGAAGTTTGAAAATGTTACATTTCATCTAGCTGTCACAGGGTTTGGGTTCCTTCTTCTTCTTTCCCAGTGTTTACCAAACAAAGGCTGTGTTTACTAAAACATATTCCTACAGCTCTAGTGAACATCTTCTTCATGCACACCCATCGTGAATATTCCTTTGGAAAACCATTAGAATCCTACCTCTGTAAAAAAGAATTGATAAAACATCATAATGATCAGTAAAAAAAGAATAAAATTGTGAGACAGACAAAGCATGCAGGGTGCAGTGTATTTTCACCCAGTGATTGGCATTTGTTGCTGGGTAATAATCCACTTTTGCTGCCACAGAAGGAGCAGAGTCTTTAACTCAGCTGGCAATGATCTGTACTCCAGTGCATGGGTCTCCTCCTGATAAACACTGCTGTAGCTGATACGAATGCAAGTCTTTTTGAATAACAAATCAGTAAGTTATTAGTTCAAATAGGAAAAAGACCATACTAGATGTTTACTTGCACTTTCAGCTTCCCAGTTAGGAATACCTTTTTGCTACCGGAGTTACAGCTGCACAAATGTCATGTTAGAAGGAGTGTTTTGTAGCATGACATTGAAATCCAGACAGGTGCCAGTAAAACAACTTAACAGCCTTTGGAGAAATTGAAGCTGAATTTATTTGGTGTGCCTGCTTAACACGGTGTGGTAAAGCAGAAGTCTGTTACCATCCCCTCAATTTCAAAAGACCTTTCTTTAAAAAAAATTTAGTTTCTGATTCACTTGTGAATTGGTTTGGGGTTTGTGTGGGGGGTTTTTTTGGTGTTTTGGGTTTTTTTTTTAAATAAAAAAGATTGATGCAGTCTCATTTTCTTATTCTATAGAGGGAGTGAGAAGACAGGAGTTACAATAAGATGTAACTTCCCATCTAAGATGTAACCTTTGCAGGTTAGAACCTGCAAAGGGTTGTAAAGTCAGAACCATAACACAATGGACTCTGCTTTAAACAAAGAACAGGAAGAAAAAAAAAAAAGAAAGAAAAAACAAACAAACAAACCCTGTTACACATAATTCTTTGCAAAATTATTGCTTATAATTTTTATGGCACTCTTAGAATGCCAGAGGCTTCATGATCTTTTTCATTCAGGCAGCCACTGTTCCCTGATCTCCAGATATTCCTGAAGGCCAGAGCCTGTTTAGCTCTGCCCTCTGAGACAGCTGGCAGTGACTGCAGGAATTATCACCTCTGGCACAGTTTTCAGATGCCAAAGTCAAACAGACAAGAAAACTAACAATAGGTTTCATTGGGTTTCATATATTGTTTTCCAAATTAGCACATTAATATCTGTCTTAGTGTACCCAGTGATGCTTTTCTTTTTTTCAGAATCTCTCCATTACTATTCCTTTATCTGAAAGCTTCAAGGGAAAATCTCTCAACATGGGTTACAGTTCTAGTACCATAGAACTCAATTCTGAGAAGACATGTATGTGAAAGGACGTTATATTTCAGAAAGGACATGGCATCAGCCTCTCTACTCATGACCCAGGCACAGTAACCTGGCTATTTGCAGTAATGTCAGATGTGACCCACAAGTGAGAACAGGCAGGCTGCCCCTGCGCTGGGTACAACTACAGAACCATCAGTCTCCCAGCAGAGAAGGTGACTGTGTCTCATCCTCAGAAAGTTGAGGTCCCCAGGCTGAGCGGTAGCTGTTTAGACAACCCACAGAGGCAGCAAATGTGTGATTCTGCTGCCATTCTTTTATACTTTAATGGAAACCAGCATTTGTAATTTAATGGAACAAGCTAATTTGACTGCAGACTAAAGTCTTTTTCTCTCCCCACACCTCACTTATTTTATCACTTCTTCCCCAAGATAGTAACAACATTTTATATTAGTCCATTATCTAAAAATACCCATAGAAACAATAATCGGGATGGTGTAAGGAAATCAACAGAATAATAAACAGATTTCCACTTGCTTTAATTTTCTAATTAAACCCTAATCCTGTTACTTAGCTCATATTTAGTTAACATGATTGCTTTTCATAGCTACTTTCATCGGAATGGATAATACTGCAATTTTCTGGCACATCTAACTTATAGCCAGCTGCTGCATTTCTGTCAGTTCTAGCCTTGATACATATTTTACAGGTCCACAAGGTGAAAAGAGCCAATAACATGAATTTAAACATGTCTGGCATTCCACTAAGGCAGTCGGGCATTTGAAGCCTGGGGGCAAAGCATCAATTACATTATCTATTCATGAGGAAACATGGGGAGAGAGAAATTGAGTAGAATTAAAGTTTAACCTGCTAATCATGCATGCAAACCTGATTCTATGAGGTAACAATGCACTCTGTTAGTAGCAGATTGTACACAGGTTTTATTTTTAATAAGTCCTTATTTACCATTAAGTTGCCCTTATTATCCGCTAGAATTTCTTCATAGCATACCAAGAACTGCCTCTGTCCCAGGAAAAAAGTTACATCTTTTACACTGGCTTTGCTTTCAGGTTTTTTTTGTCGTTCGAAGTTGTGTTTTATTTGTTTGTTGACCAGTATAAAAGAAGTTTCAGCTTTTGCTCTGCGAAAAAAATGAATAACCCGCTGTATCTGAGACATTTGGAGATGATTACAAAGGCTACTAAGCTTTTATAGAAAAAATGCTTTTCCATAAGGAAAAACAAAAAGAGAAGAGAAAGTAGATGGTAACCATTGACTGCATGGGTATATTTACATACAATAGGCTATTAACACACAATATTGCAGGCTCAAACTAATATGCAGTATATATTAACAAAGGATCCAAATGTGTGTGCTACTAAAAGACATAACAAGAAAACTAAGGAACTGGTTCCTTGGCATATATGCCACAGCATTTGAGATTTCAGTCCTGTACGTGGTGATATGGAGGCTATGCAGACTGAGTCCTGCAGCCACACATGACACAGTTATCAGTGAATGGAACTGAATTCTGTCTTCTACTAAATTACAAATATTAAAAATACAGAGGAAGTGAGAACAACGAAAATGCTGATCCTGAGACCAGCTGGGGCATCGCTGTTTTCCAATAGTTGAATACAGTACACCACCCGCTTCCAAGGTGCTGGCACATTTTACATTTCATTCCTGAACAGATGAGATGTGAAATGTTTTCCTGGGAGGGTGAGAACTGGAGGGCTGGCCTTTCACACAGTGAAAGGGTTTTCACTTAAGAACCCTCTGTTTCCCAGATGTGTACTGCAGGAGATTTATACAGATATATAGATACATAAAGGAAAACAACCAAGAAGAAAAAACGGCTGAATGTGTTGTTGCTTTGGTCCTTACATTAGGAAATTCTGCCAAGATGGTAACAAACTTTCCCCCCCTGTTCATACCTTTTCCACAGCTAAGAAGAGTTGGTTTTCAAACTACACCTGTACTTAAAAGATACAAAAAGCTCTAAAAGAAATAAAGAACTGCAACTGTACCGTGAGCAAACATTTTCTTAAGGACCGAAGCCAAGTTTAATAATTCATCTCCCCAAAAAGTGTAACAATGTCAACATTTTGTTTCATTTTGCTTTATTTGACACAATGTTTCAGAATTTATTTAAAAATAAATCCATGTGGAAAATATCTCAGGATTCAAGTACAGTTAAGAAAGACCTTGTGATTAAAGTACAGAACTGGGATTTGGGAAATCTGGACTCAATTGCTTATCAGAAAACTTTGTAAATTTGGGCAGCTCACGTTAGCATTTCTTACTCTAAGAACAGGAGGTTAGTAAGGGGCTTGCTTCCATTTGTCCTCCCTCTATCTCACCTATTCAGACTGCAAAATGGAAGGACAGGGACTAAATCTAGCTACATGTTTCTACAGCAATACTATAATCAATTATAATCTTGGCTGATAAATACTTTTTTTCTGCACAAAAATTAAGACACGCTACAAAATTAAGAACCTGTCATATCTCTTTGCAATAAACAAAACACACAGAACTGGGAAAAAAATATATTTCCTTGAAAAGACAAAACAGAAACTTTAAAATTATTAACTATTCATTCACCAACTTTTAAAAAAATTATTTACAAGGTTGGAATGTTAAAAAGAGAATTAACTGGTTTTCAAGTACTTCCAGTTTTTCCAGGTTCATTGCAACATTCTCTTTTCCTTTCTATAAGGAAAGGAATCTAGAGCTAAAGCAGTTTAAAAGATTTTTTCAGTTCACTCACTGAAGTAAAAATAAGGAGAATTAGAAGTAAAATAACAATTTTGGATAAAAATTAAAATCTCTGACAGTTAAAAACAAAATATCCTCATTTTTCTTTCCACTTTTGTCTATTTTTATATAAAACTGAAGTAAAATTCAAATTACACCTTTTTTAAAAAAAACACAAATGGCTATGTTTCATTTGTTATAACATCAAAATGAAATATTTAATAATTGTCCATATTTTGCCCAAAAGTGAGTACCCAAAACCTTCGAATGGGCTTATCTTTACATTCTATCAGAATCTACAGTTTTCATTTTAAAAAAACCCAGAAAATCCATCAACCATGCAGAATGAAGGGAGAGGGATTTTTAAATCTCTGAATCAAAAACTTAATTTAAGCACCCTGAAGCACAAAGCAGTTTTCAGAATGTTGGACATAGTGGAGCTCTGGAAGAAAAGCTAACATCTACCCGAAATGTTCATGGTTTCATAGCTATGGTATTACCACTTTGAAAAGCTTCCCCAAACTTTGCATTTAAATATAGATTTAATATATATAGGTGGCAATGTCGGCGCTTTTCAGCACTTTATAACCACTGCTCCCATACACAAAGCCCTCAGCAACATCAGTTCTGTGCATACACTTTTTCCTGAAGAACAAACACTGCTTTTCATGCATATGTAGCTTGTAATGATAACAGACATGCAAATTATTAAACAATTGGCCGTGGCTTCATGTACAAGCTTTACCCTTCCATATCTTTCTTTCTTTTTCTTCATTTCCTTTCCCTTTCTTCATTTATATTTTAAGCATGTCATCAAATTCTTCATAGGATGCTGAGGGGTACATTTATCATGCTTGCTCTTACAGAAAATGTTAAAGGGTTTTTTATTTGTTTGGTTTAGGGGAGATAAGTTTTAATAGTGTTTAATTTCACTTTCATTTTCAGCATGACACAGTACTTCCAAAAAAATGGAAAACAATGAGAAACAAATCCTGCTGTTTCTGTTCAAAACAAATTCCTGGCAAAGCCATTCCAGGATTCTTGTTTGTTTGCCTTAAGTGGAGGTTTCAACGTCAGTGTCCGACAGCATACAGCCGTTATTTACTATGAACTACATCCAGTACCGTTTCTTTCAGGACACAGTTTTTAGCACTGTTTGTTGTTCGCATTATTAGAACAATGGAGAGACCTGGCTTTTAAGTCCCAACCTTACCAGTGGCTGAAGAAACAAAACAAAAGAACCAACCTGATCCCAAAGAACTTACGGTCTAAGAATTAAACAGGGGACAAGTGACAAAGGATAGCTGGCAAAGGGGCTAACAAGAAGGCTTTAAGCAGAAATACAAGCATACGATCAAACTAAGCATAGTCATATTTTATAATCCTAAAGACCAGTTTTAAGCCAAGGAGCAAGTAGTTCATTTTCCAGTAGATGATGTTCTCTCATCTTCTCATTACATGAGACATTAACACAGCAAAAAGCTCTTTGCTACTAGTTGAGGTGTATTTATTCAGAAGAAACAATACTGAATTTTTCAGCTTTGACAAGCATTAAAGAAAAGAGGTCCTAATGTCCTTGTCCTCCAAGCACATGGATCCTGTGTCTGGGAGCCAAGTTTAATCATCATACTTGCATATTTGATGCAAGTGCATCTTCATGAGTGTCACTGCTAACAATTAACAACTTAAAGATTGGGAAGTCACTAATTGCATGGCAATAAACTTAGGCTATGAGTAAGTAAATTCAGATATAACACTGCTATAAACTTGATGCTGCTGAAAGGGTTGCTAATATATAACCTCGATGCCTGGCAAAAAATGTTTTCTTTTAATAGTTTTCTTCACTTAACAGTTACTCATTTCAAAATGCCCCCCTATAACTGTGTATTATGTGCTTTGGTGCAGTGCCGAGAAAATTTATTCCTTTGACACATTTATTCTTTTAATGGTTATTCATTTGAGAGTTTCACTGTGTGAATGTATATTTTAGTTCGGTGCAAAAGAAATTCATCGTTTTGACAGTTTTATTCTTTTAGCACTTATTCATTTAATTAGGGCTTCTGTCTGCAAATCTGTTAACAAGAACACTCTAGAAAGAGGACACTGCAGGTTAAATAAGTCCATCACACTGGATGCTTCAAAGAAGTGCTGCATGCTTTCTCATCAGTTATGTGGCACCTACATAAAAACTTCATTTACCTTTATAAATTACCCAAAAATGTCTTGGAAAGGCAAGAGAAAAATGGATGTTAAACAAGGTTTAAATACGCTCCATTAGAGATGGCATCATAATTTTTGCATGTTAATTTACTGGCAGATGATTCTTCATCCACATCTTTTCACTGTAGAACATTCATCCCAGTGTTGCACACTGATTGTTTTTATTCTGTGGGGTTTGGATGTTTCTATTTTTTTTTTAATCCAGAGGGCAATTCTGTTTCTGAAAGAAAAATGTGATTAAATTATTGCTATGTAAAGATTAGGTCTTAGTTTAAACCAGTTCACGTCTCCAGTCAATAGAGTCCAAACAATTTTTCTCGCTGTTTAGACAGTTGTCTTTGGATGGAGGGAACCACCCCAAAGCTCTGCATCCATTAGGGAAGGAGTCTGAACTACAAGCTCAGCATGGATACCTGGTTTCCCACTAGCTAATGTTAAACTGCAAAGCAATTAGATCATCTGATTACACAGAAGTCAAGAGCTTTCAGCAGAAAGTAACTATGAAAGTTCTCATTTAGCATGTGGGGAGGGAGGGAGGGAAAGAAGGAAGGAAGGAAGGAAGGAAGGAAGGAAGGAAGGAAGGAAGGAAGGAAGGAAGGAAGGAAGGAAGGAAGGAAGGAAGGAAGGAAGGAAGGAAGTCGAAGGCACTGTTTTTGCCAGATAAACCCAGGTTTACTGTAGAGAGATGTTTCACACATGAGAAACCTCCCCTATCAGTCTGGTAAGAACTACAGCTAAAAGGGCTCATTTCCAACAGTGTCTATCAGAAGAAATTCATAAGCTTTGTGGGTTTGCATCATTTATGAGAAAAAACAGAACTGGGCTTATGTCCTCTAAAGAGGAGTTCAGAGTTCAAAAAGACATTAGACAAACAAATTCTAAAATTTTATGTGAACTTCCAGGACCTAGTAAAAATTGCACTTTTATTGAACTTCAGCTGTTAATGATCAACATGGGAAACAGAGAGGACCATGTACATTTATTTAAAGGTGTCTTTATTTGTATAGTTCAAAGGCACAATGCTACTCAATAAATAAGCTAAACAGCATGCAATAAGGCCTTAACAGTTACTGCCTTACACCGCATTTCTACCAATGACCTATGTGCTTCTGTAAGGAAGAGTCTCTATCTTTGGATATATTTAATCAAATAAAGAATACAAGCATTACCTGCTCACAGTAAATAAACTCAAGACATTAGTCATTTTAGGAGCGCCATTAGAGGCACTAAGATAAAAAATTACACAACTCCAATGGAAGAATTAAAATTTGGGGGTTTACAAGATATGATAACCAAATTCACTCTGATGATGATACTTTCAATTTCTTTTAAAGAATTTCATCAGCTGCTCATATGTGCTTTTAAAGCCATGATGGTGGTGTCAGTTTTTAAAGAACTGGGTAGTACTGCTTCTAGCATTTTGCAGTATAAAGGGTGTTTAAGGATGATTACTTTAAAATTTCTGAAAATTGGCTGCCTGTTAAAGCATATAAGAATAGATCTACAATTACTAAAACATTATAAATCACTACTGACCTGAGAAATAGTAGAGACATATTATTTATGTCCTAAGATTTTACCTGGATTCTGAAATATGTCAGGTTTCCTGGTATCTGATTTTGATTTGTATATTCAAAAAATACAAATGTTTACAAGATAATTCCTGTTTTATCTCTTAGATGATCTGTACATTGAAGTTTTGACTAATCTGAAGAAGGCATAGTGTTTAAACAGCTTTTTATTCCAATATTATTTTTCTTATCAGCTTACACTCTGCTTGAGTTTACCAGCTTGACTGTGGAATTCTGTGAAATGAAAGCAAATTTTCTTTACCACAGAGTGCTGTGTTTGTTATTTCTGTTCTGATTTATCAGACTCATGTCTTCTGCAGCAACTTATTACTGTGGGGAAAACTTCAATAACTTGGACGTTTTGTTTTGTTGTTTGGTTTTTTTTTTTTCCTTTTCACTCACAGTGCCAAAGACACCTCCAGCTAATGTAAGTGGCAGAAGTGGAAGGCGACATGAATTAGTAATAGCATGGGAGGTAAGGGACTTTTCTGATTTCATGTTTACTTCTTTGAGGGCAAAATAAAGAGTACTGTACTGGGGTTTCCTTACAGCAAACCTTGGCAAGACATGAAAACAAAGTACTGTTCTTTAAAGATGTGTTAAACTTTCAAAGTGATGTGCATTTTCACGTGGTTTGAGCAGAGGGCATTATGGTAACAGCTCCAAAGTTGTGCTAATTCATTAAGTCTTCCTCCTGATCTACTGCTTGGGTTGACTTAACTTTTCTGGATCTTATCTAAATGCTAAACCAGGTGAAATAATAGTTAAGGGAACAGAAGGAGAAGCTTATAACTTTTTTATTATTATTTAAATTAAGAAGCAATTATTTTTATGTATTTCATAAAAATATAAAACTAAAGACCTGAAATCAACCTGTATTTGAGAAGATATTTGTGATGCAAGATGCAACACAGCTGTGTGACCATGCCAGTGGGCAATTGGATGAGTGGGAGTTACCTTCTCTGCTAACCATAAATAACACAGTAGAACAGAGACTTTTCTTGAGGGATTTTCAAAACTTCTAGATTCATTATGAAGAGTTTCAAATTCAGAAAATATATACACACACAACACCAAGAAAAATGACATCAAGACATGGGGGTTTAATGAAAGAAGTTTTAGTTTAGTCAACTTGAGGAGATATTCAGATGGCAAAAGACACACAGAATTCTGACTAACTGCTTAAAATGGCAAATTTTAGGACATCTAAATAGGCTGTCTTCTGTTGGCACATCTGCCTTCTCCGACACCAGCTACCTGAGGCAGTTGAGACAGATCTGATTTCAATTTGCTTTATAGTCTATTACTATGAACAGCAGCACCTCTCCTATTGGGAGAGAACTTGCTGAATCCCAAACAAAACCATCAGGTGGCTAGATCTGTATCTGATGTAAACTGGCTTAATCGCAGTCCTTAATATCATATATTAGTATGTAGTACTCATATTAACTGTCTTTATATTGCTCCCCAGATGATTTGAATGGGAGACTACTGAAGTGTGTTATATCTCCCTCTTTGTCAAGGGTTGAATTTTCCTTCCAAAAGAAACCATAGACCCATGAGTGTCCCATCCTGCAATACAGATAAAACACACAGTCATGAATTAGCAATTCCTACAACACAACTTTCAGGATACACCGACTTTTTACCACAAAAGCCAGGTGATGCTTTTTCTCTTCTAGCTAAGGACTGCAAACTGCCAATAAGGCAGGAGGTGTCAAACCTTCCCCTTTGTTTCTGATTAGCTCCTTGTTTCCATGAATATCTAATGCTGTTCTTCCTAGTGTTAATACTTTCAGCGTACTTTTGTTTCACAAACTTCTTAAACTTCATAAAGTCACTAATCAAATTAAGATTACAAAAACATCATAGCATTTCATCTGTGTAGAATATAAATTGTGAAGTGGGCATATTTACATTTTTTAATTTAAAGATTTTTTTGATTGAAAATTGTTTGAAAAATATTGTTTGAAAGATTGCTACCATTTCCAATTACAGTCACTGTCTCTTCAAGAAATGGTAAAAAGATAGAACAAAACACAAAAACATGCAATTAAAAGTAAGTGTTGGAATTTCTGCTGAAGAACTTATCCTATTGCAATGGATAACACTTGAACTCACTGCAGATTTCTGTGGTCTGTGGTGTAGCCACTGCATTTCCATAAGGCACAACCACAGTGTAAATTAGCATAGCTCCAGCACAGTTGGTCTGTGCTTTTGCACGATCCAAAAAAGTTGTATTGGACTTACACAGGCAATAGGAATTCGACAAAGTACTTTGAAGTCTGAAGAGGTACTGGGATGGTATATGGGTCTCTGGGAATTCAGCAAAAGACTAACCTACCTAGGCTCCTGGATTATACTCAGCAGGTTCAACAAAATTTTATTCACACAGCTTTAATCACAGACTGTGCATTTAGCATTTGCAGTGAAATTCAAGGCTTCTGCTACTTCTCTTATATTTCTGGCTTTTTTTATAGTGACTGTCTACTGCCAGCTCCATAAGTATTGCAAAGAGATGCCAGGCTTCTCCTTTCCAACTCAAATCAATAGTTGACAAAGTCTGTCTTGTTTTTTCCTCCTCTGCCTCTAGAGTCATGATTATTTTTTTTTTCCCTTGGATGCACAGTGCACAGCTTCAGAAAGATGGGCAGAGAAGGTGTCTGTGGGTGGGGTGCCTGGTGGTGAGACAGTCACTTGCAGTGTGGAGGAGAGAGGCTTCGGTGTCCCCTGTGCCCCTGCTCTGATTCAGATGTTCATTAGCTGCAGATCTAGGGTGGGCATGTGAGGCGAGGGAGTTTAGACACCCTTTTATGACATTTTGCATAGGCCTAATATGCTCACAGCCATTAAATATAACCTCATTCCTCATCTAGTCCATTGACTTTACAAGAAATACAGGCAGTAAATTAGCATGAAAAATTCCATTCCTTCAGCTGGACATGTAAGATTTAGCTTTTGCTCAGCCTCTAAACACCTAAACCCCTTTGCTAACTGCCTGCTTGTGGCAGATGTGTCCCAATATAAGAGGCTAATTTCACAGATCCTCTGAGAAAAGAAAAGCAAATGAGATATTTTTTTTTTTTCCCACAAAGACTCAGTTTGACAGTTAGAACAACTAGATTTATTACATTATAACCTAAGTCTCAAATTGATTACTAGACTTAAATCCCTAAGTCTTGACACCCTGTTTGGATAGAAATTAGACAGGTTAGCACCTGAAACCCAAGAGTCCCACTGTAGTTCAGTGTCACTCACATCGCATTTTAGGAACCTTTAACAATATGTTGCTCTATATTTTAACATGGTCACTGGAAGCGGTTATTCCATTGATAGACCACTGGTTAAAGCGTTAAACACAACGAGGGAGATATGGAAGAAAAAATCTTTTGGAAACCGAGACCTCATTCCTAGGACAGTGGCCTAACTATGGTTCATTAGATGAGGAAACCCTTACAAGGTTCCTCTTCAGAAGCAATTGTCCCTAGGCATGATAAGTAAAATCTCAAGGCATCACCCTCACACAAGCAGCCAGATAGATCATGGTCAGCCACTGACTGACTGCTTTCTAAATTAGTAAAACTATGTCTAATCATTACCTGAACCTTACTTTTTAGCCAGTGTCAGAAGAGTTTCAGAATGGAGAAGGATTTGGATATATTGTAGCCTTCAGACCCAATGGAACACGTGGCTGGAAGGAAAAAATGGTGACATCTTCAGATGCCTCAAAATTCATCTACAGAGATGAAAGTGTGCCACCACTGACTCCCTTTGAGGTGAAAGTTGGTGTTTACAACAACAAAGGAGATGGTCCCTTCAGCCCTATAGTGGTCATCTGCTCAGCTGAAGGAGGTCAGTTCAACATGAAGTTAACTTATATGTTATGAACTATATTAAGCTGTTTTTATATAATATGTCCTTTTATATCATGCTTTTTTCAATATAAAATATCAAAATTCTTTGCAGAAGTGCCAAGTAACATGAAACATGTTTTTCAGAGAAAGAGATGAACTAACTTGCCAAGGTTACTCAAAAAACAAGTGGCAAAGTTCAGGAATACATTTCAAACCACATCAGTCCTATCAAAAACAAAACAGAAAAAAATGTCTCTTTTAATGAAGATTCGTGCCTAATATGAAATCTGTAATCTTAACTTTAGGCTGGGCTGCTGTAACAACGAGCAAAGAAAGGCAGATATTTTCTAATGTTTCTGAAGTTCATGCTACTTTCTTGATGGGTTAATCAACAGCTCAAAGACTGAATAAAATCACTTGTGAATGTCCATTTCCTGGCTAATGGATACTAAAAGTACACAGAATGCAATTTTGTTCTTATTTTTGTTAATTTTTCTATTATTTTCTCTCTTTTTTAGTTCATTAGTATAAAGGTTTTGAATTTATTTTAATGTCAAAATATTCAGTGTGAATTATAGCAATAGTTCAGAAGAGCAAATCAAAAATATTTCTCGCGAAATTCTATGTCCATTTGATATAACGATCAACAGTGTTTTGTGGGGGAAAAAAACCAAAAAAACACTAATGTGTACTAGTGAAAGAAGTCCTGTATTGAAAGGAACTAGCGTATGGAAATTTCCATGCACACAAAAGGTAAATAAGTGTTATCCACAGGAATATTTTGAGCAGCTCCATTATTTGAAGTCATATACTTCAGTTCTTCTTTACTGCACTTTGAGTTATTCCACTGTCTCCTGTTAAAAGGATAAAATAAGTACAGTCCTAATGCAGATTGGGGGAATTTTATACTATGTCTACAAAACTGTAGTGTGAAGATAATGGTATTTTATGTGAAGCTGGAAAATGTTAAATATTATTCCATATTAGCCCACAATAAATACATAGTTTTGGAGCCATGGTGTAGCAGAGATTATCTACTACTATTCTTTCACAGTAATTATAGAGGTTGGAAATGCTGGTTTTGTTAAAAGCAGTTCCAGTAATTTGTTTGTGTTACACTGTTTGGATCAGCATTACCAAATGTAAAAATTGTCCAGTACAACTTAGAAATTTTACAGTTGACTTCCCTGTTCCTCAATGGAAAATGATACTGTGAGATGGATGGTGATTTGTTTATTATTTAACAATTTCATACTCTAATCAGAAAGTTCAATACAAATAGAGTTTTGCAAGGGAAGGGAGGTCAAACCTTGATGGATTTTTTTATTTTTAAATAGCAAAAGCTATTTTAACAAAAGCTGCATGATGAATTATAAGTAGTCCTTTGCTTGTTATTTGGACAATACTGGAAATGGAATAATCAGTTACATACAAATTGATTTTTCTAACATTTCTTTTAAAATATGAACTTTACAAGTTACCTTAATAGAACTATTAAAATTGACTTTTTCTCTGTGCTCCCAGAGACTGTCTCTAGAAAACAACTTTTCTGGTTACAATTCAGTTACCTGAAAGTACCTACCCATCATAGCTTTGCTAATTCAGTCTCTGTATGTGTCTGTACGTTAGACTTTCCTTTGGTGAGAGGAATTCTGTGGGGCTAAATACTTTATAAGACTTACATTTGAGGAAAAAATATGAGATGCTGTGACAATACAGTGAAAAATTAATTTATAAAAAGCTTTTCTCCAGAATAACCCTAGGTGCTCTACTGAAAATTTAAAGGAATAACAAAACAGTTTAATACAGCTAAGTTCTGGGCAATATGGGAACTGAGGACAATAGACACTTCAGCTTGCTATGAAAAAAGGGAGATCTGTTTTTGTGGACTATCACATTTAAAAAGCTAAACAACTGGAGGCACATTTTCTCAAGGATTTTTATCAAAGAGGAGATATTAAATAAAGATTGACAGTACAATATATTATGGTCCTAGGGGTGATCCACTAAACCCTTAGCTTAATCGCTTTTCATCACACACTCAATTCACTGCTCTGCAAACATTTACAATAAAGGTCTAGGATAAATTTATTAAAAGTGAAGGAAACTTTATGTTACATATTAAAAGGTTTCTCACATCTACAGATGAATCTACAGTTGTTTACTGGGACAACAAATTTTTCTAAGAAAGTCTAAACCCTGTTACCTCTGCTAAGCACCCAGGAAAAAAAATGAGTTTTCATAGGACAGGTTCTGGACAAGGAATTTCTCTCTTTCTTTTCTACATGAGTATGACTGCACATTGTGTACTCTCTGATCTGCATTCTGAGTCCCTTTGTGGTGACTCTGAGTTATGCCTAGGCAAACAGCTGGGCAGGTGGCTCTGAGTAAAATGTTCCCCTCTGTGAACACAACTGACTGCTCCCTTATTACATGAAGTGTCTCTGACTGAGGCAAAAGGCTTAAAAACCACCTTCTGAGTAAAGAATCTCAGAAAACACAAGCAAAACGCCAAGTGCTTGTTCATAACTAGGGGGGCTAATATTTTTATTTCATTCCCTAAGTCAGATATTTGGAAGATAATGATACCAATGTTTACTGAGGGATCAGTGATGGTGATAACCGAAAGTTGAAGAGGAGAAAAGGCCTGACCGGTTATAGATATTTTAAGACATTTCTTCTTCATTGGCCTTTTGACTTCATGGGAAATATCACCAGGATACAGATAAAGACATACTCCAAGAGCTAAAGATGCAGATGAATGTAGTAGAAGAACAGAGAACAGAATGTAGAAGCAGATAAAAAGATTGTACAAAACCAGCTGAATAGCACAGGAGGAAAAAACGCAGATGTGACCCTCTGGAAAGATGGCTTAGTGCAGCAGAAATATTTGAAGGAGTCTTTCCTGGAGACCTTAGGAAAGGAAGAAAGCAAACCATGAAGGAGAGAAGAAAAGAGAGGTCAGATGTTTTAGTGAAGTAAAAGATATGATGAGAGTCAGGGACCGGTTCTGAAGAGGGAATGAGGATGATACACAGAAGATGCAGGACAGAAAAAAGATTCACGATTATTTTCAGCCAGAAGGCAGAACAGAAGGGCACAGTAGACATGTTCCAGCACCAGGGAAAGACCAGCCTGAATCTTTCATAAAGGAACTCTTTAATAAGAGAAAGAGACACCAGAGCACATGGAGAGCACAGCAAGTTAGGCTGCCTGCCAGAAGAAAGGTTGCAAAGTGCAGGCCTGAGGCTGAAAAAGAGCATGAACAGAGCAGGGACAAATCTTCTGACTGTGCATTCTTCCAGGAAAATAGTGGTATCAGACTCACGCTAGAACATATCAAAACAAAGCACTGAACTTCAGCGCAGGCACAGATTACTTTGATCCGTAGAGAATAAAAATTGTAAAGCCACAACATATTGAAAATAATGAACAAAAGCAGTGTTAACCACCATTTGTTTTAACATTTATATATTCTTTGGAGGGTTTTTTTGATGACTACTTTCCACTTAAATACTGAGGGGTTACAAATGCCAAGACTACTAATACAAGCCTTCAGTATCAGGGAAATCACGTGCAATCTCTATGGGTGGTTTTGATTCACTGAAAGAGGAACACTGGGAAAATCAGAAATACAGGAATGGAGAAGGAAATATGACAGTGTACAGGTATGACTGCAAGAAGATGGAAAAGGCTGTCCTGATAAAAGAAATGGCCAAGTAGGCTTGATGTAGCAAGCATGATTAGACCAACTATGAGCTACATAAGAAAGACAAAATAAAAGTAAAAATGGTTGGATGTCATAACATACTGATGATATGATAACATGTCAGGAAATACAAAACCAGTTTGGATAAAACATAATACCCTTGGGTTCTTGTCATTTTGGAAAAGGGCAAATAATGAAACCGGGGGTAGAACTAGAGGTCAGCTGCTGATTGCCCTGACTAATTTTGCTGCTGAGAAACACCTTACCAATTTTAGATAAATTTACAGCACACTGTAAATTATGAGACAATTTAGCTGTTCAGAGTAGTTCGGACAGTAAACATGACTAATGACCTTGTGTTCCAGCTGTGATCGTTAGCAGATTATTTATCCAGTACTGACTGAGAAGAAATAATGGTACTATAGTTTTGTTTTGATGAATAATTAAGACACAATAGAAAAACTGATCATAACAAATAACAGTGGAACAAGTCATCATTAAATAGCAGGAAATTATTTAATAAGCTGGAATTAACAGTTGAAACTAGAAATGAATGTTTTGGAAGGTGTATGAGCCAAAGGTGTAAAATAAATTTAGACTGCAAGAGATGGTACATTTCTAAGGCAGTATGTTACCTCTGAGGATCTAGAGATGTACTTACTAAAAGATATTCAGAATAAGTTAAAAGCATACATAATAAAATCAAAATAATTTAAAGGCTAAGAATAATACAAGTACTGCCAAAAATTAAGGTGAAAAAAGATAGGAAAGTATATAAAGCAGGAAAAAATGTAAAATAAATAAGGTGTTGGTATTAAAGATAATCAAGGAATGGATCAACAATAATTAAATATGTCATAATTTATTTTGAATAAATAGGATGACATAGGGTACCTAAATGAATGTGAAAGTCTGCTAATTTTTACATCTGTAGTGAAAGCTTCTGGTATTGTCAAGTGCTCAGAAATACAACCCTTTCCAATTTAAGCAATGCATAATTTGCTATTCAAATGTACCATAAATGAGATTTAACCTGGTCTTCTATTCATGACTACCATGGATGGTGAGACCTCAAGGACATGGGACAAGATCTTTTCCATTCCAAAATATTGAAAACAAAAAACAGTTGGTGAAAATAAATTTTGGTTAATCTATCAAAAAGAAAATGCAAATATTTGTATATACGTGCAGAAAAAAATTCTGCATTTACCACCAGTCTTGTGAAAGTCTTGAAAGGCTACTGATAGAGCTTCTTAAGGATCATATATATCTAATATTCATAATGTTAATAGAAGAGCTGCTTATGATATTGCTGTTATTACAACTTCTGGATGCATTGTCAATACAAAGAAGGATCTGAATAATGCAAAAGAAAAATGTAATTTAGAGGACTGGAGACACACAAGTGTTATATCAGTCATATAAGGAGAAGTAACAAGCCAATGCATTACAAAATGGGAACCTAGTAGCTAGAACCTACAGACAAGACAGACTCTAATTTCTATCAGGGCATCATTCTGTCATTCTGGTAAAACTGCCACAAAGCTTTGCTAAAAACTTATCTACGGTTCTGGTTGCTCATGCTCCACAAAGAACTGAGAGTAGTATAGGTTCAAAGAACTAGCAGGGTCATCAGGAAATCAGTAGAAACTAGAAAAGGTTGTTTCTTTTGTCCCAGTAAAAAAAGGCTAAGTTTGAATAAGATACTCTCTGTAAATCAGGGAAATTATTAGAGATGGTAAAGAGCTTGTAAAGGTAAAGGACAATGATGCTACATCTTTTTTTTTTTTTTTTTTTTTTTTGGGGGGGGGGGGGGATGTTGTTTGGGTTTGGGGTTTTTTTGTTTTTTTAGCAAATAAAACAAGCCAGCCATTGTTTACCCTTGAAGTCAACTGGCCAAAAAAATTCACATCTGCACACTCGAACATTGTCACTCTTCAGACTGTGGCTGCATCCATACACCTGCTAGGAACCATCCCTGGCCATGCACCAGCATATTCCTGGGTGTATTTTGGGGCAGCACTAATTGTCCAAGTCAACACTTGACCACAGATACTGCTAACGGTTTAATGCTATGCATAACTGTATGTCCATGCTCAGGCTGGTGCCTTGTCTGCCTGTCCCTGTTCAGTTTGCAGGTGTAGACACAGCCTATCAGCACAAGAATAAATATGAATTAGAATACACACAGTATAGAAATAGGTGCAGATATAAAAGGAAATAGAAATAAACACCTGGGAGAAAGAGGGAGGCCAACAGGTTTCAAAATTAATTAGATCTTTTATAAAGGTTTCTTTGTTATTTTTTTTAATGATTGCCACAATGGGTGATACAGAATCAGGTGGTTTTTTTTAATTTCAGTATCTACCTTCTCCTTCAGGCACCTGGCAAAATTAACCTCACAAATATTGAAAGTTCTATAATTTTGATAAACAGTGTCTAGATGTCTAGATATGAAAAAGTGAGCCTTGAGCAGTACAAAGTAGAGCCTGCAAATTCAGTCTTGCTGTTTCAAACCTCTGGAGGGACCCCGATGCACTTCTGTAATACATACAAGATGCAATGATACTGCACAAAGTTTTTGTTCCTGCTTTGTATGGACTTGTACTAATGCATTGAACCAATGGAGAGCCAAAGCTCTCCATAATCTGAAAGGCAAAGGGCCATGTAACAGCCTTTGCAATTTTATTTCTTCGTAACTTTAAGAAGTTTTGCATCAGGCCAGCTAGTAGATGATGTGATATTAAACAAGGGACTGCAAAGTGGAGAATTGTTCTAGTTAGGCCCATCTCCTCTTGCTTTTCACTCTAAGCCCTTATTAAACAAACAGATATATTGCCCTTTCCTTTTCCTTTAGAGGAAAGAATATGCAATTACACACTTTTAAATACAGCCCCCATGTCTTTAATTAAAATCTCACATTCATGAAGTGAGGTCCTGTGGCTCATTTCATAGCTAAAGCTGAGCTACTTGGGGTTTAGGTGAACATGAAAATTAATAAATCAGCATATTAGCTGTAAACGACAGTGGATTATTTCCTGTTTCTGCCAGCTGATCCATCTGGAAACATCCTGTAAAAGTTCAGCTAGAGCTGTGCCCACTGATTTTTTTTAAAGCACGAAATTACAGCCCTAACATGTAAGAGTTTATTAAGTATTCTATTGATTAATGTCACTAGCCCCCATGGGAGATCAGATGTGCAATCAAAATAATAGGCACATCCCCTCCTCACGTGCTGAGGATAACTGTGGCTGCCACATCACTTGGTGGAAATGAAGCATTTATATTCATGAAGATGATAACACATCTCCAAACTTTTAAACCAACAAAGTTTGTGTTTTATCAGTCTATTTTATCCAACGTCTACTCACGTGCCAAGGTGAGGGAGCCATGTGTAGCTAACATGTTGGTAAAGCCTCCATGGAACAAGGCTGCTCCTTATTCCCACGTGACAGTCCACTGTGTAATAAATCTGGGTTATTCCATGGAGGAAGGAGAGCCACAGCTAGATGTGTACTGTGAGCAGCTGCACAGGAGAGCAGCATTACAGGAGTAGGCTTCAGAAGTTCTACCTGAGAAGTAAAGGTATCACCACTAAATAAAAGAGGTCCAGGGCAGAGGTCAGCGCTGATTGCTGCTTCACTGCTAGCTCAGTTCCTCACCCTCCTAATTTTTCTCTGTTTTAAAGTTGTCTGCAAAGACAGTAGTCAGAGAGAAGGTGAAAATAGAAAAGACTTGAGGAAAAGTGAGAAGTCTGAGGGCCTGTCCAGGAAACAATCCGTCATCTCATTTTTGGTGTTTTGAAAATCACACATCTTTTCCCTTTCTAGCACAGGATTCTAGAGAAAATGTTATCCTGCAGACAGCCATGCCACCACAGATATGGTAGAGTCCCCAAGCCAGGGACATACATCAAACAGGCTGAGAGGTGAAGCTGAGCATCATGTCATGTGGCATTTCTTGAGAATGGAAACAGTTTGCTGGAGGTCCCTCCTTTAGAAGATCGCCCCTGTGGCTGTTTCCAGCAAGGGAGCAAATGCTACCACTTCCCTTACCCACAGGCTGACACAAGAGGTGTGGATCCTTTGTGATTTCTCTTCTGATAGTTCTCTTTTCTGGATTTTTCCAACATGCATGGGTCTTGGCTGAAGTCCCAAAGCCTCAGCTATGCAGAGCTGCCTGGAGTCATAATGCAATTACCCAGGCTGAGGTTCTTAGCTTCAAATGAAAGCTCAGATTTTGGGTTAGGGAAGTGTGCAAAAATCCTTTCTGGATTCAAAATGAGAAGCAAATGGATATTAATTGATTGTATGAGGAATCCTGGCAGAGGCTCTGTTCCACAGGAGAGCTGAAACAACATAAACATTAATAGGCCTTTGGATTTGTTTTTTAAGCTAGATCATGTGGAAATTTTGAGGATAAATCTTTCAGAAAACCAAATCTGTTTATAGTCATAAATAGGGAGGACACAGTAAGGGCTATTAACTAGCTCTTCTTTCTCTTACTTGCCAGTATCAAAATTCAGGATTCCCTCTCTGAACATTAGATCAGTGCAGTATAATTCCTTGTCCTGCTTTATTATAGCCATCCCAAAGATCTACAAACTGAATATTTTCTTAAAGTGTGATTGCAGCACATGGAAAGACACTTTTTCATGGACATTGCACGCAGCCTTTTGAGAACTTGCTGTGCTGCATCTTTAATTCAATCAGGGAATATTAAATGGATCATTAAAGATGTTGACTTTTTTTTTTTTTTTCAAGCAGTATGACCTCAGGCAGACACCTATAGGTTTAACATAATGCCAAGATATTAAGAAAAGAATATGATTATAACATCATTGACCATTATAGAAAAACCTAATGAACCTGTCAAACTTACCATTAATTTTAGACACACAGAATAAAGCATGACATTGGAGTGAACCACAGACTGTATTATATCACCAGAAGTTATATGAACCTCATCTTATACAAATCAATAAAAAATGCTATTTAGTCTCCATAAACTTTCAGATAGTCATAATATACATTATTCCTAAATATATGATTTCCATTCTTTTGCTGAACACTTATATTCTCAATGTCTAATATCAGTGAAACTGTAGTGAATAATTTCTGGATAAGTAAGAAATATATTTTCTTCACATAAAAAAAAATCCAAACCTATTTCTATTCCATTTGTTGAAACCAATTTTAAAAAATATCAGAATATATTCTGTGTTTCTATTCTGAGCAATACATAAACCACCACTAGTGAATGCTATGAAGAGGAAAAGATTTCTAAATTTATAGAAAGTGTAAAGGCTGCCAACCAACATTTTGTGTACATCTCAAATTATTTATCCCACTGCAGTCTTTTCTGACAACAAGGTAATTGCTTCAATAATACAAAAACTAGAAAATAGCTTTTGCCACACAAATCTTAGTAGCACATAAAATAGAAAGCGGAATGTAACTATTGAACAGAAAATCATATTATGAGGAATGTATTTCTTCATAGCACAATTCTTTCAGTATTGTATTCAGAAGACCATTTCACTTATTCCTGAAGATATTTTTTATTATTATTATTATTCGTTACCTGAAAAGTTTCCTACATATGTTATACTTATTAGTAATACTCACTGTTGGCAAACACCATTTTGCCTAACATCAGAAATGCTTCTTTTCTTTAGAAGTAAATAAAAAAGAAGATCAAAAAGAGCTGCAAACATTAAAAATCTGACATCAAAAAGGATGAAAAATTCTTACAAGCCATGTCAGAGAAAAAGTCCAGGGCAGTAGTGCCAGAACAATGCCTCCAATATGATCAGAGAGCGGAGGGTAGCTAATGAGTCAAGACTGATATTAGGCAGCTTACTGAGGAGTCTGATCACCAAGAAAAATGCGTCATTTTAACTCAGGCTGTTTTGTAAGGAAACTCCTTTTCTCTAACCTTGTTGAATGAGTCCCCAAAAAAACATTTTTTAAAAAAAAAACTCTTTGATGTTCCTCACTATAACATAAAAGCCAAGACCTCTGCTTGCCCTTCAAGAGCAAACCAACACATTAGAAATGTAATGAAGAACATTAGGCCAAGGAAGAAATCACAGGCTCTGCGACTGCTGGGAATATGAATTCACATTTTTGCTGAGCAAGTGAACTACATCAGAATGGCAGAGAAATGTTGCTGCTGTGTGCTTCACTGACTGCATTCAAGCCTTGTCTCCACAGCTTGTCTTAAGCAAATTTTCAGTAATATTTAGGTAATAAAGCAAAAGAACCAGAAGATTTCCTTAATTCATATCTCAGTTTGATATGTGACAATTTTTGGACACTCTTCACTCCCAATGCACTCACTGGTGACACAAATTAGTGGTATGCTCAATGGCCTGTCGTGACAGACCTCTATTTTCATTTACCCAGCTTCCCAACAACAGAAACAGTTAGACCTCTGTAAAGTGTTTAATGATATGAAAGTGAAAAGCAAAACATGTCTGTGGCAGCACTGTTGGGCCGGTGCGATATGTAAGGCTTCCTGCAGCCCTAAGCCTCCACTGTGCACCCTGGCCATACCCCAGCAGCCCTGAAGGATGCCCATCCTGGTTGGAGGGCAGGGAAGGTCCTCTGCTCCACATTACCAGGAGGCTAGGACTGCAGAGTGTCCTGTGAATAGCAAAAAGATAGAAATACAGACATAGGGCCAACGGTAACAACACAGGTAATCAGAGGGACGAATCATAGGTCTTCATGCACCCTTTTCTAGTGTGCATCCCAGACCTAAAACAGTAAACACTTCACAGTAGAGAGAAGATGGCATGTCCCAAACACTGGAGCCTGTGACTCCAAGGAAGTAAAAACACAGTCCTAAAATTTTCTTTGATGTAACATTTCACTACAGCTCTGAGTATCACTTCTCTACGCTGCATAACCCTGGAGCAGGACTGACTGAGCACCCTAGCAAGGTATCACTCATCCTGAGCTGACAAAATGGCACTAAAAACCCAGGAAGAGAATGAATGCTCCATTTGCTGCTGAAGTTAGGCTGATCAAGGGCTGTGAAAGGGTGTGTGGAGGGGGGGCATTTACAAACATTACAGGTTTTTTTTAAAAAAAAAAAGTCATAGACGAGAATCTGTCACAGTTTACTGTGCCCATCATCAGCGGTGAGATATTGATGTAACATGACACAAATAAAGAAATGCAACAATAATAATCTCTTCATCTTGTTGAGTTTTTCATGTTCCTTCTAAGTGTCATACCTTCTTGTGGGTATTAAGGTAGAATAAAGGAAGTAAATGACAGTTTCAGATGGACTGGTTTTGATAAATACAAGCTGTTACAGCGGAGGTTTATTGTTTCAATTTTTCTTAATACAGAACCCACTGCTGCTCCCATCGATGTCAAAGCTACAAGTTTGTCTGTATCAGAGATTCTTGTTGCGTGGAAACATATTAAAGAAAGTCTAGGAAGACCACAGGGATTTGAGGTATGAACACAGAATATCATAATGAGAAGTCTTGTTACTTTTGCTAGCATTGCATTCTGTTAACATGTGTGGTAGTGAAACTTCAACAGAAATTATGCTTGGTTTAGCATACATATGACTAGCTGTAGAACAACGGCCGCAGCTATAGCACCGGAATATCTTTTATTTATTTGTGCTTGAAAACTGTTCAACACCAGTTCTGATAACATCTCTTTGACACTTCAAAAAGAGCTGAAAGAAATGCAAGTGACCCAGCATGCCTCTTTCACAGTCTGGGGAAGATTAGGCATTCACCGTTTCCAGCTCTAAGTGACCAGTTCAAACTTGCTATTTACTGAGAACAATCAACAGAAAGATCCTCTGCCATCCATGTGCTGTCATCCCGCAGTGGCCGGGGGACATCTGCTGGGCAGATCATAAAAGGTCAGATGTCAGGAGGGGAAGCAAGAGCCAAACATCCACAAATAAAGCTCTACTCAGAGGCAGCCCTCCCTGACCTGGGAAAAGAGAACTGGCCCTGGCAATTGACCTTCTTGCACTTCTGGATCCAGTTGTAGCTTTGGATCCCGTTTATAATCCACATCTCCAGGAACAGTTCAGATCTAGGACTAAAACCATCCTCGGGGGTCACCACAAACCGTCCTGACCTTGTGTTCAGGCTATGCTAATCCTCATCAAATAGCTCAGCTAGACTCAATTTGCTGATTTTGGGGTGCAGGTTATTCGACCTGCTTTAGTCCTTTAGAGGGTGCTGACTCTTTCCTGATACTCTACAAGTAAGAGTGAAAAGAGGGTAAACATGTAGATCTGAGGCAGATACCAATCATATGGATGTTTAAAGACATCTTGTGACTTACTAGCACAGAGTATCTCCCGGGCAGCATGTCCAGACAAGACCTGAGGACTGATGGACTCGTGAAGGAAACGTAGGTCTCTGGGCAGCACCAGAGCCACCACACTCTCCAGCACAACCTCAAGCTGGACAGCCATGGCCAGGTCAGCACATATACCCCACAGCTTAGACACAGCCAGTTAGCATTTTTTCACCTGACTGCTGTAGCCTCTTGATGCTTAGATACTCATAAACCAGGCTGTGAATATGGTATGTCCCCTCAGGTCTCTCATTTGTCCAGGTCTCTTTTTCCCATATACATTTCCATGCTGAACTCTTGAAACTCTCTGTCAGTTCTCTCTCATTGTACCTTACCCCCACTCCTTCCTTATGTTAAATATGTTTTTACCCCTTTGCACATAGCTTGCTTCATGCAGCAAAAGTGATACCTAACAATTTTACCATTAGAACTGCTATATATAAAGAGAACAAAACTGCATCTGATAGAGATGATACCTTGCAGATGCTATCCCTCTCCACATCGAAGTGTTCCACCTGCCACTAACCTTTGTCTTCAATTTCTAGGCCAGTCTTTTATCCTCTGAAATGCCTTACTCACTGCACCCTGTCTTTTTCTCTTCAGAAAGGTGGCAGTTTTGTTACTCCCTCTCACGTATCTTGACGTCTTTTAAATTATATCTACTAGTTTTACCCTTATTTCACCGATCACATTGATTCTCAAAATGTTCTATTAACTTTGTTTTACATATTTAAAAATAAAAAATAGATTTTCTGTCTAAAATTGAAAAATTATTACCCTAGAAACTTTCATAACTTGAATATATTTTGTATTTACCTGCTTGTCACATAACACTCCCTACAGATCTACAGATGTGTCCTAGCGATAGATGGCTGTTACACACAGGACAGCGGGCTCCGACTATTAGAGAAAATGTCTTGTAAAGCATTTAGACCTTTGGAGTTCAGCATACTCTGACCCCAGCAGTAACACTCACCTGCTCTATGTCTCTCATGGATGTTTTAGGAATGGATTTAGTAATTCTTATTAATACAGCAGGGGTTATTAACATTGAACCTTATTAATAATTTGGCTCCTCACTGTGCTGTACACTAATTTTAGGATTCTAGTGAGAAGATTACAGAGTAAATATTTCAAGGCAGGGACCTGCAGCTGACAGAACAAAAAAATGAAGTATAAAAAGAAAAATACTTTACTGCTCCTTTCCTCCTTGTCCCATGAGGGAATTAAAGGAGCCTTCTGAGGTACTATTTTTATCTGAGGAGAGAAGGGTGCTTTTTTTCTGCCCCCATCCCCCCACCCCTCTTTTCCCTATTTGTTCATTTAGCCAAAATTTCTCTGCCTGCCTTCTGACAGATGAATTTTTCAGGGAGTAGTTTGCTCTTTTCTGTCCTCATTCCCAAGAAGAATTATGATCAGAGCAGCCCTTACTCAATAAACAGAAGAGTAAATGCTGCTCTCCTGCATAATTCCGCAGGACAGAACACAATCCAAGGACAATATTGCTAGATCTTTTCAGTTCCATTTTTGTGAAGGATTTCATCAAAAAGGAGATAATGACTTATCGGATCAGTATAGTGAGTCAGTGCATTACAGTATTCACTAAGGAACACTAAGCCCACATTATAAGCCCAATTTTGCTAGCATATTGACAGTTTTCTCTTTAAAGCATCCCCTCAGTGAAAAAAAGAAGGACTCTGGATAGCAAGACACTGGGGTTAAACTCTCAACCCCCCAAAAAAAAAGTATGGAGCAGCTTTATGCTTTCTATATGACTCACTTTTTTCAGCTCCTGTGAAAGCTGTTTTAATTTTAAAAATGGATTCAGAAAGTTTTATCATATTTAGTAAAGTGCAGAACATAACCCATAGTACTACCTTCATCTACAAATAGCAAATAGCTAATGTAAAGAAATCCAGTGACTGTGATAAAAAGAAGAATGATTCATCTTTTTTTTTTTTTCTCTCTCTCTCTTTTAAACAATTACTTCCTAATGTAGAATGATTGTGGTCCATAAGTAAAATGTTTCCTTCAATTCAAACTGAATGTAAAATAATCTGACTAGCCACTCTGTTTTCATGTCTCAATTTGTATTCTGCCTGCAGTCACCACAGCGGTGACAACCACCTATATGGTCTTCACATTTCCTGGCCTTTTATCAACACCATTATAAAGGTTGGGGGGGTGTGGGGTGTGGGGAGCTATTTTTATAGCATTTGAATGTTTGGGCTGTAATCAACACAAATGACAGGACATCTACTACATATGGACAAGTTCGCAGTGACCCATATTCACTCCAGCCCTGTCTGTACTTTGTACTAAGGAGTAATGAAAGGCAAAGTAACTTGTCCAATTTCACACTGTCATCGCTGAAAGGCAGTGTTAACTGTTATGTCACATGAGTTTTATGCAAGGTTTGCTGTAGTCATTTGCATCTTCCAAAGCACATATTATTCCTGACTTCAGTACAGGTTTGTCAGCTGTCCACCCGACCTTACTAAACATATGCCAGCTATACGCTGTTAAAGTAGCTTGAAAACTTTGCAGAATGGTAGAAAAATACAGTGTGCAGTTCATACGTATTGTTTAGAATCCATAACCTGAAGGTTATAAAATCTATTTCAGCCCTAGGCAATATTTTCTTTGTCACTCAGTACTGGTAGGGAAGAGAAAAAGAAAGAATTACTGGCTAGGAGAAAATATATTTCTGTTTTCTTTTTTTCTTTCCCAGAAAACCAAGGCTAATAGCTAAGTATAGACCACAAAGCTCATGTCTTTTTCATTGGAATTTGCCCAAGAGATAGGAGCTTGATTAACGTAATCAAAGGATCAACTTGCAGAAAAAAAGTATAAAAAACAGAAAAACTTGACTGCCATTTTCAGAGACAATTACTTCACATAGTAACTTGTTTATATTATATTCTGTCTTTCCAAAGATAAATATTCAAGTTTTTTCTTTTTCTTAGATATACTTTATTTTTGCAGTGGAACAGAAAATCACTTCTATAGGTACTGTATTTTTTTTTAACTCAGTGAATTATACCTTGACATAATTTAGAAAGAGCATATAGATGTTTTGACCAAAGTCTGGTAAAGCAGGACATAAAAAAGGAACTGGTGTTTCACCAGCCTGAATATCACTGCACCAGACCTTACTTTTGGAAGGAATGAATTTTTCCAAACACAAAATGAGCCAGCCATTGGATAGTTTGATATATGAGCCAATTTTGCTTATGAAGTTACTCATATGTTGACTCAAACCCCTCTAAAATCCTGAAAACTATAAGCAGGATTTTACAGCAGAGCAGTGCTACTGCTCTTCAATTCCGTAAGGTATGGATCAGGATCACACCCTAGATGTCTCACAGGGGCCGCAAGAGAGCTGTAACCTTTGCAATGTCTGTATCATGAACAGTTTGTTAGAAGATTATTAACTTTCTACTACCTGAAGTGAGAAACCTAGATAATTATTGATTTTTCATAAGAAACTTTTGCTAGATATTTGGTAGTCCTCGAGATGAGGTACAATATCAGTTTTCATCCCATGTGTGCACAGGACTATGGGAGAAGAAAGTACCTGAGGAAAGAGGTGGAGGATGCAAGCTACTCCAGAGACGACCCCAGAACCTAGGAGTACTGAACAGTGTTTTCTTTCTTCTTTTCAGTCAACAATTGTTTTGGTGTGAGGGAAGGAACTGAGGCTGTTCGACCTTTTTGCAGGAGTGCCTCATCTTGTTCTGAGAGACAGTCACACAAATGTCTTGAGATGATACAAAAAGCACCTCTTCTCCTGTCCTAATTGCTTAGTTCTACTGTTGCACTAACATTTGCATGAATTCCATATGCCAGTTCAAGGCACTGATAGATTTTCTGATAATGGTAATTAAAATAGTTGTTATGAATTCTGAACCATGGTATGGGTTTTTTTCAGGGCTAGCAGCAGTTCCTTCAGCTCACTGCTCTTCATCCCCTAACAATTTCTGAACTTTGAGATCTCTTCGAGTTCATTTTCAGCTACATAGGTGCTCTTAATGTTGGTAAATCATCAGAAAGCCCAGGAAAATTTGTGTGTTTCACCCACTTTAATACATCCTACCTAATTTAGGCTCTTGCTTGATATGCCTGATTTGTAGCTTTAGTTCTTTGTGGCCAACAGAAAGAGTATGTGGACAATAACTCTGACTACTGAATTTGGAGAAGGCAGCCTGCAATTAGATCAGATTAATTTATACCAAAGTATGCACACCCTAGAAACCAATTTGGGAAAAAGACTAATATTATTTAAGATATTTTTTAGCCTAAAACTTCAAGGAAGTGGTCTGTTAAGTATTAGAGGTAGAATCTTTAACAAATCTTTAACGTGATGATTTACTTTTAACGATTGCTTAACCCACAATCAGGACAAAGCAGGTTGCATGTTCCTGCATCTCCTCTATTCAGTTGTCTAAATATCATTATTGCTTTCTCTCCAGCAAAAAGACATAGGTTTCTGGGAATCAGATATCAAAGCTTGTTATGCTTTGGCTAAATGAAAACCAGCAGGAAGACCAGCAAACATTTAAAGCCTAACAAACAATAATGCATTAAACAGAGCAAATTTTTTTCCCCCCTTTTTATTTCATTTTTCAAATATGGGCTACTCTTGTGATTTATGCTTCATGGTGTATCAATATTCAAAGTTATCATTAATGAAAATCTATTCTAAATGTGGTAAATCCCTTCTGAGCAGTATAAATTAACGTTATAGAAAATAGCAAGATTAAAAAAAAAAAAAAAACAACAACAAAAACCAAATACACGGAAATGTAAATAAACAAAACCTCTCTTTTAAGAATTATGTCCACCACTTTTAAAAGCCAGCAGTATCTTGATTCTGATTCAAACTGATGTAAGTTCCCCCAGCATTGACCTCAGTCAGCAATCATTAGTGTTTTTTTTTTATAACCACTTTTTCCTTTTGTTCATTTGGCCATCAACAAATGGATGCGTGCATTGCAAAAAAAAGACAAAAGCATGTTTTGAGATCAGGGTCCAAACTCACCTGGCAAAACTTTAAGGGGAATTGTAAAAGTGGGAACCAAACACTTAAGGGCTTTGAAGTACAGAAGAAACTGAGATAGAAGCATTGCCCAATTGTGTTTCATGCTTTTGGTGCTTGATACAGTATATCCATCCCCCCAAGAACACTCCTTTGCCAAAGGGGAACAGTGCAGCAGAACTGGTAAGGAATATGCTACGGTTATTTTTGCAGACTTCACACGTGCAAAATATAATTAGCATCCAATGTGATAATGCCTTATAAGCAGTGGTGGAAACCATTTCCAAACATACAAAAAGTATCAAAATGGATGAGCTATGCTCCTAGCTTTCCTCCACACTCACAAAGTTGATACCTATGTAGTTCTAATACCAGTCTTTGGAAAATCAGGTTTTCATAAATTCTTTATACTAAAAAAGAAAGCTTCAGTGCAAAAGCTGGCAGGCTGTCTACTGTCTTGCACATTGCATTCACAGGAGATGTGGTGTGCCCTGTGAATAAATAACAAGGCCTATTCAGCTAGTTACGATTTTGCTCCTGGCTTTCTAGAACCAGGATTTCAGTTCTTCAGTTGCTTTTCCATCCTTGCTACTCTCCACCTGTGTAACCTTGGGCAAGTCACTTTTTCTTTCTGACCATTTGCCTCTTGGATACTCAGAGAGCTTCACTAAGTTAACTCCAGGACATATATGTTTGCTCACTGCCGGTTTGTACAGTGCTTAATGCCGTGTGGCTCTCACCACTGTAGTGTCAGTGTCACGTTTGTAAAGATGCAGTCAAAGTAAAATGAAAGGAATCTGACTACCCAAGAGATAATAAACATTGGAGGTTCAGTCCTACTGTGTGAACAAATGGTTGTTTATTCTTTTTTTCTTTCCAAGAAAGATGTGACTAGGTGTTATTTTACATATCAATAGGGCTGGTCAAGCATTCAGCTAGCAAAATACCTCAGTGAATCACACATTTCAGCAAGTGGTGACTACAGCTAGATTTGCTGTCTAAGCTGTAATTAACCTAAGAATTAAAGCAACAGCGTTTTAACATGAGATAACACAAGCACACAAAAAAGATACTTAGATTAATTTTACAATTGAAAAAGCAGACTTTGAGTCAGCCCAAACTGATACACCCTAGATCAAAGTTAACAGAGCCACTTTACTCAAGCGAAGATATGACCTCAAATGTGTATTTTTGCAGCCAGGTCTTTCTAGACTTTTTTTTTTTTTTTTTTTTTTTTTTTTTTAATATGGCAGTCCTAGTGCAATTATAAAAGGTCAGCATTGTACTCATTGGTCTTATTTTCCTACGAACTACTTGGGGTTTTTTGGTTCACCATTTTCTGGGGTACATTCACAGTAGTGCGGTATTGTCCCTGACCTTTCTCTCAGAGGAAAAGTTATCTAGATATAATGTGAATAACTTATTATGAAATAGCCAGCTTCACAGAAAAGGTCAAAATGTGGAATAAATGCAAGTAGATCTCAGCAGAAATAACGGTAAGCTGAATATAGGTCTTTGAATGGCACATCAATGACATCTCCTGTTAGGGAAAATAGGGCCCCATAAGAATCACTTTACTTGTGTAGGTCACCTAGATACATTAAAAAGACAGTACTGCATTTTTCCAGTTATGCCCTGCAAATACTTGATACCTGTGGAAAGAGACTAGTTAACTTCCAAGCTCAGCTCTATAACCTCTCTGAGATGATGATAAACTCAGTGCACATACCGGAAACACAAATTAAGAACCACCAAAGATAATTTATGGGGTTTATGTCTGAAAAGGAAGAGTCAAACATACTATCAAAATTGCAATTACCAGAGACCTGTTTATATCCAGGAACTAAAAATGAACCCACTTCCTTTTTTTTTTTTTTTTTCAGGTAAGATTTTTTATGGTGAATGAAAGATTTTCTTTGGTGTTCTGTCATTTCCTATTCATTACACTTATAAGAAATCTCATGGCTCTAAGTTGCACAGAGCCAGGAGGGAAATATTGCTCACAGCACTTCTTGACTGATGTGGTCAGAGCTTTCCAGGGTGAAGGTAGATATTCTGGTGACCTGTCAGAGGATGAGCTCTCCTTGAATTCTCTGAAATACTTTTGACTCCCTGCCAATGTTCATCCTCTGGTCTTCCATCTTGAAGTTACATCTCCTTGTGACAGTCCACAGTAATTCAATGCGTTTCAGGTAATACCACGCTATTCTGACTCTCACCATTACGAAGGAGTGAGCGTTGCTTGGCTCTGAGTTTAGGCTGCAAATCCATGTGTTTAAAAGAGCCTGATGATCAGACAAAAGGCAGAAACTGCAAAAAGACACTCCACAGGATAGCAAGTATGAGCATCTGGAATCATGAGCTTAGCAGATGCTTATATTAATCTTTCATTTGGTTGCTTGTTGGCAGGTTGGTTACTGGAAGGACATGGAACAGGAGGAAGCAGCAGAAAAAGTTAAAACTGAGGGAAATGAGTCATCCATTCTCCTGACAGGATTAGAGGGAAACACATTATATCACCTAACGGTGAGGGCGTACAACACTGCAGGGTACGGACCACCTAGCGCTGCTGTGCATGCAGCAACCAAGAAGTCCCGTAAGTGATCTCACTACCTTTGCCCAAAGGGAGAAGTCAGGGAACAACCTCTGCCCCTCTTGGACTTTCATTTGATAAGAGTATATAATAATCAGGAATAATGTATAGTTTTGATTCATGGCTTTGCTTTGATATTCGGACATGAATTCATATGACTTTGCATTCATGAGAAAGGTAATCTTCCTAGAAAACAAGGCTTTTTTAACAAGGGAAAGAAAAGACTTCAAGTTCATAAGCTCTATGGAGCTTATGGGGTGGGCTGAGTAAACATGCTGCAATCTATTAAATGACAATTCTGGTGGGGGAATAAAAACAAACTTGCAAAATTCCAGTAAAGCTGGGAGCCTGCTAACACAACCAGTTGTAAATGTAACAAAAGATTGAAATATATATTATTTTAAAGAAACTACTTATAAAACATATTTATGCACATGTTATTTTTTGTTCTTAGCTCCCAGCCAAGCACCAAGCAATATTATGTGGATACAGGATGGCTCTCACGTCTCTCTTGGGTGGGAGCCGGTCAGACCTCTAGCTAATGAATCTGATGTAATGGGATACAAGGTCAGTGCTTCCTCTTCCTTGCTCACCTTACTCTCTTCCAAACAGCTACTCCTTTTCCTTGTTGGCTTTTTTTCCCTTTCTTGTTTTTCTTTGTAAGTGAAGTACGCTATACAGGCTGTCTGCAACCAGTTTTCACCATGAAAAGCAATAAATGAAATCGAAGAGAGTAAAATATCCCAACATTTTCTGTGTTGTGATTTTCAACTGATTATAAGCTGGTTAAGCTTTGTATGAGGGGATCAGTTCATCATATCTGACTCAAAAGTGGCTATTAGTAAGACAGCCTGCACTGAAATTCCTAGTAACACTTCAATTTAATTCTGTTTGCAGTAGGATTTAAAGAAATGCAGAAGAATAAGGCATCTTAAAATGGCATTAAAATTAATATTTTTATTGACCAGAAACACAAGTACTCTGGTTTGTTTTGTGATCATGTTGATGATGTTCAACAATCAGTGATGGTAACATCTGGCATTTGAAGTTTTGAAGTTTTAAAGAGTAAAATCCAGATTAACTCTTAAATAACAAGCAATAAAAAGCAGTGGAATTCACTGCAATCTTTTACTTCAAAGCAGAATGATTTCAACATCTTTAAATGGGGGGAGGGATTTTTTGAAGGATATATACAATCATTCCTATGGACTACAATCTGATACTCCCTCTGATACATCAGGGAATACCACCAAGAAAGTGTAAAATGGTTCAAATAAATCAGAAACTGGACTAACCTTTATCAGAACAGCTGAGATTCTGAAAATGTTGAGTGTGTACTTTGGTTTTTTACTCCTCTCTAACCTTTTCAGTTTTGTCTGGGAACAGAAACTCTTATGCAGAAGTACCCAAAAGACAGCTATGTGCTCACTTGCTTTCCTCCCACATGCCATAAGCTTGTCTTCAGCTTCACAGTAGATGCAGGGACAGATGTGAGGTATTCTCAGCTGACTTAGCCAGCTAATTTAAACACAGTAAGGACATTATTTAGGGCATTTTATTTACATTTGGAGTCAGTTCTTGAACCAAAAATGTGAATATCTACATGATAAATTTGGTGATAAAAATTTGAATCAGATGGAATCCAAAATACATTTTGAAGAAATATTTGAGAAAAAATGTGTAACACCAAATGCTGCAGAGGGCAAATACTATAACTAAGCTTTGGATCATAATCAATGTCCTTTCACATTCATTAATTGCTAATATACTTTGCTATTAATGTTTTAAAGTGATTCAGGGGAGGGGACAGTAAAAGCAGATGGCTGTTCAAATGTAATGTCAAGAAATCCTTAATGAAAGCATGAAACAGTTGACATGGCAGTGACTGAATTAACTACACAAAATGTCTGATATATAACTTGAATGACCACTATGACCACAGTCTACTTTATTGACCATAGGTATTATTTAGGCAAGAAGGCCAGAGCAACAGTCAAGTTATAGAAACACAGAAAACCTCTGCGGTGGTACTTCTTCCTGATGTTGGTGTCTACATCATTGAGGTCTGTGCAGTCAGTGAAGGAGGGGACGGAACTGCAAGCCCCCAGATCAGAGTTCCATCTTTTTCTGGTAAGGTTTCATTTGTATTTGACGAAGTGGTAATTACAGCAATGCTCATTACAATAATGCTATTATTCTCTACCTGAAAAAAAGTTCTCGAGCTATTAGATAAAATCATTAATCAGAGTCTTCAGTTCTATGCTGAAACAAAGGATTCTAGTGCCATTTGAGATGCTCAAGTGTATCTGAGGCACCCATGTGGGGCTGATGAACAAAGCAGAGGATTTACAGGAAACCTCTTCTTTTCTAGGATAACACCTGGAAATCTAATTGAGCTGCAGACGTCTACATGTGCACTAGGTGTTTCAAATAACATTATGGTCAGCTGAGATATAATCCATACAGACTGAACAGTGGAGCCTAGAGAGCAATTCAGCTGATCTTCTGAATTTGAATATTCAGACATAGGCACAAAGGGACATCTGAGATGTCCTAAGGTATCCCAAACATTTGCGCAAAGCCGGCAGATGTGATGTGGAACATAATTCTGGACCACCAGCCAGAGATGTACTAACACAGCTGAAATGGCATGCATTTAGGCAGCTGAACTCCATGTATGTGCCTGCTTTAAAATAAGCTGAATTTCTCTGTAGGTTACATTGACTCCCTTAGGTAGATACTACTTTATCAGATTATTAACATATTACAGTATTAATATATTTTCATGAAGTAAATTATGATGTTTAGCTTCTATTTCCTCAGTTACTGCAGTATGTTGAAAGAATCTAAAGTATCAATATTACACAGGTAAGAAGGGGATGGAAGCATTAGTGGCAAGAACAACCAGAAAATAACATTGCCTTTTGCCTAAACTCAACAAAGCATTTTAATTCTGACCTTCTGCCAACAAACTAAAATTTTACTAAACACTGTTTTCTAGTCCTTAAGAAGTAATATCCAAAAGGCATGAGCTTGAAACTTGGATCTAGACAAAAAATTTCAACTCCAGTCTAGTCACAGACTACAGTGTTATTATCAGAATGCAGAAGACACCAACTCCACAGAATATTTGTTTTATGTATTTTTTGAACTATAACTCCAGCCCACAAAATCTTTAATTCCTTCAATGACCTGATATTTTTCTTATTAGACTTTGCACAACAGACCAGTTCCACTTAGGACAACTGTCCAAAGAAACCCAGTCTGGTTCCCTTCCCATACTGTAATCTGTTGCCACCGCCAGCCCATAGCACATTTCCCCTTAGCCTGGCTTCTTAAAGGACTGCTGGGCTACTGGGCAAAAGCCCACTTTTCGCTCTGGACAATCAAGATCAAGGGCTAGCTTTCCTTCCTTGTTCCAGGAAGAAGATTTATGATTGTGACTCAGGGCATCTTCTGCAGCCTAATTATTCTGAGGGATTAAGGCATAAAACCACAATTTTTTTTTTTATTTCCCATTCATTTGCAGACTGAATATGAGGATTAAGCATACAAGTTGCTGTAGATATCATCATAAAATCCCTGATTTCCTTATGTCTGCCTAGGAGTCTATACCATGATGGCAATCGCATGGTAAACCATTGCCTAAATTAGGTTTTGCTGAGTGTAACAGAATACAAGTTTGGGGCAAAATCTAGTACCTAAATATACTAAGACTGTTTGTGTCACTTGCTCCTTAATTACTTTCCTTCTCATTTCAGGAGGAAAAGTAACAAGTGCTCAATCCACCCTACATGTGTTGTCTACTTCCTCGTCCTCTGTAACATTGCTTTTGGCACTGATGGTTCCTTCAACCTCGTGGTGAAGACTGCAGACTTTGTTGTTCTTGTTATTTGTTTGCTTTAACTTGATGACACCAAGGGATTGAGTTTTATGTCCGTGGAGAAACTGGAAACCCAAGCTAATGCTTAAAGACCCATAGAAATGCCTGTGGTGCACTTAGAGGAGTGTTGGAGACACGGTCAAAAATTCATCAGGTTTTTTTCTCTTCTTTATTTGTAAAAGTCTTCTGGGGAGGGGACACTTCTTGGGCCAAAAATATGCAGATTGTATGTAATAAACTTTTGTAAACAAAGGTAATTTCTGTCAAATGAAACGTACTTTCCTTTTTAAATATGTTTGATTTTGGTGACCCCAGTCATGTATCATTAGGTGTTTTTAACAGTGGTGTCTAGTACAGTACATCTGTTTGCTTTGGGAAAAAATCTTTTTTTAAATGTAGAGCAGAGTTTGATACAGCATTGTCAAATACTGTTCTTGCATCCCCTATGGCTGGCTGTTCCTACTGATGAGAGAAAAATATGGTTTAGATACACAGCCCACTGCAAAAGTACAGAGAATTTGTTCTGAAAATGTATGAATATGTATTTCATCAGCAAAAAGAATTGTCAATACAGTACTAGACAGCACACTCAGAAAGTGGCAAAATGGAGCAGAAAAGTAATTCATTTTATTGCAAGGTAAACAGAAAATGGTTAAACACAAACCTAAAAGGAAACAAGTTTGCTTTTTCTCAAATACCACATGATTTAAAGTGAAATGAATAAAATATTTATTTTCAATAGCAAATAAAAAAATCAATTCCTTATGCATATGACAAAGAAAACTCCACTGGTCATTTAAACATGATATACATTAGGGTGCTAAGTGGACAAATAAAGCAATGCAAGGAGATAAAGCTACTTTTTCCAACCACTTCTCAGTTGTAACATTTTTTCCTCTGTGTCCATTTTTTAGTAACATCCTGTGCTTTATATATTTGGTAATCAAGTTGAAGTATATATGAAAGCATATTATGGAGAGAATATTAACATTTTTTGGAATGTAATCATTCACATATATAGACTCCAGTAAAAATATTTTGGAGAATGCTGTGTCTGAAAAAAAAAATACTTGGATACGTGCTACTGAGTATCATTTCAGTTATTTTGCTAATTGGCTCTATTTCTATAACTCACTAGAAATTATTCTTGTAGAGACTGCTATCAGTTTTAATCCCATTTTTTGGTGTACCAATTTTTCACTCAATAGACATTTCGGACAATTTTTTTACATTTGAAGGCCTTTCCACATATTGGCACCTGAATCAAAATGATCCCCAGGGTATATGGTGTGCATGTTTGTACAATTATGATGTGCACAGTGTTATGAGGGAGAATGTTTTACTACCATGCCTTGCCTGGGAAAAATCAAGTCAAAAGAATTTAACAGGAAAGTCCTAATACCATAGTTCTAGCTGTCCATCCATATAAAAGCGTTATGCAAATCTATTTTGTTTGATGGGTTCTGGGTCTAAAATGCTATTATTTTCCCTGTCACTAGCAAAATAATACTTGGCTTTTAGCTAGTACACTCTAACTGTGCTCTTTCTTAGCAGCTTTAAAATAGTAGCCAAGAAAGCACAACACAGATCAAATGCTTGGTTAGTAAAAGCTGACTGATGATTTTTTTATTTATTTATTTTGATTGTTTTATCAGTAAAATTTTCCAGACATGGTTCAACTCAAATCTTTATTATCCACTAGTATTTTAAATAATTTTAAAAAAATAAGTTTTAAATTTACTTAGTCACCATGTTGCTAGGAAAACAAAGGCAGATAGCTAGCCAAGCATAGAGTGTAGGTGTAGGCAGGAGACCTTCTATATCTCTGCTTCTGGAAAAGCCATTGAGATCAAAGAAAGGAAGGTGGAATATACTTTGCTGATAAAGCAGACTCACAGAAAATAACTACCTGCTGTTGTTTGTAAAACAGCAGCATTGCTACTTGCAGAGAAATTACATTAGCAAGCCATCATTTTTTTGAAAGGTTAAATAAACAAGAATAAAGTGATGAACCAAAAAGCAAAATGGCTATTTTATAAATTATTTAGGCATAATTTCCTCTACTTTTTATACAGTTGTTTGTCAATGCAGTTCCTTTCAGAGTATTCAAAAAGGTTACAGTCACTGCTGGTGGCATTTTTGTTAAACAACTTTCTGAATCAATAAATGGCTATGCTTTATAAGAAGAATGGAATTTTGGTAAGGAGGCAGAGCTGCATCAAGGTATATCTCAATCTCTAATATCAAGATACAAACAGAAATACTGAACATACCATCAGGTAACATAGTCGTATTGCAGGGACAAAAAGGGGTATGTTTTATATTCAGCATAAACAGAATATGTATTCTGCATCTTAAATATATTAATAAACATGTTTTAAATGTTTAAGTACCTATGTATTACCTATTTGTTGCTTTGTAGAAGACGTTTCCTCATCACGACATATTAGTTTTTAGTTGCAAAGGAAAGCTCTTTCCTTTTTCATGTAAAAGATTGTAATAGTGCAGTCTAGCATCACTAAGGAGACTGTATTTTTGTATAATGCCACAAGATCTGTTTGGAAAAAATAATTAGAAAGAAATTTTGTTTGTAGAGCAAAAAAAAGGATACTGTCTTGGCCCATATCAAAATGTTAGATATATTGTATACAATCTGTATATATGCTATATATAATGATATATACAATGTGGAAGACACAGTAATATAATAGTTCCTGTGTACTGTTCTTGTAACATTAGATCTTTTTAATAAACAATTCTCTTTTTATTGACTTTTATCTCATCTCCTGTCATCTCCTGAATTATATTCATAGAGGACAGGGTGGCACAATTTTTTTCAATTCCAGCAACAACATTTTTTTTAATTACAGGACTTTCAAGAAGAAAATGAGGAATCTGCAATAGTAAGTGTGGGTAATGCAGCCATTAAAATCAAGTAATTTTTGACATCACTCTAATTTCATATGTGTGTTGATTTCCCTGGATAGATATTACTTTTATAATTCAATAACTGAAAAGTGCAAGAAGGCTGGAACTCTCAACATGAAACTATACCCAACAAAAATTGCAAAATAAGTATGCAAATTAGCTTCAGAAATAAAAGCTTTCTGCATTAAAAAAAAAAAAATCATGAAAAGGAGTGCTTTATAAGGAAGCCATTAAGGGTAATCTTTTATATACTGAAGCATTTTATGGTTTCTGGGACCTCTCTGGTATGTATAAAGTTCTTTCAAGTGTCACCAACACCCCATGACTGTGCAGGCACAAAAGCACAGTGTGGCCATTTCATGTTCAATTTAAAAGTTTAGTTGTTTTGTCTTACATTTGAAATACTTTGTGTAATAAATTGCAACAAAAAGGAGGAAAAAATATGTAATAATGGATGACCTGATTATAGCAAATATTTTTTCTGGTTTTAGAGTTTTGAGTTGGAGTGATCTCCAATCACTTCTTTATGAAATGCATATTTATAGGGGAAAATGACTTTGCAACACAGTACGAAGTCAAAAGGCCCATTTTGAAACTAAAAATATATTGCCACAGTCACCATTTGAACTGAGACTTCAATTACAAAATGGTTATGGCTTAAACAGCATATTATATCAGGACTTCCATTAAATTAGTTATGAATGTCACAGAAAACTGTAATGACCTGGTTTTGCTGACATGGAGAACTGTGCATATTGAAAATCCATATCCTATCAGAACTTCTACCAAACTGCAGCCCACTCCTGCCCTTTTATGGCCATCATCGCAGTTCCTCTGAAGATAAAAGTCATATTCTTTCTTAATTACTTCCTATGCTTTTGAGCAAAAAGTTGTCAATGATAAGAGAAAATGAACACCATTTTATTACAATAGGTTAATTGGCTTTAGGCTATTATAAACAGACTCCCCAAGCATGCCAACACACAGGCTGCTTCCAAAAAAAAGGTCTTGAGTTTGCTGTAAGGCTTTTCTCTCAATGCCAGTAAAGACAGACCTGAGCACTGACTTTGCCTTTATTGTGGTTCATATTTTTAGTACTCTAAACTAGGTAATAATATTGTATATATGTTAAATACTCACAAGCCTAGACGAAAAATCTGTTGAAAATTCTTCACCATCAATTTCAGTATTCACATTACTTATTACAAGGTTCAGCTGCTTAAGCAAACTGGTACAAATGTTGAAATGTGCAGCTGTTCTTCCTTCCTCTGCTCCTTTTCTACTGTCAAACTATTAGCTAAGCATGCCAGCTTGTATAAGAATCCTACCTATCACCAGAAGAAACTGATAAAGAAATCTGTGATGCTTTTTGTTCATCTTTTAATATGATGAAATAGATACATCTGGCTGAAGAAAAATACCCTTGGTTATGGTATGTTTTTCTTTTCTATTTTTTTCTTTTTTTCTTCACTTTTAAGCTCAAACTCCACAATTCAAAAAAAAAAAAAAAAAAAAAAAAAAAAAACAAAACCCAAAACCAAACAGAATAAAAACATGAAGGTCTTCCTGAAAGATACAGCTATCAAGATGAATAGCAAAGGCAGGCACTATATGTGCTAATCATAAATAAAGGTATTCAGCCTATTTTGATTTTAGTACAGAAAATAAGATGGGAAAATGCATCTATTTTCTTTCAGTAACAGAAAACGTGAATAAAAAGATACTGAAGGTATTTGAAGCATATCTGGGTCAAAGCTTTAGCAACTTCAATTTTACTCTAAGCTGCATTGCTCTGATGCTTGGCTGAGCAAGCATTTCCATTTCATAATGACACCATCTCTTATCTTTTACAAAAGGGACTTTTTAAGACAGGATAGTAAAACAGGGTAGTCCTGCTGGTATTCCTTTAAAACTTCACCATGTGGAGCAACTGACTGACTTAGAAAAGAAGCCTTAATTCAGTGGCTTAGTTTTGTATAACTTCGTCCCTTGGTTGAGTAATACATACACCCAAACCTATCATTATTTTGGAGACAGTCATTCTAGGTGATGGCATTTTATATGTATGTTTGCTCAAATTAAGAAGTTTCACATGTGCTTTAAGTGAAAACACTGAACACCCACTCTGCTGTGACCACTGCATTATATTCTATTGGCTATCAGATGATCAGCAGAAGTAATGTGTAAGCCTGGTCTTAGTTCTTTTCTAATATGGAAAGCAAAATGTTGATTTTTTATTTTTTTTTTAAGTCCTATTTTATTTTAAGTCCTATTCAGGAAAATCCAAATAACCCATGGCACACTGAGTGCCTCTCCCACCCCCATTACAGAGACCAAAAAGTAGCATTGCACCCTGCCCTACAAGACCCTGGGCAGCCCCTTCCTCCTCTCCCTACCCTGTCCTGTGACAAAATGTAAAGGGATATGTGTGTGCATGGAGTGGGGGAGGAGGAATGGAAAAAGGAGGAGCAAATCCATGGGCACAGTTCCCCACAAGGGTGACCTAGAGTTCACCCAATCTCTTGACCTTGCGGTGTTTGCCTTCCAACAAGCCATCTGAAAGGACAGGCCTTTTTGCCTTCCAAACATAGGAGAGGAAGCATTTTTCTCCAGCTGAGAAAGACTGCACTAGATCACCCAAAAACTAAGCTGCATTGGGTTACTATCTGTCAACAAATTCTGACTTTCTCCGAGGAAAGGAAGCTAATCCCACAGCTTTTGAATGGGAAGTGAAAGGAATTTCATCACTACAAATTTCTCATTAAAAAAGTATTTGAGTACCCAGAGTACCCACAAAAGTATCAGTCTTTAATGCTCTTCACAAAAGCTTTGGCCATTAAATGCAGGAGATAAGGCTGGCAGGTTATTGCAGCATGAGAAACAGGCTTGCAGAAGAAAAAAATTAATCAGATTTCTAGATCATAAATAGCTTGAATATTGCTGGATCTTTGTGAGTTTCCTTTGCAGAATAGCAGTCTTTCCTTTTTGATCATTTTTTATTAGACCCAAATTTTTCTTTAAAATTTCTGATTTACTTAAAAGCTACAACGCTGGAAGTCCTTCAGCACAAAAGATGTGCAGCATCTTAAACCTTGGTGTGACTGCATATTAGCAAACATACCCTGTTTGCTCAAGGCATAGCTATTCCCACAACTCTTCCCTCCACCAAGAAAATATTTACCATCATGAACTACAGTGAGGTGGTGAGGCATTTCTGTTCTTAAATGGCTGCTGAATTCTTTCTTACTTCTAGTCAAAGAGTACAGCTGTTAATCTACTGCAAACATCTAAAAAAAGGTGAGAAAAATAGGGAGGAAAAAAAGCCCCAAAAGCCAGCAGGTTGTCTTGTATAGTGCAGCAAACAAGCCAAACCTAAAATAAAACTATGTGACTCGGATAAACCACTCCATCCAGATGATATGAGGGTGTGGGAGGCCTGTTCCCCTGCACCCCAACCTTAATTTGTTAAATCTCAGTAGGGTAGGATCTGCAGTGCCACAACACCTTCTCATAAGGCTCTTGGCAAGATGTTACAGAGGAGGAATGCCAGCCAGGAAAAGGGAGCAACAAGCTTTCTGTCTGTTCTCTGGTTGATGCTCCCAGTTTTACAGATTTCAGAAGTAAGATGAGATGTCTGGACACATTTATATCTCCTTGAACACCTAAATCTCAAAATGGTGATGATATTAAGCCCTTTCAGATAATTAAATGGCAAATAATGTTGAAACATTCCAGAAGGACTGCACAAGACAGAATGAGAGGGGAAAAAGTTGGCAGCAAGATGTTTCAGTGCCAATAAATGTGAGGTTGAAGCAAATCTAAACTGTACTAACCTCATGCTGAGTGTGGAACTGTCAGGTGAAAGTCAGGAAAAGGGACTTGGAATAATCTCAAAGGGAGTTAGAAACCCATGCCTTACCATACAGCAGCTGCTAGAATGTAAAAGTTGTGTACCTTCAGGAAGGTTATTGAGACCAAGATGAAACACTTACCTGCAAGACAAAACTTTGGTTTTATCACAGTACTGGTACTATGCACACTTCAGGTCTCCGCAGCTCAAAAAGGACATCATAGAAACAGCACAGAGAAAGACAACTGAAATGACCAAGGGTATCATCTAGAACATCTGCCACCTTGGGAGAATCTAAAAGGACCAGGACTCCTGAGTGGAGACACGTGGGAAAAGGATAAGAAGCTATCACACCCCAGCTTTTTCTCCCATTGTTCTCTCCTGTGCAATGGTCAAAGTGCTAAAGAAGTCTGTGAAATACTGACTCCCAGACCTCCTGCTCTTCCTGTTTGTAGTCTGTGGAACTTTGCTTTAAATTCAAAGTTAAAGATCTTGCTTTATCTGTCCAGTGAATACTGAGCTATTCACACAGAAAGCTCCAATATCAAAAAGATGCCGTTTCAGAATACCCAGTGTTCCCAGGGCCAGATCAAATCTACTCCCAGACATGCAATACAAGATAGAAAGAAAAGATCTTTGAGATCTGTGAGTTCCTCAGCTAGATCTTTAATTCATTTGCAGCAGACAGAATAAAAAACACATCTGACTGTTTTACAAAGGGGCGCTCACAAGTACACATGGGAAAACTGTAAACGCACCCAGGATAATGAAACCGTTCCTTCCACATGGACATAAACTGTAGGAGCTGAAACTGGATCTCCAGAATCACAGTCCAGCATTTCAATCACTGATTGCCTTTAGATTGTTACTGTTATTGTTTTAATTATTACCATTAGGTTGTAACCTCATGGTAGTGCTTGTGGGCCTGTTAATAACTAATAAACTAAAGACTGTAAAAGAACGAACACAAAACTGTGCTAAGGATCTTCCTATCCTTGCACCATCTCTTAAGCTAGACAGAAAGCCTGCAAAAGTTTTGGGTAAGACAGCAGAGTAAAAGTGGATATCTATTCTTACTCTTTTATAAGTACCGTCACATTTAATACCAGACCATCAAAAAATGGGGAAAATTAAAACGCAGCATTTTTCTCTTTCATACTGAATACACTAAGTGGAATGATTTTGGTATAATGTAGAAAAGATGTCTGATTGATGTAGGTTGCAATTTTAAAACTTAGTTTTCTGCTTCTTGAGTACACACATACTCACTAATTAACTTGAACAGCAGTTTATAAGACCAGTTTTGACTCTGCCCATTTAATGAACAAAATCCAATCAAGCATCCTGTTAGTGTAAATGGAAAATACATGTCTGCAAGAATGATAAATAACTGATTGCCATAGTGATTAGCATAATGTGCCTCCTGGGAAGTGATTTGGCATTCAGATCTCACTAACACTTTTTTAAGGATTGATACAAGTCTTGGTGTGCTTTGCATTGGACTTGCAGCTTATTTAACTAGGAAGACATCATTCTAGATCTGGTGACTGACACTTTCATTTTAAACTGTTACATTTCTGTTTGTAAGAACATCAATCATATTTTTCAAACTGTTGCAGGTGTTTTCATATAAAACCATTAAAAAAACCCACATTTATTTTTAGTGGTCCCAGATGCTCCAAGCATTATAGCTGAGCTAAACTAGCTTCAGTAAAGCTGTTGCCGACTCATAGTTAAACAACTTAGTGACTTCAGAGGCTGTGTGCTCTACTCCAGAAGTTTGTCGAGCCATGGTATACTTCAACTAACTGGGCTATAGAGACATCCCAAAGCTAAACACATCAGATGATACCCTAAAAAAAAAAAAAAAAAAACCACCATACTATTCTGAATGCAATTGAGGTAATTTGAAATGCTACTAACAGAAAAATGGGCAATTCAGCTACTTTCTTTAGATCCTTAGTTTAAGTTTCAGTACTGTGCTTTAGTATATTGGTCCATATTTTACCATAATAGCTTGTTCAATCCCTTCAGATACAAAACAAATCTGGAAGGCTTTGCAGGAGGCTGCCATGCCTGTCACAGGACTGACTGAATTGTGGGCAAAGCTCCTTCTGGACTGCAGGATCTTTGGTCACTAACTCAATCTGAGTTAGTAGAGCTGCATCAAGTGTTTCTTCCATCTTGTATCTTTATGGGGTCACTTCAGCTTAAAAGAGTTGAGCTGCAAATAAATTCCTTTGAAATTCTGCAAGGTAATACAAAAACCTTGAGTTAACTGTTAGGAAAAACAAGCAACTCATATATTCAATCTACCCTACAAATGTAAAGGAGACACAGCTTCCAGAAAGCACAGGGGAAAGGAAAATAATATCTCAAACCAGCAGAGATGCAGAAAGAGCTAAAAAAAATCCAGGTGTTTGACCTGTTCCTTGAACTCCTAAGAACAGACACTGGACTATCATTCCCAGGAAGCACCCTATATAAATAAAAATATTGCATTCAGTGTTTTCAAAAACGTGCTATCTCCTCAGCAGCACCTAAATATGAAATGCAAACTGTTAATTCAAGGAACCCAGACAGAAAACTGGGATCTAACTGATCACAAGTATGGTGGAAACAAGAGTGAGAAATGCATGTAGAAAAGAATAATAAAAGAAACTTTAAAAAACCCTCTCTTTGAAAGCACATAATTTTAAATCTCAGAAACTGCAAAATACTAGCTGAATTTTTTTTTAAAAAAAAAAGGAGTTCCCACAAAGAAGGAATTAACTTAGATTTCCTATCTGCCTAGTGATTTAAAATGTTTATTGGCCATTCTTCCATTATAAAATATTAATGGAAGACACACACGGGATTCCTACATGATCCTGCCTGCCAGCCCTTCTGTCCTTGTTGCCTGTACGTCTCGCTCTAAGCTGTTGATCATAGGAAGGAGACGTCAATAAAAGGTTCCTTCTGTCCATGGCCTCTTCCATGCCTAAGGGTGAAGACTTCTTCACCCACCAATAATTCTGAACTGACTGAAGACAAAACCCTGACCTTCATTCTGACCCTTAATAACAGTGCTAACCCTAGCAGCTGCTGAGGAGCTGCTGCTTCCCATTTAGCTGTATAGTTCCTGCATAGCCTTGCATGACCTGCTTTGGGAATATAAATGCCCATGCCACCCTAAAGCACACTGTGGAAGTCTGCTTCAAAGGCTTGGAATACTGAACCTGTTTTGAAGGGCTCAGTTTTCATAATTCATAATATCCTAGAAGGTTGCACCTTCATCGCAACCCTGGGAAATATCTTCAGATGTGTTGCTTGAACAGCAGCTTCCCTGACTGTCCGCTCAGAATACCGCAGAATGGCTCACATGCAACCTAAATATGTTCACGTTTTGTTATGCAGACATGAAAAAGAGAGATATTACACTAGTCCTCACTTAGCCAACATTTATAAAAGTGTCCAAAACAGTGAAAAGCCACCACTGACTAAAAAAACCTCTTCATATATGCACAAAGGCATTCATTACATTTCAAAAGTTAGTATATTTTAAAGAGGTGAAGGCACAAAATTTCTGGGCCAGGTTTAAGTTTAAAATTGATTCTACAATTTACTCATTCGCTTAAATGATATTTTTTTACTTGAATGCTTTTAAGGAAGTCAACAGAAGGAGAGATGGAAAAGAGTTAATTATACCTGGAGAATGGAAGAACGCACCAGTGGGATAGTTACCTGCCATGCTTTAACCCCAGCCAGGAACTCAGCCACGCAGCCACCGCTCACTCCCCCCGCAGTGGGATGGGGGAGAGAATTGGAAGAGATAAAGTTGAGAAAACCCATGGGCTGAGATAAAGACAGTTTAGTAGTTAAAGCAAAAGCTGCGTAAGCAAGCAAACTAAACCCAGGAATTCATTCACCACCTTCCATGGGCAGGCAGGTGCTCAGCCATCCCCAGGAGAGCAGGGCTCCAGCACGGTAATGGGGATTTGGGAAAACAAACACAGTAACTCGGAACATCCCCCTTCCTTCCTCTTCCCCCGGCTTCATATCGCTGTCCATGTTACCACATGGTACGGGATATCCCTCTGGTCAGTGAGGGTCAGCTGTCCCAACTATGTCCCCTCCCAGCTCGCTGTGCCCCTCCAGCCCACTTGCTGGTGGGGAGAGTGACAGGCAGAAAAGACCTTGGCTTTGTGTAAGTCCTGCTCAGCAATAGCGAAAGCATCTCTGCATTACCGACACTGCTTTCTCCACAAATCCAAATCATAGCACTTTGCAAGTTGTTATGAAGAAAATTAACTCTATCCCAGTCAAAACCAGCTCATTACCATAAAGGGAAAAGTCAGCATACCAAGGACAAAGGCATGAAAAAGGCTACGTACCAGAACATTCCTTCTGATAATGTAATCATTTAGTCACAAAGTGGTCTTCCAAAGCGGCCTTCCCATACCAGTAAACATCTGAAATGAAATTAAAAAAAATAAACTGTATTGAGACATCACATAAAGCTGACAGTCTGATGTCAGTACACACATGTATAAAATCCAATGGATTGAAAAGAGAATAAAAGCAAAACAAAGAATAAAAATTCTTAATCTCCAGATTACAAAGAAAGATAATTTTCCACTGCCAATAGAAGAAAACCACTTCTCTTAAGGCTTTCCAAAAATATTCTATGCAGTTTAATGAATAATTTGGCATGTTTCAGGTCAAACAAATTTTCTGAAGTTACAGGATAGAGTCTAAAATGCTTGTGGCTTCTTTTGTCCTTAGCTTGTACGAACCTGTAGCTTTTATAACAGTCATTGACTGAAACATTAAGCTGAAATAATTTCTTTGCTGCAGTATACAGCAATAATGTTGGCACGTCTTACACCTTCAGAATGATGCTCATGTCTGGCACTCAAGTTCAAAGCTAGGGATATTTTCTATTATATTTTTCAGTTAAGATGGACATAGTCTAGCTAAAAAGAGTTTTCCATTCAGTTTTGTTGTGTCTGTATTTTGGCCCAAGGGTTCTTCCTTATATTACAGCAGCAAAGAAGTAGGAGTTTAAAACTTTTCCTGTGATGTAGTGGTTGTATATAGAATTTGCATTCATCATCAAGCACACATGTAAGCATGTGTATGTGTCTGATGTACCTAAATAAATATTAGTTGATATTGTCATTAGGGTTTCTTATCTTTCCTTGAATTCCTTGAAAGAGTACCGCTTAATGCATGATTTTACAGTGCCTAATTAAGCAAGAAGTGACTAGGATAGATGGTGACCTTTTTGAAGTTATTTCCATATGTAACATGTTGCATGAAATGCGAAACTCCAGCTCCTGAAAGAAACCTATCAAAAAGAAAGACTGTTCTCTTTTATACTACCATTTCTAGAATGCTGTGTAAACGACTAGGATCTTTAAGGCAAAATCATACTGTGTGACATTTCATTTTTCATAACCTTTTCATTCCATGAAAGTATGTTTTTAATGGTATAATCCTTGTAAAATATTAATGAACTTGCTGAATGTGAAAAAAATTATAAGGCAATATACTCAGCATCATTTATAAGAATATTTTTTATAAGTGCACTCCAAGTATAGAGAGACAATTCTACTGTAAATGTGAAATATTCAAAAAGAAATGTAAAATAAGCTGTGATTTGTGTATCACGTCATTGTGTTATTAACTTGAAAAATAGTTCTACTTCAAAGGAAATGTCAGTGAGCTTTGTAAAGTTTTCAAATAGGGCCCAATTCTGAGTTGCAATAAATCTATTATATGCAGAGATTATTTTTGACACAGAAGAAAATTTTGAATTATCTGTCTTATACTTAAAGCATCTTTCACACTGACCTTGCAAAGATCCTAAGTATACATCCTATGATTGGGTGCACAGAATTCTGATGCATAGGTAACAGCAAACAGGTTTCTAGCACATAAAATCGGTTAAAGAGGAAATTTTCTGATTTTACATATCAAGGTAAAGGTCATTTCCATTGCGGGGGAGGGTGGGAGAAAGATTCCTCTTATTTCCCAATTATTCAAGCTCTACTGCTTTGTTTTATTTCTAGGTTTAAGAAAGGGAAAGGAATTACCTGTGATCATGAGAAAAAAATTATTCTGCTTAAGGCAGAAACTTGGAAATTCACCACATAGATTTCCTGGTCTTTTTGTAACTTTCCACCTCTCCTTTCAACATGTCTCTTTCTGTAATATCAGATTCTGGTGCCACATGGAGAAAGTACAGAGTATAGAAATTATATTTACTGTATAGAACACATGAGATTGTAAATTTATGAAAGATTATGAGAAATTCCTGCTGGGATGTCATGGTTGGTATAGCTCTCTATTTCTAAATAAATATCATACGAACAAGAATTTATTTCTTCCCCTTAGGTGAAGTGACCAACTCAATGTTGAGAGTCAGATGACCTTCAGCTTACCTTCAGCTGTTTCCACAGAAGATGGAACTGATGTAGCAATATTCCCTACAAAAGCACAGACAAGGGCAGAGGATGAGGGAAGGAAATATTTCCAGGCAGTCATAGAAGAATGTAAAAACACTCCTTCAGAAATCTGTCATGAAAATGGGAAAAAAAATAGCATCTTATCCGGGAACTAGCCAAATGTGCTTATAGAATAGTCTGTGTAAAAGTATTTTACCTGGTAAGGCTCTAAGGCATCAGGACCACAATCTATTCTTGGGAATATCAGAGACAATATTGGCTGATTAAATAATGGACTACTTAAAAGTAGACATAGTTTTCTCTGTATCACCTTTGGAAAAGAGGAAGTATTTATTTGTAATGCAGTTTGAGAGTTTTAGATTAAAAGTCTAATGAACATCTATTCATTCCCACAAGTATTGCTGAGTTGTTAATATTCATCTCACAACCTGATGCTCATTAGATCTTAGATGCCTTGAAATGAGCCATGTGTCTCATGCTGTTTAATTTACATGTACAGTCAGACTTTTTTCATTTTTTTAAATTCCATAGCTTTATGCTTATTCAAATCTTTTATTTAATTTCTGCTGCAATTACTTTTCTTTTCAAGTCAAAAAAAATTCTAGTTCAATTTATTACAAAGACAAGTTTTTTTTCAAAAACATAGCTCTTTCAAACACATTTAACTCAATTCACAGCTCAAAGTAAACTAGATTCAATAATGATCCTTTTTTAAAGTTAAATTGCATTCCAGACACCTGATATAATGAAATGGAAAGATATATTATAGTTCTTAAGAAAATCATTAGGAAAATGTAGCAGGTTTAGACCAAGGCAAGGTGAGAGCAGTGACTGAGTGTTCACTTGGGTTAGCAGAAGGTGCTGTGAGAGCCAACAACTCAATTAAAATGATCTTTTTTTCAGGGGGTGGAAAGATAACAGGGGACAAATGAAAAGACTAACAGATGAACTGTTCATTCAACTTAAAATCTTTATAAATTGCAAGAGAACGTCAAGATCATTCTGTCCTTTCACATCAAAGTTATCACTAATGAGGAAAAGAAGCTTGCTCTGTTTCAATTATAACACCAGCAGCAGGTTGCTAAGAGCTTTGTGGTCAGTGCTCTTTTTGCAAGAGCTGGCCCTCATTATGTGGTAGAATAGCTTCCTGCATAATTAAACTCTGCTAGTCTCCTCTGCTACCAGGTATTTCACATTTGTAAAAAAGAGCTTGGACATTTTTTATGTGGTTTGGCTTTGGAGCTATGGCATAGTGATATCAGGGAATATAGACTTTATCGTGAGACACTTCCCCAGAAAGTACGATCCTGCCATTTGCCCTGATACAGATAGTCACTGAATTTACAGACTTTCTGGGAATTTATTCTATTGATTTTCCCTTCAAAGACACATTCTGGCTCTTCTGTTTCCACCCTTTTCTTCTGAATCTCCTCATCTTTGGGAAGTTAACAAATTCAAATCATGAGGGTATCTAATTTTGCAAGGATTTTTTTTTTCCCTTCTGATCATCTAGGCAGAACAGGCTGGCATTTACTGAAAAAGCCCCTCTGCAAAAAGAGTATTATCAGTGACACATTTTTACAAGGGAATCAACCTATTGTTGCGTGACTGTCAATGCTAATAGCCCAGATAGGAAGAATTAAGCCCTAATGTTAGGCCCTGCCAATAATCAACAACCAATTGTGTTGATAAGTGAAGTATTTGCAATAGCAGGAACTGAAACTGATATCCCAGATTATTTAAACATTTCAGATCACAGTCATTCAAGCTCCCTGGCAACTGATCTCTTCAACCTAATGAATTTTTGGTATAGCCACTATAACAGAAGAGCCTGTCCTCAGTCACTTACGCCTGGACGAGGATGAGGTAAAAATTGGTTGTATCCTTATCGGCACTTCAGTAGGTTAAGCACAAGAGGACCTGAAAGGAATGCCATTTGTGATGTTAGATAAATCAGGCAAGAACATAGAAAGATTCAGTGGTTAAGAGCTGAAGTTAAACAAAATCAGATTATGAGCAAGATACACATTTCTCACATCATGAATAAACGCTGGAACAGTTGCTGTCTCGTGGACTCTCCACCGAAAGAAGACACTTGCTTGAGAAGCCTGCCAGTAAGAACTCGGGTACAGCCAGAAGTTAAGGTTTCGGCACAGGAAATTCTGAATCAAATTTTATGACCTGCTTTTCTCAGAAAGTGAATATTTAGTGGCCAGGGTATTCTCATCTATTATGACAACCTATAACCCGTGTAAACCTAAAAAAGTTGCACGAGCCCTACTTCCATGTGCAAAGCTCTGAGGGCATAAGCCCACGAGACCTCACTACAGACCTGCATCACCAGCAGGAACAGCAGACTCTACTGCACTAGGCCAAGCTTTTGAAAATACAGCTTCAACAATTTCAGCATTTAAGACTGACTTTATTTTTTTTCCTACACAATTTTACCTTGTAAACAGAGAAGTGTTTTAGTTTTTATAAGCAGTATGTTCTAACCATGTGGGGGAATTTCCCAGAATATTAAAGCATATGATATGTCCAAGGCTCACTATTTCAGGGATGAAAAAGAGTTACTCACTAATTAGAACAGCAGGGGAATAACAAAAATCTTATCTCAGGGCAGAAAGTAAGAGAAAAATAGCCAGGCATTTTACCCTTTAGAAAGATTTGCTTAAGCATTTCAAGCCATTTCAAGTGCTAACAGGTCTCATTTCCCTGATGTAATTAGTAAAGGAAACAACAATTACCTGCAGGATCATTAAATAAATCAGCACGGTTACTCATTGTGAAGTTAATGATCAGTAGTGCAGATGATTGTTATGGACACAGTACAGTTGTTGGTATTCAGCAGCAACACTTTACTAAATAGAGTATTTCTCTGCTTTTAGATTTTGTCATTCAAATAGATGAATGTTTTATGCTTTTTCATTTAATATCTGAAAATTATTCTAACTGGGACTGAGTTTTGCAGCCTAATTAAGATAAAGATTTTTCACAGTATAATAAATTGCCTTATGTCTGTTCCTATAAAACAGCTTTTGCTTACATTAATTTCATGTAACTCAAACCCACAAGCAACATAATGCTAGCACTTATTTGTTGTGAAACTCCCAATTATATATTACTTAAGGAAATCTGGACCCATTAGAATATTAGCTTGCTTTGCCAGGAAATGGCCTCTCACACTCCATTGTAAGCTGGCTGGGAGCCTGTCTCATGCTGGTCCCAGCTATGCAATATTCTGCCTAGACTGCAATAAAGCAATGTACGTAGGCATGAAACCCCTCAGCCCTTTGGAGAACACATCTGAATTTTTCTTGCACTTCTGTACTAGGTTCCCCCAAAATCTCAGGTTCACTTCAATGCTTTTGGTCTTTATTTTCAAGATGATTGATCACCTGGGGCCACTGTGTGCTTGTATATGTTTATATTTTAAAAAGTCATCCAGCAGTTCTGAGGAAAAATAGTAGTGAACAGCTGTATTTCCCAGGAGGGAAAAAAAAAAAAACAAAAACAAAAAACAAAACAACCCACCACCCCAAAAACCCCTTTCTACTATAAAAGCAGAGCTCGTTGCTCATCACAGACAGCATCTGAGAATTTTCTGACACAGGAACTGAAATCCTACAACAACTCTAGCACAGGTGATAGCCTCATTGTCTCTGTCCTAGTTGCCCATGACTTACCTGCTTTCACATGAATAAACTCAGAGCAGCTTGGTAGATTCCAACTTTTATCACTCCAAAGTATCAGCATACTGTATTTTTCTTCTTCTTCTATTCCCAGGGATTTTAACATACTGATGTATAATAACTACTGGCATTAGCTTTATAGCACAGCAGTACTGCCATTGTCTTTTCAGCAGTCTTTCAGCTATCCAAGAAAGATTCCCCGAGACATTCCACCTGTAAGGTTTTTCAAGCATTTTATAGATCGTAGTTATATTGAAATTTTTTTTAATATTAAAAACTAATTAGTGGCATGGCATTAGATGGACTTTATCTTGCCTTTCGAGGAGACAAAAAGCCAAGGAACATCCAGCTGACCAGCAGTCTGGGAATCAAAGGAAAACTCTCCCCTTGATCTGTTTCAGCATCAATTGTTTTTCTTACACAAGTGTCAAAGAACAACCAAAAACTAGGTTTCATTTTCCAAGGCCTTTGTGCAAAAAGTACAGTAAAATTCACTACGTGTCAAAAGAGCCTGGAAATCAAGGAAGAGCTCACAGTCCCAATTACCATGCATCAAAAGATGGAGGTTTTTTCTTTTGAATTTGGCCTCCAAAGAATGTAAATACCATGTTAATGTAAATTAATAGAAAGTGAGGAAAGAGAATGAAGCTAGCGTGTAAGTGTAATATAAGCAGTTATCTCTAAAGTGAATGGCTCCAGGTATAAGGAGCTGTTTAAAAAACAAACATAAATCACAAATAAATAGGAGAAAAAAAATAAATTGGCTTTCAGAATTTTTCTCAGTACACTCAGCTGCAAAGTGGCAGGACATCCCAATCCAAGTAAACAAATTACACAGCACATCAAAATAATAACACATCATTTTAAAACCCACCCTTTATTTAGCTGAAGCCCATTTACTGGATTTATGAAAAGGAATATTTCACAAACCCCAGAGGTTCAGCAAATATTAGTTACTCTATTTATTCCCACTGCATTTTTAGGTTATTCAGCTGGCAGTTGCTAAGGGAACAGCCTTCATTTATTTCAAGTGTTATCGGAACTAGAATACAGCTCTGCAAAGAGGTAAGTCTTCAAAAAAAGGAACATTAGATCTAAATAAATGAGTAAGATATCTGTGTATGGGTGAGCACACACAAGCTCAGAGGGGAGAGGTAGGTGGCATTAGCTCAAATGAGTTTAAACAGCTTGAGTTCTGTTTAACTACCAAATTTTCTCATTTGTCTTTCACCAAAAATGTATGCTAATATTCTCAAAGGGTTCTCAACCTTTTCTATAAATAGTATCAACTGCAAACAGTTACATATGAGGCCATCACTGGGGAATACAGGTTCCTTTTTATTAAAGAAAACATTTCAACTAAACAAGTTTTGCAAATCAGCAGGTGATGATGATGTGGCACATATTCAAAAGGCAGCCCAGGCTAACATGAAAGCTAAGCTTTTGAAGGATGAGATTGCCAAAATCAGTCAGATAGTCAAGCCTCCTACATGTCACACAGTTGTTAAGCAGAAAAAAAAGTTATGCCTCAAGACAGAAAAAAAAAAAAAAAAGATTTTAAATCATGTTCAGACAATGTCCTTTGCATTCCCCTCCTAGCAAGCTAGAAGTCTTGAATTAAATTAGAAGACTTGAAATCTCTTCTCCGGATCCATTACATCTTTTCCTTTGGACTTGGCATCCCAACAGGCAGTGAGGATTACCCTTTGAAGTAGCTCCTATAAGCACTTTTCTGATGAGCAAACTAGGTAAAAGCATGGTTCCTAACGGCTCACAGAAATCACTGTAGAAGAGAATTTCCCTCTTGAAAATGTGGGTGCCTGCATCTGCCAGGGAGAACCAGAGCCCAGAAAAAACGTGGATGAACTAGACCCAGCAGTGTGAGTGTTAGGACAGTGCTGTTCCACAGTGTGCTGGTGTTTTCTAGTCATTTGATTTCGGGAAAGAATTGTCTCAAGCAAAGATGACTTCCATTGCTCTTCTCCCACTGTACAGCATATATAAATTCGCTGAAGCTGATACAAAGCAGCTGCACTATCCATTTGCTCTTTAAATCCCTCCATCCTTTCCTAAGCTCTACAAAGAGCAATTTTGCAGCAAGCCCAAGACAACCTAGTAGCTAAGAGGTGCCAATATACCCAGCAGTAAGCTGAGTTCTTAGAAAGATTTCCTTCAGCTAAAATACACAGAGCTGCAAGGTTTCTTTCAGACCACAGGCCAAATCCTGAAATCTTCACTCACTATGCAGGTTCTCCATTTCTGCTAACACTACACTGGAGTCACATACAGGTTTCCTGGGACAGAAGTTTGTGTGACAGTGGAAAATATATAACATATACAAAAATTCTCCATTATTACTTGCCTTTCCAGAAAAACTTAAGGATGGACATGCTGGGATTCAAAATGCGCTAGTAAGAAGTACTGCCCAGGAATAACCTCCTGTCAGGGCCAATCTTGTCCTAGTCATTTGGGACCTCAATTTATTTTTCTTATGAAAACAAAATGAAGTTGCTGTTCTTAAAGTCTTTTTATCATATTTCAATGCAATTGCTAATACTTCCCCTTCACTTTCAATGGGCACGAAAAGTCTAAAAAAAAAGCCAACACCTGCACATCTGTCAGAGCAGACTGCTATGGAACTGACAGAAGGTAAAATGATTGCTTGTAGCATCCCTACGCTGTGCTTTGCTTGCACTGTGCAGAATACTGCATCAGACTTTGGAAAATACTCTCAATTTCACTGAAAGATAGGAATGCCATACCTAGTCCTCAGCTGATGTATTGGAAATGTGTTTGCTTAAGTTTTATAAATCCTGCCAGGAATTTTAAGACCTCCACCTCCATACATAAGACATCAGGAGGAGCATTGTGCACACACCTTGACATTTACGGTTTGTTTTGAGATATTTCTATGAAGTAGGTAGGAGTAAGGAAAACAACGCCCCCCCCCAAAAAAAAAAAAACAACATCAACACCCCCCCCCCAAACCACCTCACTAAAATATCACAAAAAGCACAATATGGGAATAATCTATGTATGCACAAATATATCAAGTTTAAGCAGAGGGAAAAAAAAAGAATTTAATGAAGTCTGGCCTGTGTTAACCAGATCACCCTGAAGAAATTTGCCTGACATGGTGGCAGTATTTACACTGTTTTGTACAATTCTATTACATTATTCATTAAATTGTAGCGTTAAATTAACAACTTGAAGCATCATGGGACCTTTGCATGCACATGGAATTACTGCATTAGTGACCACAGAATAAAAGTCTTGAATTCTCTGTGTTTGAATTGAGCTATTCCTCGCCTTTTATGACTCTGATTTATTGAATCATCACCGATGCACAGAGGCTTTGCTTGTATTGCCTTCTGTGCTTCATTAGGAAATCCTCTATAGGCAAGACAGGTTTTATTGTCACTGACAAGGAACGTGATAGCACGCAGATTGCTAGATAAATTCTAGAGTGTCACAAGCACAGAAGATGCTGTGCACTTGAATTGCACCATTGAGAGAGCTAGGAGGGGTTGTCTAGGAGGCACCTGCACCATTAGATCACGTACATAATGTTTAAGTTAAGGCTGGCCAGCCCATGGCCTTCTAATGCAGCAGCAGAAAAGAGCTGCATTTTGTTCTAATCTATCAGTCACTTCTATTGTTGAAGATACTAGGAACACAGTGGCAGGGTCGCAGGCCCAAGGATAGAAACTGGGTTTGGGTGCTCTACGTACTGCACTCAAGTTGGGATTGCAGAAAGGCACAAACATAAGGACAGTCACAAAGACGGGAGCAGAGTGAAAAATGACTGCTGTGCCTGTTGTGCTGCTTTGGGCTGCGACAGAGTTCGTTTTCTTCGTAGCAACTTGTATAGTGCTGTTAGCAGTCAGGTTAGGATTTGTGCTGAATATTGTTAAACAGCTGCAGAATATCATGCCAGAGGCTTTAATTTTAGTGGACTTGAAATCACACACCAGGAGCCACTTTCAAGGCATGACATTTTTAATAAATCCTATGAACCCTATTAGTGACACTGCATACTCTAAACTGTTACCTGTTGACATTTCTTGTATTTATTCCTATAAAAATGCAATTCTTCTTTTAATGCCTCCTTACAGAGGATGAGAGATTAGACATATTGCTTCTACATACAACTACAGATATACATAAATAATATTTCACAAATATGAAAATATTACAGACAAATACTAACAATGAGTTATTAAATGTTTAATTATTGATAATTTAAAATGTTAAATATCTGATCATTTTAAAAAACCATTGAAATGTCTCCATTATGTAGACGTTATCGCATTTTATCTTTAGATGTGAAAAATTCTAGGAAAGAGTTTATTCAAGAAAAAATAGAGACAAAATCTGCCTATGTATTTGAATTTATGCATTTCCACCCTTCATCATAGAAAATCTGCTTCCTTACAAAACAATAGCAACAAAATAATCCCTAGAGTGAAGGTTAGAAAGGTCACCAAGCAATTATCAACCAAGTGGTCTCTGCCCTAGAAAAATAATTTTAAAATTATATAAAGCTGAATTAAGGAGATTCTATCTGGAATATAGTCATAGATATTTAAATAATAGTGAGGTACGATTTTGCTTGATGTTTCTTTATCTGTGGCTAACTATAATAAAATAGTTGCCTGTGGGTCACTATGCATCGAATAAAGTTCTGTAGTATTATTGTAACGGAAAACTTTCCATTGCTTTGTCCGATTCCACTTTTACATTACATTATCATTTCTGTCTGAACTGCAGTCAAACATTATTACTCAACTCAAACTAAGAATTCTGTAGTCTTGTATTTTGTTCAATGGACACACCAGCTGTGGCTTCCTGTAGGGAGTTCAGCAAATCAAAGCAAGTTGATTCTGTAGAATAAAAATGTAAGGGAAGAACTGGAAAATGCCAATATACTATAATTCTGTTTACAGCATTAAGCTCTGGCTTGGGAAGTATATTTTTCTTGTCCTCAACAATAACTTGTGGTCTATTTGTGTTAAACTTTTTCTATACACTGTAAATGACCTTGGTGCCAGAAATTAATTAGGGCCACTGTCCAAGCAGACAATCTTCTTCAGTCACTCGTACAAGACAAATATGTCCTCAGCAGTAGTAAAGAGTGAACAAACTAGGAAGACAAAACCAAAATAATTACAAATACAGACTAATCCTTTCTCCAGGAGCCAGAACTAAACACTGATTATGTCAAATATGGTCCTAAAAATGCATGATAAACTTGCATTTTCTGTAGTATGTGTTGTGTTTCTATATACATTTGCACTGTAGAATTTAATCCATTGGTCTTCTAGTTCCATTTAAATTTCTCAAATTAATATAATTTTGCTTAATCCAGAACTTTCAGGTCAGAACTGTGTAAAAATGTAAAATATTAAAAAAAAATAAATATATGATTTACAACAATTTACAATATGGAAAAAGCTGTTGAAACCCACTTTTCTAGGCATTTGTGGGTTCCCAAGATTCCTCTTTTAATCGATAAAAATAATAAATGGCGAATCTAAAAATTAATTCCTAATGTTCATTCTCAGCTACTTTAAAATTACAAACTGAGTAAATGAGTGGCATTAAAATAGAATTAAAATTGAAGTTTTGTACTATTTCCATAGCTAAACTTGAAAGTGGTGATTTCCTTACTAATCAAATTAACTTCTGTGTTAAGCTATCTGACATGACTGCCATCTTGCTCCATTTGTGTTGATGTTCTTTAAGAGGTGGATCTTTACCCAGTATTAAAAAGACTGAAAACACCAATTCCAATTCTTCAAGCATATGAATACACATCAGATTTTGATGTCTGCTTGGCTAGACCCAATTACAGCTCTATTTTTCACACTCTGGATTCTATTTACAACACTGTAATTTAAATAATTCATATCAAAATTGTTTTACTGTTATTATTTAGAATTGACATTTCAGTTGCTCTGAGGCTTCCTTTGGGATTAGAGTCTTATTCTGCTTCATAGTATCAAAGCAGAGATAAAGGCATATCTTCAGATCCAGACCATCTATATCTCATGCATAATATGTGCACTACAACCCACAGAAATTAGCCACCAGCATGACAACCCATACCACCTTATTTAGGAGTCTAAGGGCATATCTACATTAGCATTTTAATCTGGATTGGAAGTGCACTTCTGAAGTGAATCTCCCGATCATGCTAATTTAATGTCTTTCAGTTCTCACCCTGGAGCAGTCTCCAAGCTCACAAATTAAAGTCCCTTCAGATGTAACTGACTCAGAATTTGCACTTCAGGACTGACCCAAATACACTCGTTCCAGTAACATATATAGATGCCATGTGGCCAGACTGGAGTTAGTCCAAAGTAAAAAATGTGTAACCTCATTTTCTACAGGCTAATCTTTGCCCCGTGAGCTCATCCAGCAGAATCAGTTTCCCCCTTGCCTGCTTTTCATCAGGCTTCCAGGAGTCTCACTCCTGGTTATATGGCTATCTCAAGAGGCACAAAAACCTATTGTTTACTACATCCCATTGGAATAGTCAGATTCTTCTCTATAGAGGATGAACCAAAGCCCTCCCTTTTTCCAAACAAGCATGCTCAGTGCCCATTGATATGATTTTCAGCTACAGTCTAACAACTTCTCAGGTTTTTTGGGTGTCCAGGTAGACTGTAAGATTGTCCTTACAATTTAAGACAAAGGACTAGAGCTGCTCCACAGTACAAAGATCTGGAAAATCATCAGTACAGAAATATGATGAAATGTAGTGTCTTGTTTGCAAAGTTTTGAAGAGGTATTTAAGTAAATATGTAAGGGAAAACAGGGAAAACAGATCTCTCCCTAGGCTGTTACTATACTCAAATAATTGAAGAGAGATCTAATTCCCACACATATAAAGAACATATACAGTTATACATTTATAATTATATATTTCCAAATCCCATATAAGAGCTCCACAGAAATAATGCCTTATCAGATGTAGCAAATGCCATAGGGACTAGAGCTGATGAGTACAAAGATGCTGAGAGATAGAAAAGAAACAAAGCCTCTCTGGGGAATGGAAAAAGATGAAACAAGCTGAAACAGTAAGTCCTAAAATAAAGTCAAAAGGGCATAAAGAAGTGTCCAGGGGGACTAGCTAGCACACAGGAGTATGAAATGAAATACATTGACTTTGGCTCTGGAAGAAAGTATCAAAAACCCACATCTGCCACGTAGACCTGCATACAGGGTACGGCCTCATATGGCTGAAACACCAAAGAATTCAAACCGATCGGATAGATGAAGATAAATATATGACAGTGAGAAGAGACTCTCTCACACACACACAGAAGGGAAAAAATATATTGTTTCATATTTAAAGCCAGGATGCCATTATAGCACGCTGGTGTTTGTAAAGTCCTGATGTGTGTCCTTTGAAAGTGTGATCCCCATGGATTACCACCATCCTACAGGGAAGTTGGCTTCTTTATTATAATATTTGAACATGTCATTTTGAACTGAAGGTCTAGGTTCTGTTCTAATTCATAACTATCACATGAATTCTTCAGTTATTAATAGGTAAAATAATTGAATCTTTAACCTTAGTTCTACATCACAGATTTAATCGGTTGTTCAGATGTCAAAGACCATTACATGCAGCAATGCTTTTCCATAAGTTTTTTAACAAAACATTTATACAATCATTACCCATTCTCCAACACACAACACCACATACATAATAAAAAAAAAAAGAAAAAAAAGAAGAAAGAAAAAGGCAAGGATAGGAGAGGTGGAAATCAGAACAAAAGTCTCTTTCACACTTTTAACAGATTACCCAATGTAACTAAGCTTAAAGCAGAAATTAAGAATTACCAGTCAATGACACCATACCCCAAAATTAATGTAAATCTCAGGCCTAGAACAAGTAAATATGAGGAAACGTTTAAGAAACACACTGTTTCATATGGCATATTGTATTGCACAGAATTGTAAGTACATGAACTCCTGTCTGTCTTTATCTCTGGTAAAGGCAAAATATAGACTTGAGTAGAGATTAAATGACTTTCTACTCCTGACTCTATGTATAATTGTAGCATATTGCCATAGCTCCTGCTGAAGTCTGGAAAGAGATATAACAGAGAAACTTCAGACCCATCACATTTATGCTTAACTCCCCATGTGCAAGCATAGAACTCCAATCTGTTCTTGCTCAGGAAACTTTTAGTAATTATGGCAGATAAGATGATCACACACACAAATATTTTTTTTCCTATTTTTTCAGCCACCTGGAAAAGATAAGTAAACTCATCGGTCTGTGTTTGGGTTCATCTGTTAATGGTAATGACAGCATGTTCTGTCTGTCCTAGACACTCAAGCTGTCAGAGAATTCTACCAGGGATTTTATCCTTTCTCTGTCTCTCTCACATAATTTAGATCAAAAACCCCAACTTACTTACTTTTAACATCAGACAGAAGTCTGATTTTTAGTCATATCATCAGCACTAACCTAAAAGCAGCAAGAACCACATTACACTGCAAGCAAGATACTCAGCAACATTGTTCCAGAGAAAATGCTTTAAAAATTTCTTGTTAAAGACTGAGTGTGATGGGTTCTCTAGTGAATGGATACTGCATCCTGGGTGAGTGTTACAGGCAGTGTGGAGTTCACTGGAGAATAACCCCAAAACAGCTAGTTAAGATTAACTATTTTCCTGTTTCTTTCAGATTTGAGCTTCTTACAGTATTGTTCTGCATTCTCTTCCGGAAAACACTGTATGCTCAATGTTCTAGAACAGTATAAACAATTACCAGCCACAATTAATGATGCAATAACAACAACAAAAAAAATTTGGAGACAGAGGGGCATGTACATGTGTAGTTGTGGGACATAAATGGAAGATATAAATGGAGGAGACAACAATGTCACTGTGAAGAGAGAAAGAGGTAATTGAATGTAAAGACTGGAGAAGAAGCATTGATTTGGTTACACAAAGAAATGACTGTGGTTGTGTGAGGACATTACCATGACATTAGCTAAGCTGAAAACTTAGAGGGCATTAGCCACTGAGTAAGAATTATTCACATGAGCTCTGTTGCCTAAATTTAGCTGCCAGATAGCTTGTGCATAAATAAAAGGGACTTATGTTACCATAGGTTATATAGTTCTATGCAATAAGACCATGCATAATAGGAGTCAACATCTAATAGCTGTATCTACTCAATAGCTTATCTTAAAGTAGCTTGTTTCTGTAGCCAGATTTTCAGAGGTTGCAGTCTATTTTAATTATTAGTTCCAGAATAAAATGCACATACCTGACAGGTTAGAAAGCCCACAATAACATGACATGAGCATTTATCTCAAATAGGTGTTCCCAGATTGATTTTAATCACCACTAAAGATGAATACAGTACCTCTAATTCATTCATCTGAGTACCTCTTCTCCCTGTTTTTCCCCATGTATAAGCATATAGGCACTGCAACACCTGAGAAATAAATCACTCAATAAGTAAAGGCCAGCAACAATTATAATAGTATATTCCCAATGTAATTTTAGTCCTTTTGTTTATAATATATGTATGTCCCTTAAATACATTTTCTGAATATTCCTCCCCCACTTAACATCTATGCACTTGTGAAATGAATCAAGGTTTCTCCTGATCATTCATCATTATCATCAGAAAATTAAATGAAAATTTATATTTCCACACCTTGTAAATGGTCATTTGATAACATTTTACATCATGAGTGCAATTTCCTACTTCTCACTTTCACAAACTGAACAGTGGATCCATAAAATAACATTCTATGTTTCACAGTGTTTGCACTAAGTAACTAGCAGTTAAAATTATGGACAGAAAAATATATTTGCACAACTCAGACTGCAGAAAAATGGCAAATAGCCATTAAAGACATTAACTATCATAAAACAATTTCACAAAATAAAATATCAAGAGTTTAATGGAGGTTAAAAATTAGGAGCTTTATCATAAAAACTTTTATGACTTCATTTTAATCTGCATCTTAGTTTCTCATGTGATGAAATTGTATGAAAGTAAGTTTTGTGTATTGTGTTTGCATGGCAAGGTTTTGGTAGCAAGGGGGCTGCACGGGTGGCCTCTGTGAGAAGACACTAGGAGCTGCCCGCATGTTGGACAGAGCCACTTCCAGCCAGCTCCAAGCTGGACCTGCCACTGCCCAAAGCTAAGCCCATCAGCAGTGTTTCTGTGATAATATATTTAAGAAAAAGTAAACACTACTGTGCAGCAGCTGGGAGAGAGTAAGAAAATGTGAGAGAAACAAGCAGACATCAAGGTCAGAGACGAAAGTGGGAAGGAGATGTTCCAGGCACTAGAGCAGAGATTTCCCTGCAGTAGAAGACCGTGGTGATGCAGGTTGCTCCCCTACAGCCCATGGAGGTCCATGGTGGAGCAAATTTCCACATTGAAGCCCATGGAGGACCCCACACTGGATCACATGGATGTGCCTTGAAGGAAGTTATAGCCCATGGAGACTCCACACAGGAACAGATTTTCTGGCATGAACTGTGGCTCATGGAGAGGAGCCAGTACAGGATCAATCCATTCCTGAAGGACTGAACCCCATGGAAAGAACCCATGCTGAAGAACTTCAGCCCATGGGAAGGACCTGCATTGGAAAACTTCATGAAGTCTCATGAAGGAGACACCCTATGCTGGAGCAGGGGAAGAACATGAGAAGGAAGGAGCAGCAGAGATGAAGTGTTATGAACTGAGGTGCTGGTTGTGGCTGGGACAGAGTAATTTTCTTCATTGTATTTAGTATGAGGTTACGTTTTGGATTTGTGCTGAAAACAATGTTGATAATTCAGGGATGGTTTTGTTATTTCTGAGCAGTGCTTACACAGGGTCAAGGTGTTTTCTGCCCCTCACCCACCCCACCAGCGAGTGGGCTGGGAGTGTGCATGGAGTTGGGAGGGGACACAGCTGTGACATCTGACCCCAAATGACCAAAGGCACAACCCATACTGCATGATGTCATGTTCAGTATATAAATCTGGATGAAGAAGATGGAAGGGTGATGGTGTTTGACGTCCCAAGTAACTGTTATGCATGACGGAGCCCTGCTGTCCTGGCAACAGCTGAGCACCTGCCTGCCCGTGGGAAGCGGTGATTGAATGCCTTGGTTTGCTTTGCTTGCATCTGTGGCTTTTGTTTTACCTATTAAACTGTCTTTATCTCAGCCCACAAATTTTACTTTTGTTTTCCCAGTTCTCTCCCCCATCCCAGCACAGGGGGGAGTGATGCTTAGTTGTCAGCTGGAGTTAATCTACAACAACTGACCACAACCCCCGATTCCCATACTCCTGTGGCACTCGGTGGGAGGTGGGAGGAGGTGAAGAGTTGGGAGTGAAGTTGAGTCTGGGAAGGAGTAAGTGGGTGGGGGAAGGTACTTTAAGTTTTGTTGCATTTCTCACTATGCTGCTGCATTATTAATTAACAATAAATTAAATTAATTGCCCCAAAGTCAAGTCTGTTTTCGCCAAGACTGTGCCTGGTAACTGATTTCCCTGTCCTTAGCTCAACCCCTGAGTTTTTCCATCATTTTTTCTCCCGCTGTGCTGTTGAGGAGAGGGAGTGATAGAGCACCTTGGTGGACACCTAGCGGCCAGCCAAGGTCAACCCACCAGAGCGCTGTTAACACCAGTACAAAATTTGTGCAAGTGAAAAAGAAATATTGCATTTTTCATTGAAAATCAAGCATCTGAAGTTAGATATAGCTCAGGTTTTTACATAAATAGTCTATGATTAAAGCTCCAGAGTTTTACAAATTCTAAAACTCTGCTTGCAAGACAGACACTCCAAAGCACATTAGTATCACTGAGATTGAGTGTTTTTTCCCCATTTTTCTTATGTGTGCTTGATTAGGACACAGAAACACACTCTTATTCTGAACAATCTCTAGAGGAGCCTGTACAGGATGGTTATGTTCCAGAGTTAAAAATATACAGTTAAACGTATAAAATAGAAGCCATGAACCCATCTGTGTTATTAGAATGACTCAGCTCTGCCAAAGAGGTAAAGACTCATTACATCGAAGGCAGAACTGCATGAGGAAGTGGAGTTCTGTGGCTTTAGGACAAGAATATTGCCAGGGACTGAGAGAGGATGATTACCCCCCCCAACACACCCCCCACACTCCCCCACACCCCCCCATTAAGTGTAGCAAATTCACTGATGAAGATCAGAATTTTCATCATTTTTCCTCAAAGACTATTAGTGTCTTGGCTACTAAGAACTTAATTTGTTGCTTCTGAAAGGAAAGCACTTGAACCACAATTTTGCTGTGTTGTGAGTGACTGCAATAGCCACTGAGCACTGACTCCCACAGCAGATGGGAATGACGGATGACAGTACTGCAGGAGGTGCTTAAAAGCACAATAGGGAAGGGGTTGCCATGCACTTGCCCTTAGCTTTGTTTTTATTAAATTCAGCTAGATTAGGCTCCATCCCACCTATTACACTGATTTGAAGTAGTTCGATTAATCTCTCCTGCACCTTACTTTAAACCTCATTTTACCTATTTACTACAGAAAGTCCATTTACACATTATAAATAAGTGCTGTCTGCAGATAGGTACATACCTGTCAACCAAGCACTGAAAAGCTGAAGTCCTTTGAAATGTAAATCCTGGGAAGTTGTCAGTGAGACTGATGCCCTAATTCCAATCCTGTTTTGTAGCATTGCAGCTTTGCTAATACTCTGCTGCTTCCATTTTTGATGTCTCGCTCATGTCTGGTCAGCATAGAACACTTTATTAATCAATCTTTCCTCTCTTTTTAACCCCATGCTGATATGTGCTTCTTAGTATTTCTTATAAGTTTGATGAAAAATAATTGCCATTTTAAAGTAGACCTAGCAAGAGTTACATTTTATGGACTGAAACAGATGATGGACATTCGGAAAATAGAAAGAAATATACCACATTCACAATATACCACACTCACACTCTATGAAGATTTCTCAGGGCTACAGCTACTTTCAGGTAAGTGGACTTTCTGAGTAAAACCAGGGAAAGCCAGTGAGAGATAAGCATTTCATACCCACTGTGTTCCTCTGAACATATTTGAGAATTTCCCACAACGCTAAATTCAGCCTTGATGGAAAATGCCTGAAGCTCTGCCTACTTTAGTCTGTTAACACTATGGTGAATTTGTTTCGGTGTATTGAAAACTAAACAAACAAAAATCAGCTTCTTCATTTTTAAAATAATACCGTAAATTTTAGACAGCAACCTGTATGAAGGTGCTGCAAATCTCTATAGCCTCAGGGGCTGGAAGAGATGACATTTCAAGGGAGCATGCTTTTTCTTCAAACTTGTTTGCAAAAGAGGAGAAAGTGATCTCTGGCATTCTCCACAGGCACTGGGGCCTCCAGGCTCCTCTCTCTATATAAAAGGAACAGACTCTCCACCCCACTGAACAGAGTGTAAAGATTGTAACAGGTTTTTCCACGAGACCTCCACCCATATTCTCCGCTGCACAAAAATATGCAAATGGAAATAAAACCTTTCATGTAGCACATCCAGATATATATCCAGGCAGACATCTCAGTCTCAGTGATGTACATTGATATGCATTTGCATCGACTGCAAAATAATTTTTGCAGAAGAAAAATCCCTGCCCGAAAAGTACCATTTTCCAAAAGAAGCTATTTTCTAAGAGCCACACAGACAAACATAGGGGGAATTAGCCCACAGATTTCCAAATAAAAATGCAATACTCAGCTGTCATAACTCTGACATTCTCACAGAAAATTCAGATTGCATTTTGCAAAGAAATAGCACCACTTGTGTTGGCATGACTCAGCTACCTAGTTTTGTAAAAGTCAAAACTCAAGAGGAAAATTTTTATTCTCTTTTCCTGTAACATCAGGATATGATGAAATGGTAAGGCATGGTGGTTGTTTTCTGCAGAGAGCTATAGTTGTTTTCTGACAAGTTCTAGGGAGCGTAGAGTCTTTTCCGTGATGCTGTGAAAGGCACAGGTGCTTACAAAGGAATGTGCACACTGGCAGCACAGGCCCTGCATTTTTTATTGGGATAGAGGGAGAAATGTAAGTGTAGAAGGAATAATGAAGTATGCCTTACAGCTACGTACACTGTATCTCTTGTACAAAATTCTCCCGCTGTTGGAATTAAAAGTGAGAAAGTAGTATTTTCTCTTTCTGACCATGACAAATTCTTTGTACACCACAGAACAACCCTTAGACTGAAAACATCACTCACAGGCTTTTCCAGGTGAAATGAAAGTACACAATAAGAAAATGTGGACAGGGTTCACATCAGTTTAACATTTGTAAACAAGCTCGATTTACAAGGATTCCAGTTACTACTAGGTCAGTTCACTGCATTCCTGAGAAGTCTTAGTATTTGAGTATAACTTGTAAGACTCCACAAACCTCGCTGAGTCATCTGCCACATGACAGAAAGCAATCCAGAGCAGGAAAACCATATTAATGTGGCATTTTCCAAAATAACTTTCTATTAAAATAAAAATATCACAGCACAAGTTTACTGCAATTAAAACCTGTTACTTAAGGAAGTCCTTAGCAATAATTGGATTTTAACCTAAATTTGTGACTCTCATTAGCAGAGCAGTCAAAGCTTGAATACATATTGAATGAAAGCTTTAATACCTATTGAATATAAATTTAAATTAACTTATACTATTGCATGCCCTAGAATATAATCTATACTTCCATCAGAAAAGTAATCATAGACCTCAAACTTTAACAATGCAACAGTGTCAACCAATACTCTTCCACTAACAAAATTTGATTTTTTTTTTTATGGAAAGCCCTATAAAGAATAAATGGCAAAATATTTTGTTACTTTCTCTTTGCCTACTAGAGTTAAAAGAAAGGTTAAGTCATGTATGTGCAAGAATGAGACACAGGAGCTGCTATTCCTGAATTTTTAAGTATAAATGACTCAAAAGTGCAACAATAAAGCAATACACTAGGAGATCATAAAGTTATAGGACACTTACTTAAACAGACACTTACTAAATATGCATGTGGTGCTAGGCTTCCTTTCTTATGAATAAAAAATACACAGATTTAAACAAAAAGTTTTGTTCACAAATCCACTGAAAATTAAGCATTCTTAATTCTTAAATGACAGTTAACCACAGCAAATGAGAATGATAGACCTGCAAAGTCACAGGCATGGAGACTATGGATAAGGGGACCCCAGAATTAACTTTGCCTTGTAATGTCCTGGCATACAAAGACTCGTGTTGCTGATGAATGATGAGGTTTTGTATTAACTTGCAGGTTGTATATGTGCTAGCATTTTCCTTACATTAAAAAACGATGGTGTAATGTGAGAAATTATGTTGTTAAAAATATATGAAAAATATATAGCTTTCAGACAGCAGGATTACATCATGTTTACCACAGTGCACTACTATATATGACACACATAAGTGTACCAGCAGCTCTGCGAATCTGTGTGTTAATCATGTTTTTGAAGTTAACTCTGTGTTCTCAACAGTTCATTTTCCTAGTCCAGAGCCTTGTTGAAGGAACTGAGGCCTACCCAACAGATTTGACGTTACGAGGTAGCCAACAGGTCAATGCAGACTTTCAGATTTTTGCAATATATGAGAGAAAATCAGTGAAGTATGTTGATCTGCAGGTCATGCAGACATCCAATGTACCATCAAAAGAAGCAAATTTCGCAATTTGGCCACATACCATGACAGCTCATAAAGGGTGTATAGCGAGAGGGTGCTTTGCACTAATCCTGTCAATGTGGTTAATCATCTTTCCGAAAAAAAACTTCCTTATTCTAAGTAAATCAGGCTGATTAATTAGGAATGACACCAGTTGTCTCCCTATGAACCTAAGCTTCAAACAAGGGCACAAAACCATGCACATAATAACTGTTTGATGTAGACCTGCCTATGAGCCCACACCTGCCAGCCCATAATCTGCTGCGGTTTGGCCTGTCGATCAACTCTTTCAGAAAGCCAGTTAATTTTATCTTTTATTGCTTGAAAGTTATGGATCAATCATACTGCTACAAAAAAATGGAGTATCCAGAAAGTACTTTGAGAGAGATTTAAAGATAATTTGTCTATGCTTGATTTTGGAGGCACTGGCGAAAGATAATGAATACATTTATCTTGGTTTCATTGCCAACAAGAGGGCACAGTAGCTCATCATTTACAATGTTTTTAAAGTGCATTGTAAGTGTAACTATATTACTGCATGAAATCTAAGATATTATTATTTTTTTCATGATCTACAAATAATTGTTTGACTGTGAGCCTCGTTGTCAAACTAGGGTGGCTCGATTGCAGTGTTTAGAAGACCTTAAGTACTCATACTGGCAACATTAATATTTTAGCATCCCAAACACAAAAGCGCTCCTGGAATACCAAATTTATGCCTGCTACATCTCCACTGAAGTCAATGCATGAGATGGCTTCCTGCCAGCAATACTACAGGACTGATTCAATGATAAATTAGGTCTTAATCACTCATGGGCATTGATCATGTCACTTTTACACTTTCACAAAGCCAAACTGATGTTGATTTTTCTAGAGGCATTTGAGGAAAGGATCTCATGCTCTGACTGGTAACCTCTAGCAGACTTCAACAGATGAAGCTGGTTTGTGTTTAGATGCTAAGACCGTGAACTGGGAAAGCTGAATCCATTCTGTGTGCTGTCCTGTTGTGTAGGTAGTCTCCTCTGGCAGAAAAGCAAGCTGGACAACTGTAGTGATAATGTCTTAAATCGCCACACCTGTCTCTGCTCAAGATCAGTTTTCAGAGATCACAGTACTGCCTTGAAAAAGTGCTGAGACACAGTTGTCACAATGTTCATATAAGCAAGATCTGTCAGTTTATAGAGAATTAAGACTATGTCTTAATAAATCATGCCATTTTTAGCATTGAAGCAGCAATATTCTTTCATAGCTCTGGTTTTCTATCCACTGGATGTTTAAGAAATTACTGTTTTCTCTTTTACACAGGTATATCACAGTAACCAAAAGTAACTGCTTAGTTTGTGAACTGCCGACTTTTTTGGCAGACCTCCTTTCCTCCTGAGAACAAAGAATGGCATGGATCGGGGTGAAAGGACAAGAAACAACACAACCATTGGACCTCTGAGGAGGACTGCCCCACCTCTTACTCAGCCCGCTGCAGAATGCTAAAAAAGCTCTGACTTACAATGAGGTAGGAGATCTGAGGGAAAGTTTTACAGACAATCCCTACTGGATAGGAAACCTACAAAACAGGCTGCAAAGCAGAAAGGAGATACTGTTGATCAAGGAGGCAAAGACCAGAGGCTATTTTAAAGAGTACATGTGTAGGAGCACTTGAGTTGCCATAGCTCAATGGCAAATGTGTGGAAACATACAGGAACATACTGAGTTGTAAAGGTGTCCTTGATGATCCCAGGGAGAGATCCTGGATCTTATTTTCACAGTCAAATCTATCCATAGTTCCTTGCCTGTTGGACTGCATGATATGTGAGATACAAGCTCATACACTGAGGAGAAAGAGGAAGCTTGTTATCTATTACCGTAGCACAGAAGAGATAGTGTAGAGTAGTAAAATAATTACTTCCTGGAAAATCATCTATGTGTAAGAAAGCAGAGTAAGAATGTCATTAACAACCAAGTGGTGATGAGGCTGTGAACCGTCTTTTAAGTTAAGGCCAGTTACCAGACAGTGGCTTACTAAAATAGCGTTGCCATTTGGCCTGAAGAACTGCAGCAGATATTTTGCTTCAATAAAATCTTTAAAATATGCTTTCCATTAGAAGGGCATGCGGATGCATATTATGGTTCCATGTAAGTGATCGGAACAGTTCTATACATGATCAGATTTATCTTGTAGATGTATTACAAGATAACGTTTTGGGTGACTTCATTGTTCAGAGTCCTCTTATGAGTTTTAATGGAGGTAAACTAATTAATATTGTAAAATTGCAAAATCTAGAATTGGTCTTAGAATGCTTGCCAGACATGTTTCAGAGCAGTAATGTTGTTCAAGTCTATTCCACTGCTACTCTATTAATTTGTTCAACAGCCTCTTCCAGAAAAGGTAACCATGACCAAGTAAGTGGGATAACCAGGACCAGGCCAGTGAGACAGGGACCAGGGCAGTAACCAGTACCAGCGCAATGGAATCAGTATGATTTGTAGGATATGGCTCTCTGTTTATCTATTTTTATATATCCATTCTATATGATTCAGAGCAGTTTAGAAATATTACTGAAAACAAGCTTCATGTTTATATTGTATTATGATGTCATTTTTTGGCTAACAAAAGTGATGTGAAGCTTACAGAGATGCTAAGCTAATAATTTTAAACTGACACACATATGCATATTTAGGCATCATTTAAGTAGTCTTTTTATTTATATTACCAAATGTCACACTGAATTTGTGAGCAAAAAACACATCTCGAATTCACCTTTTATTTAGCTATCTACACCCAGGAATTTGGACCAGAAGCTATTTACCTAAGGTCACATGGAAAATTCACAGTAGGGCAAAGAGTAAATCCGTTTTCAAGTGCTGATCTTTAAGTATAAGACAATCTAGTCCACTGCAGCCCACAGGGTAAATATCTAGGTTCACAAATGAATTGACTGCATAGTCAGCTGGCCACTCGCACATAGAAACATATGTATATGCATTTGCATTGCAGGCACTTGTCTTTTTCTGCTTCTTTCTATTTACACACAGAAGAGGTGAACATAATAGGTTCTTGTTTCCTTTATTTATAGCCCTCAAGAACAGCCGAAGTCCAAAACTATCATGCTCATGCCCTATCAATCTTGTTGAAAGGTACAGAGTGTATGGTAGATTTAAGAAAGCAATGATGCAGCGTATTGACTGATTTGAGACTCGATGTCTCAAGAGACTTACACCAGTCCTTTGGAAAGTAAAGATGGATGACTAACAGAAATGAAAAGACAAGCTGAACAACCTCCTGACAGTTCACTGATTAGAAAGAGATAATTAAAATGTTTTTTGCCATAGATTTGGCCTTGTAGGAATCAGCAGACCAAGTGCCAAATTGATTGCAAATCAATGGAGGAAAAAGACATTGTGAAGGATGGAGAAACAATTCAAAATGAACCTTCTGTGAAAGACTGACAAAAATAAGGTAGTATCAATAGTTTAGAGGACAGCCAGGACTGATCAGAACTGCTGCTCATGCTCAACAAATCCTGTGATATAAATAAATTATTTCAGCTGTTTTAAGCAAACAATCTCATTTACAGCATGGTATTATTTTCATCAGAGTATGTTCTTTTCTGTTAAATTCAGTGCAGTTTTATACTTCGGCTTTTTCATGGTTGTACCTTTTCTTCCTTTTTTGTTAGCAACACCTTCCTATCCAGTATCTCATAATTTAACATAACAATAGAAGTAATCTTCTGTTTTGTCACAATCAATATTGTTCTTTCCTCTTGCAGAATTTCGAACATGCTGAAACCTTAGCACAGGGTCTGTGTCTCCTATGCTCAGAACACAACATGAGCCTTGCATCAAGCAGATTGCTTCCTTTGGTTTATCCACAGAACCTCTCCTGTTTAATTGCTATATCATATTTAAAGAGATAGTCATGTCTTCTCTGTGGTGGGTTGATCTTGGCTAAGACTCAAACATCCACCCTGTTGCTCACTCACTACCTGTCCTCAAAGGACAGGGGGACAAAACGTGGTGAAAAAGCTCAGAGGTCAAGATAAAGACCCCAAGATTGCTTGTCAGCCTCCAGCACAGACAAAACAGACTCAGTTTGGGAAAAATCAATGTTATTTATTGCCAATTAAAATAGATTTGGATAGTGAGAAACAAAGATAAAAGTAAAAAACCTTCACCCAGCCTTTTCTGCCAGGCCTAACTTCACTCCTTCACTCTTGTCTCCTCAACGTCCCTTACCCCAAGCAACATAGCAGGGATGGGGAATGCGGGGGCGGGGGGGGTGGTCAGTCCATAACAGCTCTTCTCTGCTGCTACATCCTCATATTTTTCCCCTGCTCCAATCCTCCAGGAGCTGCAGTGTGAATATGTGCATCACCATGGTCTTCACCACAGGCTGCAGGGGAATCTCCTCTCCTTCACTGACCTAGGTGCCTGCATAGATGTTCGTCTCTCATTTTTTTCTCACCCCTCATACTGCTATGCAGTGTCTTGCTTTTTCTTAAATATGTTTTCCCAGAGGCACCACCATCTTGGCTGAGGGGCTCTGTTGCATCCTGCAGTCGGGCTGTTGGAGCCAGGTGGAACCAGCTCTCCTCCCTCACAGAGGTCCCTGAAGCCCCTCGCTGCCAGCACCTTGCCATGGACACCTGGCATGGTTATTCTGAGGAACAACCAGATTGATTTGATGTAGCAACTAACTTTTTTGTTTCTTAATGGGTAATGCAACTGATTCTAGTGGCTCAAAAACTGCTTTGAAATATTTGTCTTACTACAAAAATATCTATTACACTTCAAAATTACTACACATTAGTTGAAGACTGTAAGCCAACATATCTTATGTTTCAGCTTAAAATACTGAATCTACATAGAGGTGTTTGGCTGAGTTAACTCATTGTCACTGGCTTAGTAACCTGTTTGCTGAGACACTATGCCCTCTTCTTTATGTTTATCCTTAAAAATAATGTGTATGCATTTTCCTATTTTGCCCTCCTAAGCTCTCAGTTCTTATTACTCAGAAAAATTAAGAAAGGCATAACTAAGACCTAGAAAAATATTCAGGTCAGGAGATGCTATTTAGCCAAAAATACCACAATATTTAATAACATACCAAGTGACTGCAGAATATCCATAACTTAGTTTTTTTATGACAAAGCACTATCAAACAAGAGTATAATCTATAAAGATTTAATTTTAAAACCCTTTTTGTAAGAAAGTATATGCATCTGAAAGTAGCATCTCTCAAAGATCAACATTAATTTCACCAAACTTTGTACTTCCATGCTGTAAACATTTAAAGCTGTGAGAATATTTTAGACTCCCCTTAGAGTCAATGGAGACAAAAAAGGATATGATTTCCTGCTACGGTAGATGAATAAAATTAGCCAGGTGGTTTGTCTCTTTAAAGATGTTTATATCTTTCTTTTGAATATAAAATGTGTCTGGATAATTAATTCAGATACAGATGTTTAGACTTCAGATGTCTAAATATTTGTGTTCAGCTTAGCGGTATGAACCCCAGTCTGTGACTCTTCTTCCAAAAACAATACCTTAGTTTCAGACTTCACTAACCATTTTTTAAAATAACAATTCATGTGAAAGAAACAGGATTTCCTCTTCAAATGAATGAATGAATGATCTGTGATTAAATAACAAAAGAAGTTAAAAGTGAAAAGGAGGTGAAGACCTGATATTTGACATTCACACAAAATCAGAGTACGGGTAAGGTATAGTGTAGCTTCCTACTGGAAGCTAATTTATGTAAGTAGATCTTTGCCCTTAGTTTAAGGGCCCTTAAGGTGAAATAAACAGGCCATGCTAGTGCTCATTTCCTTAAAATTAGGCTGGTTCCTTGGGTCACATGTGAGTCATGAATTGAACCCTGATCATTCTGTGATTCTGTGACTTCCTGACACTGAACCTGAAAATTCCCAGTTTCAAGAAATGTTTTCCACTGTTCATAGGCAAATCTAGTATAACACTTTCAGATTCTCAAATAATTTTGAGTGATTTAGGAATATTTGTCATGAATCTTCCACCAAACTTATAGAATAAAATTTGCAAGTACAGTCACTGAATGTGATCTAGGACTGTTCAAGCAACGTGCCTTTCAGGAAAGGGAAATCACTTTTTATGTCAAGGGAAAGTTTTTCTGTTCTGTCCTTTGTATAGTGATGTTCAGGGTAGCAACATGCAAATACCCTTTGAATAGAAATGGTTGCTAGAAGTTAAACTATTTTCTCCTCAGTTTTAGCATTAGAAAAGTAGGATAGGAGACAGAAAATATTAAATTATCAGTATGATCATAGTAACAGCTTTTTTTTTTCCCCCAGAGAACTTTCTTTCAAGTAGGGTTACAACAATTCAGTTTATAAGCAAAATTTTTTGTGTAAATTTGTTCTTTGTATTTCTAAAACATGCTTTAACATTGTTTAGCAATAAAAGTGCGATTTTCTGCAGAACTGTAATTTTAAGAATATCACAAACAAAAGGCCATACCTCAAGCATCAACATTCAGATATTTAGAAGCTTGTATAAAATTGAACTGTTAATGAATTAATAATTCAAGTTTTCAATAAACTGATAAAAAGGACAAAAAGGTTATAACTTTTTTAAACTCTTAAATTCATATTTTTAATGTATTTAGTCACTTTCACTCTAAATGCAAATAGCTAAAAAAGGGAAAAAGCCCTGCAATGGCTGACTATCTACAGAGATCATCTGAGGCAGCTTGTTTCTTCCTTGGAGTATTTCAGTGCCTGAATTTTGTCATCAAACTGTCATTGTTCTGGGTTCAGAGCTGGTGTACAAAGGCAGCCATGCACTCAGGCACATCCCATGGAAGTCACTAACATACCACGCATCCTCTGACTCTGTACAAGCACACAAACCCATACAGTCAGAGCCTACCCATTTATCTTGGCTCTCATTATTGCTACATCTGAGGATCTAACAGTCTTTCATGTATCAATGTTCACTTTATGAACTCTGATTATACTGTTGCCTCATTTTACAGATGAGGAACAGGCAGACTTATACAAAAGTAGAGCTCATTTCAAAACATGTAACTCACTGAACAATACCTAGTTCTGAATAGCTTTCAATGATTTTTTTGTTTGTTTGTTTTGCCTTTGGCTTCATGTTGACATAAAGACGGAGATGCTGTGAGAAGAATTACTACACAATGATTGCAAAAAAGAAACACTCCTGCTATGAATCCTGTTATGAAACGTTTTATAAACATCGTGCAGGCCATTAAATGGCAAAAATGTCTCACATGTTTAGGGCATAATGTACAAAGACTTTCAGTAAAAGATGGAAGCATAAGTTTATGCTTAAAATTATATTGGAGAGGGTGTTATGTTATAAATTCAGAAAAATACCACATTACAAGCAGAGGGATGAAATAATATGGTATTGATAGGTCTTTTCCATTTTCAGTTGTCTCATTTACTATCCAATTTTGCTGTCAGTGTCTCGTTTCTTTTCTTTTTTTTTTTCCCCAGATTCCTGTGTCTCTCTTTTCTATGACTGTTTCTTATACCTTTAGTTACCTCTTTCCTCCCCCACCATTCCATCTGATCATAAAACCACTGCAGTGTTGCTGTATTCCCCTCTTTCAAACCTGGCTTATAAAGAAATTTTCTATGCTTGTGAAAAATGAAAAGCAAATATTACTGACTTTGCAATGAGTGTCACTGGCACAAAAGATAATAACACCTAAACTCTGAAGATCCTATTAAGAGCTTGCAAAGAATATCAGAGAATTCCAATGTGGACATATTACATTGTGCTATCCACAGAGAAATCCTGTGTTGAAAGGAGAAGAAAAAAAACCCCTGTTGCTCTGATGAAAATCAAAGGTACAGGGTACTGAGAAATAATAAAATAAAGAAAATAATGGGAAGTAGCTATTGTAAGTTTCTAGCTGTCTGATGGATCTTTATAAATTGTGTTCTATACATAGTTTAAAAACAAATTAACAAATATTGAAAGGAGTATACAACTTAGTAAAAGGTGGAAAGACTATGCTGCTAAGCTTTACTGAAATCACATCTGATCCTGGTTCTCTTGTAATAAAACTAGCTACAGCCACAGTCCCCATGTGAAAAGCAAAACTGCACAGTTAATAAAGTCAAAAGGAAAACTCATTAAAGTACTGGTGATGGTATTTTCAGCATCAGTATATGATTCAAAAAGTTATCTTGACAATTGTACAATATTAACATGAGGACAATTATTTGTCCATACCAGAAATACAAAACTTTATTCAGAAAAACTACTCAAACATTTATGCTTAACTCCTTCTATATCCTGCTCCTGCCACCAAAAAAAATATATATATATATATATATATATATATATATACACTTGAAACACCCATTTAGCTTTGATTACATCCTTTAACTTCATAAAACTATGGAAACAAAACAAAACAAAGAAGGAAAATAGAAAATAGCCTGACCACTACTGGATTTCTTGCATCAAGCCCAGAGTTTTCAGCTAAAATCAAGCTTTTGTTTTAGAAAGATACCTGATATTGATCTAAAGATTACAAGTGACAGAGTACTCTCACATCCTGAGGTGTTTCAATGATTAATCATCCTTACTCATTTCAAGTCAGGATTTGTCTGTACCTAGCTTCCAGCTGTGGGATTTTGTTACACTTCTAGTTTACAGATTAAAGAGACTACCACTGACAGAAATCTCTTTTTTTCCCAACATATTTATTTATAAGCTATCAAGACAAATTTTAACTTTTCTTTCAACAAATGAAAGAGGCAAAGGTATAATTTAATATTAATCAAATACTTGAACACTTTCTTTAACAATTATGCTTTCATAGAATGACTGCTGAATTTTGTAAAAAAGTATAAACAGTGAATCAACCATTATGAACACAATTTTCCACACCAATCATTGCATTATAAGCATGGAAAGAGAAACTCAGCACCTGTCAGACACACAATCATAGGTTTCCCTGGGAACTAGGCTGTTAACTGTTGTAATAGACAACGCTTTGGGTTTTTTCCCTTCAAGTAATTTGAAAGGGAATCTGTAATATTTTCAGGGAAATCAGGAAGGAGAAGGAAGAAGTCATTCCAGAAGAAGGTGTAGAAAATGTGGTTTTTTTCAGGAAAAGCAAAAGTTTTGAGGCCAATTTATATGTAGCTATTACAACCTATACCATAGTTAAGAAACCTGACAGTAATATGGCTGTTTATCCCAAGAGTGGTGCGTACACTCTGGGTGAACACAGCTTCCTCCACAAAAGAACTTTAAAAGTACAGAGCACAGTATATTCTTCACACTTAACATTTTATCTACATCTAGCAAAGACTATCAGCTCCTGAATGACCAGAGCCCCCAAGCAGGCCATGAGGCACTGGTCTGACCTTTTACCAGCATTACAGCAGAAGACATCCATCATCTGTGTGTTAAAAAGAATAACACCAGGAAAGAAAGATAGCAAGCATGGCCTGAGATGAGGAAAAAGTATTTTGCTGTTTTTCATATATATATATATATATATATATATATATAATTCTTCTGATTTTGGCTGGGACAGATTTAATTTTCTACATAGAAAGAAGGGGTGCACAAGGAGTTGGGAGGGGACACAGCAGGGACAGCTGACCAAAGGGATATCCCATACCATTGTGCTCAGTAATAAATGCTGGTGGAAGAAGAAAGAAGTGGGGGGACACATTTGGAATGACAGCATTTGTCTTCCCAAGTAACTGTTATGCATAACGATGCCTGCTTTCCTGGGGATGGCTGGACACCTGCCTGCTGATGGGAAGTGGTGAATTAATTCCTGGTTTTGCTAAACTTGCATGTGCAGCTTTTACTTTACCTTTCAAACTGTCCTTACCTCATCCCAGGATTTTCTCACTTTTGTCCTTCTGATTCTCTCCCCCATCCCACTGGGGCAGCATGAGCAAGTGGCCGTGTGAGGATTAGCTGCCTACTGGGTTAAAACACGTTAAGCCTTATTGGGATTTTCTAGGAATACCTAAGCAGAAGTTTGCACAATGTTATTTGCTTTCATTAATATTAACGCAATATTAGGGTCAGGAGACAATACTGCATTCCTGTTCTCGCCTGTCTAACAAAGGCTGCTGTTACTCTTTATCTGCTATTACAGAAGACAGGTAATAGTGAAGGGTGATATATATTACCATTGGATTGAAATCCCAATGTATTCTTTATTAGAATAAGTAGAGTCCAGAGAAGTGTCACAAAAATGGTCAGAGCGCTGGAGCACCTCTCCTGTGAAGGCAGGAGAAAGTTGAGATTGTTCAGCCTGGAGAAGAGAAGGCTCCAGGGGAGACCTTAGATCAGCCTGACAGTGCCCAAAGGGGGCAGACTTGTTAGCAGGGCCTGTAACGATAGGACAAGGGGTAGTGGTTTGGAACTAAAAGAGGGTAGATTTAGACCAGATATAAGGAATACATTTTTTACCATGAGGGTGGTGAGACACTGGCACAGGTTGCCGAGAGCAGCTGTGGCTGCCCCATCCCTGGCAGTGCTCAAGGCCAGGCTGGATGGGGCTTTGGGCAACCTGGTCTGGTGGGAGGTGTCCCTGCCCGTGGCAGGGGGGTTGGAACTAGGTGATCTTTAAGGTCTCTTCCAACCCAAACCATTCTATGATATGATTCTCTAAGTATTAAAATATATACGTATTTACATATTTTAAAACTCTTATTTAAAGTATTATATTATTTATAATTCTGTTTCATTATTTTAATTAAAAAGGAAAACCTGAGGATAAAATAGCTACTTCAGAAACAGCCACAAGAAGTGTACTGAGGCACAACTTTTGAATAATAAAAAGCCAATGAAATCTATCAGGACACTTCCTGTTAAATGTATTCTGCTAATACTCTAGCTTCAGCAGTCCTTATTCATGGATGCAAAGTCCAGGAAGGTGGTGGTGAGAAGTTCTCTCCTGAACAGAGAAATGCAGATTCTGACTTTTTCACTTTATACCTTAGTGATATGAAAAAACATTTCAGCTTGAAGTAACTATGTAACATCTGTATAGATTGTTTGAGGTTGAACTTGATGTAAAAAAGTCATGCATATTCTTGAAGGTAAAAAATGAAACCCTATCATTTATTAAATTATTTACAGGCGGAACAAAGATATGTAGACCTTCTTAAAGAGCAGAAGCAGTAGTATGCTGAATTAAAGAAAATCCATCTAACCTGGTATTCTAACTCCAGCACATTCTAGTTTATGTTTGCCAATAAATTCTTAAATCTTACCTTCATTTCTCTGTCTCCAAAATGTTGTGAGGCAAAACTTATACATTCACAATTCAAAAAGAAAAAAGTCTTTTGAACTTTTTCCCTTCATGATTTATTCTATTTGTTTCAAAATACACTTGGATTCATCATGACTACAGGCATCAGCTTTCAAAAGTAGCCATCAAAAATATAGCGATGAAATTTGCACAACCAAGAACATAAAACCATATACAAATGATATAATTTCTTTATTTGAGTGCCTGTTTGAACCCAAGACAGGATAAATTCCATGCAATTTAGTTACCTGTTTCACCCTGTGAAATATGAAAGAGACATGCCAGTTACTGGGAACATTAGTATCAGCAAGGACAAAGGCATGTTTCTCTTCTCTGCTGTTACCCATGTTACCATCCTTTGTCAATTTTGTCACCTCCTGGAGGCATCCTAAGTGTTGGATGCACAAAAGAACTTCCCATAATTTGTCTTACAATTCCCTGAAAGCTACTATATTCTTCCTTTCATGCTGTTCCAGCCCTTAATAACACAACCCATTTTACTGTTTGCTCCACATACCCAAACACTGTTATGAGACCCAATGGTTAAGATTGCTTTGTCACTGTTAACCTGAGCTAAGGCTATGTTAGCCTATAAGATACCTGATTATACAACAGTCATGCAGAACAGCAATTTGATAGCCCATCTGCATAGATGGTTAATTGCACCTATAATTGTAGTGGTACATCACCATTATTATCCTGGTATACCATCTATTATGAGGAAGCTGAGCTCGCAATCAACAACGCAGCATGCAAAACATGTATTTATTCTAACTGTGAGTCACGATGCAGGAAAAAAGCAAATACCAACAACAACAAAAAGCAATTCACAAGATGCATGTAAATCCTGGAGCTTATCTTTCCAAAAGGAAGTTATTTCTTATTTCTGTTTTAATAGGAAAATATGCTACTCTCTATATGCTAAAAATTATTTCATATATTGCATTTGGTAGAGAAAGAGCATTTGTATGGCTTTCATTCTAACTTAGGTACTTTTTTTAAATGACAATTTTAATAACTTTGCTCCAGCGGGGCAATGCAGTCTACTGAAATTAGCTTCAGTGATAATGCATAGAATCTAAAGATTTTTCTGAAAACCACTAAAAGGTAATCCAGTCTGCATAACTTAGGTGTTTCTGTTTTGGCATCTACTTCTAGACCAAGTTCAACGTCTGCTGCTTCCATCAGCGAAAGCCCAAGTCCCAGTTGCAGACAATGGCAGTAGCATTCCTGCTAGAAAAGCAGCTTAACTATTGCAACTGTGCAGTGAAAACAGTGATGTACCCAAGTAAATTTATCAGTAGATAAGCAACAGGCCACTAAGCGAGACTTCATTTGCCATCAAAGGACTAATGAAGGTCCACACAGGACACCTGCAGCATTGCAAACATGGAAACCTCCCATTACAGGTTCATCTGTACATATGAAATAAATTGAAAATGCAGGTAATATTGGAATTTGAAGGTACTTAGCATATGAGTAAAGTAATCAACCCTTAAAAGTAAGCGACAAAGATGTGACAGAAGATAATGAAGAAAAATGCTAAACAGGCAGCTTAGATATGTCTCGGATTTGGAGTGCTTTACTCTGGGCTGCTAAGCAGGTAGGCCCACAATATGACAGCACTATGACAATTCCTTGTTTTGCTTTGCTTGCATCTCTGGCTTTCACTTTACCTATTAAACTGCCTTTATCTCAGCCCATGAGTTTTCTCACTTTCACTCTTTCAATTCTCTCCCCATCCGGACATGGGGAGAGTGAGTGAGAAGCTGGGTGGGTCTTAGTTGCCAGCTGGTGTTAAACCGCACACCTGACAAGTTCATAAACCATTCTATGGAATGGGAAAACTGGCTGTCTATTTTCTTTACAGAGATCCTGGCATGGTCATTTTTTATCTAGGTATTACCTAAGAAAAAGGAACTGTCAGATTCCCTGGACTGAATTTGCCTATATTAAAGTCTAAGGAATGCCATGCAGACAGTGTGTTTAACCTATAGAATGCTCTACATGATTGTTTCCAAACTTGTTTAGCTTGGGTTATTGTTAGATAATAAAATGAGGGAGATTCTTTTAAATTTAACTCCTAGGAAAATAATCTGTATATTGATATCCTCAGCATTGTTTTCATAATCAGCTGCGCTATGAGTACTCTTCATGTGGAACAATTTTTGAACTGTGCAACAAAACACAATCAAAGTGTACCTCGATGCTGGCTAAATTATTTCTAAGAAAATGTTTCTATTATGACTCACATACATTTTTAGAGCTTTAAGACTTAATAATGCCATCTCACATTTGAGTACAGTGCTTATCTCAGATGTTTAGTTACGAAATGCTGATGTGTAATGCATAATCAAGGCCTTCTAAGTGAATAATGTGACAAAGCTCCACTAATATAATTAACCTGCTTAAAAAAGGCAGCGAAATCAGGATTAGGCATATATAAAAAAAAACTCCAGTCATTTAGTCACAGATTCTACAGGGAAGATGAATATTTTAAAACAACACTTTAATCTTGATGTTGACAGTAGATAAAATTAAGCAGGTGATTCATTTTTACCTCATACGTGTTTGCTGTTATAACATCTATAAAATGTATGCACTCCTGAACCGCTATATAAATCCAATCTCATTCTTAGAGCTCACACATAGTAAGGCTTGTTTCAGATTTTTACAGCTACCTTCAGATAAAAGAACTATTGTCACAGCACCTACAATATACATTTCACAGTCTATTCATGGCATTTCATAGTCAACAATATCTGAGTATATTCTATTCTTTTGCATATAAAAGTCATCATTGGCATTGATTACTCTACCTTTTATTTCCACTAGCGTAGGACTATCATTCTTTTGAAGTGCAGTCTAATAATTATATTCTACAAGTTGAGGTATGCACACTCAATGCAATTTATATGATGTTTCTTCTACACTGAGCAATATAAAAAAATAAAAAGACCATGGAAAAATACCTGTGCTACTCTCCAACAAAAGTGTGAGGCACATATTTTTTATGTTCCCCAAACTAGATTTGTAAACGTTATAATGATTAACAACTTTAATTTAAAAATTAGGATATGTCACAATTCATGTTGTCGTTAGCAGTCATAGTTCAGCCAATTCATGTTCATGTATTATTTTGGCACAGACTTCCACACAGCACTTTTCCCACCCCCCAATCTTTATCAGTGATTACTTAATGCATTGTTCCTGAATAATTCAGTTATATATACTGCCTTCCCTTATTACTGTAGATGAATCAAACCTTGCTCTGAAAAAAAAATAATTTATTGTCAGATGTTTCTATAGTTCTTAATTATATTAAAAGGAGTTCTTTATTGATAAAACTATATTGTCATAATGTCATTTGAAGAGGGTAAAAGGAATTACCCTATTTTATAAATGGAGAAATTGGGCACAGACAGGTGAAGAAGGCCCTACTTTGAAAACTTTATCACATGCCTCACCTATTAGCAAAAAGCACATTAGACTGAGCTTAAAATGCTCAAGGAACAGCTGTCTATTTGCAGGTATGAGAGGTTTTGGTCAAATAGACCTAAGACACTCTAGGTGAGCAGCCATAAAAGTAGAGAATTCAAGCAGCAAAAGAAGCAGATGAAGTACCTTCTAATATCATAGAAAAGGCTGTGGAAACAAGAGGAATCAGATGTACACCTTTAGGACAGCATTCTAGAATCTTATCAATGATCATGTGTACCCTAATAAAAAAAAAAGAAGGTCAGGGACTCATCTCTGACCCTGCCAGTGGCACAGCCTGGCTATATCCCATTTGACTCTAGCTCTTCTCTGAACCCCTTGTGGAGTCTCTATGGCCAGAAGACATTTTTATTGTTGAGGGATGGGTGGGAGGGTTTCAATTCAAAATGCCTGAAATTATGTGAAAGTTGTGTGACAACTGACAAATTAATGTTTCTGTAAGATGAAAGTGAGGCTATGTACTGATTACAATGGAGCATGGCATGAAGGCAGTCAAGACAGTCTAGGAGCATACAGCCTGATGGGATAGTACTGGAGGATTACATAGAGTAGAAAGAACTAAATCTGGATCAGTCCTGTCAGTGTTGCCTACCAGCAGTGGTCCCCAGCACACGCTATTTCAGTGACTAGATATTCTATCAGAAGTTTTGTCTACACTGCTCCGGTTAAGAGTCCAATCTCCATGATCAGGTGGCACCAGTGAGTTCACGCTTACAATGGGCAACCTGTTCCACTGCTCCATCAATCTTGTTGAGATTATTTTTTTTCCCCTTAAGGTTCATCTTGAACTTCTTAAACCACAATTCATAGCCATTTCAGTTTGTTACATCCTCTGGCACTACCAAAAAAAGTTTGTCTCTGTCATCCTTGTAGCTGCACTTACAATAGGTGCAGGCAGATAGTAGATTGATTTTGACCCTCCTTTTCACCACGGTAGAGGCACAGATCCTGCACACTCTTTTTGTAAGAGGTGCCCTAGGCCCAGGCCATCTTGATAGCCAGCTGCTAGACCTCTCCACTTTCTTTACATCCCTTTTGAAGCATGAGCCCAGAACTGGACATGGCATTGGGGATAACAATATGTAGAATAACATTTTTCAGTCTGCTGAACTTTTCTTTTTCTAATGCAACCCAGGAAATTTGCACTATTTGCAAGGAGCATACTGTGCAACTGTGCACAAATCCATTCCAGTTTGTGTCTACAATTTGATCTGATCTCATCTAAGGCAGAACTGTCTCAGAGAGTGCCAGTTTGAGTAGTTTAAAATAGTTAACTGACAATTTGATCTCACTTGGGAGATACTCCAAAGAAAGGTTATTTATCAAAACAAACAGTTCCTCATTGACACAGGGGAAAAAAAAGAGTTTATAAGAACTTTGCTCTTATTTATATGCCTAAAGAACAGAATTATTTTTAATAATATCCAGCAGCATCTGTTATTTTCAAAGGGGAGTGCTGAGTAGCCATTTATTTGCTTCTAGCCACAGTTTATTTACTTCTACTCCCAACTGCATTTGTTCTGAGCATTTCTGAGTTTCTGAGACATTCACAAGTCCATTGGTCTACTTGTCAGCCCTTTTGAAAAGGTAGGAGGAAGTTAGGAAATGCAATCTTATAATTCTGAATTTTAAATCCTGCTACTTAATATTGTTTAAAATATGACCTCAGGAACACTGCTGATTAAACAATTCCCACTGTTTAATCTCATTCTTTAGTATTCTTCTCTGATATTTGGCTGAGTGTTTATTACCACTATATAAATGCAAAAGGTTGTTATTTTGAAAGTATAAAGTATAATAGAAGAGATTTAGGTTTTACTCTTCATTATTTTCACTACGTTAAAAAAGGCTTTTTGTCTTTGTAACATCCAAAAAAATAAAGAAAAAAATATCCCTTTAGATTAAAATGTACTCTCACACTGTGCTTAATAGAACTATATATCTATTTGCTTCTAGTACTCTGGACACATTTTTATGTGTTGTGCTGTTATGCATGAAAAATGCTGTAACTTCAGACCAGAAACAGCACACTTATCTCACTGTGCTTTATGTTATATAATTGATCCAAACACAAAAGCGCTGAGGGTTTTTTCGCAGAGATAGACAAATGATTTAACTTTTTAATTAAACTTTAGAGCTTTTAATTAAATGCCTAAATTGCAAAGAACTATTTTGGTTTAAACTGTCTTTAGATTGCTGGATATGTATTTTCCAAATACTGCAGGTAAAACAGACGCTGATGCTTTTAAACCCAATTCTGTTACTAATGTGTTTGAAATGCTTTTGAAGTATCCACTAGCTTCATTTTGTTTCCCATGCTATTGTTGTACTATACTTCCAATGCATTTCCAAGGGAAGCAACGTGGCCCAGCAGATAAAGCACAACTTTTAACAAATTCTGTAGTCTTTTCATCTGACTTGTATCTGAGGTGACCTTGAGGAAGCAGCTTTCATTCTTTACACATCGAACAATCCTGTACCTTCTATATACAGATGAAAAACTCTTTTATACAGGGAGCATTTCCATGTCTGTGCCCAGAATTTCATGTTTGTTACCCCAGTGAGGGATTCTAGACACCACTCCTGTGCTAGAAATAGGAAAATAATTATAATTACACCAACATCTAGATCTCTTCAGTCAGTTTCTTTTGTATGAGGGGAGAGAACATTATTATTAGTCAACACTGGCATGGACAACCACATCTAATTGCAGAAATCAAATATATCAATAATCAAATATCAAATATATCCACCCAATTTCTTTTCTATTTTGAATTCCAGCTATGAAGACACTATTTTTCCATGGAATATCCATTTTCTTTTTATATCTTATAACATTGCTTATAACATATGCACTAAGTCTGTAGACTAACAAAGCTCTGTTAAAAGTGCTTTATATTGCTTAAGCCATGGTATCAGCTGTCTGTCCCCCAGATGCAGATTTGGTGGATGGTGGTGGCATGGAGGAGCAAGAGCAGGGCTGCTCCCTGAAGGAGGGCAACCCAGGAGCTGAGGGTCAGAGCTGTGCTCTCACTGATGAGGACACAGTCCCTCAAGACCTGAGCAGGGCTGCACAGTGATAATAAGAAATTTCTTCTCCAATGCAGTGCACTTCAGACACGATCAAGCTCTAAATGTGGTCCAGGGTTCATCTGGGAAGTCCAGTCAGAAAAAGCAGCAGACTGGGCCAGAAAAAGACCTAGAGACAAAGCTACGACATATGCCCAAGGCCCATGCAAGAAATGGGGCTGCAGACAGACTACCTGTGTCACAAGGCAGTGCAAGACTAAGATCTGTGCAGGACACTGGGATTCTTATAGCATCCATCCAAGGTTTTTCCTGAAGACCAGCCATTGTCTCTGAGGAAATACAGTACGTCCCCACTGCATCCTCACTTTGCAATTTATAAAATGCAATTCCATTCTTTCTAAATGGTTTCCTAAAATCCTGCTGCAGCCCATGCCCAAGGAGAAGGATGTCAGGAAAGCTGAAGAATATATCTTCATTCCCTTCTAATTTGGGAAATGCTAGGCAATGTTGACCAGGTATGCTCAATCTCAGCTACCATAGACTTTGGCAAACACTGCAAAACCTGTATCTAGCAGAAGCCCATTCAGCACTGGATGCCTGCATCAATAATTCAGATTCCCTTTCTATTTTAAGTAATGATCTTGACCTTTTAATGAAGTGATAAGTACAATAATAAATTAGAAATATAAAAGATAGTAAGAAGAGACATGCTAATGCACATAATTAAAATTGGTTTGTTTTCTCTACAAGAAAGAAAGTATAGCTGTAAAACTAAAAGAAATTTGGTCAACTTTTTTGTATGCATAGCACCTGATACAACGTAAACATTTCCAGCTTCAAGTACATCCTTGAGGAAGCTGCCAGAACCTGTTAACTTGTCAGAATAATAGTGAAGTAAAGGGAAGTATTACAATTTCTCATTCTCTTTCTCTGCCATTTAGCTATAGAGATTTGAAAAAGTTCCTTCTTTCATTCCCTAACACAAAATGTCAGCTAATATAAAAGAGGTCAACTTGGTACAGGCCGTACTTCATATTTATTAAATCAATTGAGCTTTTTACTAACACTTGCTTTTAAATAGGGGTAACACCTAAGAACCTAAAAAAAAAAAAAATTTCTAAAATTCAGACCTAGGTACTGTAGCATAATAATTACCATACATTTCTTATCACACTCTCAAGTGTGCATTTGTGTTGTGATAACAGCTACTTTATGCTATTTTACTATTTATTTGAAATATGAGATGAGATTAAAGCTCATTATAAAGTAAAATAAAATCACTTAGATAAGGCAAAATTCAATTCAATTTAAAAATTATCTTTTATTCTAGTATTTTAGGGGTGTTTTGTATTTCATTAACAATTTGGTGTTAAATTTTCTCTGCTGAATAATGATATCACATAATGCTGGCACAAATTAACCAGTCTTAAGGGGGAAGAGGAGGTGGCAGGTTTTCAAGCTATGTAAAATCAAAACAGATAATGAAGGTTTAAACTTCACCGGTATTGACTTTCTGATGAAGAACATCATCCATACATACTTGAATCTACATATACAAAATGCACATTTTTACTCTAAACTGGAAAAGGATGGACCTTATATAATAGCAAATCTGTAATCAGCTGGAGTGATTGATAGGAAATACAAACAAGGTTTCACACCACTTTATTTTATATTTTAGATGTGATGTGCAAAATGTCTGGTAAGGAAAGAATGTTGGTCATTGTAATCTGTATGAAATGGATTAAACTCAAGAAGTTAAAACATTTACTGATCACATTTAAATTAAGTCCATAATGCTTTGACAATAATATTCAGATAACTATTGGTTTTCTGAAAATGCTTCACAAAGTCTGCCCAATTATGAAAACATGAATTGCAGCAAAATAAAATATGAAAAAAGGAATCTAAAGATATGCTTTGAGGGGGAAAAAGATTTTCTAAATATATTGGTATGAGAAATTCTAATTATAGAATATATCCATACTACATTTGAGTGCACTCTCACCAAGTTTGCAGATGACACCAAGCTGAGTGGTGCAGCTGATACACTGGAGGGAAGGGATGCCATCCGGTGGGAGCTTGACAGGCTTGAGATGTGGGTTTGTGTGAGTCTCACAAAGTTCAACAAAGCCAGGTACAAGGTCCTACACCTCAGTCTGGGCAATACCCAATATCAATGCAAACAGGGGGATGAACTGACTGAAAGCAGCCCTGCAGAGAAGGGTTTGGTGGTATTGGTGGATGAAAAATTGGACATGAGCTGGCAATGTGTGCTTGCAGCCCAGAAAGCAAACCATATCCTGGGCTGCATGAAAAGAACTACAGCCAGCAGGTTGAGGGAGGTGATTCTCAAGTACATCAGCAGGAAAAGGATGACTAGGGAAAATGTGGGCCTGCTGCTGAATGAGGTGGGTGCCTTAGTGACGAAAGATGCAGAGAAGGTGGAGCTACTGAATGCCACCTTAGCTTCAGTCATTGCTGCCAAGGCTGGACCTCCAGTTTCCCAGATCCTGGAGGCAAGAGAGGAAGTCTGGAGAAGGGAAGACTATCCCTCAGTTGAGAAGGATCATGTTAGAGATGACTTAATCAAACTTGGCATGCTCAGATCCATGGGCCCCAATAGGATGCACCCCTGAGTGCTGAGGTAGCTGGCAAATGTTATTATAAGCCACCTCCCATTATCTTTTAAAGGTCATGGAGGACAGGAAAGGTGCCTGAGGACTGGAGGAAAGCCAAAAGCCAACGTCACTCCAGTCTTCAAAATGGGCAAGAAGGAGAACCCAGGAAATTACAGGCTGCTCAGACTCACCTCCATCCATGGAAAGGTGATGGAACAGCTCATCCTGCAGGTCATCTCGAAGCATGTGAAGGAACAGGTCACCAGGAGTAGTCAGCATGGATTCACCAAGGGGAAATCATGCCTGACCAACCTGACAGCCTGCTATGATGGAATGCCTGACTGGGTGGACATGGGGAGAGCAGTGGTTGTTGTCTGCTTTGATGTCATCAAGGCTTTTGTCACAGTCTCCTATAACATCCTCATAGGTAGGCTCAGGCAGTGTGGGTTAGATGAGTGGGTGGTGAGGTGGACTGAGAACTGGCTGAATGGCAGAGCTCAGAGGGTTGTGATCAACAGTGCAAAGTCAAGCTGAAAGCCTGGAGCTAGCGGTGTTCCCCAGGGGTCAGCACTGGGTCCAGTCCTGTTCAACTTACTCATCAGTGACCTGGATGAAGTGACAGAGTGTGACCACAGCAAGTCTGCTTATGATACCAAACTGGGAGGAGTGGCTGATGCACCAGAAGGCTGCGCTGCTATTCAGTGAGACCTGGGCAGGCTGGAGATCTGGTGGAGAAGAACCTCATGAATTTCAACAAAGGCAAGTGTATGGTCCTGCACCTGGGGAGGAACAACCCCACGCACCGGTACAGGTGAGGGGGTGACCTGCTGGAAGGCAGCTCTGCGGAGAAGGACTTATGGATTCTGGTGGACAGAAAGTTGCCCATGAGCCAGCAGCGTGCCCTTGTGGCCAAGAAGACCAGTGGGATCCTAAGCGTGGCCAGTAGGTTGAGGGAGGGCATCCTCCCCCTCTATTCTGCCCTGGTGAGGTCGCATCTGGAATGCAGTGTCCAGTTCTGGGCTTCCCAGTTCCAGAGAGACAGGGAGCTACTGGAGAGGGTCCAGCAGAGGGTTGCAAAGATGATTTTGGGGACTGGAGCACCTCCTTTATGAGGAAGGATTGAGAGCTGGGACTGTTTAGCCTGGAGAAGAGAAGACAGAGAAATATCTTAAGGGTGAGTGTCAAGAGGATGGGGCCAAGTGGTGCCCGGTGACAAGACAAGGGGCAACGGGCACAAACTGCAGAGAGGTTGCGGAGTCTCCTTCTCTAGAGACATTCAAAACTTTCCTAGATGTGGCTCTGTGCAACCTGCTGTAGGTGAACCTGCTTTCACAGGGGATTGGACCAGGTAATCTCCAGAGGTCCCTTCCAGCCCCGACCATTCTGTGATTCTGTGATTGATTCTACAAATCTGTGTTTCTGTCCCTCTACTCCATTCTTATGACACTCCACCTGAAGTGCTGTGTCCAACTTTGGAGCGCCCAGCACAAGAAAGACATGGACCTGTTAGAGCTATCCTGCTATCCTGCTTTAAAAAATTAGCAGAATATTTACAATATTGGTAAACATTTTTATTAAAACATTGTTTATATATATATATAAAAAGCTGTCACACTTCAAAAACTACTTGAAATGCTAAATTGAAAGGGAATGGAGATTTTGTGGTAGAGCACAAGATGGATTGTGTTTATCCAAATTCTATACAACATTTTCAGCAATTATTTTGAAATAAATCACTCCTGACTACACAAATAAGAAACACAAAGATCACTGGAATGATAACGATGAGGCCATGCACTCTCACTTCTGTGTACAATTGATTGCTGCTCACAAGGGATGTCACTTCTTAAGCCAAAACAAATCTCACCAGTGTCATTTATCCACAGTATAAATTCAGTTCCATTTCAGAATGTGGCAACAGGCTTCTAAAACTGGAAAAAAAATAGGGATAGAAGAAGAGTTGTCTTGCATTTCTACAGGCAACATAGGCATGATCTTCAGGCAGATATTCACAAATACTATTTTTTTTCCCTGGGTTACCTCTTTAGGCCCCACATCTGCTTTCCAGAAAAGGTCTATGTATCATGCAAAAGCTTCCTTTTTCTGGGAAAAAATAACCTCAGAAACACAACTTTCTTGCTAAACAAATCCCTGATTACAATTTTCCTTTAAAAAATACCAGTTGTGATCCCATTCAACTCAGTCTAGAAAAACAGGAGGGATGTCAAGCAGGTGGGAACAGTGTGCAACATTTCTGGGAGCACTGCCTGTACCTCCTTTCCTTAACTATTCATCTTCTCCTTTTTAATGGAAGAAAGAGAGGTTCAAAAGAACCTCTAGAAGGTTTTCTAGAACGTCTTTTGACTAGAAGGCAGTCAAATTGACTTTTACAGTTTCTTCATGTTTGTTTATCAGCATCCTATACATGCAAGAAGCAAGATATACATACAAGCCTTTTATAATACTAAAATAGTGATTATTTTCATATTTTTGAAAATAGTTGCTTATAAGCCAGCCAAAAAACATGTTTACTTCATATACAAGGCAACTCATGCTGGCAAACAGCTCTGGCACACATTGGAACTCTCCCTGGGACACTCAAATCTAAAGTACATGCCAAAGATATTTGGACAATCTGATTTTTATGCCATCAGAACTCATCCACTGCCACAAAAGATAACAAAAAATGTTTTTACAAATGCATCAGGTACAAAAGGAGAGCCAAAGATAATCTCCACCCTTTATCAGATGTGGCAGGGAACATTGTCACAAAGGATGAGGAAAAGGCTGAGGTATTTAATGCCTTCATTGCCTCAGGCCCCCAAGCGGGAGGTCTGGGTCAAGGAGCAGAATGGAGCCCCCACAGTCCAGGAGGAAACGGTCAGTGACCTGCTGCTTCACTGAGACACACACAACTCTATGAGGCTGGATGGGATTCAATAAAGGGTACTGAGGGAGCTCATGGAAGAGCTCACCAAACCACTCTCCATCATTTATCAACAGTTCTGACTAACAGAGGAGGTCCCAGAAGGCTGCAGGTCAGCCAATGTGACACCCATCTACAAGAAGGGCAGGAAGGAGGATCTGGGAAACTACAGTCCTGTCAGACTGACCTTGGTGCTGGGGAAGGTTATGGAGCAGATCATCCTGAGTGCCATCATATGGCACATGCAGGACAACCAGGTAATCAGGCCCAGCCAGCATGGGGTTATGAAAGGCAGGTCCTGCTTGAGGAACCTGAGCTCCTTCTACAACAAGATGACCCGCCTAGTGGATGAGGGAAAGGCTGTGGATGTTGTCTACCTGTGCCTTACTAAACCTTTGATGCCATCTCCCACAGAATTTCCCTGGAGAAACTGGCTGCTCATGGCTTGGATGGGTGTGCTTTGTGTGGGGTTAAAAGCCAGCTGGACAGCTGAGCCCAAAGAGCAGCACTGAATGGAGTTATATCCAGCTGGTGGTCAGTCACAAGTGGTGTTTCACAGGGCTCATGATTGGGGCCAGTCCTCTCTAAGATCCTTATCGATGATCCAGATGAGGGGATTAAGTGCACCCTCAGTAAATATGCTGAAAACAAGTTGGGTAGGAGTGTTGACCTCCTTGAGGCTAGGAAGGCTCTACAGAGGGATCTGGACAGGCTGGATTGATGGACTGATGGGCCAATTGTGTGAGGTTCAACAAGGAGAAGTGCCAGGTCCTGCACTTGGGTCACAACAACCCCATGCAATGCTACAGGCTTGGGGAAGTATGGCTGGAAAGCTGCCTGGTGGAAAGGGACCTGGGGGTGCTGGCTGACAGCCAGCTGAACATAAGCCAGCAGCGTGCCCAGGTGGCCAAGAAGGCCAACAGCATCCTGGCTTGTATCAGAAACAGTGTGGCCAGCAGGACTAGGGGGGCAATTTTCGCCCTGTATTTGGCACTAGTGAGGCCACACTTCAAATCCTACGTTCAGTTTTGGGCCCCCAACTACAAGAAAGACATTGAGGTGCTAAAGCGTGTCCAGAGAAGGGCAACAAAGCTGTTGAAGCATCTGTGCTTCACATAGTGAATACAGTCTTATGAGGACATAAACACAAGTCTTATGAGGAGCAGCTGAGGGAACAGGGTTAATTAGTCTGGAGAAGGGAAGATTCAGGGTGGTCCTTAACACTCTCTACAGCTACCTGAAAGAAGGCTGTAGGCAGGTGGGGGTCAGTCTCTTCTCCCAGACAACAAGTGACAAGGGAAGAAGAAATGGCCTCAAGTTGCTCAAGGGGATGTTTAGATTGGATATTAGGAAAAATATTGTCACTATAAAGGGTGCTGAAGCATTGGAACAGGCTGCCCAGGGAGGGGTGGAACCACCGTTCCTGGAAGTACTTGGGGACATGGTTTATTGATGAACTTGGCAGACCTGGGTTAACAGTTGGACTTGATGATCTTAAAGGTCTTCTCCAACCTAAATGATTCTATGAATTTCTTAAACACTGTTTAAAGCTGGTTTGAAGGCTGTAATACGGAAAGAAAAAGTGATTGTTATCTAATTAAACATGGGAAAATAAGGCTAACTACGGCTAACTTAGGGTAAACTATTAATTCTGGTTAGTATTGGAAAGGCAGGAAAAAACATGTTCAGCAAAAGATACAGTAATTTTTAGTGTTCAGAACTTAGGAGGCTGCTAGGCAAAAGGAGAGAGTTTTTATTAAAAAAAAAAAGAAACAGGAAATTAATTCATTCAATAACGACTATCTTTATGTTTAGGTAGTTGGACCATAATATTTGAATTCCCCAATAGTGCAATATGTGATCATTTAGGTTCCTGCTGCGAGTGTTTTGAAATGTTACCCTTGGCAACACTAACAAAAGGTCACTTCTATTTCTGGTTTGTCGTGGCTCTATGAGCTGCCGATATTTTCATCATGAGAGTAAATATCTTGGTAATCATTTTGTGGGTTCTGATTCCCTTAACCTTTAATGGAACATGACTGCAGATTGAGAACAGCTTTTTGCAGTTTTTGCTAACTTAATCTAAGAGGAATCTGGACTTCCGTATGAATAACGCTGTGTCCAAGTGAGTTACCATGAAGTCATCCCATCCACTAGGACATGAACCATAAAATAATTAGGTGGTAGCATTATGGCAAAGCTGAAAGGAGGAAGATCAGACCCTGAACAATGATTTCAATGAATTTTGATTTACTCTATACTAGAATATTTACACTATTCAGGACCAAATTAGACCTTACTGAATCATAATGGTCCTTAGTCTTGTCTTTGAATATTATATTCAATAATATAATTGATCTATCTGTTTCTTCAACCATACAGCAGCCAGTAAGTTCAAAGCAAGCCAGATTTTAGGCACAGATTCTGCCTATAGGCTGTGCTTACAGCTGTCTTGAGATTTATCTGCCTTTGAGAAAGAACACATAGGCTTTTGAAGGCCTATGTTTTGTAGATTAAACAGGCTTGTTCAGTTGTTGGCAGTGAATATTAAAGTACTTTAATTATAAGTACTAGTTAATTGTGGCCTTTTGCATGAATTATTCCCATTTCACCTGCAATGAATACTTTCTTTTAGTTTTAAAAAACAATTATGAAACCTGAATCTATCTTTTTGTTAATAGTAATTGGAATACTGCGCAAGATATCTGACCGTTAGATATTACTGTCCTATGTCTTGACATTTTAGTTGTTAAAATTTGTTTCTTCAAGGATACCAAAGTCTTCTAAACAAAGGAACAGATCCAGGTCAATAATTACTTAAACGGAGCTTTCAAAACCTGTAAACTGATAAGGACCTTGGGTCTCTACAGAATCCCTGTTATGAGCTGCCTTTTTAATTTGCTTTGTCATTAAGACTTCTACTGTGACATCAGCCTTGTCTTCTTGACATCCAATATGAAACAATTAGAAAGACAAGACAGCACAGGGATTTTTTTCAAAACTCTCATAGCCTAGGTAGATTTGAAGAGGCTGTCTAGAAGAAGCAGGTTTGCAACACATCAGGTTATGGCTTCTCACACCACAACTGTCCTACGTTGTCATATGCAAGAACATTTGTTTGGAACACACACAGATTATTATTACTCTTTCCATATTTAAATACAATATCCATTCCTACTTCTCTAGACATACACAATTAAGTCTTCAAGATAGTTGCACACATTAGACACTGCATACGTTAGATTTTATGAAGTAAAGTTCAGCTAGCTATTTCAGCGAGTAATTAGAGTATTTAATATTATGCATAAGATAATTAGGAAAACCAACTACTAATGGATTAAAATGGTAAACAACCTAAGTCAACACCACTCAGAATGTATATACTTTATTCCTGGTGCATTTTCTAGCACTGCTAATACACAGTCAAATTAATCATGTCAGTATATGCCCCCAGATCAGAAGTGATTAACCCATCTAATTGGTGCAGATTGCAAAGTTTTTCAGGAAGGGTATAATTGATTATAAAATAGATGGAGGGCTGTCTTCCCCACAAGGTTCTTATTTCTTTTTGTTTGCATGCACATGCAAATGCTATGTGTTTAGTCTTTTTAAGTCATATTTCTTCTAAAAAAAATTTTATATCGGTAGTTCTTATTTCCATTCTTCATACGATCAGGTGACTAAACTACAATAACAAACTGGGAGATGAGTGAAATGGGTATTTTTCAAAATAACTTAAACCAACAGAAACCATTAAAAGTTTATCGTAAAATAAATAAAATGCTAAAACTAGCTATCCACCTTTTTATGATCTTACCTACTTTGAAGTGCTTTTATAAGTGCTCTCCTTATTGATTTATTTGTCCACAAGAAGAGAGCAATAAAAATACCTGGCCAGTCTGAACATTTTAACACCACAAAATATAAACCTATGTATCTCATAAGGACTCAGGCTTTTAAAATGTTGACATTTTTATTTCTGTTTCACCATTGGGGTTGTTTAATCTGAGACACGAACAAGCAAAATGGAAAATACTTGAGAAAGGGTTTCTATAAGTGCTGGTGGCCAAGAGGAAAAACCTTTATTGAACTCCCATTTTACATTATTCTCAAACTGTCAGGGTATGACTTTGCTCCCACTCAAACATAATTCAATGAAATTAATGGATTTGAGACGGACCCTTCCATTTCAGGCCCCTTTTTCCTGGTGCTCAATCCCAGACCTATCTGAGATTCCCAATGCAATGTGTGGAATTAGCAAAGCAGGATTGTTAAGGGAAAGATTGTTAACTCTGAACTAGACCAGATGATAGATACATGAGCTTGCAGGAACATGCATGTCATTATATAAATCTGAATAACTCATATATGTTAAAGAGAGGCCCGTCCCAGGTTACTGTGCTTAGCATGCAGATCCAGCAGGGAAAATGCGGCACTGAAGTTGGACAAAATGTTAATTATTATATTTTTGATTATTCAAAAACTTTCTGTTGATCTTCTTTCATCTGCATTTCACTTAAACATACTCATCTTTTTTTTGTTTTTTTCACATAGAGCTTCTCAAGAAATGCATTAACACGACATCATTAGGGACTAAAAGAGGTACAAGATATCAGAGTAGAGGTTAAAGTCTTCGTAACTCACTGTATTTGACAAATTATTTGTTCTTTTAATCTTTCTTAAATATTCTTAAAAATTAATTAGAAAGTATCCGAATATGCTGTTTAGTCAACAGTGAAAAACTATTGTAGAATTTGACACTCACTTTATGAAAAAAGTGTGCCAGAAGACAGACCGTCTCTGCAGCACAGTTTGGGAAGAATTTGTTTAACAATTTTCCAGGACTTCAGTATGAAATCCAGTATAGAACAATAGGTATCTTTGAAATAATCATCATAAGTCAACTAGTAACTAACACAACAATTTCATTTTTCCAAAACCAGAAAATTCAAGATATCTGGTATCTAAAGTACTTGTTTATGTAGAATGTGTTCAGTTTTCTATCAGTTCCTGCCTTTACAGCCAAAAGGCTGTTAAATGAGGTGATCACCTCACACGACACCTGTAAGATAAATGCCTGAGTTGGCGTGTTGGCCCAGGTGATTCGATCATGACAATCAGTCATATTTTGTTCTTAATCAAGTTACAAAAAATAATGGACTTGTAACGCTTGTCATCTAACTAGTCACAGATTGGGGCTATCAGATATAGACTGGCATTCAATCCCCCAGTTGTTCTGTAATACAGTCAAAAATCAGAAGCATTACTTACTATTGGAATTAATTTTTTTCCTTAGTGTAGTAGGAATTCCAGTAATAGGGAATTCTTAGAATATATGGGACAAGTCTGAAGCAAAGAAGTCATGACCCCACTGCTTGGTGGATAACAGCATGAAAGCATGAGCAGCTGAATTCGATAACAAACAGGTACTTAGCTGGCAGCAGGGCTGGAGCACTGAAAAGGCAGTGCAGCTGCACTAGGCAGATTATTGGAGGATCAGTTCAGGAGTTTAAGACTAACAACACAAATAAAATTACAAGACAGTAAAGAGTTGAAAAATAAGAAAAGAAATATTTGTCACGGTCTTTCAAAAATAATTTAAAATATAATAGTGCATTTCTTCTCCGGACGTTCTCTGGTGGGAATCTAACAACACTAAGGTTTTTTTTGAATTCTATCTCATGATATGCCTGAACAGATCTTGAGGTAAAGTTAAAACGGATGCATTGGCCATCCAAACTGGAGTTGTGCTACAGGTCATATGTAAAACAAAAACAAAACCAAAACCAACAAAAAAACCCACCAGAAATATAACAAGGTACCCCTTTAACAAAAAGCATACCAAGAAACCTACTCTTCTTGTCAAGCATTGCTGATTGGAATGCCAGGGCTCCAAAAACCTTTTCATTACGGTGTAACAAACTGTGAAAGTAGATTTCTAGAACAACTGTAACTGCAACAAACAATCCTGCTGCTAAAAGAATTGGATGAATGTAATTTTAAATCACTGTAATAAGCACATGTCAATGGCCAGGAGCAGACAAAAAGCAATTTAAGAATAAAAACAGAGTCATAAAATATTCAAGGAGGCCAGAGGATTAGCACCCAAAGCAAGTAGCATTAATTATGACTTCTAAAGCAGAAAAATTTGCTGATAGACCAAACGTCAATTAACAGCAACTGCTCTGAGCCAGGTTTTAAACACACTACATGAAAACAGTAATTATACAATGTTATACAGTAAGAGATGACACAAAGTTAAGATCAAAGGTTAATTATACAGTTGCCTACGAACTTGGACTAACAAAAGTCCCATGAATGTTAAGGCCAGCAATAAGGCACTTTTGTCAAGATAGATAAATATAGAAAGAAGGAAAAATGGACACGCATTTTCAAAACCATAACAGTAGAACGCCAGTGAAATTCTGCCTAGCATCATGCTTACAGCTGGAAGAGTATTCTTCCCACACATTAACCCCAAAACAATCAGGAGTCTCTAGAAAAACAATAATGCTCTAGACAATCAAAACAAACTTAAATCTGACCCTCGGGACATCTGAAGGTGATTTTAATTTATGTGCAATATGATTAAAAATCTAATCTAATAAAAATAAATTTTCCACTATAATAGAAAGCTCATAAAAACCAAAAGTAATTTTTAAAGAAACTAAAGCATAATTCAGAGAGTATCAGCATTTGGATTCAAAGAAATCACCATTAACAAGATATGGATTATTTTCTGCATGACATTATCATAGATTACAGCAATTTTAATATTGTTCCCAATGAGAAGATCTAAAACTTCCATATATAAGAGAAGACAGAAACTTTTCAAGTATCCTTTTTTTCTTTTTAACTGAATTTTGAGAAATAATAGGGAAACGAAAAAGCTATAAAAACAACATGATATAAGGATACATCAATAAACAAGTTTAAGTCATGGCTCAAAAACTCTTTTCACCAAAACCTTGCAAATCTTTCTTCAACTCAGGTAAAAAAGAATAAAGAAAGTAACACCTGAAGAACTCTTAAGAAATCTTGGAAAGACCACAGTCACAATGAAAGCTGAAAATCATAAATGAATTACACAAACAGGACACTAGAATACCCAGCATAATATAAACAAAGTGACAGCATAGTTGCAAAAGTAACACAGATATTTTCAGATGAAAACAGGGTTATGGCATATATAAGTATGAAAAAAGCCCTCTTAAAAACCATATTTTTCACTAAATTATGAAGGGAGGAAAAAATGTGGTAATTAATTACTTAATGAATGATTCAGTAATGAATAACATATCATTTAAATTATATATATAAATCTAAAGCCAAACTGAACAGTGATAACCTAGTAGCCTTGAGTTTGACTGATGAACTGTACTAACATTTTATCTTATAGAAATAAAAAACTTTCTCAGATTAAAGCTGTGGGAGATGAAGTCACAGGCAGTGTTCCTACCCAGAAGACCATATGCTTACCAGATATCAATCCTAAACACATTTACCAAAAAGGGAAGCAGATGGCAAAAAGCTCTTACCATAAACTTACTAGATTTATAAAATGCACGCCATTGCCATTCACTGCAGAACACAGTGAAATATAATGATATGCCAATAAATAATTAACATCATTAAGACTTTAGATCCTACACCCAGTTAAGATTGCACACTCGAACTAAGCTCAGGCTTAAGCAAATGGTTCAACATAATGACAAGTGGTGTCACGAACACATCTTTCCTGCTTGACTTTGCCACTCCATTAATTTCAGAAAAAATCCTACTTAGACAAAACAACAGCATTGCCTTGCTCCACAGAAGGATCACTGAAGATGTACGTGTGGCTAATAAAATAGCTCTTGGAAGTAACAGCTTAACCAACATGCAAGCAAAGAACAAAAATAGTAGGCCATCCTAATACAAAATTAAACCACAAAATTCTAATAAGGACTTCTAATCAAAACTTAACATAACCTTAGAGGACAAGGAATATGAGAATTAAGTAAATTTACCTATTTTGGCTGTAACACAAGCAGGTGGGGACATCAATAAGGCAATTATTTTAAATCTGCAAGATGGAATCTTAGTAGTTATTAATAATTTTGCTTAGAAAAATCCTAAAGACCAAATTCCAGATCTTTAATTCAAATTTTAGTTTTGCTTTTAGCATAATATATTTAGAAGCTGAAAATATTCCAGAATAATAGGTAGATGCATAATGGCCTGTGAAAGAAAACATGAGAAATTTGTAGATATAAATCTAACAAATGCAGCATTTTCTGACACCTTCACCTCATCCTAAAATTCAAAGAAGACAGAAACATGAGAAGGTTGGCAGCAGGTGAAGCCAATTCACCTTCTGTGACAGGTGTTGGATAATACTAAAGTGCTGGCAATTTCAGACTTTAACAGCACAAGGTCATCCAAGGATACTGGAGCTTTCCCTGTGCCCCTGTTACTTCTGGTGTTCTGGGAAGAATCTTTTGTATGTTGTTCTGAAAGCAGGTAATGGAATACACAGATTTTTCTCTTTGCAGCTCATTAAGTTCACCATCACTTTAACCTTCACAGCATTACTAATCCAGAACTTAATCTGATGCAAGGTATTTATTAGTTAGCACGAGTTTGTTACCGTGGTGTCCTGCTGTTAGCAAGGAGGCTGTACATAGAGCTCCATTTGAAAATCGTTCAGGTTTACTAACCGTGGGCAACACAATTTTATGGACAGGTATGACACTGATATTTGGAGGGTTAAAGGCAACTGTTAAATGAGTGGCCTCACCAACATCGTAGAACCATGAATTAAAACAATCCTTACATACCTATCAGTCCTTTATCTGTGATTTATAAATAGAATCTTAAACTCAGAATATACTCCAAACCATTTTACCTTTGGAAAGCCATCAGATAACTTCTATTTCTACTTCTAGTTTTTATCACACAAACCGTAAACAAGGTCAGAACTGTTAAATTATTCTTTCATACATACACACCTGAAGCTATTCTGGCCACAGTATTTATATAACCTAACAAACAATTCCAAAACCAAAAAATAATTAGCCAGGCAAAAATATATTTGGAGTCTTTCCTCATGAAATTTCTCACGCATCCAGTTTTGTCTTGATACTTTTGACACAAATTTAACGTTTTGTTGTTCTGCATAAAAGGATTTAAAATTCCAGATACCAATATGTTAATGTTAAAGCTTTAACTAGGTTTTTAATGTAATATATGTATGTATATTACATATATATATAATTTCTCATTGTTTCCTATTGTAGGCAACATGCACTACCCACATCAAACTTTACAAAATACCATGTTGGAGACAAAAAGTTCCTCCTGAGGCTGCCTGCTGCTTACAGGTCTTTGAAGACCAAAGTTTCCCCTTTTATCTCCTTCTAGACCATTGAAATAAGTGAGATAATTTGCTCAGGAGGGAACCTGTATGACTAATATGCTTCAGTCCCATACAAATAGGAAGGAAGAGAGTATACAGAAAGCAGAAGGCTCTGTTTATCTCCTTCCCCTTCTGTATCTTTTAAAAATCCAAGCTCTGTCATTGTGGCAAAAGCTCTTTATTTCTAAATAGCTTGTGAACTCCACAGAAAGTTTTAACATCATACACCTGCAGTGACAGGTAGCATGGAAAGAGATCCTTGCACTCTGACTTGGAGGTTTAAATCTCAATTAGTTGCTGCAAGCTCTCTCTGTAGGCCACAGAAAGGAACAGGGACTTTCAGAGGGTGATTCACTACATAATATAAAATACTTCGCTCTGGTCTTAATAGATCAGATGAGATGTTCTCTGTTAGTTTCCACTGACTGCAAAGGCAACTAGGCTGACAAGCTCAGATTTAAACATCATCTTTCACATATTTAAAGCTGGCTGAGGTGAATCTCTACAGTGTTAACACTGAAATCTTCTAAATATTATGATTAGAACTGCTTGGATTAAAGGGGTTTTGATGCTGTCTCTCATCACAAATATAGAAATTCAAATCAAGTCCAGCTGAAGGTGAACAAATTTTTCCTAAATATAAGAATAAAATACTTCAGATTGTACATATTCAAAGTCTAAATATATTGTGAGTTTATGCTTTTTTGATTCCTTTATTTCATATTTGATTATGAACATAATTTTTTTTGTCATGAAGCCAAGTATCAGCATAAAAGACTACTATATTCTAACATGTTCTGTTCTTTCTAGCCTGTTTTTAACCACATTTTAGCCTCTTGCATGCTAGGAAGTATTCAGCATAACTAGTCTTAGTTATGAAAAGTTTATTATTCCTGTCTTCTACCCAGGAAAAAGCTCTGTGAGGCATGCAGTTTCATTTTGGTGTGTTTTCTCATACTGTAGCGTAGCTTCATTACAATATAGTTTAGCAATTTGCTATGGGGAAAAAATGAAGAACTATCTAGTCCTATTTTCAGTACATAGAGCTGTTAGATATTTTTTTTTAATTGAACACTGCTTAAATGTATTATTAAAAGGACTACATAAATGGAAAACAATTATTTTCTTATGTGTTATATACAGAACAATGGGAAGAGAAAAGAAAGGAATGTTCGCTACACCTACATTAAATACAAAGTGTTTGGACTAGTTACCAGTGGTCATCTTGATCTTATCATTGGGTTTACGCAGCACAATACAGAACTCTATGCAGAATACATAACAAGTTAATGTAATTTACTTGCAGTGAGAAGTGCAGAAAACAGCAAAGCTTTAATGCCCCCCACAGACCTCTTGCTTCTGAATGAATGAAATGATGGAGAGAGAGAACATGATATGAATTATTTCTGCACAATAAGGAACGTCTTGTGCATACAACAAATTCTAGATGAGAATTCACAGAACAGAATGAAGGGGCAACTTTCAGTACCAGAAGGACTGATAAGAGGGTTTAATTGTAAGATAGACTGTGATTTTAGATAGATAGATATACACCCTGGTATTTCTTTTTATTGGAGAAGATACAACTAATAAAATGTATAATGCATAATTAAAGGGTATCTCCACACTGTTCAGTCCACACTCTCTGAAATGGGAAGTATTAATTGCACTACTACTTTTGCATTCTACTTCTTATTTCCTAAATATTCCATTAACTCTCCATTATATGTTGATACCCACTGTTTTTCATGAATTACTATAATTTTACTTCTGATGTTTTGTTATTGGAGGGCAAAGAAGGACCCCCCATTGCTGTAATTTTAAAAGCCAGGAAAAAATAAAAATGCAATAATTGGCTCTAACTGTATTTCATTCATTTCGTATTACTTGCTTTCTATTTTGCTTTTGAAATGTAAATATAATTGCATTCATGTCATGGGAGTTATACCAAAGTTGGTCATACACGATGTGTTTTACCAGCTCTGTGGTACCAATTTATTAGTGGTCTTTAACTTTACAAATCACCTTGTATTTGAATCAATTATTTAAGAACACTTACGGTTTATTTACCTAACAAATTGCTTGTGGACTTAAGAAGGAATTCAAGCAGCTTCCCTGGGGTTTCTCATTTGGAATCTGGTTTATCCTATTATCCCTGAAATGAAGAAAACCAAAACCCCTTTGAAGTTCAGAGGCATCAGCACAAACTTAGATTTAAAATATAAATATCACTACAGAGTGGTGTAGTCGTCCTGACTGCTTGACCATTTTACATGGCATGACCACAAACATGCACGACCAGCACAGCCCTCAGGCCTGTGCTGCACAAATTTTGGCTGCAGGACAAACACAACCACCTAATTTTAACAGCAGAGCCTGAAGGCAACTCCCACTCGGTACCAGCAAATACACCACCTGCCTGACCTTGCTTTTATCTAACTGTGCAGCAAAAAGTTCTCATCAGAACATCCCTCCTGTCTGAGAGTAGAAATGATGAATAGAATTGTTTCCTTGCAAGAAAACAAGGAGTAGCTCAAAGGACCAAAGAGGGATAATCTCTTCTATGGATGGGGTCTGTATAGCATGCAGCACAGGCATTGGGAGATATTACACCACCTGGGGTTTCAAGCATCTAAAGGGACATAAGATTACCTAGATGATTATTTTCTTTTAGTGTTAACTCTAATAAATAGCTTTTTAAATGATGCCTTAAATGATGAGTGTGAGTGCCTTCCTTACTGGGATCATAATGGAAGAGCAACCACATCCAGGTGCAAAACAAGGCATTTTCTGTCATTTATCTTGACTTGAAGATATACTTCCTCATTTCTATGAAAGATATTTTGCTGATGCAAAGGTTAAAAAATAATACAGATACCTCATTATCTAACTAAATGTCCACTGTGAAATGTCACTGCAAACTAAATGGAAGTTGCATTAAATTGAGATTGGTATTTATTTCAAGACCAAATTTTTTTTTTCTTGTCTGTACTTGAGGAACTAAATAAAGAAGCACGCAATAGCAAGACTCAGAACCCGTAGCAATGAAGGTAACATACATGGTCATACTAGAATTCCAGGTTTAATTCCAAGTTTATTTACCTTATGCACTGACATACAAATCTTCAAAATTAATTTTCACTTTGAATGAAAATAGCATAAAAGAAGCATTTAGGTAAAAGGCAAAATATATCCTTCCTGAATTTTGTGATGTGCGAGTCCTTGAGAAGTGAAGGCCTCCAGACTTACATCCATAAAGTTGAAATCTACAACCATAAAGAATTTAATTTTTCATCTTCAAAGGATTTCATTAGTATAAATTAGTCCCCAAATGACTGCAGCAAATTATAGGTAGAAAAAAATCATTGCTCCCTAGTTCTACAGTGAGCAGGAGAGGAACAACAACACCACACAAAAAATTACTATTGGCAATTTTATTTTTTAAGTGTAATTTTGATTGGTGAGATCTTTAAAGCGTTGGTAAACTAACATTAGAAGATAACGCAAGGGGTCTACAGAAATGTTTCTAAATCTAGTTTTGATAGAAGCAGTGTGTCTTTTTGTCACCTGCTGTTGAGGAATGGATAATCTGGAGATCTACATTGGATTTCTTCTGTTTGCATTGTATCCAGGGTATCCCTTAGCAGAAGAACAGCTTGCCATTAGTTTTACAATTGAAGCTAGGGATATGTTTCTAATAAAAGAATACCTTGGCAAACAAGATTATGAAGGGCAGGGAGGAACAACAGAAATATGTTCATTTTACCATTTTTAAACCTCCTGCTGTCTCCCTTTTCTAATCTACTAAGGAAGACTTCCAGCTAAGTCTGGATGCACTTTCAGTGCAAAGAACCATGCAGAGGAAAGCAGAGATAAGTTCATCTTTTCTGGTAAAATGAATAATACAATTGTAACTAGTTGCTTATACTGGCTCAGAGCCCAGCATGATTAATGGTGCTTTCAAACTTGTTTTAGAGGTGCACTTAAACTTGCCCTTATGAATCTCATGTCTGTCAGTTTTCCAGTGCTTTGCCTGTTTATTTGACGGCCCTGTTGCTTAGAGCAAAACAGCAGGCTAGGACTGAGGAATTTTCAATTTATAAACTTATATGTTGTTAGATGGAAACATTTCTGCCAAAACTCATATGAGAAGGGAAAAATGTGAACTTTGGACCAGGAAATTAGTGTCAGTAGTGATAAAATAGGTTTATTTGGTATCTGACTATTAGCTGCATTGATCAACATGTCCATGGTGTACAGAGTCCAAGAGTGAAATTTCCTTCCTTGCTTTCCTCATGTACAGGAAGAACCGGAGATGGTGGAAAGGTGGGTCAACCAGGAATTGTCAGTGTACGTGTTTACATTTCTCCCTGAATTGGTCAAACTTTTAAAAAACAGACTGTAGTACTTAGTTTCATTCAAGTTCTTCCCCAAGTGATATAGTGCACTGTATTGACAGGTCCTACAATACTTAGCATTTCAACTTAGGCAAAACTATTTGAAATTATTAATTCTGCATACTAAGAGGAGGCAGATAGAAATATACAATAGCTTTTAATTTACTTCTTTTAAAAGATAATTTGCCATGTACCTAGGAGGCACATTACCATCAGAGGAACTTCAGTTGAGCAAGCAATCAACTTCCACTTCCATCCATCCTTTCCCACAACACTGAGCACTGATTGACAGCTAGATCCCCCAGAGTGCAATCCATTCTTCGTGAAAGTTGATTTAGTCTCAGTGTATTGAACATGCTCCCAAATCTATTTGAAATGCACAAATTTGTTTTTAAACAAAACAGAGAACTTGAAAAAAGTAAAATAATAAAATCATAGCAATCATACTTTTCCATAAATCTTCCTGACCTTCATTTGGTCAAATAATTTTTTAGCAGCAAAATAAAAACATATTATTGATTACAACTTTGTATATATAATTCACAAAATAAAATCATTTAAAATGGAAACTCAAAACATTCTTATGCCATAAGGTTCTTACCAGATACCTCCACTTTTTTTTTTCCTTGATATTTTAAAATTTTCACTTCTGACTAAAAATGTTAATGTTTGTAAGATCCAGGTACATTGTTAAAAGAATTACACTTGAAAATCTCCAACTAGTTTAGCTGTAATACAAGTACTATTCAGCAATGACATCATTCAGGTTGAACAACTACTTCCAGTGTGCTCCTTAAATTTAAACTATCCAAGCAGATGATATATACGCTGACAGAGAAAACATATCACTTATTGACAGCTAATTAGCAAATAGTTAATCCCTAATCGTTAATCTCTTCATTTGTTACAGTTCTACTGGGATTTATCTGAAGATTTTATATTGAAAAAAAAAATCTTGTTTCACTGATTTATTTTATGTTCTGAGGTTTTTGGAAGCAATAACTTGTTTGTGAAAAAAAATAAAAAAAAGGAAAAAAAAATACGTTCCTTTATAACTGACAGGGGAATATCCACTAATCTACAAACAGATTTAACAGATTTATGAGAGATACTCCAGCATCAAAGAGACAAAATCATCAACATTGTTGTCCCCAAACAATGAGGAGAAGACTGGAACTAGAGAGAATTTTAGGCCAGCATTAAGCCCAGCCTTTTCTTAGCAAGCCATTAAATAAAAATGAGATCATAAATCAAGAAAACAAACAAAATCTTGATATTATCACAGGAAAACCTGATGAATAAGTTAAGTTTGAAGAGGACAAACTCAGTACTGATAACAGACATGGGGAAAAAAAAGTCAGAGAACTTTCAAATATAAGGCCTTTCCTCAGGCATTAAAACTGAGAAGTACAGAAACAAACAAAACCAAACCAACGTATCAAAGTATCGGTCACTTATACTTCCACTGAAAGGACAGGATGAATTTCTCCATAAACGTCTTGTTTTGGGAGGAAAGTGTTAACTTTCTTTACAACATGAAGAATCTGGAAAAAGCACTATTTCTGAAAATGAGAACTTTGCAAGATGAATCCAAGAACACGTTGTCTAAAAGAAGCAATGTCCATAAATTCACTAACTGCTGCACAGCTTGTAAATCAAGTTGAAAATTAGATGTCTAGGTCTCCAAACTTGTAAAAGACAGATTCAATGGAAGAACTATCTATTGCTTTTAGACCTCCACAGGAGAATGCATATCCAAGAGAAGAGAACCAATTCTGATGAAAAGAAAGAAAACAAGACCACAAACTTTTTATTAAATTTGCCATCTAAAGATGAGGTGGGATTCCAATGTATAAAGCAAAAGTATGAAGATTATAATAAAAAAAAAGAAAGAAAACAAAAAGGAAGACAAGTCAAAAAAAGAAACCATTAATACATTAAGTCTTTTCAAGGAAAAAAAAAAAAAAGTGGATTTGTCTTTCCAGAAACAAAAACTACTTCTGAAATACCAGGGAGGATTTCCTAACTTTATAGTCCTTGCTTTTTAAAGTTCAAATATGCAAAGAAAGTTATTGAAAATATTAACAGATCTTTTTAAAAAGGACAGGAGTTTGCAAAACAAATCCTTGCAGCAGACACTAATATGAGAGCTTTCAGTTAAAAATAACCCATCTAAAGAGAGCTTAAAAGGACAACTATGGGCTGGAACTTCTCCTGTACTGCACAAGAGGCTGTTGCCATCACAGTGGTTTTATGCATCAGAGTGAGGCATGTCTCCACAGTGAAAAGTCTCCTGACTGACATATCAACACTATTTTATTTTAGCAAAATCTGTTATTGAAATACCAAAGAGGTCCCAAAATCATCTAAATAGGGAGAAAGAGTGTACAAGCACAGACTAGCTCCTCTGTCAGTTTACCTGGATTGGTCATGCTGCAGTAAGTTGTCGTAGTGAAGGGAGAATCTCCCTTTGTTCCCCACAGCACATCTACTCCTGCAGGACATCAGTTTTCTAGAATGGGATCATTATCCATCTTTATTAAAATCCAGGTTATCAAAATTAGGATTTGTTTGATGAACTTGGGCTGTGAACAGTTATGAATAAACAAACAAAAAAAAATTAAAAAGAGAAAATCAGTATGAGATTCTTCTGCTTATATTTCAGGAATAAGGATAACTCCCCAGCCAGTGATGGTATCATTGAGAAAACCTAGAAAACACACAGCAGAAGTAACACAGATTCCTAGAGTTTGTTATTCCACATCTGGAATGATCTAAGACTAAAGAAAAATTAGAAAACTGGGGAAGTAGGGTAGAGAAATGGACAGTGAGGTGGACTGAAAACTGGCTGAACTGTTGAGCTCTCAGGATTGTGATCAGCAGAATGAAGTCCAACTGGAGGCCAATCACTACTGGTGTGGCCCAAGGGTCTATACCAGGGCCAATACTGTCTAACAGCTTCATCAGTGACCTGAATGATGACACAGAATGCAGTTTCAGTACATTTACAGATGATACAAAACTGGGAAGAATGATTGATAGACCAAATGGGTGCACTGCCATTCAGAGGGACTGCAAAAAGCTGGAGAAATGTGCTGAAAGAAACCTCAATGAATATCAAGACTGGGAAATGCCAAGTCCTCCCCTGGGGAGGAATAACCCTAGGCAGCAGGGCTGACCAGCTGGAGAGCAGCTTGGAAGAAAAAGACCTGGGGGTCCTGTGGACAGCAAGTTGACCATAAGCCAGCAATGTGCCCTCGTGGCAAAGGCATCAACAGCCTCCTGGGCTGCATTACGAAGAGCACTGCAGCAGGCTGAGGGAGGTGATCCTTCCCTGCTGCTCCAGGGAGGGACACATCTGGAGTGCTGTGTCCAGTACTGTGCTCCCCAGTACAAGAAAAAGACATACTGGAGAGAATCTAGCAGAGGGCCACAAAGGTGATTAAGGGCTTGGAGCACCTGTCATACAAGGGGAGTCTGGGAGAGCTGGGACTGTTCAGCCTGGAGAAGAGAGGGCTCAAGGGAATCTTATCAGTGTGTATGTAAATACCTGATTGGGGAAGGGTAAAGAAGACAGCCAGACTGTTCCCAGCAGTGTTCTGTGACACTCTGTAATTATGTGGTGCTATGATAAAGGCATAGTCGTGTCAGATTTGTTGTCACAAAGGACAGTCCTTATTAGTTTTAAAAATTCACGAGTCGTGGAAATGAGTTCCTTGCTTTTTTGCCATGTGACAGAACCAAAGAAGCTATTTGTACTATTAAATAAACTGTATAACAATGACAGCATAAATTTAATCTTAAACCCTCTTAGCAAAGCATTAGCAACTAAGAAACAAAATAACAGTGGTATGTAATATATAGGACATCTTTCCATCAGGTTCATTATTGGAATGACAGTTGTAAAATATCCTTCTGTAAGAGGTGTCATGCTACATTGATACTTTCTTATTTTGCATACATTAAAGTGAATAAATTGGCGGAAATATTTTGTAGAAAGAAGATCAGCATACATCATTTGCTGTACATTTTCCTAATTTTCCATATTTCCACACATATTGCTGACTTACAGCTATGCAAAACGCAGCAAATTTTCCAAAACATTATTAACATGCCAGTCATTTTGTGTACATTAAAATAGGAAATTTAGTAACAGAAAAAAGACTTTGTACTCCATTTTCTATAGCTCCTAAAGAGCTTCTGCCTAAATGGCAAAGCAAGCATTCTTCAAAGAGAAAAATACAGAAAAAAAAGCTGTTAATAAAAAACTCAGATACAGCATTGATCCCTACACCAAAGATCTCTGGAGCCCTAGTTAAGGAAGGTTCCACAACATTCACCATTTCAAGTGAAAAGAGAAATTTAACTCAACTTGGGGGAAAAAAATGCATACATATATATATATATATATATATATATGAGAAAGGATATGGAAAAAGTAATTTTACCAAAATTAAGGTAGGGCACAAAAGTAAAATCAATTTTTTTCAGCTAGGAAAAAAAATGTTTTCAGTCTTATTATTTATGTGATGCATGTGCTTCTCTCGGCAAAAAAAGGGAATATTATCCTCATTAGAAATAGTATTTGGAGGATAAAATACTAGCACTTTCTTAAAACAGCAGACATTGAAGACGGATGATACAGCATTTAGAAGGGATTTCAGTATTTCACATCCTTTCAAGAAGATGCAAGATGTACTGGGTTTATGGCAAGGTTTTGGTAGTGAAGGGACTACAGGGTGACCCTGGTGAGACAGACACCAGGAGCTGTCCATGCGTCCAACTGAGCCAGTTCCAGCTGGCTCCAAGAGCGACCCACTGCTGCTGAAAGCTGAACCCACCCACAATGCTGGTGGCACGTCTGGGATAATGTATTTAAGAAAGAGCAAAAAACACTGCACAACAGCTGGGATAGAGAGGAGTGAAAAAATGTGAGAGAAACAGCCCTGCAGACACTAAGGATGGTGAAGGTGAGGAGATGCTCCAGGCACTGAAACAGAGATTCTCCTGCAGACTATGGAGAAGATGATGGTGAGGCAGGCTGTCCCCCTTGTACCCATGGATGTCCACAGTGGAGCAGATAGCCACCTGCAGCCCATCGAGGACCTCACGCTGGAACAGTGGAGATGGCCTGAAGGAAGCTGCAGCCTTGGAAAGCCCACACCAAAGCAGGCTCCTGGCAAGAGCTGCAGGTTGTGGAGAGGAGGTCACGCAGAAGCAGGTTTTCTGGCAGGACCTGTGGCCCACGGGGGACCCTGGAGCACTCCACTCCTGAAGGACAGTACCCCATAGAAAGGACCCATGCTGGAGCAGTTCTTGAAGAACTGCAGCCCATGCAAAGGACCCTTGTTGGAGAGATTCATGAAGGAATATATCACGTGGGAGACACCCCACGCTGGAGCAGGGGAAGTCTGTGAGGAGGTAGGAGTGGCAGAGATGAAGTGTTAATGGACTGACCACAGCACTCATTCCCCATCCCACTGCACCGCTCAGGGAGGAGGAGGTGGCAGAATCAGAAATGGAATAAAGTTGAAGCTAGGAAAAGGGGAAGGGTGAGGGGAAAGTGGTTTTAGCTTTGCCTTTGTTTCTTGCTATCCTACTTTATTTTTAATTGGCAATAAATTGAAATTTTCCCAAGCTGAGTCCGTGTTGCCCATGATGACAATTTATGAACAATCTCCCTGTCTTGACCCTTAGCCATAAGTTTATCTCTCTTTTATTGTCCCAACATCCCATTGAGGAAGGGGAGTGATAGAATGGTTTGGTGGGCAGCTGGCAGCCAGCCAAGGCCAACTGACCACACAAGGTATACAATTTCCAAGTCTTTAACCTAATCAGCAAGATTATATTAGATCTGCTGACTAAAGCAGGAACGAGTAGCAAAGCAAAGGGTTTGCTTTTCTGTTCAGACTTTTTAAAGATGAACAAAAGATCTCCTGGAAACCACTGTGATTTTATTGCAAGCATCACAATATTAGATGTTTTTTAAATCTCAGACATCAAGCTGAAAAGTACATTTTTTTTATTCAGAATGGCTATAGGGTGGGTTTTTTTAATTATTACTTAGAAGAGAACTGAATTCACTACCTTCCTGTCAAAACCCCAAATATTACCTATCAGTCCGTCCATGTGGAAGGACTTCTTCATACAAGTTTGCCAGATCTTATTTTCTTATCAGAAGAAAAATATGATCTTTATGAGGTATATGGACTGATGGGTTAGTACAAAAATTCTAACAGGAGAAAAAAGAAAAAAAATCTTAAGCATTTAGAAACTGTTCTTGTCAGATAGATTTGACATGTACTTTTGCACCTTTCTTCCCTGCAAGTTGTTCTGTTTCCAGCCACAAAATACCACTTGACACTTCAGGCACAGATGGCAGCAGAAAAAGGAACCAGGGACAGCGACATCTTCATTGCCTTACAAGCATAACGTGAATAGATGATGGTACCAGTCAACAAGTGACAAGACAGCTTTACAAAACTAAATGCCAGCCACTCTGTACAAAGGGTACAGGTAAGTTGCTTCTCCTTTTTTCTCTCCATTTTGATAAACCAGGAAGATCAGGAATAACAGCAGCACGAGGAAAAGATGATGTGCAGAAAGGATATTTGGGGAACCAAGGGAGTGTAGGGAATAGTATGATAGGATAGAGGGGAAGAGGACATTGACACAGAGACAGAACATCAGGAAAAATTATTGTGCTAATTTTTGAAACACAAATATTTAACCATTAAGGTTTTATATTTGAGATGGAAAGTTCAACCTGGAGGATATTTGGTCCCTTGAATGGCAAAATTGACATTGTTATGATGGTATAGTAGGCAATTCAGCAACATATACAGACAGCTTTCACTGAAAAAAGGACCGGGCGTGTTGTTTAGGTCACCATTTTTCAATGCTTGTCAAAAACTGAGGACTGTCAACTGTTCAAACATTGAGCAGACCAAAAGGAGGCTACTCTCAGCAGCTACATCATTGGATAAAATAATCCTGCTGACCAGAGGCAAAATGAAAACTTTTAAATTTTCCCTATTAGATTAGAAAGGGAAATACATATGTTTCTCTTTTCTTACACACATCCAGTAAGAACTATGTATTGCCTGGCAAGAATGGTTTAAAACATGGTGATCATGTATTTTGTGAAATCTCAGGGCTATAAGACAGCTTCCTGGAATTATTAGAGACACTTTTCCTGTTGTAATATGCAATCGTTATAGCATAACTTGGGTTTTTTTCCAAAATAAAGACATGAGTCTGTGACCTAATTAAAGTAGAACTAATTCATCTCAGGACCAAAACAGCAGGAAAATGCACTAGAAAATTTTATCTGCAATTTTTTTCAGAGACAAACACAACAAGGAGAGCTAAGGCAGCTAACAGTGCAAACAAGGAAACATTTTGAAATCAATAAACCCTTAATATTGCACATTACTAAGTAGAGTTAATGGACCTATGGCTTGAGATCTAGAAACATAATGTATTTGGGCAAGCTGTAAAGAAGTGGAGTTATGGTGTCTGAAAACTTGTGAAGAATCAGAAAATAATATAACAGAGTGTGAGTATTTGCTCTGCAGGAATAGAAAGACCACTTCCCTGACAGCATTCAAGCAGTCTCTTGACATTTATATAGCTGCAGAACAGTGGAATAGACAATGAAAACATGTCTTGAAAGTACAGCTTGCTGAGGCAGTATGCAGGAGGAGCATGTATGGCTTCTGACTCTTTATAAATAGGCAAGATGAGGCACAGTGGTATTTGGGGCAGATTTAAGCAGACAAGGAGCTGACTCAAAGGTTTTTCTTGTACAATTCCAAGAAGGAATCAGAAGAAGCTGAAAAATGCAGGCACAAATTTAAGGAACTTTGAGTCTCATCAGTAGTCAGCTGTTGAGAGAGATTTCATTTTCCCTTTTGCCTGCTGTATAAAAATATATTTTTTTAAAAAAAAATTATTCTTTTATTGTTCTAACACGATGCAGCATATTGTAGCAAACAAGATATCAAATCCTATTGTGTAACATGGTGTATTATACAACCATATTTTTTAACACATATTTTTGAAGTACTTTGGACAGGCAAGCTCTTCTACTTCTACAAAAGACCTAACATACCGGTGGGTATGGGCTGGCTAACAAGTATAATCTAGACTGTATTCTTGTATTCTTTGTTCAGTTGTGCTGTTGTTGTTCAATTAAGCTCCAGCACTTTATTGTGATTACTTTTATGTGAAATAGCTTGAAATTTTTAGATGGCAGTAACAAGCTATATTGCACAACTGAAGTTTTACTAACAAAGTGTAATAATTCACTAAAATAAATTTTAACTCAGTTTAGTTAAAATGCCTTTACTACTAATCAGTGTTTACCCAGACAAAAAGTTTCTGGCCCTAAAATGGGTCAGAAGTCAGGAATTAAAATTCTAAGTGTAGGTTATGTTACTGCATGCATGCACAGAGAACACATGCATGTAGTACATATATAATTTCTAGAATATTTCCTATTAATCACGAAGAATTAATATCTCCAAAACCATAGATTATCTATTTTTATGTACTTAAATGCCAGTTTTGGTTGCTTTCCTCCCCATAAGAAAAATCTGTATTTAGACTCCAGAAGGAAGAAGAAAGAAAAGCAAAAAAAACAAAAAACAAAAAACAAAAAACAAAAAAACAAAAAAAAAAAAAAAAAAAAAAGAGGGGTTTGGGGTTCCAAGTAAATATACAGTAGTCCAGGACTTGTATCTGAAGAGACTTGAGATAAGTTACTTGAATCACAGAATGGTAGGGGCTGGAAGGGACCTCTGGAGACCATCTAGTCCAACCCCCTGCTAAAGCAGGGTCACCCAGAGCCGGCTGCGCAGTCGCATCCAGGCGGGTTTTGCATTGTCTCCACAGAAGGGGACCTCACAGCCTCTCTGGGCAGCCTGTGCCAGGGCTCGGTCATCCTCAAGGTAAAGAATTTTTTCCTTATATTCAGATGGAACCTCCTGTGCTGCAGTTTGTGCCCATTGCCCCTTGTCTTGTCACTGGGCACCACTGAGCCTGTCCTCTTGACACTCACCCTTAAAGGTCTTGATCTTGAAGGATGACAGTACAAATACCAGTACTTCTCATAGAATGTTGTTAAGCAGTTCAAGCAGATTTCACACACCAATTTACACAGATATACCAAAAATCAGTTCCAGTTGTGATTAGTACACCAAGGAAACATAAAGCAGTAACACGTGGAGGCTTGTGTCCAATACTGACAGCACTGGAGAAGGTTATGACAAAACACGATCAGTGACAAGCTGACAGTACTAGACTACCAGTTCAATCACACCATGACTTACAGTCGATGAAAATCTTTTTACAGCCATCTACTCAAAGATAACCTCCGAGAAGGATAACTCTAATTTACTTGTTCCTGTAAGTCTGAATTCTTTCTGATCTGTACCAGGCCAACATTGTGATGATGACTGGAAAAAATCCCAGTGTCAAGGTTGTAACAAGGAACAACAGAGTAACACAAAGAGGACATTATAAAGCAGGATATTTCAATAGATCAGCATGTTATGCTGTTAAAAACCTCTATCCCTTATGTGTTATGGAAATCTGTTTAACTTGTGTTAATAATAATCAAATATTAAAGGAAGAATCTTAATGAGATCTGTCATGTAAATGATGCATAAGTAATACTGAGATTTCTAGAAAGGGGTGGAACATGTGCCTGAAGATTAGCACATATGACTAGAAAAGTGTAAAAATAGCGTTCTATAATTTATACAAACATTTTTAGAACTGCTTGCTGGTTATCTGTGCACTTATAGGCAGCGACAGACCCAGACAGGTGAAAGCAAGGAGATAGCAATGATTTCATCTGACTCTACATCAGAAGCCTATAGTTGAAGCATCATGACATGTAATTTTTATTTATGTTGTCTTGTCACAGGGTGAACCAATTGCTGACAAAAAATTTAAAGCTTTGTAACACCCTTGGAGTGAGATGCCAGAAGGTGACAGGGACCCAAATAATGACTACTAATCAGCTTTGGGTATGGGGATACTCAAAGAGATTTTCCTGGGACTGCATAACTCAAGAGGCTGTTGATGGCTTATGGAGACTAAGTTCAAAACAATAAGTAGTGAAAACAGTCCTGGCAAGGGGCATCCAAAGATATCCAGGACTGTACAAAAATCTAGAACAGCTACATACAGGTGACAGGCTACTAGCCAGCACGTGGCCACACTGATGGGTTGGAGTGAGCAGCCTGTTCCGCCAAGCCCATGGCACCAGTCTTAACTGGAACACAGGGGTAAGGACCCGTTATACCCAGAATGTTTAAATACATTTTTTATTTTATTCCGCTGAATAGTGTGGTTCTTGTAGTTAACCTACTGTAAATTCACTCAAGACAGTTCTCTATTTGGCCTCCATACCACTGTTTCCATCACTGCTCAAGTTTCCCTCTGAGAATCAAGATTTTTATGACCAATAAATTGAAAAATATTACTAAGCGCTGTTCAGTTGATCGCCTTGGCTAGAGAATTATATTAAAGTTGCACTGTTCCTCCAGCTGGAGTTGTACTTTTCTCCTCCTTGTGCTTTTCTTAAGATTTTGGGAGGTTTGGTAAGGAGCCCTGCTTCAACTACCTGTTTGGGAGAATATAGATAACTGTGGCAAGTGAGAGATTAAAACATTAATATATATAACACAAATCTATGCATCTAAATCATCTAGAATATGTTAAGTCATTTGTTACTAGCATTGCCATATAAATATACTGACAATGCTTTTTTTCTGTAACAATAATGGCATCTTGTGGTTAGTAAATTAATTTTTATCTGTGAATAATTTAAAGGAGAAGTCTAGACTATATTCAGTATCTATTCACAAGGTTTAAGAAATACAGGCAACAAAAAATTTAAGCCTGACACACATTATTCAAGGTTACATTTTTACATGCTTTCATTTTACTCACACACAGTTCTAAAACCAATCAAAAAAGGGTAATATGGTTTTGCAGACAATATAATGGCATTATCTCACAGATAATTAAAGTATCTTTTAATAATAAATCTTCCACACATTCAGATTTATGCCAAGGCAGATAAAATTAATAATTCAAATGCCTACACTTTAGGATTTTGGAAGGATCTTTTATGAAAGTTTAAAAAATTGTCTTGAATTCTTTGTCTTAGAGTGGGAGTCTGTGCAAGTAAAATAGGATACAGTAATATGAACATTGCTGGAAACAGCATCCCCAGTAGTTTTCTCCGTGTCCACACAAGGTACTGTGAGGATGGATTTTCATGTTTAAAGGAAATACTTTGACTAACTGATGAGACCTTGGATACTGGTATTTTCACTTGTTCCCTCTGGTTTTCTCCTCCCATTTTCTCCCTCCATATGTACAATAACTAGCCACTATTGCTGCCATATATGTCTGACACTGCACAGTACTTTCCTTAGTAAAGTGCCTCCCGCTAGCCATTTTTTCCACCACTCTGAAAATGCCACATTAGTATTCCTCTCTTCTCAACTTCACAAAGCAGTATTTCAGCACTCCTTAAGTTCTAGCCCTACTGATTTCCTTCAAATCAAACCATAGAAGTACATATTCTTTCAAGAAAACAAGTGTCACAGCCAGTGAACAATTTTGGATCCTGCAAGCTCTGGAGGTTTAGACAAGGCACGGTTTAAACCTGAGTACTGAAATTTGTGCTATTAGTTGTTCACAGTAACAGAAGTATAATTTGTCTCTCATGTTCCAGTGTTTATAGATGTCAGATTTATATGACAGAATATAACTCCTCTAAAACTGCTCATAACCACTTAATAACCATATTAGGAGCATACAATGGAGTGCACGAAACTGGAATAAATCACTAGAACTGGTATGCTGGAAATGAGAATTAACTGGTGGTCACCTTAATGTAAGAATAGAATAGTTCTCAATACTGCTATCTATTAAGTTCTTTTGGATCCATAATTTTCACCATGTCATTAAGAGGCCTAAAAGATGTGCATTCTGTCATCACAACTACCATGTCACCATCCTCAAAGGTGAGTGCCATTCTGCCAAAAAAATAAACCCAAAGAAAAACACCAAGAGACTTACTTGACACTACCAGTCAGAAGTTGAATCTAAATTGGTGGTACTTTGCAGTTCAAAGACCAGTTATAGCTCTATAGGCATCAGCGAAGCTTACAAAACTGACATATAAAAAAGGCTGATGATGTCACCACACAAACACAATTCTGTGAACCAGAAATATACCTAAAAGCAATATTTTAAAAATCTGATGACACTACAAGTTTGTTAGGGTGCAGTACCGCTAAACAGTGTCTATGCTTTCCCAGAGCCATGGATGCTGGTATGAACAACAGAAATGGGAAATTTCCAAATATGCTGTTCATCTGTTTAATATTTTTGAATAATTTTGTCTTGCCTTAAAAGAATCAGGATCTTACGCTAACAGTAAGAATTACCTAGGTACCTTTAGCTTGTGACAATATTCTCTTTAACAAGGAAAGTTTAACCTTGTTCTGAGTATCTATAAGACTATCAAGGAGAAGATTAATGTATATATGTGTTCATATATTTTAAAGAGAAGGGCTTTGAGAAAATGAAAGCAGTAATATTTTACACTTCAAATATATCAATCACTTTCCATATTGAAAACTTTAAAAAAGTTCAGAAAGTTTTTACTGGTGATGTCTTTTCACGCTACTAATCAGTATACCGTCACTGTATGCGTACTCTAGAACCACACTTAACTGTCTGTCACACAGTGACCTGATCTCATTAACATCTTTTACCCTCTGGGCCCATTACTCCGTCAGTACAACACAAAGCTATTTAGATTTCCCCCTTCTACTTACAGCTGATTGGGTAAGGGAAGGCAACTCTGACACATCAGTGAACACCGGTAGTGAAACACTTTACTCTCCCCTAGCTAGAATTTTATGTTACATATTTGGCTTCTCCTTACTCTATGATTTTTGAATATCAGTATGTTAGAACTTGTAATTTTTTTTTTTCCCAGAACACTATTACTTTCAGTTAAATAATGTTTTTTGTGTCCTGGAGCTGGGAAAAAAAGATATTACATCAGCCAAGTGTGTTTTAATTACGGAACAAGAAAATATATTCTTTTTTCTTTAGAAATATCTTTAAGTATAACTAGCACTAGTTAATTTTTCCCTTTTAAGTTGTTCCACATTATACAGTCATAAACTTTAAATAACTTCAATAAGGAATTCCTTTAAAATCCAGAGTCTGTGCGGGATGATGTAACTCACATTGTCACATCAGGTTTCCCAACCTTACACACTTTTTGCTTTGCTGCCTGTGGCCAGCAGAGGGCATCTGAGGACTGAGTGATGTGAATAGAAAACCAAAACACCAGCACTTGCATCGCAAACAATGGCTCGCTCACGTTGGAGTGCATGCTTGAGATAATAAATATTTGAGTATAAAATTTAGTGTTTTCAACATAAATATCAGACCCATAGGATTTAAGTAAAATGTCATATGCGACATTTATTTTATTAAGAGCTATGTTTTCAAACTTGTTTATTGTACATACACTGAACTACTACAAAAATTACATTTAGACAGTTAAACGCATAGGCATATTAAAACTTTATATAGAATACTCTTACAAAGCAGGGGGGGAAATCTGCACAGAACTCAGTGGCTGAAAGATTTCATTTAAGGAGCAAAACGTTTATTTCAGCAACATTAACCATTTAATTACATGTTCTTTACTTAATTTGTGAGATTATTTATATATCAGGTTAAAACTGGTTTTACATATTGGCTGATTAAAACCACACCATAAGTTTATGTTTTCTTAAATGACACAGTTCTTCAGCAAAACCTTGTGAGTTTCAGATGTGTCTCTTCAAAAATCACCTGAAAAATCTGAATTGAAAAGATACTGATAATGTTTAATTCCTACAAGTTAGCACAAATGGAAACAAGTGCTAAAAGCGCAGCCTTACTGGATGGTTTTAAAGGGTGTACACTCAAATCTGTTTGCCTCACTACACACTCAATTACACCAGCTGAGCTTTTCAAACATGGATACTCAGATGCTTTGATTTCAACTTACATCTGCTAGGGGTGCTTGTGCTTTATCCAGTCTGTGTGGAGTCTCGAGCTGCAGAGCAACCGCAACTGTGCCCTACTGCTGCTTCAGGTTGCAGAGTTTTAGTTTGCAAGGGGGAATGACAGAGCAGTTTGCACAAGCTCAGGCTGAGGAGCAACTTCAGCAGTAAAGTGATGTGCATGCTCTCAGCATACAAGGATGTTGTCAACAAGGCCCTGGGACAAGGTTTAGCCATGGAAGAAGGTATTCACCGCATCCCTTCTTTAGCCATCTAAGGTGCAGAAATCATGATATGACCTGCTTCTCTGGCTGTCATCTTCCACTGCCTGACAAGTCACACTGTCAAAAGCACATATTCAGGATCGTTCACAGTTTAAGCAATGGTACTAAACATGAATTCCCACACAACAAGTATTATTTTGGGGAAGAACGAAATTCAATCTGCAAACCTTCCTAACTTCCATACACCTGCTGGGTTCCCCCCACAACTCACCATCTACGTTTTGGAAGAGAAACAACAAAATATTTCAAATTTTCATCATACTATTAACCTAAGCAACTATTTAATATCAGATGTGCAGTGCCCCTCTAGGGGGATAAAAGGCTCTGGAACCATAACGACTGTATGCTGGCTACAGTCCTTGGTTGCACTGCTGTCTGGCAATTATTTGGTGAGGTGTAAGTAGCTATACAAAAAAAAAAAAAAAAAGGTTGGTGATCTTGGAGAGTTTCTACAGAAAAGTGCAATTTTCCAGTCTACATGTGTCCATACAGTTTACCAAGAACCTGAAAAACCTGTTCACATGTAAATCAGTTATGAAATAACACTACTTTTGGCAAGGCATACTCCTGCGGGAAATTCCCAGGCAAATGAGCAGTGTGATACTGATCTAATGAAAAGACTGTAATAGTGACAGAGAGGAAAAAAAAAAAAAAAAAGAAAAAAACCAACCAAACTCAAATGCCTGACTTTGAGGAAGAGGTGAAAATAAGGGAAAAAAAATTGGGAGTGGGGGGTTGGTGGGTAGGAGGAGGAACAAACTTAAAAAAAAAACCAGGCTTCTGTGACAAAACGAGGAACCCGTTTAAGGTCACCTCCAAATTCCACCTAAATGTTTTCCAACATTTTCAAAGCTATGTCTACTCCTTGCCCTTAAATCACCAGCACAGGAAACTCAATATGGATTTTCAGTCATTTCAAGCGACAAGAGACCATGAAGTTCAAGGCACTGGATGAAATACTGCTTTTCTGAAGGTAAACCCTGGGTAAGCGATTGTGGTGGGAGAAAGATCTGTCAGGTGTAAGTTCACCTCACATCCAATGCAGCTTAACTCCTGCTGCCAGTGACAGAGACTGTCCCACTCTCCTGCCCATGCTTGCCTGTGTTTACTTCATCTGGTCTGGTGGCCGTGATGCCAGAGGGTGAGCTGCAGCCACCCTCACTGGCAGGGAGCAGCAAGAACAGGCTGCCCCATGAGGGAGGACACACAGGAGCCAAGGATGGCCATAGTACAGGCAGTGTCCTTTACCAGCCAGGGCACAGTCCTGCTGTGCCTGCATAGCATAGTCCCACATACAGCCCAGTCAGAAGCAGCAGAGACAGCACCAGAGTGAAAGCAAGACTAAAACATAGGTCTGAAATCCATCCAGGAGACAGCACCAGTGGCAATCAGCATCAAACATAGGTCTGAATCCACCCAGGAGACACGACTACAGCCTACAATGCAACTTAGACAAGAACTGACTGCCCAGGCTCAAGCTTAAAATGACCTCCTTAGATGGATGGGCTGCAACTAGAAGTGAATGTTCCAGTGAGACTGGTCAGGGCAGCGATGGCATATTACTTCTCTCAAGGCACTGACATCTGTATTGGGGAACAATAAAGTACTAAAGAAGGCTGCACGATCACTAGGAATACTTGCAGCTATAAGGACAGGTTACTTGGCTCTAGTCTCTTCAGTGTTATGCACCAAATACACTTCTGATTTATCATTTAAAGAACTAAATTGATAAGCTTATCCTCCTAGCCTTCTATTGCTCAAAACAGTAGCTAATATTGATAAACCATGACTCCTTCCCACTCAGGTTTCAAGCAATGATACGTTAGGGAAATAATGGCAATGTGCACTGACTTATGACCTCTTTTCTGCTGGCAGATCTGGCCAACTGGAATTGTGCATTGGTGTCTCACATCGGTGGCTGGCAAACATGATGAGGCATTTACAGCCATCCTTTAGCCCATGGTTAGTAAAATGACGCCTGCTTTGTTAAACCTGACGAATATGAGACTGCTTGAGAGACCTGAGTGTTTTCCATAAAGGCAGGAGATCACATCAATGCAGGCAGAGGACTTCATGGCAGAAAGCTCTTCTGGGAGGATGCACCTGTGTGTCTGCCTGTGTTCGTGCTGAGGGGAAGAGAACTTCTAATCTGAGAAGGATCCAAGTAACAGGTGACTGGGCTACAGTTAAGACTTTTAGACACATGTAAAATTTTTGAGGATGACAGGCTAAATGTAGGAGAATAGAGGGGTTTGGAAATTCATGGGCTGGCTAATGGACTTGCACATAGCTCATTCTTAATTTTCAGCCAAACAGCTTTAGGGGGAGACCAGGAACCATGAATCTCCCAAGAAAAATATTAGTCAACATGACAGATTAAAAAGGGGGTATAAAGACTGCAAGGTCTGTCATGGACACAACTTTAACTTCAGCTCCAAGAGACTTTGCCCTTGAAAAGGCAGCAACTGTTCTAGGCTGGATGTCTAATTCACTCCATGTAACAGGGCATGTATAGGTTTTTGAAAGGCATTCACAGAATCATATGGCGCGTGTAGCAGTGACTAAGCTAGGGATAGATATAACAATTTGACAAGAATGGAAAGATCCATTTCCTCATTTTTTCCCTCCTGCATCTTACCATAGAGAGGAAGAAGGACTAAGACTTGAGAATAAAGCAAGTAGGCACTTTGTGCCCCTGCTGGACTGGCACCTATCCTTCTCCTATGTCTTCTCTCACTACACAGGCATCTCAGCCGGGTCATAATTCTCTTTTCAAGCTGTGAGGCCAAAGAGATGCTGGGGCCAAGTCCTGCCAAATCACCTGATGCATTGAGTTGTTAATATTGTTGATGTAATGCTTTAGTACCACAATATACCAGTTCTGCCAGCAGATATCTGACTTCCTTGGCAGTCTGGATCCTTACAAGTGCCTAGTCCTGAACAGAGATTTTACCAAAACCTGGTTGTACAGGAATACAGGGGCAGGACAGATATCTACCCACAAAGCATGTCTTCAGGGAAACCATCACCTCCTGCCAGCAATCCAGCACAGTCTCCATCTGGATGATACCCTTTCCTTCACCTACATCTGGATGGAAAAGATCAGGTTACTCCCATTTAGACCACATCTGCATTTTGTTCCAAACGTCTCATAGCTCACTCCAACAACAATCCAGCTTTCCTCACAGACTACCTACTGGTGTCTGTGGTCCTCTTGGCAGTCAGCGTCATCCTTCCTGCCTTTGTAATTACAGACTGTTGGAGGACTTGGGCTTCATAGCAGCCTTCAGAGCGCTTTGGTGTGAGAGGAGAGGGTATGTTTACCCATCAGCTCAGCATCAGGGGAGGTAAGGAAGGTAGGCACCTGGCTCTTGCTCTGATTATATGTAAGAAGGCGGAGAAGCTGCCACTAGGGACATGTGGCAAGAATAATTGGAACTGGAGGTCTTAGATTCAGCAAGACACATGGCTGCCCAACTCTGCAGGGAGTGCTGAGAGAGGTGGAATGAACTCTGGACCTCAGTGGGCTGTCAGGACACTTCCATACAGTTATGCATCCAAATCCTTTGGGAGCTGGACTGCAGAAGATACTTAATTTCAATGTAAAAGGTACCTAATAAAACAAAAAGCAATACAAGGGGAAAACTTAAAAATACCCAAGATGTCAAATAACTGTGTAAAGATTGTGTGCCCTAAGAGGGTGCATTCAGATGAATCAATGTGATCCTACTTCTCAGGAATGAATAATAAAGGTTATTTACTATGAGGCTCATAATTCTAATACTTTCTGCAGAGAATACAGCCACCACCTACTTCAAGAAGAAACCATCTTTTTGTCATCCACCAGCATTTCCCTCTACCACGCCAAGGAGGCAGAGGAACAAAGGAAACAAGGAATCTCCACCCCTTGCTTGTTGTGGGGAAATACATGAATTAGAAGTAAAAACTGGAAAGTCCAAAGATATTACAGTAATAGTGGCCATAAAAAACAAGCTAAAAAGACTTGCATTTCTTGAATGAGTCAGACTTCTTGGCAGCCTCCCATGTAAGTTGTGAGGCCCAAGACTCTTCACCTCATAAGACAGCAAACAGATAAGACTGTGTAAGTGATAATTAAAGATATAAAATGGCTGAAATGAGGTGGCAGCAATGGACAGTCAAAAGGAGCCAGTCTCAGTGTAATGAAAATATAAGGTAAACAGCCCATGCAGGCACTGACTACACTGAAGTTCAATGACTGAGTGTCACCAAACTTGCCACAGTACTTCAGGTCTGTATGAATATACAAAACTTGAGTTTGACTGTGTTTGTTTGTGTGTAGGAACACTTCTTTATATCAAACACAGTATTGTGATACCAAAGAAAACAGAAAATGTTTATCATGTAAACCAAAAGCAGCAAAATAGTGCCAGCACAGCAGCAATTTTATATACAATGACATATGGCAGGTTTGGTAGCTGAATCAGCAGAGCTTTCCGAATGGAAACCCCTGAAATGCAAAATCTGCATAAAGCTTATTTGCTATCCCACACCCCTTATTTTCTAGAGCTACAAAAAATCTGAGTGAAGACGTCTGAAAGACAAGTTGTTGGACATAGGGTTTTGTTTTATGGTGTTCTTTAATTTTATGGTTCTAACTTGTTAGTTTTCCATAGTAAAGATCACAAGAGCAGATCAGTAAGAAACCTCTTTGTTGTGGTGGGCCCTTTTTCCTAAATCATTTGATATTTTTCAGAAAATAGGAAAAAAAATGTATTTTTGTGGTAGGTAGTGTGGAAAAATCACATCGTTAACATCCCAAGAAGGTGTGACATTCACTGGATTAATGTTGCTCTTGTTGGAGAAAATATTACAAAAACATTTACAAATGCCTGTTAAAAAAAACCTATAAATACTGTAGTTTCTTGTTATAAAGATCAGGAGAATGCTTACCAGTAGTCAAATAAAAAAAATTCTCCTCAATGTAAGCTATTACTTGTTCATAAATTTCTCTGAATAAGACAGAGATTATGTGTTCAAATTAAATAACATGAAATTATAGGGGTTTTAATATAAAATTAAAAATCAATAAATCAGAAACTGGAGGTTCCAGCCTGAAACATACTTTAAACAGCCCAAAAAACCCACCCGAAAAAAACAAAAAACCCCTGAATTTAGCTTTAGCTAAGCAGCTTCAGATGTTATAGCTTTGCATTCACACAAAAAGTAATAATATAGTATTGCAGCTGATACATTTAAGGCTCAAATAAACAAGGTTCATTAACACAGCAGTAGAAGCAGTCATGTTCCTAGTTTATCTTGCCCAAGGGTCATCTTTTAAATTTCCTTGTCAAAAAAATTCTTTCTAATTAGTGTGAACTTTTGTATGTATTCACCTGTTATATTCTTCTGCTCGTGATCACTGGTTTGATACATGCTGGCCAACCTGATTCAGGCTCAGAACTATCTCATTTAATTTAAGGAAGTGAGAAAATGCCAACAGCTGTAAAACAGGGATTACCTGAAATGCTGAATCTAATTCAGCTGAATTATTTCCCCGCACTGAATTTCACAGGTAACTGTCAAAATAGCAATGGCACCAAAAGTAGTTCCAGGCTCAACAATTCCTTACAGTTATGCCTGATTGTTACGGCTAAAGAAACATCAAACTCCCAAGAGTTATAAAAATCACGATTCTTCAAAAGCACTCTACAGTTTTTACTAAAGCGTTATTTTTTACATAACAGAAGCCAAAACCAGCTTGACTTTATTTTTCCTTGTAATCTACCCTTTTTTCTAGATGGTATATATTTGTCATCTTTTCCATGCTTTGGGCATTTTTTAATAACAAAAAACGATATAGTATCTTTCCTAAATCACAAAGCTTTAGGATACATTAAATAAATTACAAACATTAAAACCATAAAGACATTTTAAGTAAGCTTTTTTAAAACTGCTTGAAAAATCAGGGCAAACAATTGTCTGTGTGTGTGTTGTTACTAAAATGAAAGGAGAGCTTACTACCCTCATTTAATTTCTAGAACCTTCAAGTAGCAGAATAAAAATTGAGGTACCTATACATGCTATTTAGAAAACTTAATCTAAAAATCTTAGATAATCCTTAATGCAGGAAGCACCTTCATTTTACCAGTGATGTACAAGTCTTATAATGCAGTCTTCAAAATGCTTGCCTAAATTAGCGCTTAAGTTTCTTTCAGTAAAATTTTCCATAGTGCTCTGGTTTGGTTTCTGCATACACCCAGACTATCAGTTGGCATGGCAAAGGAGGCTTATATAGTTGCTTCTGTGCTGACCCTGACAGAAATAATCAGTAATGTGTTTTTTAACAACACAGACTGATAGTTCAGCTAAAGTAAAGGGTTGGGAGTAGTCCGACTTTATTTCATTCCCTCCGTTTCCTGCCACTGTTAACATTTTTGTAGGGTTACTTCCGTGCTAGTGTGTCTTCCCTGATACCCTGTGGTCTGACAAAGGCAAGGGCAAAGTAAAGGGCAGAATCACGCAGCTGTGGGTAGGAAAGAGCACTGAACTGCCCCTTTCTGTGGAGCTAGCTGCAGTTCAGCTCAGATGCCACGTGCATTATACTTAGGTATTGTACTGTACACTGGCATACGAGATACAGACCAAATCAATGCTGTACCAAAACAGCAAAACTCATCCTTTCCTAAAAGAAAATAAGAGAAGACTGAATTTTTTTCTTCCACTTCTTAGGCAATGTCAGTTCAAACTGACAGAGTATTTTCTGAAAAGTAAGGGTATCCAGACTTCTGAGCCCTTCTCAGCTTAAAAGAGCTTTAAACTATTAACACCCTCTCTCTCTAACACAACTCTCCCATCTTCCCAAAGCTGTGTTACAACCCCACAGCACATACACACACCTCCAAACACATCCTGCACAGGGTGATTTTATTTTGACCTGCACTCCATCATGTTCTGTACGCTGCTGTCAGGGCCAATGCAGCATTTTTTTTTTCCTTGTATTTAATATGAAGCATCCTGAAAAGCAGTCTGTAAACTTCATATAGGAGGAATACTTTAATCACTCAGTTTCTCACTTTACCCCAGGAAAGTCTGAGGTTATATCTTAAGTATGAAAGCTTTAGAAAAGTGGTACGGGGACATTTGTGTCCACTTACTCTTTAGAATTTTTATAGTAGGCATTTCTGAATTTCAAATGGTACTTGCAGTTTGAATCAGCGCAAAATTAGATTTACCCTTAATGGGATGAACACTAGCATGATTAAACCAATTCCAGGAGAATTAGTTGTTTTGTAAACATACAATAAAGTAGATGAGTTAAATCCAGTGTTGTTGTTTGCTTGTATTTCTGTAGTGCTCACAACCATTGTCTTGTAATAAGCATCCCACACACATTTGCAACAAGAAGACAATCCATGACTGAAAAAGTTTATAGCTAATGTTAAATTGGAGCAGTGAGAACAAAGAGATTATAGGCAATTGACATAAAACAGAAATGGCAACAGAAATCTAACGTTCGTTAGTTTGCCTAAGAAGAGTTGGATATCTACTCTGAAGTAAAGCAAGATACCATCATTCCAAATATTCTGGATGGGAATTAAACCACTGTGAAGGCACAAAAGCATATGGGGAAAAAAAATCCACCAAAGCAAAAGATCCAGTTGTGAAATGAAATAAACATTAGAGACGGCAGTGATATATGAAGTGGGATAAGATGAGAAAGGTAACAAATAACTAGAAAGCAAGAGATCTGCAGGTGTGTGAAGATACTGCTGTTTCAGCATTCTGCTCTCCAACACTTAAGGCCTCCAGTCCAGAGAGTGGATCCTAACAAAACGTATGACATGATAGACATCACACCTCAGGTGAAGATGTTTAAGCCTAATGAAAACAGCTGTTTGTGGGAGGGGAGGAAAATTTTCCAATATGAAGTAACTTACCTTTAATGACTTTCCTGTTAAATACGTAGATGATGTAAGCTACTTTTGCCTACAAAGTTCCTAATCAAAGTTTTCTGTTCCACATCAGACAGCACCAGCGACCACAGAAAGGCCTTCCCTTTGGACTAAGCAAGGAAGACAATCTGTAGGCAGAAGCACTGCAGATTGGCACATTTTCTCTTGACATTGGCATGAGAAATACTGTTCTTTTGGCATATGTCCATCTCTGGTTCTGCCTGTCCTGTCTCTCTGCCTCAGCAATCCAAAGCCATAAGGCTACCCTTTCTTTTGAGAAGACCTAAATTATGTGGTTGGAAGATTCTGCTGTGGCCTGGAGGATGTTGTTTCATCATGGGCTTTACTGTTTCATTCAGACCTCAAACTGGTTTTCTACGTCTCTGTTATCACAATACTGTATGATTATGGTTCTTTTAATTTGCTTTATGCAATCATGTCTTTCATAAAACAGAACCTATTCTCCATTAAAAGGGAATTAGATTAGTTTACTTAAGCAGATGAGCAAAAATTGTACGATTTATCCCTAATACTAATTTCTTAACACAGAACCATGTTCACACAATCACTAATTTTACTGAACTGCCCATCAGGACAAGAGAACATAATGATAGTGAAGCTGTAGCTCTAAATCTGAACTCAAAAGATTTGAGTTAGCTCCATGCTCTGTCACGGGCTTCCAGTAAAACCTTGAATAAGTCATTTAAGTCACTTGTCTCAGCTCTGTCAGAATGGTACCTTACTTTCTCACAGCACTGATAAGGCAAAGTTGTGTCTGTAGGCTGACTACCTACTACAGTCACTCTGCTTTTTTTCTGATATCCTGCATGACAGATATTATCAAAGCACAGCAGTTCAGCTTTCAAAATAGAGCCTCTAAAACTGTACAATCCTCATAAAAGACATCTGAACTTATTACACAGTAGCTTCTAAGAGATTTCCAGACATAAGCCTAGGATAAAAGAGCCATTAAAAATATTTGTGTTGCCTAAATCAAAGACACACTGGTAATTACACTACAAGATTGCAAGTGTACAGAATAAAAAAATAAATTATTAAAAGTGTTTTAAAACTTTACTGCTAGATACATGCACAATAGCAAATTCAGTTAACATATGTGATTGTAGCTTTATAATTACCCAACTTTTTAAATACATAGGTAATGGCAATGCTTCAAAATGTTTTCTTGAAAAGACTGATATAATTTGCTGTTGTGAAACTCCATGGCTGCATGAAATCCTACCACTCTTCTCATAAGCCATGAGCACAACTCAAAGCTGAGCAGGATTTCCTCGGAATCAGAGTTCCCTCTCCTTTGCATCAGACTGAGATGCAGAAACTAAGTGAGAAAAACTGAACAGCAGTTTTTTCAAGCACGCTGAGTAAGACCTCTCTTTGAAGTGGCAAGGGTGTAGGAAGAGGAAGCACTCGTTTGTTCTAGATACGTAAGGTTAAATACTCACTTTGAGAAATATGTGAAAACCTCTCTCTGCCACAGCAACCAGCCACCCTTACAGAGTTTCAAGCCACAAAAAATCTATAGCAATTTAAATATTTGGATGACAGTTTGGGGTATTTTCTCCACAGAAACTTCAATTCTTGAAAAAAACATTGCAAAAATCTTAATATGTCAGGAAAATACACTTTTTGTATCGGTAACCCAGAGACTTTAGCAAAAAATGTCAAACTAAGTCATCTTTGGACAGACAGGTTACTCAATGAGTAGTTGGGGTTAGAATGAGAAGACCAAAGTCACATATGTTTAACAAGGCTAAAACTACTTGATTCAAAGCCCACTGAAAACAGTCAGAACTTCCCTTGATTTCAGTAGGCTTTCAATTAGGCCTAATGAAGTTTACCTTTTGAAAAGATAGATAAAAATGTGGATGGCTAAGAACTCACAGCCTTGCAACACCGATGTTAGGTTTTCAATTATATTTTCAGTTCTTTAGGGTATCTGATAAATCCCCCAGGGCTAGGAGCTATCAGTAGGAGAGAAAATGGGGCAATTCAGAGATATGATGTAATCTAGAGATATCATTGGCTAAAATACAGGAGATAGGCAGAACCTTGAGAGATTTTCTACCTTACACACAACTTACATTACTTAGGGACCAGGATGGAACTAGAAAATTTTCTATGAAAAAAATGCGAGTGCTCTATTATCTATAGCTTTTAAGAAGAAATGAGACTATTCCAACATTTAAGTATCCTTATCACCAGCCATTTTTCTTAGTCTAACCTGAATCTCTCATGCTGCAGTTTAGACCAGTTACCTTTTGTCTATCTAAACCAAACATGTAAAACACATACTGCCTCCTCTTTGAAGTGGTCTTGTATCACCCCTCAGTATTCTCTCTGTACACAGCACACACTACCTTCTTTCAACATGTCCTCTTGTTTCCTAGATCAGTATCATTGTCACTGCTCCCAGCTTATCCCTCTCCACCTAGTCCACATCCTTCTCGGTACACCATACCTGAGAAGAGGACAAGGTAGTCCAGCCCACAGCTAATTTTATAACGGAGCTGCTACAAAATGTGCCTTTTTGCAACAATGCAACATTGTTAATTCAAGTTCAGCTTGTGAATCTGCTATAACCTCAAGATTTACATAAAACTTGTATTTAAAGAGTTGCTCATTATCCTGTATTTGCACATGTGTAGAATATTGCACTTACATTTATATTAAATAATTTTATATAAATCTAACTTATATAATTTTATATATGTTTTATTATTTATATGTTATATTGTTAATTATATAAATTATATAATATATTTATGTTGAATAAATTTACATTCATATTGAATAAATAACTTCCTTCAGGCCTTCCCCCGCCTCCCCCAGGCCACTTCTTCACTGAAACTAGAGACCAGTTCTCAATACATCTGCAGGACTTTGCACTAGTTTCATCCACAGACTTACTAGAAAAATTTTTTGGTTTAAAAAGGTACGAAAAAAGTGGATTATTTTTGTAAACTGGATGATGAATCTGTTAAGTCCTTTGAACATATAAAGGACAAATATTATTTTAGACAGTAGCCTCTTCCTTCATAGCAGTATTCCTTTTAGTTATGGTCCTGACTCCTGGGAAAGAATAAATATTTATCTTTAGGAGGTGATTATTAAACCACAAATTTTATTATTCTAATGCAACAAAGATTGCAAAAGTAGTTAAATAGGGCAAGAGTCTTCAGAAAAGCAGATTTCAGCAAACAGGGAGATGGTAAGTGAAGGCATTTTCTGAAAGAATTTAAGGAAGGAAGGAGTACAGGTAGGATTACTGAAAGACTATTTTGTAAACCAAACTATTCCACAGTAAAAGACAGATAGTAGGAGTAGCAGAGACCATTATGGCTGCATTGAGAGCTCTTCAATAACTTGGAACAGTGAAGAATGAATCATACAGAAAATGAAAGGATGAACATAAGAGATCAAGGACATATCGATAAAAGCTAAGATGTGAGGGAATGTGATATGGCATATGGGGTTACATGAGAAAGGTTTAGAAGTAAGAAGAAACAGGAAGACAATGGGAATAGTGAGGATACCATTAGGAAACAAAAGATGCTGAGAAAGTGAAAATACCTAAAAGATGGAATACTAAACCACTGGAATGATTTGTCAAGCACAGAAGATATTCAGCCTGTTCAGTTTCCTCAGCAGCCTAGTAAATAACAAGTAGCAGTAAACTTTGACATTAACATAATTTTTAAATGTTGGCATCCTAAAGCACAAGGCTTATGAGCCTTAGCATCAAAAGTGTATACAAGCAGTTGGAAAAACTCACTTTCAAACAAGAAGTTTTCAGTAGCTCCCTGTCATGTTGGGAGAATCCTGTACAACACTCAAAGAGATATTTCCAAATTCCAATTTTTATTTATCAAAACCATTCATGATGGAATAGAAAATACCGTTGGTGAAAGGATCAGAATTTAAAATTATTTTGACAAATCAGTAAAGTAGTTTCATCTTACTGGGTTTGGATCAAATAAAAGAACACAATAATGTGCAATTGTGAGAAAATAAAATACAGAATACTCAAAATACAGAATAAGAAATATTTAGCTAGATGGTGGGGACAGAAATTGGCTAGTGTTCCAGTGGTTTATACAGTGATGTCCTTCCAAAGAACCATGTCCTTTTAGGATGCAATAATGGGAATGATAACTAATCTTACAAATTTGGCTTTGATGAGTCCTCACAGGAAATTCTGTGTCCAGTTTATGAACCACATGACTAGCAAGGAACTAGAAAGAATTCTGTTGTTTTGGTTTGTTTGTTTTTTTGTTTTTGTTTTTTTTTTTTTTTAAAAAAAAAAAGAAAAAAAAAAAAAAAAGAATAAGAGTATTTAAAAAGAGGACAAGTCTGAAAAAAGAACAAAAGGCAGCGAGTTTGTTTGGTCTAGAAAGGAAGATGGAGGAGACATGGTAAAAGCGTCAGAAAAAGGACCATAATCAATTGTTCTTCATGTCCAAGGGAGAAGAACAAGAAGGAATACTACTGACAGCAAAGATTAAGGTTGGAGAAGCTTTTCAGCAGTGTGGTTAAACACCAGATTATACTATCTGAAGAAACTAAGAAAATAACCATATTGAGAACATTAATAGGTAGTTGAGGCCTTCCTCAGGGATGGTTTAGGCACCCTTGATTGAGCATTGGAGAGGAAATCCATACTGTATGCTCCCTTTGATCCTCTCTGGCCTTAACATTCTGTATTTTTATGTATTGAAAACATGGGGAAGAGCAGGAAGGGAAAGTCACTACAATAGACAAATTACACAATATTCTTTCTCCAGTACTAGGAGGAGAGAGCAAGAAAATACATAATATTTATCAATGCCTAGTTTAATTTCAGAATTCCAGATTAGAAGCATCTGTTCTCTAAGGTAGCTGTCTTCAGCCCGTATCATTTGCATAATTACAATGCTAGACAAGGACCACATGCAAGCAACTACACTGAATAGCAAAACAGACTAGCAGCAACTTTAGTCGCAGCTTCATTTCCCATGGCTCTGAGCAACATCAGATAATTTTGTGGGCCACGTGTACAACAGGTTGAGGACTTTTAAACAGGTATCTTCTCTCCTTCTTCCCCCAAATATGGGTTTATCATTGAGTAATGCTCAATTTTACGATACTGATAAGAAAAATTAAATCTGGATAGTTTAACATCATAGCAAACTTCATTTCAACACTTCCACACTATTTTCCATTCTGAGTCTTTACCAGTTAAATGAAAAATTACCCAGGTTAGCTATGATAGCCTAATTTAATAGTTTTTTTAGATGGGTGGCTTGTTTATTTTTAAATATATTTGTAATATATTTGACATGATTATCAATACATTTCTGATTATATACTCCATGAAACTGCTACTATGAAAAAGCAGTTACAACAAAAAAATGTGTAGGTTTTTCTTAGAGAAATGCAAAGTCAACAGGACTTTAACTCAAACAAAACAAGCTACCCTGTAGATTATAGCGTAAGGAAACATAGCTATTCCACTATCGACAGGAGGGCTACCCTGTTGTTCCCTTAATGTAATGAAAACATTATGAATTAAACAAAAAAATGAAACAGTGATGAGAAGAGGACAGAGTTCAAAGAAAGTGCACATTTCCCTTGTTCACATGAAGATCTATTGTGCATTCAGAGATGGAGCCATGAAAAACAGACTTCACTTACTATTTGATTTGGTTTTATACTAAAACAAGAAGCAGTTCCCTTCTCTTGGCAGTAAACACTTCAATATCTTGGAAATTATAATGTAACTCACGTATTTCAGAGGAAGAAGGGGAAAACCCACGTCATAGCTGTTATGAATTATACAGTAAATGGAAAAAAATGCTAAAACCAGAGTTCCCATATAAAGAAAGAATAAGAGTATGTTTAGCTAAAATATTGTTCAGCAGTTTAATGTTGCACTTTATATCTTTTATGCATTTTGAGATTTACTGAAATAATTATCCCTAATTTATTCTAGTACAATCATGTTGCTGTAAATCCTCAAGGGGACACTGCTATTCAGTGATAGGTATTTTAGTAAGCTTCCAAGTGTAGATAAGGTTATGAAAGTAACTTGCTTCTGTCTCATTAAACTGTCTCAGTTTCCCTACCTGTGAGAAGAAAAATATATTTCACTGCATTTATTTTGTTCTAACCCCAACCTTAGACACCCAGAATCATAGCCTCTGTCTTTCACCCTAGGACTGCTACTCCATGGCTTCCACATAAATTGACTAGATTTAGAGAAGAGTGGGACTATAATACATCCTTGTAGGCTTCAATCACTAGGCACAGAAATTATTCTGCCCTTATATGCCACAAAGAATACCTTTTTTCTGGATTCAAGCAGAACTAATAAACTCAGAACTACTTAGTCCTATCAAGACCTAGGCACTTCCTCGTATGCACAACAACAGAGCTTTAGGTAACAGAGAGTTAGAAAGGCATCCAGGCAAACAAATTACTGATTTAGTTTCTGGTTTATCTGTCTCCATAAGCACATAGGTAGATCAATGGAAAAATACTTAAAGATTTAATTCAAAGTGACATTTGTTAGGTATTTTCTCAATCTTGAATTGCATTACTTTCTAAGTAAATTTTTATGTAATTAAAGTTAGTTTTCAGGGGAGAGATTGCTTTTGGTAAATCGGTAGTACATGTCTCATCCAACATTTCTATCACAATGTTTAACTTGGCCAAGTGCAGATTTATCTTTTCGAACTGAATCCAGGCTTTTACTTAGTAAAATGCTTTCATTGCTTTATGACTGCTTGTACAATTTGCCCTTTGGATGGGCATTTCAAGCGTGTTCTGTCCACACAGGGAAGTATTAGCAACAGGTCTACCCTGCTTGTTACAAATGCCCATTATTGGGAGTTGTTACAAGAGTCAGCTCATTTCTCACACCTGCTCTGCTAGGGTGAACATAACAGATCTCAGTGCTCCCAGGAAAAAACACTGTATCATAAAAAGACTTCCTGATTTTTTCCCCGCAGTTATCTGCTCAGCCAATCTAAATGCAAATTACCTGCTAGAGAGTACTGAATGCTGAGGACTTAAATCTTCCAGTGAATGGCAACTAATGTGATACATCCAGGAGCTCTTGGCCCTACTGACTTTCATGTCATACCTTACTGACAGACATAGCAAGGATAAACTAGTCTCTTTTTCCACTTAGTTAAACAGAATGCAGGTTACAATTACTACATAAAATTTACAGTGAGGTATAAAGATTAGTTAGAAATTAATAAATACCTTTTCTTTAAATATCTTATGTATCTGCAAATCATACTATGAGAACTACTAGCTGGACAAAATGATGCCATCTCACTGCTCTGTATACGTAGATCTGGTTCTGCTCCTGAAAACCAAGAAGCATAGCAAAGACTTTATGTGTGACCCTCTACCAGTTGCCATATCTTGATGTCTGTTACCACTACACAGTATATCTGCAATTGCTGTCTATCTAGTTTCCATACTGTGGAAGGACACACAATAAAGAAAACAGCAGAGATGTCTGTCCACTTTCCCTCTCTTGCTAAGCTTTCTGTGGCATCCCTTCCACCATGATCTTCAAAAGTGACTGAGCTTCCTTTAGGCATCTTCTGTTATTCCTTTCTCTCAATGTCTAACAAGGAAACCCACTTTGACCCAAACATTTTGTGAAGGTGTTAGCACAGGGCTGAGCTGAATGCACCCTGCCTTTTAGCTCATTTAGCACCACATAATCACCCAGTTCTTATCTGGTGTAAATTTACAGGCAGTTTCCTACGGGCAGCACTGAAATTTTCTTACCTCTGCCTATAGCCTGTTTCTTCTTTCATGTTGAAAGTGATACAAGGGCAAGGCCAGCAAGGATGGCATCCACTTATGGAACCAGATTTTGGATGTGAAAGAATAATTTTGGATACCAATGTTAAAACTGAGTTTCTTGCTCTTCACCTTGATGATGACTTTAAGAGCCCCATTTTTTACTTACTTCTATCAAATAAACCAAACAAAGTAAATGAAATATCTAAGTTACTTACAGGATAATACAGACAAGAGGCACTAAATTCCAGCAAAGAATACGTGACTCAAATTTCAGTTGAAATGTTACATCTACTACCTTTCAGATGCTTTGTTTCGAGAGTGAAAATTAAAGCATGAGGGCACTTCTCTGTAGTGCCTTTCTACACAGAGTGTCTTCTACACTCTGTAGTGTCTTGGACACAGAGAGTGATCCAAAGACTTTTCATGCTGAGTGGAGCTCCCTAAAGCTGTAAAGAAGAAATATGAGGCAAGTCATCTGAAGTTTCGCCCTTCTGGAGATAGACACCGTGAATCAAGACTGCAGGTACCTAACATTAGTTTTCCCTCTTTGTAGGCAAATGCTTTTGCTACTAAGATATATAAATGAAACTAGCCGTCCTCATTACCTTGCTGTGATTTTTAAGCTGCCACTTCTGCTGCTTCCTGTGGAATGCTGAGCAGCCTTTGTCTGCTCAGCTACTTATACTGCATCAATCCCATCTGCAAGATGGGTTTTTTCTCACTGCAAGAGGGATTTGGGAACCACTTGTCTAAGTGTCTGAAACTAATGTGTATTAGGCACCTAATTCTTCAGGTAAATGCTGTTTTGAGCATACCAGAAGGCAGAACCAAAGTGAGTTAGGGAATATTCCAATTCAATGGAGAAGTACCCAAGAGGCTTAAGCAAACACAGCATAAGAGTTACTAACATGATTTTTAATTTCAGCTTTGAACTTTGCTGTTTGAAGCTTCTCCAAACCACTT